>NC_138180.1:22157338-23357338 GCF_964165515.1 Mesoplodon bidens | reverse complement strand
ACCCCGTTTTCTACAAGTGTTGGTCCAATACTCCCTCTAGAGGCACGGCCTCCGACAGGGCTGTTTTGTGCCCGACGATCTGGGGCAGTGGCAGTGGGCGGCCAATGGCCTGGGCAGGAGACTCTCCGCGTGTGTCCCAGGGACCCATCTGCCTGCGAAATTCGGTCACCTGGCAGGAAGATACGATGCCCAGACATATGGTTAGCTGTGCAGCGAGGTGTACTGCGCGGACAGGTTCCATATGCACTTCAAGTAAGAGGGCGGCCTGAGTGGAAAGGTGAATGTTTGGGCCACTGTGCAGACAAAGAAGGAGCCCTTTGTCCTGGGCCTTAATGCTTGTGACACCCCACTGGTCCTGCCGGGCGCTGAGGGCCCTGCCCTGGGCCCCCTTTTCCCCTGCCCTTTGTTCAGTCACAGCAGAATTGGCCACACCCACTCCCTCAGTGAGGGCAGTGTTCCCACCTCCCTCAGCCCCGCGCCCTCTCCGCAGGTTACCATGGACTACAGATGCTGCATTCTGAGGCCAGGGCGTTCCGAAAATGCCAAAGGCAGACATGATGACCTTAAATGATTTCCTGTTGTGTCAATTTTGGTAAACTTTAGGAGCTAGGAAATGGTCCACTTTACACAAATGTTCAAATTTACTGGCATTTCATATATTCTCTGCTATAACATTGTCCTGATTCTTTCTGTATATTCTTTACTTATGTTTTGGTTTTCCTTAATCAAAATGTGTCTTTTAAATCTTGTCAAAGAATATTCTTTGGACTTACTACCTCACCTGAATTTTATACATTTTCTATTGTATTAAGTTCTCCTCATATCCTTATTTATATTTTTTCTGTGTTCTCAGGTTTATTGTTTTGATATTTTGATGGCAATTAAAGACTTGGTTATTCATTTTAATAAATGTTGTTACTTATAAATATTTAAACTTTTCAAGATTCCAGCTTACTTGTAAGTTTCTAAGGGTCAGGTCCTCTACCTTGTTGCTGGCCTAAGGCTTAGTTCACCATATAGCAAAGTATATATTGACCTATTTTCCCCTCGACTTTCTGTGATTTCCTACATCTCACCTTTCTTTGCAGACAAGCCAATTGAAATACCCTTAACTTATTTCACAGGTAATAAGTCTTTGAAATAATGTGTATTTTTTGAGAAATCTTCTTATATATTTAGGCAGAAAATCTGACCTGCCATAGTTTTCAAAACAGCATAATTTCACTCTTCTCAATGATGCATCTGTTGTATTACACAACCTTTGAATATTAGCTTTATCATTGACATGTACTTTAAAAATGTTTTAGAGATCCTACCAGTCTTTGAAAACATCCTTGTTCCTTGTTTCAGTTCCAGTTTTATTTATATTTTCTGCCTTGCACCTGATTATTCCAACATCTGATGGATGGCCTAGGGAATCTAATTCTGGTATTGATAGTTTTTGCTGATTGTCTCCCCCTGTAGCTGATTTCTTCATTATTGTGTAAATTTAGATCATGAGCTCATGTTTAGCTAAACATCTGACTCTGTAAGAGGTTTAGGGGTGAACACTCGTAAGCTTCATCAGAAAGTCCGCAGTGATTTATTTGTGTCCCTCCAATGAGTTGCCCGCGAGGACCCCGTTTTCTACAAGTGTTGGTCCAATACTCCCTTGAGAGGCACGGCCTCAGACAGGGCTGTTTTGTGCCCCACGATCTGGGACTGTGGCATGGGGCGGACTCTGGCCTGGGCAGGAGCCTCTCCGCGTGTGTCCCAGGGACGCATCTGCCTGCACACTTCGGTCACCTGGCAGGAAGCTACGATGCCCAGAGCTATGGTTAGCTGTGCAGCGAGGGGTACTGCGCGGACAGGTTCCACAAGCACTTCAAGTAAGAGGGCGGCCTGAGTGGAAAGGTGAAAATTTGGGCAGCTGTGCAGACAAAGAAGGAGCCCTTTGTCCTGGGCCTAAATGCTTGTGACACCTCACTTGGCCTGCCGGGCTATGAGGGCCCTGCCCAGGGCCCCCTGTTCACCTGCCCTTTGTTCAGGCACAGCAGAATTGGCCACACCCACTCCCTCAGTGAGGGCAGTGTTCCCACCTCTCTCAGCCCCGCCACTTCTCCGTAGGTTACCATGGACTACAGATGCTGCATTCTGAGGCCAGGGTGTTCCGAAAATGCCAAAGGCAGACAAAATGACATTAAATGATTTCCTCTTGTGTCAATTTTGGTAAACTTTAGGAGCTAGGAAATGGTCCACTTTACACAAATGTTCAAATTTACTGGCATTTCATATATTCTCTGCTATAACATTGTCCTGATTCTTTCTGTATATTCTTTACTTATGTTTTGGTTTTCCTTAATCAAAATGTGTCTTTTAAATCTTGTCAAAGAATATTCTTTGGACTTACTACCTCACCTGAATTTTATACATTTTCTATTGTATTAAGTTCTCCTCATATCCTTATTTATATTTTTTCTGTGTTCTCAGGTTTATTGTTTTGATATTTTGATGGCAATTAAAAGACTTGGTTATTCATTTTAATAAATGTTGTTACTTATAAATATTTAAACTTTTCAAGATTCCAGCTTACTTGTAAGTTTCTAAGGGTCAGGTCCTCTACCTTGTTGCTTGCCTAAGGCTTAGTTCACCATATAGCAAAGTATATATTGACCTATTTTCCCCTCGACTTTCTGTGATTTCCTACATCTCACCTTTCTTTGCAGACAAGCCAATTGAAATACCCTTAACTTATTTCACAGGTAATAAGTCTTTGAAATAATGTGTATTTTTTAGAGAAATCTTCTTATATATTTAGGCAGAAAATCTGACCTGCCATAGTTTTCAAAACAGCATAATTTCACTCTTCTCAATGATGAATCTGTTGTATTACACAACTTTTGAATATTAGCTTTATGAATGACATGTACTTTAAAAATGTTTTAGAGATCCTACCAGTCTTTGAAAACATCCTTGTTCCTTGTTTCAGTTCCAGTTTTATTTACATTTTCTGCCTTGCACCTGATTATTCCAACATCTGATGGATGGCCTAGGGAATCTAATTCTGGTATTGATAGTTTTTGCTGATTGTCTCTCCCTGTAGCTGATTTCTTCATTATTGTGTAAATTTAGATCATGAGCTCATGTTTAGCTAAACATCTGACTCTGTAAGAAGTTTAGGTGTGAACACTCGTAAGCTTCATCAGAAAGTCCGCAAAGATTTATTTGTTTCCCTCCAATGAGTTGCCCGCGAGGACCCCGTTTTCTACAAGTGTTGGTCCAATACTCCCTTGAGAGGCACGGCCTCAGACAGGGCTGTTTTGTGCCCCACGATCTGGGACTGTGGCATGGGGCGGCCTCTGGCCTGGGCAGGAGCCTCTCCGCGTGTGTCCCAGGGACGCATCTGCCTGCACACTTCGGTCACCTGGCAGGAAGCTACGATGCCCAGAGCTATGGTTAGCTGTGCAGCGAGGGGTACTGCGCGGACAGGTTCCACAAGCACTTCAAGTAAGAGGGCGGCCTGAGTGGAAAGGTGAAAATTTGGGCAGCTGAGCAGACAAAGAAGGAGCCCTTTGTCCTGGGCCTAAATCCTTGTGACACCTCACTGGGCCTGCCGGGCTATGAGGGCCCTGCCCATGGCTCCCTGTTCACCTGCCCTTTGTTCAGGCACAGCAGAATTGGCCACACCCACTCCCTCAGTGAAGGCCGTGTTCCAAACTCCCTCAGCCCTGCCCACTCTCCGCAGTTTACCATGGACTACAGATGCTGCATTCTGAGTCCAGGGCATTCCGAGAATGCCAAGGGCAGACATGATGACCTTACATGATTTCCTCTTGTGTCAGTTTTGGTAAACATTAGGAACTACGAAATGGTCCACTTTACACAAATGTTCAAATTTACTGGCATTTCATATATTCTCTGCTATAACATTGTCCTGATTCTTTCTGTATATTCTTTACTTATGTTTTGGTTTTCCTTAATCAAAGTGTGTCTTTTAAATCTTGTCAAAGAATATTATAAGACTTACTACATCACCTGAATTTTATACATTTTCTATTGTATTAAGTTCTCCTCATATCCTTATTTATATTTTTTCTGTGTTCTCAGGTTTATTGTTTTGATATTCTGATGCCAATTAAAAGACTTGGTTATTCATTTTAGTAAATGTTGTTACTTATAACGATTTCAACTTTTCAAGATTCCAGCTTACTTGTAAGTTTCTAAGGGTCAGGTCCTCTACATTGTTGCTTGCCTAAGGCTTAGTTCAACATATAGCAAAGTATATATTGACCTATTTTCCCCTCGACTTTCTGTGATTCCCTACATCTTACCTTTCTTTGCAGACTAGACATTTGAAATACCCTTAACTTATTACACAGCCAATAAGTCTTTGAAATAATGTGTATTTTTTAGAGAAATCTTCTTATATATTTAGGCAGAAAATCTGACCTGCCATAGTTTTCAAAACAGCATAATTTCACTCTTCTCAATGATGAATCTGTTGTATTACACAACCATTGAGTATTTAGCTTTATCAATGACATGCACTTTAAAAATGTTTTAGAGATCCTACCAGTCTTTGCAAACATCCTTGTTCCTTGTTTCAGTTCCAGTTTTATGTGTATTTTCTACCTTGCACCTGATTATTCCAATGTCTGATCGATGGCCCAGGGAATCTAATTCTGGTATTGATTGTTTTGCTGATTGTCTCCCCCTGTAGCTGATTTCTTCATTATTGTGTAAATTTAGATCATGAGCTCATGTTTAGCTAATCATCTGACTTTGTAAGAGGCTTAGGTGTGAACACTCGTAAGCTTCATCAGAAAGTCCGCAAAGATTTATTTGTGTCCCTCCAATGATTTGCCCGCGAAGGCCCCGTTCCCTATGAGTGTTGGTCCAATACTCCCTCTAGAGCACGGCCTCAGACAGGGCTGCTTTGCACCCCACGATCTGGGGCAGTGGCAGTGGGCGGCCTGTGGCCCGTGCAGGAGCCTCTCTGCGAGTGTCCCAGGGACCCATCTGCCTGCGATCTTCGGTCACCTGGCTGGAAGCTACGATGCCCAGACCTATGGTTTCCTGTTCAGCGAAGTGTAATGCGAGGACAGGTTCCACACACACTTCCAGTAAGAGGGCGGCCTGAGTGGAAAGGTGAGAGTTTGGGCCGCTGTGCAGACAAAGAAGGCGCACTTTGGCCTGGGCCTAAATGCTTGTGACACCCCACTGGGCCTGTAGGGCTCTGAGGGCCCTGCCCTGGGCCCCCTGCTCCCCTGCCCTTTGTTCAGTCACAGCAGAGATGGCCACACCCATTCCTTCAGGGAGGGCAGTGTTCCAACTTCCCTCAGCCCCGCCCCCACTCCTCAGGTTTCCATGGACTACAGATGCTGCATCCTGAGTCCAGGGCATTCCGAAAATGCCAAGGGCAGACATGATAACCTTACATGATTTCCTCTTGTGTCCGTTTTGGTAAACTTTAGGAGCCAAGAAATGGTCCACTTTACACAAATGTTCAAATTTACTGGCATTTCATATATTCTCTGCTATAACTTTCTCCTGATTCTTTCTGTATATTCTTTAGTTATGTTTTAGTTTTTCTTAATCTAAGTGTGCCTTTTAAATCTTGTCAAAGAATATTCTTAGACTTACTACATCACCTGAATTTTATACATTTTCTATTGTATTAAATTCTCCTCATATCTTTATTTATATTTTTTTCTGTGTTCTCAAGTTTATTGTTTTGATATTCTGATGTCAATTAAAACCCTTGGTTATTCATTTTAATAAAAGTTTTTACTTATAATGATTTCAACTTTTCAAGATTCCAGCTTACTTGTAAGTTTCTAAGGGTCAGGTCCTCTACATTGTTGCTGGCCTAAGGCTTAGTTCACCATATAGCAATGCATATATTGACCTATTTTCCCCTCGACTTTCTGTGATTCCCTACATCTCACCTTTCTTTGCAGACAAGCCATTTGAAATACCCTTAACTTATTTCACAGCCAATAAGTCTCTGAAATAATGTGTATTTTTTAGAGAAATCTTCTTATATATTTAGGCAGAAAATCTGACCTGCCATAGTTTTCAAAACAGCATAATTTCACTCTTCTCAATGATGAATCTGTTGTATTACACAACCATTGAGTATTTAGCTTTATCAATGACATGCACTTTAAAAATGTTTTAGAGATCCTACCAGTCTTTGAAAACATCCTTGTTCCTTGTTTCAGTTCCAGTTTTATGTGTATTTTCTACCTTGCACCTGATTATTCCAATGTCTGATCGATGGCCCAGGGAATCTAATTCTGGTATTGATTGTTTTGCTGATTGTCTCCCTCTGTAGCTGATTTCTTCATTATTGTGTAAATTTAGATCATGAGCTCATGTTTAGCTAATCATCTGACTTTGTAAGAGGCTTAGGTGTGAACACTCGTAAGCTTCATCAGAAAGTCCGCAAAGATTTATTTGTGTCCCTCCAATGATTTGCCCGCGAAGGCCCCGTTCCCTATGAGTGTTGGTCCAATACTCCCTCTAGAGCACGGCCTCAGACAGGGCTGCTTTGCACCCCACGATCTGGGGCAGTGGAAGTGGGCGGCCTGTGGCCCGTGCAGGAGCCTCTCTGCGAGTGTCCCAGGGACCCATCTGCCTGCGATCTTCGGTCACCTGGCTGGAAGCTACGATGCCCAGACCTATGGTTTCCTGTTCAGCGAAGTGTAATGCGAGGACAGGTTCCACACACACTTCAAGTAAGAGGGCGGCCTGAGTGGAAAGGTGAGAGTTTGGGCCGCTGTGCAGACAAAGAAGGCGCACTTTGGCCTGGGCCTAAAAGCTTGTGACACCCCACTGGGCCTGTAGGGCTCTGAGGGCCCTGCCCTGGGCCCCCTGCTCCCCTTCCCTTTGTTCAGTCACAGCAGAAATGGCCACACCCATTCCTTCAGGGAGGGCAGTGTTCCAACTTCCCTCAGCCCCGCCCCCACTCCTCAGGTTTCCATGGACTACAGATGCTGCATCCTGAGTCCAGGGCATTCCGAAAATGCCAAGGGCAGACATGATGACCTTACATGATTTCCTCTTGTGTCCGTTTTGGTAAACTTTAGGAGCCAAGAAATGGTCCACTTTACACAAATGTTCAAATTTACTGGCATTTCATATATTCTCTGCTATAACATTCTCCTGATTCTTTCTGTATATTCTTTAGTTATGTTTTAGTTTTTCTTAATCTAAGTGTGCCTTTTAAATCTTGTCAAAGAATATTCTTAGACTTACTACATCACCTGAATTTTACACATTTTCTATTGTATTAAATTCTCCTCATATCTTTATTTATATTTTTTTCTGTGTTCTCAAGTTTATTGTTTTGATATTCTGATGTCAATTAAAACCCTTGGTTATTCATTTTAATAAATGTTTTTACTTATAATGATTTCAACTTTTCAAGATTCCAGCTTACTTGTAAGTTTCTAAGGGTCAGGTCCTCTACATTGTTGCTGGCCTAAGGCTTAGTTCACAATATAGCAATGCATATATTGACCTATTTTCCCCTCGACTTTCTGTGATTCCCTACATCTCACCTTTCTTGGCAGACAAGCCATTGGAAATACCCTTAACTTATTTAACAGCCAATAAGTCTCTGAAATAATGTGTATTTTTTAGAGAAATCTTCTTATATAATTAGGCAGAAAATCTGACCTGCCATAGTTTCAAAACAGCATAATTTCACTCTTCTCAATGATTAATCTGTTGTATGACACAACATTTGATTATTTAGCTTTATCAATCACATGTACTTTAAAAATGTTTTAGAGATCCTACCAGTCTTTGAAAACATCCTTGTTCCTTGTTTCATTTCCAGTTTTGTGTATACTTTCTGCCTTGCACCTGATTATTCCAACATCTGATGGATGGCCTATGGAATCTAATTCTGGTATTGATTGTTTTTGCTGTTCGTCTCCCCTTGTAGCTGATTTCTTCATTATTGTGTAAATTTAGATCATGAGCTCGTGTTTAGCTAAACAGCAGACCTTGTAAGAGGCTTAGGTGTGAACGCTCGAAAGCTTCAGCAGAAAGTCCACAATGATTTTTTTGTGTCCCTCCAATGAGTTACACGTGCGGACCCCGTTTTCTACAAGTGTTGGTCCACTACTCCCTCTAGAGGCTGGGACTCAGACAGGACTGCTTTGCTTCCCCCGATCTGGTGTAGTGGCTTTGGGCGGCCTGTGGCCTGGGCAGAAGGCTCCCCGCGTGTGTCCCACGAACGATCTGCCTGCGAACTTCGGTCACCTGGCAGGAAGCTATAATGCCCAGACCTATGGTTAGCTTTGCAGTGAGGTGTACTGTGCGGACCGGTTCCACACACACTTCAAGTAAGAGGGCGGCCTGAGTGGAAAGGTGAGAGTTTGGGCAGCTCTGCAGACAAAGAATGCACACTTTGGCCTGGGCCTAAATGCTTGTGACACACGACTGGCCTGCCGGGCGCTGAGGGCCCTGCCGTTGGCCCCCTTCTCCCCTGCCCTTTGTTAAATCACAGCAGTGATGGCCACACCTACTCCCTCAGTGAGGGCAGTGTTCCCACCTCCCTCAGCCCCGCCCCCTTTCCACAGTTTACCATGGACTACAGATGCTGCATTCTGAGGCCAGGGCGTTCCGAGAATGCAAGGGCAGACATGATGACCTTAAATGATTTACTCTTGTGTCAGTTTTGGTAAAATTTAGGAGCTAGGAAATGGTGCACTTTACAGAAATGTTCAAATTTACTGGCATTTCATATATTCTCTGCTATAACATTGTCCTGATTCTTTCTGTATATTCTTTACTTATGTTTTGGTTTTCCTTAATCAAAGTGTGTCTTTTAAATCTTGTCAAAGAATATTCTTTTGACTTACTACAACACCTGAATTTTATACGTTTTCTGTGGTATTAAGTTCTGCTCATATATTTATATATATTTTTTCTATGTTCTCAGGGTTTATTGCTTTGATCTTCTGATGTCAATTAAAACACTTGGTTATTCATTTTAATAAATCTTTTTACTTATAAAGATTTGAACTTTTAAAGATTCCAGCTTACTTGTAAGTTTCTAACGGTCAGGTCCTCTACATTGTGGCTGGCCTAAGGCTTAGTTCACAATATAGCAAAGTATATATTGACCTATTTTCCCCTCGACTTTCTGTGATTTCTTACATCTCACCTTTCTTTGCAGACAAGCCATTTGAAATACGCTTAAGTTATTTCACAGCCAATAAGTCTTTGAAATAATGTTTATTTTTTAGGTAAATCTTCTTATATATTTAGGCAGAAAATCTGACCTTCCATAGTTTTCAAAACAGCATAATTTCACTCTTCTCAATGTTGAATCTGTTGTATTACACAACCATTGAGTATTTAGCTTTATCAATGACATGTACTTTTAAAATGTTTTAGAGATCCTACCAGTCTTTGAAAACGTCCTTGGTCCTTGTTTCAGTTCCAGTTTTATGTATATTTTCTGCCTTGCACCTGATTATTACAATGTCTTATCGATGGCCTAGGGAATCTAATTTTGGTATTGAGTGTTTTTGCTGATTGTCTCCCCCTGTAGATGATTTCTTCATTATTCTGTAAATTTAGATCATGAGCTCATGTTTAGTTCCACAGCTGACCTTGTAAGAGTCTCAGGTGTGAACACTCGTAAGCTTCATCAGAAAGTCCACAAAGATTTATTTGTGTCCCTCCAATGAGTTGCCCGCGAGGACCCAGTTTTCTACACGTGTTGGTCCAATACTCCCTCTAGAGGCACGGCCTCAGACAGGGCTGCTTTGTGCCCCACGATCTGGGGCAGTGGCCATGGTCGGCCTGTGGCCCGGGCAGGAGCCTCTCAGCGTGTGTCCCAGGGAACCACCTGCCTGCAAACTTCGGTCACCTTGCAAGAAGCTACAATGCCCATACCTATGGTTAGCTGTGCAGCAAGGTGTATAGCGCAGACAGGTTCCAAACACACTTCAAGTAAGAGGGCGGCCTGAGTGGAAAGGTGAGAGTTTGGGCAGCTGGGCAGACAAAGAACGCGCACTTTGGCCTGGGCCTAAAAGCTTGTGACATCCCACTGGGCCTGCCGGGCTCTGAGGGCCCTGCCCTGGGCCCCCTGCTCCCCTGCCCTTTGTTCAGTCACAGGAGAGATGGCCACACCCACTCCCCCTGTGAGGGCAGTGTTCCAACCTCCCTCTGCCCTGCCCCCTCTCCGCAGGTTTCCATGGACTACAGATGCTGCATTCTGAGGCGAGGGCGGTCCGAGAATGCCAAGGGCAGACATGATGACCTTACATGATTTCCTCTTGGGTCAGTTTTGGTAAACTTTAGGAGCTAGGAAATGGTCCACTTTACACAAATGTTCAAATTTACTGGCATTTCATATATTCTCTGCTATAACATTGTCCTGATTCTTTCTGTATATTCTTTACTTATGTTTTGGTTTTCCTTAATCAAAGTGTGTCTTTTAAATCTTGTCAAAGAATATTATAAGACTTACTACATCACCTGAATTTTATACATTTTCTATTGTATTAAGTTCTCCTCATATCTTTATTTATATTTTTTCTGTGTTCTCAGGTTTATTGTTTTGATATTCTGATGTCAACTAAAACACTTGGTTATTCATTATAATAAATGATTTTACTTATAAATATTTCAACTTTTCAAGATTCCAGCTTACTTGTAAGTTTCTAAGGGTCAGGTCCTCTACATTTTTGCTGGCCTAAGGCTTAGTTCACCATATAGCAATGTATATATTGACCTATTTTCCCCTCGACTTTCTGTGATTCCCTATATCTCACCTTTCTTTGCAGACAAGCCATTTGAAATACTCTTAACTTATTTCACAGCCAATAAGTCTTTGAAATAATGTGTATTTTTTAAAGAAATCTTCTTATATATTTAGGCAGAAAATCTGACCAGCCATAGTTTTCAAAGCAGCATAATTTCACTCTTCTCAATGATGATTCTGTTGTATGACACAACCTTTGAGTATTTAGCTTTATCAATGACATGTACTTTAAAAATGTTTTAGAGATCCTACCAGTCTTTGAAAACATCCTTGTTCCTTGTTTCAGTTCCAGTTTTGTGTATACTTTCTGCCTTGCACCTGATTATTCCAACATCTGATGGATGGCCTAGGGAATCTAATTCTGGTATTGATTGTTTTTGCTGCTTGTCTCCCCCTGTAGCTGATTTCTTCATTACTGTGTAAATTTAGATCATGAGCTCATGTTTAGCTAAACAGCTGACCTTGTAAGAGGCTTAGGTGTGAACGCTCGTAAGCTTCAGAAGAAAGTCCACAAAGATTTTTTTGTGTCCCACCAATGAGTTACCGGCGCGGACCCCGTTTTCTACAAGTGTTGGTGACTACACCCTCTAGATGCTGGGACTCAGACAGGACTGCTTTCCTTCCCCCGATCTAGGGTAGTGGATTTGGGCGGCCTGTGGCCTGGGCAGGAGGCTCCCCGCGTGTGTCCCACGACCGATATGCCTGCGAACTTCGGTCAACTGGCAGGAAGCTATGATGCCTAGACCTATGGTTAGATTTGCAGCGAGGTGTACTGCGCGGACCGGTTCTACACACACTTCAAGTCAGAGGGCGGCCTGAGTGGAAAGGTGAGAGTTTGGGCAGCTGTGCAGACAAAGAAGGCGCACTTTGGCCTGGGCCTAAATGCTTGTGACACACGACTGGGCCTGCCGGGCTCTGAGGGCCCTGCCCTGGGACCCTGCTCCCCTGCCCTTTGTTCAGTCACAGGAGAGATGGCCACACCCACTCCCTCAGTGTGGGCAGTGTTCCAACCTCCCTCAGCCCCCCACCTCTCCGCAAGTTACCATGGACTTATGATGCTGCATTCTGAGGCCAGGGCTTTCCAAGAATGCCAAGGGCAGACATGATGACCTTAAATGATTTCCTCTTGTGTCAGTTTTGGTAAACTTTAGGAGCTAGGAAATGGTCCACTTTACAGAAATGTTCTAATTTACTGGCATTTCCTATAATCTCTGCTGTAATATTGTCCAGATTCTTTCTGTATATTGTTTACTTAGGTTTGTGTTTTCCTAAATCAAAGTGTTTATTTTAAATCTTTTCAAAGAATATTCTTTTGACTTACTACATCACCTGAATTTTATTTGTTTTCTGTTGTATTAAGTTCTGCTCATATCTTAAATTATCTTTTTTCTAGGTTCTCAGGGTTTATTGTTTTGATCTTCTGATGTCAATTAAAACACTTGGTTATTCACTTTCATAAAACTTTTTACTTATAAAGATTTGAACTTTTGAAGATTCCAGCTTACTTGTTAGTTTCTAAGGGTCAGGTCCTCTACATTGTTGCTGGCCTAAGGCTTAGTTCAACAGGTAGCAATGTATATATTGACCTATTTTCCCCTCGACTTTCTGTGATTCCCTACATCTCACCTTTCTATGCAGACAAGGCATTTGAAATACCCTTAACTTATTTCACAGCCCATAAGTGTTTGAAATAATGTGCATTTTTTAGCGAAATCTTCTTATATAATTAGTCAGAAAATCTGACCTGCCATAGTTTTCAAAACAGCATAATTTCACTCTTCTCTATGATGAATCTGTTGTATTACACAACCTTTGAATATTTAGCTTTGTCAATGACATGTACTTTAAAAATGTTTTAGAGATCCTACCAGTCTTTGAAAACATCCTTGTTCCTTGTTTCAGTTATAGTTTTAAGTATATTTTCTGCCTTGCACCTGATTATTCCAACATGTGAAGGATGGCATAGGGACCCTAAATCTGGTATTGATTGTTTTTGCTAATTGTCTCCTCCTTGTAGCTGATTTCTTCATTATTGTGTAAATTTAGATCATGAGCTCATGTTTAGCTAAACAGTTGACAATGTAAGAGGCTTAGGTGTGAACGCTCGTAATCTTCATCAGAAAGTCGGCAAAGATTTATTTGTGTCCCTCCCATGAGTTGCCCGCTAGGACCCCGCTTTCTACAAGTGTTGGTCCAATACTTCCTCAAGAGGCAGGGACTCAGACAGGGCTGCTTTGCGGGCCCCTATCTGGGGCTGGGGAAGTGAGCGGCCTGTGGCCCGGTCTGGAGCCTCTCCGCGTGTGTCCCACGGACCAATCTGCCTTCACACATCGGTCACCTGGCAGGAAGCTATGATGCGCAGACCTATGGTTAGCTGTGCAGCGAGTTTTACTGCACGGACAGGTTCCACACACACTTCAAGTAAGATGGCGGCCTGAGTGGAAAGGTGAGAGTATGGGCAGCTGTGCAGACAAAGAAGGCGCCCTTTGGCCTGGGCCTAAATGCTTGTGACACCCCACTGTGCCTGCCGGGCTCTGAGGGCCCTGCCCTGGGCCCCCTGCTCTCCTGCCCTTTGTTCAGTCACAGCAGAGATGGTCACACCCACTCTTTCTGTGAGGGCAGTGTTCCATCCTCCCTCAGTCCCGCCCCCTCTCCGCAGGTTACCATGGACTACAGATGCTGCATTCTGAGGCCAGGGCGTTCCGAGAATTCCAAGGGCAGACATGATGACCTTAAATGATTTCCTCTTGGGTCAGTTTTGGTAAACTTTAGGAGCTAGGAAATGGTCCACTTTAGAGAATTGTTCAAATTTACTGGCATTTCGTATATTCTCTGCTATAATTTTGTCCTGATTCTTTCTGTATATTGTTTACTTATGTTTGTGTTTTCCTTAATCAAAGGGTGTCTTTTAAATCTTTTCAAAGAATATTCTTTGGACTTACTAAATCACCTCAATTTTATACGTTTTCTGTTGTATTAAATTCTGCTCATATCTTTATTTATCTTTTTTCTATGTTCTCAGGGTTTATAGTTTGCATGTTATGATGTCAATTAAAACACTTGGTTATTCATTTTAATAAATATTTTTACTTATCAAGATTTGAACTTTTGAAGATTCCAGCTTACTTGTAAGTTTCTAAGGGTCAGGTCCTCTACATTGTTGTTGGCCTAAGGCTTTGTTCACCCTATGGCAATGTATATATAGACCTATTTTCCCTCGACTTTCTGTGATTCCCTACATCTCACCTTTCTTTGCAGACAAGCCATTTGAAATACCCTTAACTTATTTCACAGCCCTTAAGACTTTGAAATAATCTTTATTTTTAAGAGTAATTTTCTTATATAGTAAGGCAGAAAATCTGACCTGCCATAGTTTTCAAAACAGCATAATTTCACTCTTCTCCATGATGAATCTGTTGTATTACACAACCTTTGAGTATTTAGCTTTATCAATGACATGTACTTTAAAAATGTTTTAGAGATCCTACCAGTCTTTGAAAACATCCTTGTTCCTTGTTTCAGTACCAGTTTTATGTATATTTTCTGCCTTGCATATGTTTATTCCAACATCTGATGGATGGCCTAGGGAATCTAATTCTGGTATTGATTGTTTTTGTTGATTGTCCTCCCCTTGTAGCTGATTTCTTCATTATTGCGTAAATTTAGATCATGAGCTCATGTTTAGCTAAACAGCTGACCATGTAAGAGGCTTAGGTGTGAACGCTCGTAAGCTTCATCAGAAAGTCGGCAAAGATTTATTTGTGTCCCTCCAATGAGTTGCCCGCGAAGACCCCGTTTTCTCCAAGGGTTGGTCCAATACTTCCTCTAGAGGCAGGGACTCAGACAGGGCTGCTTTGTGTCCCCCGATCTGGGGCAGTGGCAGTTGGCGGCCTGTGGCCCGGGCAGGAGCCTCTCCGCGTGAGTCCCAGGGACCCGTCTGCCTGTGAACTTCAGTCACATGGCAGGTAGATACGATGCCCAGACTTATGGTTAGCTGTGCAGCGAGGTGTATTGCACGGAGTGGTTTCACACACACTTCAACTAAGAGGACGGCCTGAGTGGATAGGTGAGAGTTTGGGTTGCTGTGCAGACAAAGAAGGCGCTCTTTGGCCTGGGCCTTAATGCTTGTGACACCCCACTGCCCCTGCTGGGCTCTGAGGGCCCTGCCCTCGGCCCCTTCTCCCCTGCCCTTTGTTCAGTCACAGCAGAGATGGCCACTCCCACTCCCTCAGTGAGCGCAGTGTTCCAACCTCCCTCAGCCCCGCCCCCTCTCCGCAGGTTACCATGGACTACAGATGCTGCATTATGAGGCCAGGGCGTTCCGAGAATGCCAAGGGTAGACATGATGTTCTTAAATTATTTCCTCTTGTGTCAGTTTTGGTAAACTTTAGGAGCTAGTAAATGGTCCTCTTTACAGAAATGTTCTAATTTACTGGCATTTCAGATATTCTCTGCTGTAACATTGTCCTGATTCTTTCTGTATATTCTTTACTTATGTTTGTGTTTTCCTAAATCAAACTGTGTCTTTTAAATCTTTTCAAAGAATATTCTTTGGACTTACTACATCAGCTGAATTTTATACGTTTTCTGTTGTATTAAGTTCTCCTCATATCTTTATTTATCTTTTTTGTATGTTCTCGGGGTTTATAGTTTTGATCTTCTGATGTCAATTAAAACATTGGTTATTCATTTTAATAAATATTTTTACTTATAAAGATTTGAACTTTTGAAGATTCCAGCTTACTTGTAAGTTTCTAAGAGTCAGGTCCTCTACATTGTTGCTGGCCAAAGGCTTAGTTCAACATATAACAATGTTTATATTTACCTATTTTCCCCTCGACTTTCTGTGATTCCCTATATCTTACCATTCTTTGCAGACAAGCCATTTGAGATACCCTTATCTTATTTCACAGCTAATAAGTCTTTGAAATAATGTGTATTTTTTAGCGAAATCTTCTTATATAATTAGGCAGAAAATCTGACCTGCCATAGTTTTCAAAACAGCATAATTTCACTCTTCTCAAAGATTAATCTGTTGTATTACACAACCTTTGAATATTTAGCTTTGTCAATGACATGTACTTTAAAAATGTTTAATTGACCCTACCAGTCTTTGAAAACATCCGTGTTCCTTTTTTCAGTTCCAGTTTTATGTATATTTTCTGCCTTGCACATGATTATTCCAACATCTGCTGGATGGCCTTGGGAATCTAATTCTGGTATTGATTGTTTTTGCTGATTGTCTCCCCTTGTAGCCGATTTCTTCATTATTGTGTAAATTTAGATCATGAGCTCATGTTTAGCTAAAAAGCTGACCTTGTAAGAGGCTTAGGTGTGAATGCTCGTAAGCTTCATCAGAAAGTCGGCAAACATTTATTTGTGTCGCTCCAATGAGTTGCCCGCGAGGACCCCGTTTTCTCTAACTCTTGGTCCAATACTCCCTCTATGGGCAGGGACTCAGACAGGGCTGCTTTGCGGCCCCCGATCTGGGGCAGGGGCTGTGGGCGGCCAGTGGCCCTGGCAGGAGCCTCTCCGCGAGGGTGCCCGGGACCCAACTGCCTGCGATTTTCGGTCCCCTGGCAGGAAGCTACGATGTCCAGTCCTATGGTTAGCTATGCAGCGAGGTGTACTGTGCGTACAGGTAACACACACAGTTCAAGTACGAGGGCGGGCTGAGTGTAAAGGTTAGTGTTTGGGCAGCTGTGCAGACACAGAGGCGTCCTTTTGCCAGGGCCTAAATGCTTGTGACAACCGACTGGGCCTGCAGGGCTCTGAGGGCCCTGCACTGGGCCCCTTGCTCCCTTGCCTTTGTTCAGTCACAGCAGAGGTGGCCACACCCACTCCCTCATTTAGGGCAGTGTTCCAACCTCCCTCAGCCCGGCCCCCTCTCCGCAGGTTACCATGGACAACAGATGCTGCATTCTGAGGCCAGGGCGTTCCGAGAATGCCAAGGGCAGACATGATGACCTTAAATGATTTCCTCTTTTGTCAGTTTTGGTAAACTTTAGGAGCTGGGAAATGGTCCACTTTACACAAATGTTCAAATTTACTGGCATTTCATATATTCTCTGCTATAACATTGTCCTGATTCTTTCTGTATATTATTTACTTATGTTTTTGTTTTCCTTAATCAAAGTGTGTCTTTTAAATGTTTCAAAGAATAATCTTTGGACTTACTACATCACCTGAATTTTATACGTTTTCTGTTGTATTAAGTTCTGCTCATATCTTTATTTATCTTTTTTCTATGTTCTCAGGGTTTATTGTTTTGATCTTCTGATGTCAATTAAAACACTTGGTTATTCATTTTAATAAATATTTTTACTTATAAAGATTTGAACTTTTGAAGATTCCAGCTTACGTGTAAGTATCTAAGGGTCAGGTCCTCTACATTGTTGCTGGCCTAAGGCTTAGTTCACCATATAGCAATGTATATATTGACCTATTTTCCCCTCGGCATTCTTTGATTCCCTACATCTCTCCTTTCTTTGCAGACAAGCCATTTGAAATACCCTTAACTTATTTCACAGCCAATAAGTCGTTGAAATAATGTGTATTTTTTAGAGAAATCTTCTTATATAATTAGGCAGAAAATCTGACCTGCCATAGTTTTCAAAACAGCATAATTTCACTCTTCTCAATGATGATTCTGTTGTTTTACACAACCTCTGAGTATTTAGCTTTATCAATGACATGTACTTTAAAAATGTTTTAGAGATCCTACCAGTCTTTGAAAACATCCTTGTTCCTTGTTTCAGTTCCAGTGTGTGTGGAAACTGTCCGCGCAGTACACGTCGCTGCACAGCTAACCATAGGTCTGGGAAAAGAAGCTTCCTGCCAGGTGACCGAAGTTCGTAGGCAGATGGGTCCCTGGGTCACACGCGGAGAGGCTCCTGCCCGGGACACAGGCCGCCCACTGCACCTGCCCCTGATCAGGGGACGCAAAGCAGCCCAGTCTGAGTCCCCTGCCTCTAGACGGAGTATTGGACCAACACTTGTAGAAAACGGGTTCCTCGGGGGCAACTCATTGGAGGGACAAAAATAACTCTGCCGAATTTCTGCTGAAGCGTACGTGCGTTCACACTTAAGCCTCTTACAAGGTCAGCTGGTTAGCTAAACATGAGCTCATGATCTAAATTTACACAGTAATGAAGAAATCAGCTACAAGTGGAGACAATCAGCAAAAACAATCAATTCCAGAATTAGATTTCCTAGGCCATCAATCCGATGTTGGAATAATCAGATGTAAGGCAGAAAATATACACTAAACTGGAACTGAAACAAGGAACAAGGATGTTTTCAAAGACTGGTAGGATCTCTAAAACATTTTTAAAGTACATGTCATTGATAAAGCTAAATACTCAGAGGTTGTGTAAGACAACAGATTCAACCTTGAGAAGAGTGCAATTATGCTGTTTTGAAAACTATGGCAGGTCAGATTTTCTGCCTAATTATATAAGAAGATTTCTCTGAAAAATACACATTATTTCAACGACTTATTGGCTGTGAAATAAGTTAAGGGTATTTCAAATGGCTTGTCTGCAAAGAAAGGTGAGATGTAGGGAATCACAGAAAGCCGAGGGGAAAATAGGTCAATATATACATTTCTCTATGGTGAACTAAGCCTTAGGCCAGCAACAATGTAGAGGACCTGACCCTTAGATACTTACAAGTAAGCTGGAATCTTCAAATTTCAAATCTTTATAAGTAAAAAGGTTTATTAAAATGAATAACCAAGTGTTTTAATTGACATTAGAAGATCAAAACAATAAACCCTGAGAACATAGAAAAAAGATAAATAAAGATATGAGCAGAACTTAATACAACAGAAAACGTATAAAATTCAGGTGATGTAGTAAGTCCAAAGAATATTCTTTGAAACATTTAAAAGAAACACTTTGATTAAGGAAAACAAAAACATAAGTAAATAATATACAGAAAGAATCAGGACAATGTTATAGCAGAGAATATATGAAATGCCAGTAAATTTGAACATTTGTGTAAAGTGGACCATTTCCTAGCTCCTAAAGTTTACCAAAACTGACACAAGAGGAAATCATTTAAGGTCATCATGTCTGCCCTTGGCATTCTCGGTACGTCCTGGCCTCAGAATGCAGCATCTGTAGTCCATGGTAACCTGCGGAGAGGTGGAGGGGCTGAGGGAGGTTGGAACACTGCCCTCACTGAGGGAGTGGGTGTGGCCATCTCTGCTGTGACTGAACAAAGGTAGGGGAACAGGGGGCCCGTGGCTGTGCCCTCAGAGACTGGCAGGCCCAGTGGGGTTCCACAGGCATTTAAGCCCAAGCCAAAGGGTGTATTCTTTGTCTGCACAGCTGCCCAAACTCTCACCTTTCCACTCAGGCCGCCCTCTTACTTGAAGTGTGGGTGGAAACTGTCCGCGCAGTACACCTCGCTGCACAGCTAACCATAGGTTTGGGAATCATAGCTTCCTGCCAGGTGACCGAAGTGCGCACGCAGATGGGTCCCTGGGACACACGCGGGGAGGCTCCTGCCACGGCCACAGGCCGCCCACTGTCCCTGCCCCAGATCGGGAGCCGCAAAGCAGCCCTGTCTGAGTCCCCTGCCTGTAGAGGGAGTATTGGACCAACACTTGTATAAAAGGGGTTCCTCGCGGGCAACTCATTGGAGGGACACAAATAACTCTTTGCCGACTTTCTGCTAAAGCTTACGTATGTTCACACCTAAGCCTCTTACAAGGTCAGCTGTTTAGCTAAACATGAGCTCATGATCTAAATTTACACAATAATGAAGAAATCAACTACAAGGGCAGACAATCAGCAAAAACAATCAATTCCGGAATTAGATTCCCTAGGCCATCCATCAGATGTTAGAATAATCAGGTGCAAGGCAGAAAATATACACAAAACTGGAACTGAAACAAGGAACAAGGATGTTATAAAAGACTGATAAGTTGTCTAAAACATTTTTAAAGTACATGTCATTGATAAAGCTAAATACTCAAAAGTTGTGTAATACAACAGATTCATAGATCAGAAGAGTGAAATTATGCTCTTTTGAAAACTATGGCAGGTCAGATTTTCTGCCTAATTATATAAGACGATTTTTCTAAAAAATACACATTATTTCAAAGACTTATTGGCTGTCAAATAAGTTAAGGGAATTGCAATTGGCTTGTCTGCAAAGAAAGGTGAGATGTAGGGAATCACAGAAAGTCGAGGGAAAAATAGGTCAATATATAATTGCTATATGGTGAAGTAAGCTTTAGGCCAGCAACAATGTCGAGAACCTGAACCTTAGAAACTTACAAGTAAGCTGGAATACCCAAAATTTCAAATCTTTATAAGTAAAAAGATTTATTAAAATGAATATCCAAGTGTTTTAATTGACATCAGAAGATCAATACATTAAGCCCTGAGAACATAGAAAAAAGATAAATAAAAATAGGAGCAGAACTTAATACAACAGAAAATGTATACAATTCAGGTGATGTAGTAAGTCCGAAGAATATTCCTTGAAAAGATTTAAAAGACAGAGTTTGATTAAGGAAAGCAAAAAAATAAGTAAAGCATATACAGAAAGTATTAGGACAATGTTATAGCAGAGAATATATGAAATGCCCATAAAATTTAACATTTCTGTAAAGTGGACTATTTCCTAGCTCCTAAAGTTTACCAAAACAGATGCAAAGGATATCATTTAAGGTCATCATGTCTGCCCTTGGCATTCTTGGAACGCCCTGGACTCAGAATGCAGCATCTTTAGTCCATGGTAACGTGCGGAAAAGAGGCGGGGCTGAGGGAGGTTGGAACACAGCACTCACTGAGGGAGTGGGTGTGGCCATCTCTGCTGTGACTGAACAAAGGGCATGGGAGCAAGGGTCCCAGGGCAGGGCCCTCAGATCCCGGCAGGCCCAGTGGGGTGTCACAAGCATTTAGGCCCAGGCCAAGGGACGCCTTCTTTGTCTGCACAGCTGCCCAAACTCTCACCTTTCTACACATGCCACCCTCTTACTTGAAGTGTGGGTGGAACCTGTCTGCGCAGTACACCTCGCTGCACAGTTAACCATACGTCTGGTCATCGTAGCTTCCTGACAGGTGACTGAAGTTCGCAGGCAGATGGGTACCTGGGACACACGCGGAGAGGCTCCTGCCCGGGCCACAGGCCGCCCACTGCCCATGCCCCAGATAGGGGGCCGCAAAGCCGCCCAGTCTGAGTCCCCTGCCTCTAGAGGGAGTATTGGACCAACACTTGTAGAAAACGGGTTCCTCGCGGGCAACTCATTGGAGGGACACAAATAACTCGTTGCCGAATTTCTGCTGAAGCTTACGTGCATTCACACTTAAGACTCTTACAAGGTCAGCTGTTTAGCTAAACATGAGCTCATGATCTATATTTACTAAATAATGAAGAAATCATCTACAAGGGGAGACAATCAGCAAACACAATCAATACCAGAATTAGATACCCTAGGCCATCCATCAGATGTTGGAATAATCAGGTGAAAGGCAGAAAATATACACAAAACTGGAACTGAAACAAGGAACAAGGATGTTTTCAAAGCCTGATAGGAAATCAAAAATATTTTTAAAGTATATGTCATTGATAAAGCTAAATACTCAAAGGTTGTGTAATACAACAGATTCATCATTGAGTAGAGTGAAATTATGCTGTTTTGAAAACTATGGCAGGTCAGATTTTCTGCCTAATTATATAAGATTTCTCTAAAAAATACACATTATTTCAAAGACCTATTGGCTGTGAAATAATTTAAGGGTATTTCAAATGACTTGTCTGCAAAGAAAGGTGAGATGTAGGGAATCACAGAAAGCCGACGGGAAAATAGGTCAATATATACATTGCTCTATGGTGAACTAAGCCTTAGGCCAGCAACAATGTATAGGACCTTACCCTTAGAAACTTACAAGTAAGCTGGAATCATCAAAAGTTCAAATCTTTATAAGTAAAAAGATTTATGAAAATGAATAACCAAGTGTTTTAATTGACATCAGAAGATCAAAACAATAAACCCTGAGAACATAGATAAAAGATAATGAAAAATATGAGCAGAACTTAATACAACAGAAAACGTATAAAATTCAGGTGATGTAGTAAGTCTAAAGAATATTCTTTGAAACATTTAAAAGACACACTTTGATTAAGGAAAACAAAAACATAAGTAAAGAATATACAGAAAGAATCAGGACAATGTTATAGCAGAGAATATATGAAATGTCAGTAAATTTGAACATTTGTGTAAAGTGGACCATTTCCTAGCTCCTAAAGTTTACCAAAGCTGACACAAGAGGAAATCATTTAAGGTCATCATGTCTGCCCTTGGCATTCTCGGAACGTCCTGGCCTCAGAATGCAGCATCTGTAGTCCATGGTAACCTGCGGAGAGGGGGAGGGGCTGAGGGAGGTTGGAACACTGCCCTCACTGAGGGAGTGTGTGTGGCCATCTCTGCTGTGACTGAACAAAGGCTGGGGAGCAGGGGGCACAGGGCATGGCCCTCAGAGACCGGCAGGCCCAGTGGGATGCCACAGGCATTTAAGCCCTGGCCAAAGGGCGCCTTCTTTTTCTGCACAGCTGTCCAAACTCTCACCTTTCCACTCAGTCCGCCCTATTACTTGAAGTGTGGGTGGAAACTGTCCGCACAGTACACCTCGCTGCACAGCTAACCATAGGTCTGGGAATCGTAACTTCCTGCCAGGTGACCGAAGTTCGCAGGCAGATGGGTCCCTGGGACACACGCGGAGAGGATCCTGACTGGGCCACAGGCGGCCCACTGCCCCTGCCACAGATCGGGGGCAGCAAAGCAGCCCTGTCTGAGTCCCCTGCCTCTATAGTGAGTATTGGACCATCACTTGTAGAAAACGGGTTCCTCGCGGGCAACTCATTGGAGGGACACAAATAACTCTTTGCCAACTTACTGCTGAAGCTTACGTGTGTTCACACCTAAGTCTCTTACAAGGTCAGCTGTTTAGCTAAACATGAGCTCATGATCTAAATTTACACAATAATGAAGAAATCAGCTACAAGGGGAGAAAATCAGCAAAAACAATCAATTCCAGAATTAGATTCCCTAGGCCATCCATCAGATGTTAGAATAATCAGGTGCAAGGCAGAAAATATACACAAAACTGGAACTGAAACAAGGAACAAGGATGTTATCAAAGACTGATAAGATGTCTAAAACATTTTTAAAGTACATGTCATTGATAAAGCTAAATACTCAATGGTTGTGTAGTACAAGAGATTCATAGTTCAGAAAAGTGAAATTATGCACTTTTGAAAACTATGGCAGGTCAGATTTTCGGCCTAATTATATAAGACGATTTTTCTAAAAAATACACATTATTTCAAAGACTTATTGGCTGTCAAATAAGTTAAGGGAATTGCAAATGGCTTTTCTGCCATGAAAGGTGAGATGTAGGGAATCACAGAAAGTCGAGGGCAAAATAGGTCAATATATAATTGATATATGGTGAAGTAAGCTTTAGGCCAGCAACAATGTAGAGGACCTGACCCTTAGAAACTTACAAGTAAGCTGGAATCCTCAAAATTTCAAATCTTTAAAAGTAAAAAGATTTATTAAAATGAATAACCAAGTGTTGTAATTGACATCAAAAGATCAATACATTAAGCCCTGAGAACAGAGAAAAAAGATAAATAAAGATAGGAGCAGAACTTAATACCACAGAAAACGTATACAATTCAGGTGATGTAGTAAGTCCGAAGAATATTCTTTGAAAAGATTTAAAAGACAGAGTTTTATTAAGGAAAACAAAAAAAGAAGTAAAGCATATACAGAAAGAATTAGGAGAATGTTATAGCAGAGAATATATGAAATGCCCGTAAATTTGAACATTTCTGTAAAGTGGACCATTTCCTAGCTCCTAAAGTTTACCAAAACTGACGCAAGAGGATATCATTTATGGTCATACTGTCTGCCCTTGGCATTCTCGGTACGCACTGGACTCAGAATGCAGCATCTGTAGTCCATGGTAACCTGCGGAGGAGTGGCGGGGCTGAGGGAGTTTGAACACTGCCCTCACTGAGGGAGTTGGTGTGGCCATCTCTGCTGTGACTGAACAAAGGGCAGGGGAGCAAGGTTCCCAGGGCAGTGCCCTCAGATACCGGTAGGCCCAGTGGGGTGTCACAGCATTTAGGCCCAGGCCAAGGGACGCCTTCTTTGTCTGCACAGCTGCCCAAATTCTCACCTTTCCACTCAGGCCGCCCTCTTACTTGAAGTGTGGGTGGAACATGTGCGCGCAGTACACCTCGCTGCACAGCTAACCATAGGTCTGGGCATCGTAGCTTCCTGACATGTGACCGAAGTTCGCAGACAGATGGGTCCTTGGGACACATGCGGAGAGGCTCCTGCCCGGGCTACAGGCCGCCCACTACCCCTGCCACAGATCAGGGGCCGCAAAGCAGCCCTGTCTAAATCCCCTGCCTCTAGAGGGTGTATTGGACCAACACTTGTAGAAAACGGGTTCCTCGCGGGCAATTCATTGGAGGGACACAAATAACTCTTGGCCGAATTTCTGCAGAAGCTTACGTGCGTACACATCTAAGCCACTTACAAGGTCAGCTGTTTAGCTAAACATGAGCTCATGATCTAAATTTACACAATAATGAAGAAATCAGCTACAAGGGGAGACAATCAGCAAAAACAATCAATTCCAGAATTAGATTCACTAGGCCATCCATCAGATGTTGGAATAATCACATTCAAGGCAGAAAATATACACCAAACTGGAACTGAAACAAGGAACAAGGATGTTTTCAAAGACTGGTAGGGTCTCTAAAACATTTTTAAAGTACTAGTCATTGATAAAGATAAATACTCAAAGGTTGTGTAATACAACAGATTCATAGTTCGGAAGAGTGAAATTATGCTCTTTTGAAAACTATGGCAGGTCAGATTTTCTGCCTAATTATATAAGAAGATTTTTCTAAAAAATACACATTATTTCAAGGCCTTATTGGCTGTGAAATAAGTTAAGGGAATTGCAAATGACTTGTCTGCAAAGAAAGGTGAGATGTAGGGACTCACAGAAAGTCGAGGGCAAAATAGGTCAATATATAATTGCTATATGGTGAACTAAGCCTTATGCCAGCAACAATGTAGAGGAACTGACCCTTAGAAACTTACAAGTAAGCTGGAATCCTCAAAATTTCAAATCTTTACAAGTAAAAAGATTTATTAAAATGAATAACCAGGTGTTTTAATTGACATCAGAAGATCAATACATTAAGCCCTGAGAACATAGAAAAAAGATAAATAAAGATATGAGCAGAACTTAATACAACAGAAAACGTATACAATTCAGGTGATGTAGTAAGTCCAAAGATTATTCTTTGAAATGATTTAAAAGACAGAGTTTGATTAAGGAAAACAACAAAAAAATAATAATAAAGCATATACAGAAAGAATTAGGACAAGGTTATAGCAGAGAATATATGAAATGCCCGAAAATTTGAACATTTCTGTAAAGTGGACCATTTCCTAGCTCCTAAATTTTACCAAAATTGACAGAAGTGGAAATCATTTAAGGTCATCATGTCTGCCCTTGGCATTCTAGGAACGCCCTGGCCTCAGAATGCAGCATCTGTAGTCCATGGTAACCTGCGGAGAAGGGGCGGAGCTGAGGGAGGTTGGAACACTGCCCTCACTGAGGGAGAGGGTGTGGCATTCTCTGCTGTGACTGAACAAAGGGCAGGGGAACAAGGGGAGCATGGCAGGGCCCTCAGAGGCCTGCAGGACCAGTGGGGTGTCACAAGCATTTAGGGCCAGGCAAAGAGCACCATCTTTGTTTGCACAGCTGCCCAAACTCTCACCTTTCCCCTCAGGCCGCCCTCTTATTTGAAGTGTGTGTGGAACCTGTCCGCGCAGTACACCTCGCTGCACAGCTAACCATATGTCTGGGCATCGTAGCTTCCTGACAGGTGACTGAAGTTCACAGGCAGATGGGTCCCTGTGACACACGCGGACAGGCTCCTGCCCGGGCCACCGGTCGCCCACTGCCCCTGCCCCAGAACGGGGATCGAAAAGCAGCCCCCTCTGATTCCCCTGCCTCAAGAGGGAGGATTGGAACAACTCTTGTACAAAATGGGGTCCTCGCGGGCAACTCATTTGAGGGACACAAATAAACCATTGCCGCCTTCTGCTGAAGCTTACGAGCAATCACACCTAAGCCTCTTACAAGGTAAGCTGTTTAGCTCAACATGAGCTCATGATCTAAATTTACACAATAATTAAGAAATCAGTTACAAGAGGAGAGAATCAGCAAAAACAATCAATACAAGAATTAGATTCTGTAGGCCATCCACCAGATGTTGGAATAATCAGGTGCAAGGCAGAAAATATACACAAAACTGGAACTGAAACAAGGAACAAGGATGTTTTCAAATCCTTTTAGGATCTCTAAAACATTTTTAAAGTACATGTCATTGATAAAACTAAATACTCAAAGGTTGCTTAATACAACAAATTCATCATTGAGAACAGTGAAATTATGCTGTTTTGAAAACTATGGCAGGTCAGATTTTCTGCCTAATTATATAAGAAGATTTATCTAAAAAATTCACATTATTTCAAAGACTTATTGGCTGTGAAATAAGATAAGGATATTTCAAATGGCTTGTCTGCAAAGAAAGGTGAGATGTAGGAAATCACAGAAAGCCGAGGGAAAAATAGGTTAATATATACATTGTTGTATGGTGAACTAAGGCTTAGGCCAGCAACAATGTAGAGGACGTGACCCTTAGAAATTTACAGGTAAGCTGGAATCTTCAAAAGTTAAAATATTTATAAGTAAAAAGATTTATGAAAATGAATAAACAAGTGTTTTAATTGACATCAGAGGATCAAATTAATAAACCATGAGAACATAGAAAAAAGATAAATAAAGATATGAGCAGAACTTAATACAACAGAAAACGTATAAAATTCAGGTGATGTAGTAAGTCTGAAGAATATTCTTTGAAAAGACTTAAAAGACACACTTTGATTAAGGAAAACAAAAACATAAGTAAAAAATATAGAAGAGAATCAGAACAATGTTATAGCAGAGAATATATGAAATGCCAGTAAATTTGAACATTTGTGTAAAGTGGACCATTTCCTAGCTCCTAAAGTTTACCAAAACTGACACAAGAGGAAATCATTTAAGGTCATCATGCCTGCCCTTGGCATTCTCGAAACGCCCTGGCCTCAGAATGCAGCATCTGTAGTCCATGGTAAGCTGCGGAGAGGGAGCGGGGCTGAGGGAGTTTGGAACACTGCCCTCACTGAGGGAGTGGGTGTGGCCATCTCTGCTGTGACTGAACAAAGGGCTGGGGAGAAGGGGGACCAGGGCAGGTCCCTCAGAGCCCAGCAGTCCCAGTGGGGTGTCACAAGCATTTAGTCCTTTTGCAAAGGCGTCTTCTTTGCCTGCACAGCTGCCCAAACTCTCACCTTTACCCTCAGGCAGCCCTCTTACTTGAAGTGTGTGTGGAAGCTGTCCGTGCAGTACACCTCACTGCAGAGCTAACCATAGGTGGGGCATCGTAGCATCCTGCCGTTTGACCAAAGTTTGCAGGCAGATTGTCTCTGTGACACAGATGGAGAGCCTCCTGCCCAGGCCACAGGCCGCCCACTGCCCCTGCCCCAGATCGGGGGCCGCAAACAGCCCTCTCTTAGTCCCCTGCCACTAGAGGGTGTATTGGACCAACACTTGTAGAAAACGGGGTCATCGCGGGCAACTCATTGGAGAGACACAAATAAATCTTTGCCGACTTTCTGCTGAAGCTTACGAGCGTTCACACCTAAGCCTCTTACAAGGTCAGCTGTTTCTCTAAACATGAGCTCATCATCTAAGTTTACACAATAACGAAGAAATCAGCCTCAAGGGGAAACAATCACCAAAAACAATCAATACCAGAAATAGATTCCCTACGCCATCCATCAGATGTTGGAATAATCAGGTGCAAGGCAGAAAATATACACAAAACTGGAACAGAAACAAGGAACAAGGATGTTTTCAAAGAATGGTAGGGTCTCTAAAACATTGTTAAAGTACTTGTCATTGATAAAGCTGAATACTCAAAGGTTGTGTAATACAACAGATTCATCATTGAGAAGACTGAAATTATGCTGTCTTGAAAACTATGGCAGGTGAGATTTTCTGCCTCATTATATAAGAAGATTTATCTAAAAAATACACATTATTTAAAAGACTTATTAGCTGTGAAATAAGTTAAGTGTATTTCAAATGGCTTGTCTGCAAAGAAAGCAGAGATGTAGGAAATCACAGAAAGCCGAGGGGAAAATTGGTGAATATATACATTGCTATATGGTGAACTAAGCCTTAGGCCAGCAACAATGTAGGGGACCTGACCCTTAGAAACTTACAAGTAAGATGGAATCTTCAAAATTTCAAATCTTTATAAGTAAAAAGATTTATTAAATGAATAACCAAGTGTTTTAATTGACATCAGAATATCAAAACATTAAGCCCTGAGAACATAGAAAAAAGATAAAGATATGAGCAGAACTTAATACGAAAGAAAACGTATACAATTCAGGTGATGTAGTAAGGCCAAAGAATTTTCTTTAAAAGATTTAAAAGACAGAGTTTGATTAAGGAAAACAAAACATAAGTAAAGCATATACAGAAAGAATAAGGACAATGTAATAGCAGATAATATATGAAATGCCCGTAAATTTGAACATTTCTGTAAAGTGGACCATTTCCTAGGTCCTAAAGTTTACCAAAACTGACACAAGAGGAAATCATTTAAGGTCATCATGTCTGCCCTTGGCATCCTCGGAATGCCCTGTCCTCAGAATGCTGCATCTGTAGTCCATGGTAAACTGCGGAGAGGGGGCGGGGCTGAGGTAGTTTGGAACACTGCCCTCACTGAGGGAGTGGGTGCGGCCATCTCTGCTGTGACTGAACAAATAGCAGGGGAACAAGGGTCCCAGGGCGGGGCCCTCAGAGCCGGGCATACCCAGTACGGTGTCACAAGCATTTAGGCCCATGCCAAAGGACGCCATCTTTGTCTGCACAGCTGCCCAAACTCTCATCTTTCCCCTCAGGCCGCCCTCTTACTTGAAGTGTGTGTGGAACCTGTCCGCACAGTACACCTCCCTTAACAGCTAACCATAGGTCTGGGCATCATAGCTTCCTGACAGGTGACCGAAGTTCGCAGGCAGAGGGGTCACTGGGAGAGACGTGGAGAGGTTCCTGCCCGAGTCACAGGCCGCCCAGAGCCCCTGCCCATGATCGGGGTCTGCAAACAGCCCTCTCTGAGTCCCCTGCCACTAGAGGGAGTATTGGACCAACATTTGTAGAAAACGGGGTCCTCGCGGGCAACTCATTGGAGGGACACAAGTAAATCTTTGCCGACTTTTTGCTGAAGCTTAGGAGCGTTCACACCTAAGGCTCATACAAGGTCAGCTGTTTAGCTAAACATGAGCTCATCATCTAAATTTACAAAATAATGAAGAAATCAGCTACAAGGGGAAACAATCACGAAAAACCATCAATATCAGAATTAGATTCCTTAGGCCATCAATCATATGTTGGAATAATCAGGTGCAAGGCAGAAAATATACACAAAACTGGAACTGAAACAAGGAACAAGGATGTTTTCAAAGACTTGTAGGATCTCTAAAACATTTTTAAAGTACATGTCATTGATAAAGGTAAATACTCAGAGGTTGTGTAAGACAACAGATTCATCATTGAGAAGAGTGAAATAATGCTCTTTTGAAAACTATGGCAGGTCAGATTTTCTGCCTAATTATATAAGAACATTTCTCTAAAAAATACGCATTATTTCAACCACTTATTGGCTGTGAAATAAGTTAAGGGTATTTCAAATGGCTTGTCTGCAAAGAAAGGTGAGATGTAGGAAATCACAGAAAGCCGAGGGGAAAATAGGTCAATATATACATTGCTATATGGTGAACTAAACCTTAGGCCAGCAACAATGTAGAGGACCTGACCCTTATAAACTTACAAGTAAGCTGGAATCTTCAAAAGTTGAAATCTTTATAAGTAAAAAGATTTATGAAAATGAATAACCAAGTGTTTTAATTGACATCAGAAGATCAAAACAATAAACGCTGAGAACATAGAAAAAAGATAAATAAAGATATGAGCAGAACTTAATACAACAGAAAACGTATAAAATTCAGGTGATGTAGTAAGTCCAAACAATTTTCTTTGAAAAGATTTAAAAGACACACTTTGATTAAGGAAAACAAAAACATAAGTGAAGAATATACAGAAAGAATCAGGACAATGTTATAGCAGAGAATATCTGAAATGCCAGTAAATTTGAACATTTCTGTAAAGTGGACCATTTCCTAGTTCCTAAAGTTTACCAAAACTGACACAAGAGGAAATCATTTAAGGTCATCATGTCTGCCCTTGGCATTCTCGGAACGCCATGGCCTCAGAATGCAGCATATGTAGTCCATTGTAACCTGCGGATAGGGGGCGGCGCTGAGGGAGGTTGGAACACTGCCCTCACTGAGGGAGTGGGTGCAGCCATCTCTGCCGTGTCTGAACAAAGGGCAGGGGAGCAGGAGGCCCAGGGCAGGGCCCTCAGAGCCCGGCAGTCCCAGGGGTTGTCACAAGCATTTAGGCCCAGGCCAAAGAATGCCTTCTTTGTCTGCACAGCAGCCCAAACTCTCACCTTTCCCCTCAGGCCGCTCTCTTATTTGAAGTGTGTTTGGAACCTGTCTGCGCAGTAAATCTCTCTTCAGAGATAACCATAGGTCCGGGCATAGTAGCTTCCTGCAGGTTGACCGAAGTTCTCAAGCAGATGGGTCCCTGGTAAACACGCGGAGAGGCTCCTGCCCGGGCCACAGGCTGCCCACTGCCCCTGCCCCAGATCGGGGGCTGCAAAGCAGCTCTCTCTGAGTCCCATGCCTCTAGAGGGTGCATTGAATCAACACTTGTAGAAAACGGGGTCCTCGCAGGCAACTCATTGGAGGGACACAAATAAATCTTTGCGGACTTTCTGCTGAAGCTTACGTGCGTTCACACATAAGCCTCTTACAAGGTCAGCTGTTTAGCTAAACATGAGCTCATGATCTAAATTTACACAATAATGAGGAAATCAGCTACAAGTGGAGACACTCAGCAAAAACCATCAATACCAGAATTTGATTCCCAAGCCCATCTATCAGATGTTGGAATAATCAGGTGCAAGGCAGAAAATATACATAAAAGTGGAAATGAAACAAGGAACAAGGATGTTTTCAAAGACGGGTAGGATCTCTAAAACATTTTTAAAGTATATGTCATTGATAATGCTAAATACTCAAAGGTTCGGTAATACAACAGATTCATCATTGAGAAGAGTGAAATTATGCTGTTTTGAAAGTATGGCAGGTCAGATTTTCTGCCCAATAATATAAGAAGATTTCTCTAAAAACTACACATTATTTCAAAGACTATTTGGCTGTCAAATAAGTTAAGGGTATTTCAAATGGCTTGTCTGCAAAGAAAGGTGAGCTGTAGGGAATCACAGAAAGCCGAGGAGAAAATAGGTCAATATATACATTGCTCTATGGTGAACTAAGCCTTAGGCGAGAAACAATATAGAGGACCTGACCCTTAGAAACTTACTTGTAAGTTGGAATCTTCAAAAGTTCAAATCTTTATATGTAAAAAGATTTATGAAAATGAATAACTAAGTGTTTTAATTGACATCAGAAGATCAAAACAATAAACCCTGAGAACATAGAAAAAAGATAAATAAAGATATGAGCAGAACTTAATACAACAGAAAACGTATAAAATTCAGGTGATGTAGTAAGTCCAAAGAATATTTTGTAAAAGATTTAAAAGACACATTTTGATTAAGGAAAACAAAAACATAAGTAAAGAATATACAGAAAGAATCAGGACAATGTTATAGCAGAGAACATCTGGAATGCCAGTAAATTTGAACATTTCTGTAAAGTGGACCATTTCCTAGCTCCTAAAGTTTACCAAAACTGACACAAGAGGAAACCATTTAAGATCATTATGTCTGCCCTTGGCATTCTCGGAACGCCCTGGACTCAGAATGCAACATTTGTAGTCCATGGTAACCTGCGGAGAGGGGGCGGGGCTGAGGGAGTTTGGAACAATGCCCACACTGAGGGAGTGTGTGTGGCCATTTCTGCTGTGACTGAACAAAGGGCAGTGGAGCAGAGAGTCTGGGCAGGGCCCTCAGAGCCCGGCAGGCCCAGTGGGGCGTCACAAGCATTTAGGCGCAGGCCAATGGGCTCCTTCTTTTTCTGCACAGCTGCCCAAACTCTCACATTTCCACTCAGCCCGCCCTCTTACGTGAAGTGTGTGTGGAACCTGTCCATGCAGTACAACTTGCTGCACAGCTAATCATAGGTCTGGGCATCGTAGCTTCCTGCCAGGAGACCGAAGTTCGCAGGCAGATGGGTAGTTGGGACACACGCTGAGAGGCTCCTGCACGGGCCACAGGACGCCTACTGACCCTGTAACACATCGGGGGCCGCAAAGCAACCTTTTCTGAGTCCGTGCCTCAAGAGGGAGTATTGGACCAACACTTTTAGAAAACTGGGTGCTCGCGGGCCACTCATTTCAGGGACACAAATAAATCTTCGCCGAATTTCTGATGAAGCTTACGGGAGTTCAAACCTAAGCCTCTTACAACGTCAGCTGTTTAGCTAAACATGAGCTCATGATCTAAATTTACACAATAAGGAAGGAATCAGCTACAAGGGGAGACAATCAGCAAAAACCATCAATACCAGAATTAGATTCCCAAGACCATCTATCAGATGTTGGAATAATCTGGTGCAAGGCAGAAAATATACATAAAACTGGAACTGAAACAAGGAACAAGGATGTTTTCAAAGACTGGTAGGATAACTAAATCATTTCTAAAGTACATGTCATTGTTAAAGCTAAATACTCAAATGTTATGTAATACAACAGATTCATCATTGAGAAGAGTGAAATTGTGCTGTTTTGAAAACTATGGCAGGTCAGATTTTCTGCCTAATTATATAAGAAGATTTCTCTAAAAAATACACGTTATTTCAAAGACTTATTGGCTGTGAAATAAGATAAGGGTATTTCAAATGGCTTATCTGCAAAGAAAGGTGAGATATAGGGAATCACAGAAAGTCGAGGGGAAAATAGGTCAATATATACTTTGCTATATGGTGAACTAAGCCTTAGGCCAGCAACAATGTAGAGGACCTGACCCTTAGAAACTTACAAGTAAGACGGAATCTTCAAAAGTTCAAATATTTATAAGTAAAAATATTTATGAAAATGAATAACCAAGTGTTTTAATTGGTATCAGAAGATCAAAACAATAAACCCTGAGAACATAGAAAAAAGATAAATAAAGATATGAGCAGAACTTAATACAACTGAAAGCGTATATAATTGAGGTGGATTTGTAAGTCCGAAGAATGTTTGTGGAAAAGAGCTTTAAAAGACACACTTTGATTAAGGAAAACAAAACATAAGTAAAGAATATACAGAAAGAATCAAGACAATATTATAGCAGAGAAGATCTGAAATGCCAGTAAATTTGAACATTTTTGTAAAGTGGACCATTTCCTAGCTCTTAAAGTTTACCAAAACTGACACAAGAGGAAATCATTTAAGTCATCATGTCTTCCCTTGGCATTCTCGGAACGCCCTGGCCTCAGAAGGCAGCATCTGTAGTCCATGGTAACCTGCGGAGAGGGGGCGGTGCTGCGGGAGGTTGGAACATTGCCCTCAATGAGGGAGTGTGTGTGGCCATCTCTGCTCTGACTGAACAAAGGGCAGGGGAGCAGAGAGTCTGGGCATGGCCCTCAGAGCCCGGCAGGCCCAGTGGGGTGTCAAAAGCATTTAGGCCCAGGCCAAAGGGCGCCTTCATTGTCTGCACAGCTGCCCAAACCCTCACCTTTCCACTCAGCCCGCCCTCTTACTTGAAGTGTGTGTGGAACCTGTCCACGCAGTACACCTCGCTCAACAGCTAACCATAGGTCTGGGCATCGTAGCTTCCTGCCAGGTGACCGAAGTTCGCAGGCAGATGCGTCCCTGCGACACACGCGGAGAGGATCCTGCCCGGTCCACAGGCCTCCGACAGCCCTTGCCCCATATCGGGGGCCGCAAAGCAGCCCTGTCTGTGTCCCTGCCTCTAGAGGGAGTATTGGACCAACACATGTAGAAAACGGGGTCCTCGCGGACACCTCATTGGAGGGACATAAATAAATCTTTGCCTACTTTCTGCTGAAGCTTACCAGCTTTCACACATAAGCCTCTTACAAGGTCAGCTGTTTAGCTAAACATGAGCTCATGATCTAAATTTACACAATAATGAAGAAATCAGCTACAAGTGGGAGACAAACAGCAAAAACAATCAATACCAGTATTAGATTCCGTAGGCCATCCATCAGATGTTGGAATAATCAGGTGCAAGGCAGAAATTATACAGAAAATTGGAACTGAAACAAGGAACAAGGATGTTTTCAAAGACTGGTAGGATCTCTAAAACATTTTTAAAGTACATGTCATTGATAAAGCTAAATACTCAAAGGTTGTGTAATACAACAGATTCATCATTGAGAAGAGTGAAATTATGCTGTTTTGAAAACTATGGCAGGTCAGATTTTCTGCCTAATTATATAAGAAGATTTCTCTAAAAAATACACATTATTTCAAAGACTTATAGGCTGTGAAATAAGATAAGGTTATTTCAAATGGCTTGTCTGCAAAGAAAGGTGAGATGTAGGGAATCACAGAAAGTCGAAGGAAAAATAGGTCAATTTATACATTGCTATGTGGAGAACTAAGCCTTAGGCCAGCAAAAATGTAGAGGACCAGACCCTTAGAAACTTACAAGTAAGTTGGAATCTTCAAAAGTTCAAATCTTTATAAGTAAAAATTTTTATGAAAATTAATAACCAAGTGTTTTAATTGGTATCTGAAGATCAAAACAATAAACCCTGAGAACATAGAAAAAAGATAAATAAAGATATGAGCAGAACTTAATACAACAGAAAACGTATAAAATTGAGGTGGTTTAGTAAGTCTGAAGAATGTTTGTGGAAAAGAGCTTTAAAAGACACACTTTGATTAAGGAAAACAAAACATAAGTAAAGAATATACAGAAAGAATCAAGACAATATTATAGCAGAGAAGATCTGAAATGCCAGTAAATTTGAACATTTCTGTAAAGTGGACCATTTCCTAGCTCCTAAAGTTTACCAAAACTGACACAAGAGGAAATCATTTAAGGTCATCATGTCTGTCCTTGGTATTCTCGGAACGCCCTGGCCTCAGAATTCAGCATCTGTAGTCCATGTTAACCTGCGGAGAGGTGGCGGTGCTGCGGGAGGTTGGAACCCTGCCCTCACTGAAGGAGTTGTTGTGGCCATCTCTGCTGTCACTGAACAAAGCGCAGGGGAGCAAGTCGTCCAGTGCAGGGCCCTCAGAGCCCGGCAGGCCCAGTGCGGTTTCACAAGAATTTAAGCCAAGGCCAAAGTGCGCCTTCTTTGTCTGCACAGCTGCCCAAACTCTCACCTTTCCACTCAGCCCGCCCACTTACTTGAAGTGTGTGTGGAACATGTCCATGCAGTACACCTCGCTGCACAGCTAACCATAGGTCTGGGCATCGTAGTTTCCTGCAAGGAGACATAAGTTCGCAGGCAGATGCTTCCCTGCGACATACGCGGAGAGGATCCTGCCCGGTCCACAGGCCGTCGACTGCCCCTGCCCCATATCGGGGTCTGTAAATCAGCCCTGTCTGTGTCCCTGCCTCTAGAGGGAGTATTGGACCAACACTTGTAGAAAACGAGGTCCTCACGGGCAACTCATTGGAGGAATATAAGTAAATCTTTGCCGACTTTCTGCTGAAGCTTACAAGCGTTCACACCTAAGCCTCTTACAAGGTCAGCTGTTGAGCTAAACATGAGCTCATGATCTAAATTTACACAATAATGAAGAAATCAGCTACAAGGGGGAGACAATCAGCAAAAACAATCAATACCAGAATTAGATTCCCTAGGCCATCCGTCATATGTTGGAATAATCAGGTGCAAAGGCAGAAAATATACACTAAACTGGAACTGAAATAAGGAACAAGGATGTTTTCAAATACTGGTAGGATCTCTAAAACATTTTTAAAGTACATGTGATTGATAAAGCTAAATACTCAAAGGTTTTGTAATACAACAGATTCATCACTGAGAAGAGGGAAATTATGCTGTTTTGAAAATTATGGCAGGTCAGATTTTCTGCCTAATTATATAAGAAGATTTCTCTAAAAAGTACACATTATTTCAAAGTCTTATTGGCTGTGAAATAAGTTAAGGGTATTTCAAATGGCTTGTCTGCAAAGAAAGGTGAGATGTAGGGAATCACAGAAAGTCGCGGGGAAAATAGGTCAATATATACATTGCTCTATGGTGAACTAAGCCTTATGGCAGCAACAATGTAGAGGACCTGACCCTTAGAAACTTACACGTAAGTTGGAATATTCAAAAGTTCAAATTTTTATAAGTAAAAAGATTTATGAAAATGAATAACCAAGTGTTTTAATTGGCATCAGAATATCAAAACAATAAACTCTGAGAACATAGAAAAAAGATAAATAAAGATATGAGCAGAACTTAATACAACAGAAAACGTACAAAGTTCAGGTGATGTAGTAAGTCCAAAGAATATTTTTGAAAAGATGTAAAAGACACACTTTGATTAATGAAAACAAAAACATAAGTAAGAATATACAGAAAGAATCAGGACAATGTTATAGAAGAGAACATCTGGAATGCCAGTAAAATTGAACATTTCTGTAAAGTGGACCATTTCCTAGCTCCTACAGTTTACCAAAACTGACACAAGAGGAAACCATTTAAGATCATTATGTATGCCATAGGCATTCTCGGAACGCCCTGGCCTCGGAATGCAACATCTGTAGTCCATGGTAAACAGCGGAGAGGGAGCGGGGCTGAGGGAATTGGAACAGTGCCCTCATTGAGGGAGTGGGTGTGGCCCTCTCTGCTGTGTCTGAACATAGGGCAGGGGAGAGGGGGGTAATGGGCAGGGCCCTCAGAGCCCGGCAGGCTCAGTGGCGTGTCAAAAGCATTTAGGCCCAGGCCAAAGGGCGCCTTCTTTGTCTGCACAGCTGCCCAAACTCTCACCTTTCCACTCAGCCCGCCCTCTTACGTGAAGTGTGTGTGGAACCTGTCCATGCAGTACAACTTGCTGCACAGCTAACCATAGGTCTGGGCATCGTAGCTACCTGCCAGGAGACCGAAGTTCGCAGGCAGATGGGTCCCTGGAACACACGCGGAGAGGCTCCTGCCCGGGCCACAGGCCTCCAACTGCCCCTGCACTAGATCAGGGGCCGCAAATCAACCTTTTCTGAGTCCGTGCCTCAAGAGGGAGTATTGGACCAACACTTGTAGAAAACTGGGTACTCGCGGGCCACTCATTGGAGGGACACAAATAAATCTTTGCTGACTTTCTGACGAAGCTTACAAGCGTTCACACCTAAGCCTCTTACAAGGTCAGCTGTTTAGCTAAACATGAGCTCATGATCTAAATTTACACAATAATGAAGAAATCAGCTACAAGGGGTAGACAATCAGCAAAAACAATCAATACCAGAATTAGATTCCCTAGGCCATCCATCAGATGCTGGAATAATCAGGTGCAAGGCAGAAAATATACCTAAAACTGGAACTGAAACAAGGAACAAGGATGTTTTCAAAGACTGGTAGGATCTATAAAACATTTTTAAAGTACATGTGATTGATAAAGCTAAATACTCAAAGGTTGTGTAATACAACAGATTCATCATTGAGAAGAGTGAAATTATGCTGTTTTAAAAACTATGGCATGTCAGATTTTCTGCCTAATTTTATACGAAGATTTCTCTAAAAAATACACATTATTTCAAAGACTTATTGGCTGTGAAATAAGTTAAGGGTATTTCAAATGGCTTGTCTGCAAAGAAAGGTGAGATGTAGGGACTCACAGAAAGTCGAGGGCAAAATAGGTCAATATATAATTGCTATATGGTGAACTAAGCATTAGGCCAGCAACAATGTAAAGGAACTGACCCTTAGAAACTTACAAGTAACCTGGAATCCTCAAAATTTCAAATCTTTATAAGTAAAAAGATTTATTAAAATGAATAACCAGGTGTTTTAATTGACATCAGAAGATCAATACATTAAGCCCTGAGAACATAGAAAAAAGATAAATAAAGATATGAGCAGAACTTAATACAGCAGAAAACGTATACAACTCAGGTGATGTAGTAAGTCCAAAGAATATTCTTTGAAAAGATTTAAAAGACAGAGTTAGATTAAGGAAAAAAAAATAAGTAAAGCATATACAGAAAGAATTAGGACAATGTTATAGCAGAGAATATATGAAATGCCCGAAAATTTGAACATTTCTGTAAAGTGGACCATTTCCTAGCTCCTAAAGTTTACCAAAACTGACACAAGTGGAAATCATTTAAGGTCATCATGTCTGCCCTTGGCATTCTAGGAACGCCCTGGCCTCAGAATGCAGCATCTGTAGTCCATGGTAACCTGCGGAGAAGGGGCGGAGCTGAGGGAGGTTGGAACACTGCCCTCACTGAGGGAGAGGGTGTGGCATTCTCTGCTGTGACTGAACAAAGGGCAGGGGAACAAGGGGAGCATGGCAGGGCCCTCAGAGCCCTGCAGGCCCAGTGGGGTGTCACAAGCATTTAGGCCCAGGCAAAGGGCACCATCTTTGTCTGCATAGCTGCCCAAACTGTCACCTTTCCCCTCAGGCCGCCCTCTTATTTGAAGTGTGTGTGGAACCTGTCCGCGCAGTACACCTCGCTGCACAGCTAACCATATGTCTGGGCATCGTAGCTTCCTGCCAGGTGACTGAAGTTCGCAGGCAGATGGGTCCCTGGGACACACGCGGACAGGCTCCTGCCCGAGCCACCGGCCTCCCACTGCCCCTGCCCCAGATCGGGGATCGCAAAGCAGCCCCCTCTGATTCCCCTGCCTCAAGAGGGAGGATTGGAACAACTCTTGTAGAAAATGGGGTCCTCGTGGGCAACTCATTTGAGGGACACAAATAAACCATTGCCGCCTTCTACTGAAGCTTACTAGCAATCACACCTAAGCCTCTTACAAGGTAAGCTGTTTAGCTCAACATGAGCTCATGATCTAAATTTACACAATAATTAAGAAATCAGTTACAAGAGGAGAGAATCAGCAAAAACAATCAATACCAGAATTAGATTCTGTAGGCCATCCATCAGATGTTGGAATAATCAGGGGCAAGGCTGAAAATATACACAAAACTGGAACTGAAACAAGGAACAAGGTGTTTTCAAAGCCTGATAGGATCTCTAAAACATTTTTAAAGTACATGTCATTGATAAAACTAAATACTGAAAGGTTGCTTAATACAACAAATTCATCATTGAGAAGAGTGAAATTATGCTGTTTTGAAAACTATGGCAGGTCAGATTTTCTGCCTAATTATATAAGAAGATTTATCTAAAAAATTCACATTATTTCAAAGACTTATTGGCTGTGAAATAAGTTAAGGATATTTCAAATGGCTTGTCTGCAAAGAAAGGTGAGATGTAGGGAATCACAGAAAGCCGAGGGAAAAATAGGGTAATATATACATTGCTGTATGGTGAAATAAGCCTTAGGCCAGCAACAATGTAGAGGACGTGACCCTTAGAAATTTACAAGTAAGCTGGAATTTTCAAATGTTCAAATCTTTATAAGTAAAAAGATTTATGAAAATGAATAACCAAGTGTTTTAATTGACATCAGAAGATCAAAGCAATAAACCCTGAGAACATAGAAAAAAGATAAATAAAGATATGAGCAGAACTTAATACAACAGAAAACGTATAAAATTCAGGTGATGTAGTAAGTCTGAAGAATATTCTTTGAAAAGACTTAAAAGACACACCTTGATTAAGGAAAACAAAAACATAAGTAAAAAATATAGAAGAGAATCAGAACAATGTTATAGCAGAGAATATATGAAATGCCAGTAAATTTGAACATTTGTGTAAAGTGGACCATTTCCTACCTCCTACAGTTTACCAAAACTGACACAAGAGGAAATCATTTAAGGTCATCATGCCTGCCCTTGGCATTCTAGGAACGCCCTGGCCTCAGAATGCAGCATCTGTAGTCCATGGTAACCTGCGGAGAGGGGGCGGGGCTGAGGGAGTTTGGAACACTGCCCTCACTGAGGGAGTGGGTGTGGCCATCTCTTCTGTGACTGAACAAAGGGCAGGGGAGAAGGGGGACCAGGGCAGGGCCCTCAGAGCCCAGCAGTCCCAGTGGGGTGTCACAAGCATTTAGGCCCATTGCAAAGGGCGTCTTCTTTGCCTGCACAGCTGCACAAACTCTCACCTTTAACCTCAGGCATCCCTCTTACTTGAAGTGTGTGTGGAAGCTGTCCGTGCAGTACACCTCACTGCAGAGCTAACCATAGGTCGGGCATCGTAGCATCCTGCCGGTTGACCAAAGTTTGCAGGCAGATGTTCTCTGTGACACACGTGGAGAGCCTCCTGCCCAGGCCACAGGCCGCCCACTGCCCCTGCCCCAGATAGGGGGCCGCAAACAGCCCTCTCTTAGTCCCCTGCCACTAGAGGGTGTATTGGACCAACACTTGTAGAAAACGGGGTCCTCGCGGGCAACTCATTGGAGAGACACACATAAATCTTTGCCGACTTTCTGCTGAAGCTTACGAGCGTTCACACCTAAGACTCTTACAAGGTAAGCTGTTTCTCTAAACATGAGCTCATCATCTAAATTTACACAATACTGAAGAAATCAGCTACAAGGGGAAACAATCACCAAAAACAATCAATACCAGAATAGATTCCCTAGGCCATCCATCAGATGTTGGAATAATCAGGTGCAAGGCAGAAAATATACACAAAACTGGAACTGAAACAAGGAACAAGGATGTTTTCAAAGAATGGTAGGGTCTCTAAAACATTTTTAAAGTACTTGTCATTGATAAAGCTGAATACTCAAAGGTTGTGTAATACAACAGATTCATCATTGAGAATACTGAAATTATGCTGTTTTGAAAACTATGGCAGGTGAGATTTTCTGCCTCATTATATAAGAAGATTTATCTAAAAAATACACATTATTTCAAAGACTTATTAGCTGTGAAATAACTTAAGTGTATTTCAAATGGCTTGTCTGCAAAGAAAGCAGAGATGTAGGAAATCACAGAAAGCCGAGGGGAGAATAGGTGAATATATACATTGCTATATGGTGAACTAAGCCTTAGGCCAGCAACAATGTAGAGTACCTCACCCTTAGAAACTTACAATTAAGCTGGAATCTTCAAAGTTTCAAATCTTTATAAGTAAAAAGATTTATTAAAATAAATAACCAAGTGTTTTAATTGACATCAGAAGATCAAAACATTAAGCCCTGAGAACATAGAAAAAAGTTAAATAAAGATATGAGCAGAACTTAATACGAAAGAAAACGTATACAATTCAGGTGATGCAGTAAGGCCAAAGAATTTTCTTTAAAAGATTTAAAAGACAGAGTTTGATTAAGGAAAACAAAAACATAAGTAAAGCATATACAGAAAGAATAAGGACAATGTTATAGCAGATAATATATGAAATGCCCGTAAATTTGAACATTTCTGTAAAGTGGACCATTTCCTAGCTCCTAAAGTTTACCAAAACTGACACAAGAGTAAATCATTTAAGGTCATCATGTCTGCCCTTGGCATCCTCGGAATGCCCTGTCCTCAGAATGCTGCATCTGTAGTCCATGGTAACCTGCGGAGAGGGGGCGGGGCTGAGGGAGTTTGGAACACTGCCCTCACTGAGGGAGTGGGTGCGGCCATCTCTGCTGTGACTGAACAAATGGCAGGGGAACAAGGGTCCCAGGGTGGGTCCCTCAGAGCCGGGCAGTACCAGTGGTGTGTCACAAGCATTTAGGCCCAGGCCAAAGGACGCCATCTTTGTCTGCACAGCTGCCCAAACTCTCACAATTCCCCTCAGGCCGCCCTCTTACTTGAAATGTGTGTGGAACCTGTACGCGCAGTACACCTCCCTGAACAGCTAACCATAGGTCTGGGCATCGTAGCTTCCTGACAGGTGACCGAAGTTTGCAGGCAGAGGGGTCACTGGGAGAGACGTGGAGAGTTTCGTGCCCTGGCCACAGGCCGCCCAGAGCTCCTGCCCATGATTGGGGTCTGCAAACAGCCCTCTCTGTGTCCCCTCCCACTAGAGGGAGTATTGGACCAACATTTGTAGAAAACGGGGTCCTCGCGGGCAACTCATTGGAGGGACACAAGTAAATCTTTGCCGAATTTTGCTGAAGCTTACGAGCGTTCACACCTAAGGCTCATACAAGGTCAGCTCTTTAGTTAAACATGAGCTCATCATCTAAATTTACAAAATAATGAAGAAATCAGCTACAAGGGGAAACAATCACGAAAAACCATCAATATCAGAATTAGATTCCTTAGGCCATCAAACAGATGTTGGAATAATCAGGTGCAAGGCAGAAAATATACACAAAACTGGAACTGAAACAAGGAACAAGGATGTTTTCAAAGACTGGTAGGATCTCTAAAACATTTTTAAAGTACATGTCATTGATAAAGGTAAATACTCAGAGGTTATGTAAGACAACAGATTCATCATTGAGAAGAGTGAAATAATGCTCTTTTGAAAACTATGGCAGGTCAGATATTCTGCCTAATTATATAAGAACATTTCTCTAAAAAATACGCATTATTTCAACCACTTATTGGCTGTGAAATAAGTTAAGGGTATTTCAAATGGCTTGTCTGCAAAGAAAGGTGAGATGTAGGAAATCACAGAAAGCCGAGGGGAAAATAGGTCAATATATACATTGCTATATGGTGAACTAAACCTTAGGCCAGCAACAATGTAGAGGACCTGACCCTTATAAACTTACAAGTAAGCTGGAATCTTCAAAAGTTGAAATCTTTATAAGTAAAAAGATTTATGAAAATGAATAACCAATGTTTTAATTGACATCAGAAGATCAAAACAATAAACCCTGAGAACATAGAAAAAAGATAAATAAAGATATGAGCAGAACTTTATACAACAGAAAACGTATAAAATTCAGGTGATGTAGTAAGTCCAAAGAATTTTCTTTGAAAAGATTTAAAAGACACACATTGATTAAGGAAAACAAAAACATAAGTGAAGAATATACAGAAAGAATCAGGACAATGTGATAGCAGAGAAGATCTGAAATGCCAGTAAATTTGAACATTTCTGTAAAGTGGACCATTTCCTAGCTCCTAAAGTTTACCAAAACTGACACAAGAGGAAATCATTTAAGGTCATCCTGTCTGCCCTTGGCATTCTCGGAACGCCCTGGCCTCAGAATGCAGCATCTGTAGTCCATGGTAACCTGCGAAGAGGGCGCGGGGCTGAGGGAGGCTGGAACAATGCCCTCACTAAGCGAGAGTGTGTGGCCATCTCTGCTGTGACGGAACAAAGGGCAGGGGAGCAGGTGGTCCAGTGCAGGGCCCTCAGAGCCTTCAGGCCCAGTGCGGTTTCACAAGCATTTAGGCCCAGGCCAAAGGGCACCATCTTTGTCTGCACAGCTGCCCAAACTCTCACCTTTCCACGCAGCCCGGCCTCTTACGTGAAGTGTGTGTGTAACCTGTCCACGCAGTACACCTCGCTGCACAGCTAACCATAAGTCTGGGCATCGTAGCTTCCTACAGGTGACCGAAGTTCGTAGGCAGATGGGTCCCTGCGACACACGCGGAGATGATCCTGCCCGGTCCACCGGCCACTGACTGCCCCTGCCTCATATCGGGTCCCGCAAAGCAGCCCTGTCTGTGTCCCTGCCTCTAGAGGGAGTATTGGACCTACACTTGTAGAAAACAGGGTCCTCGCGGGCAACTCATTGGAGGGACATAAATAAATCTTTGCCAACTTTCTGCTGAAGCTTACGAGCGTTCACACGTAAGCCTCTTACAAGGTCAGCTGTTTAGCTAAACATGAGCTCATGATCTAAATTTACCCAATAATGAAGAAATCAGCTACAAGGGGAAGACAAACAGCAAAAACAATCAATAGCAGAATTAGATTACCTAGGCCATCCATCAGATGTTGGAATAATCAGGTGCAAGGCAGAAAATATACATAAAACTGGAACTGAAACAAGGAACAAGGATGTTTTCAAAGACTGGTAGGATCTCTAAAACATTTTTAAAGTACATGTCATTGATAAAGCTAAGTACTCAAAGGTTGTGTAATACAACAGATTAATCTTTGAGAAGAGTGAATTTATGCTGTTTTGAAAACTATGGCCGGTCAGATTTTCTGCCTAATTATATAAGGAGATTTCTCTAAAAAATACACATTATTTCAAAGACTTATTGGCTGTGAAATAAGTTAAGGGTATTTCAAATGGCCTGTCTGCAAAGAAAGGAGAGATGTTGGGAATCACAGAAAGTCGAGGGGAAAATAGGTCAATATATACATTGCTATATGGTGAACTAAGCCTTAGGCCAGCAACAATGTAGAGTACCTGACCCTTAGAAACTTACAAGTAAGCAAAAATCTTCAAAAGTTCAAATCTTTATAAGTAAAAAGATTTATAAAATGAATAACGAAGTGTTTTAATTGATATCAGAATACCAAAACAATAAACCCTGAGAACATAGAAAAAGGATAAATAAAGATATGAGCAGAACTTAATAAAACAGAAAACGTATAAAATTCAGGTGTTGTAGTAAGTCCAAATAATATTCTTTGAAAGATTTAAAATATACACTTTGATTAAGGAAAACAAAAACATAAGTAAAGCATACAGAGAAAGTATCAGGACCATATTATAGCAGAGAATATATGAAATGCCAGTAAATTTGAACATTTCTGTAAAGTGGACCATTTCCTATCTCCTAAAGTTTACCAGAACTGACACAAGAGGAAATCATTTAAGGTCATTATGTCTGCCCTTGGCATTTTCGGAACGCCCTGGACTCAGAATGCATCAACTGCCGTCCTTGGTAACCTGCGGAGATTGGGCAGGGCGGAGGGCTGCTGGAACACTGCCCTCAATGAGGGAGTGGGTGTGGCCATCTCTGCTGTGACTGAACAAATGGCAAGGGTGCGGGGGGCCCAGTGCAGGGCCCTCAGAACCCGGCAGGCCCAGTCTTGTGTCACAAGCATTTAGGCCCAGGTGAAAGTGAGCCTTCTCTGTCACCACAGCTGCCCAAACTCTCACCTTTCCACTCAGGCCGCACTCTGACTTGAAGTGTGTGTGGAACTGGTCCGCGCAGTACACCTCGCTGCAAAGCTAACCATAGGTCTGGGCATCGTAAGCTTCCTGCCAGGTGACCGAATTTCGCAGGCAGTTGTATCCGTGGGACACACGCGGAGAGGCTCCTGCCTGGGCCACGTGCGGCCCAAAGACCCTGCGCCAGATCGGCAGCCGCAAAGCAGCCCTTTTCGAGGCCCTGCCTCTAGAGGTTGTATTGGACCAACACTTGTAGAAAACGGGGTCCTCGCGGGCAACTCATTGGAGGGACAGAAATAAATCTTTCCCGACTTTCTGATGAAGCTTACGAGCGTTCACATCTAAGTCTCTAACAAGGTTAGCTGTTTGGCTAAACATGAGCTCACGATCTAAATTTACACAATAATGAAGAAATCAGCTACAAGGCGGAGACAATCGGCAAAAACAATCAATAGCAGAATTAGATTCCCTAGGCCATCCATCAGATATTGGTATAATCAGGTGCAAGGGAGAAAATATACATAAAACTGGAACTGAAACAAGGAATAAGGATGTTTTCAAAGACTGGTAGCATCACTAAAACATTTTTAAAGTACATGTCTTTGATAAAGCTAAATAATCAAAGGTTGTGTAATACAACAGATACATCATTGAGAAGAGTGACATTATGCTATTTTGAAAACTATCGCAAGTCAGATTTTTGCCAGATTATATAAGAAGATTTCTCTAAAAAATACACATTATTTTAAAGACTTATTGGCTGTGAAATAAGTTAAGGGTAATTCAAATGGCTTGTCTGCAAAGAAAGGTGAGATGTAGGAAATCACAGAAAGCCCAGGGGAAAATACTTCAATATATACATTGCTATATGGTGAACTAAGATTTAGGCCAGCAACAATGTAGAAGACCTGACCTCTTACAAGTAAGTAAGTTGGAATCTTCAAAAGTTCAAATCTTTATAAGTAAAAGATTTACTAAAATGAATAACCAAGTGTTTTAATTGGCATCAGAAGATCAAAACAATAAACCTTGAGAACATAGAAAAAAGATAAATAAAGATATGAGCAGAACTTAATACAATAGAAAACGTATAAAATCAGGTGATGTAGTAAGTCCATAGAATATTCTTTGAAAAGATTTAAAAGACACACTTTGATTAATGTAAACAAAAACATATGTAAAGAATATACAGAAAGAATCAGGACAATGTTATAGCAGAGAATATCTGAAATGCCAGTAAATTTGAACATTTCTGTAAAGTGGACCGTTTCCTAGCTCCTACAGTTTACCAAAACTGACACAAGAGGAAATCATTTAAGGTCATCCTGTCTGCCCTTGGCATTCTCGGAACGCCCTGGCCTCAGAATTCAGCATCTGTAGTCCATGGTAACCTGCGGAAAGGGGGCGGGGTTGAGGGAGGCTGGAACACTGCCCTCACTGAGGGAGTGGGTGTGGCCATCTCTGCTGTGACTGAACAAAGGGCAAGGGAGCAGAGCGTCCAGTGCAGGGCTCTTAGAGCCCGGCAGGCCCAGTGCTGTTTCACAAGCATTTAGGCCCAGGCCAAAGTGCACTTTCTTTGTCTGTACAGCTGCCAAACTCTCACCTTTCCACTCAGGCCGCCCTCTTACTTGAAGTGTGTGTGGAAAATGTCCGCGCAGTACACCTCGCTGCACAGCTAGCCACAGATCTGGGCATCGTAGCTTCCTTCCAGGTGACCGAAGTTCGCTGGCAGATTGGTCCGTGGGACACATGCAGAGAGGCTCCTGCCTGGGCCACGGGCACCCATAGACCCTGCCCCAGATCGGCGGCTGCAAAGCAGCCCTGTCTGAGTCCCTGCCTCTAGAGGGAGTATTGGACCAACACTTGTAGAAAACGGTGTCCTAGAGGGCAACTCATTGGAAGGACACAAAGAAATCCTTGCCGACTTTCTGATGAAGCTTACAACCATTCACAGCTAAGCCTCTTACAAGGTAAGCGGTTTAGGTAAACATGAGCTCATCATCTAAATTTACACAATAAAGAAGAAATCAGCTACAAGGGGAAACAATCACCAAAACCAATCAATACCAGAATTAGATTCCCTAGGCCATCCAGCAGATGTTGGAATAATCAGGTGAAAGGCAGAAAATATACATAAAACTGGAACTGAAACAAGGAACAAGGATGTTCTCAAAGACTGGTAGGATCTCTAAAACATTTTTAAAGTACATGTCGTTGATAAAGCTAAATATTCAAAGTTTGTGTAATACAACAGATTCATCATTGAGAAGAGTGAAATTATGCTGTTTTGAAAACTATGGCAGGTCAAATTTTCTGCCTAATTGTATACGAAGATTTCTCTAAAAAATACACATTATTTCAAAGACTTATTGGCTGTGAAAGAAGTTAAGGTTTTTTTCAAATGGGTTGTCTGCAAAGAAACGTGAGATGCAGGGAATCACAGAAAGCCCAGGGGAAAATAGGTCAATACAGATATAGCTATACGGTGAACTAAGCCTTAGGCCAGCAACAATGTAGAGGACCTAACCTTTAGAAACTTACAAGTAAGCGGGAATCTTCAAAAGTTCTAATCTTCATAAGTAAAAAGATTTATGAAAATGAATAACCAAGTGTTTTAATTGACATCAGAAGAGCAAAACAATAAACCCTGAGATCATAGAAAAATGACAAATAAAGATATGAGCAGAACTTAATACAACAGAAAACGTATAAAATTCAGGTGATGTAGTAAGTCCAAAGAATATTCTTTGAAAAGAGTTAAAAGACACAATTTGATTAAGGAAAACAAAAACATAAGTCAAGAATATACAGAAAGAATCAGGACAATATTATAGCAGAGATGATATGAAATGTCAATAAATTTGAACATTTCTGTAAAGTGGACCATTTCCTAGCTCCCAAAGTTTACACAAACTGCCACAAGAGGAAATCATTTAAGGTCATCATGTCTTCCTTGGCATTCTCGGAACGCCCTGGCCTCAGAATGCAGCATCTGTAGTCCATGGTAACCGGCCGTGACGTGGCGGGTCTAAGGGAGGTTGGAACACTGCCCTCACTGAGGAAGTGGGTGTGGCCATCTCTGCTGTGACTGAACAAAGGGCAGGAGAGCAGGGAACCAAGGGCAGCTTCCTCAGAGCCCGGCAGGGCGTTGCGGTTTCACAAGCATTTAGGCCAAGGCCAAAGTGCGCCTTCGGTGTCTGCACAGCTGCCCAAACTCTCACTTTTCCACTGAGGCCGCCCTCTTACTTGAAGTGTGTGTGGAACCTCTCCGCGCAGTACACCTCGCTGCACAGCTAACCATAAGTTTGGGCATCATAGCTTCCTGCCAGGTGACCGAAGTTCGCAGGCAGATGGGTCCATGGGACACACGCGGAGAGGCTCCTGCACGGGCCACGGGCAGCTCAAAGACCCTGCCCTAGATCGGCGGCCGCAAAGCATCCCTGTCTGAGTCCCTGCCTCTAGAGGGAGTAATGGACCAACACTTGTAGAAAACGGGGTCCTCACGAGCAACTCATTGCAGGGACACAAATAACTCTTTGCCGACTTTCTGATGAAGCTTACGAGCGTTCACACCTAAGCCTGTTACAAGGACAGCTGTTTGGCTAAACAAGAGCTCTTGATCTAAATTTACACAATAATGAAGAAATCAGCTACAAGGGGGAGACAATCAACAAAAACAAGCAATACCAGAATTAGATTACCTAGGCCATCCATCAGATGTTGGAATAACCAGGTGCAAGGCAGAAAATATACATAAAACTGGAAGTGAAACAAGGAACAAGGATGTTTTCAAAGACTGGTAGGATCTCTAAAATATTTTTAGAGTACATGTCATTGATAAAGCTAAATACTCAAAGGTTGTTTAATACAACAGATTCATCATTGAGAAGAGTGAAATTATGCTGTTTTGAAAAGTATGGCAGGTCAGATTTTCTGCCTAATTATATAAGAAGATTTCTCTAAAAAATACACATTATTTCAAAGACTTAATGTCAGTGAAATAAGGGAATTTCTAATGCCTTGTATGCAAAGAAAGGTGAGATATAGGGAATCACAGAAAATCGAGGGGAAAATAGGTCAATATATACATTGCTGTACGGTGAACTAAGCCTTAGGCCAGCAACAATGTTGAGTACCAGACCCTTAGAAACTTACAAGTAAGCTGGAATCTTCAAAAGTTCAAATCTTTATAGGTAAATAGATTTATTAAAATGAATAACCAAGTGTTTTAATAGACATCAGAATATCAAAACAATAAACCCTGAGAACATAGAAAAAAGATAAATAAAGATATGAGCAGAACTTAATACAATAGAAAACGTATAAAATTCAGGTGATGTAGTAAGTCCAAAGAATATTCTTTGAAATGATTTAAAAGTCACACTTTGATTAAGGAAAACAAAAACATAAGTAAAGAATATACAGAAAGAATCAGGACAATGTTATAGCAGAGAATATCTGAAATGCCAGTAATTTGAACATTTCTGTAAAGTGGACCATTTCCTAGCTCCTAAAGTTTACCAAAACTGACATAGGAGGAAATCATTTAAGGTCATCATGGCATTCTCGGAACGCCCTGGACTAAGAATGCAGCATCTGTAGTCCATGGTAACCACCGGAGAGGGGGCGGGCCTGATGGAGGTTGGAACACTGCCCTCACTGAGGGAGTGGGTGTGGCCATATCTGATGTGACGGAACAAAGGGCAGGGGAGCAGGGCATCCAGGTCAGGGCCCTCAGAGCCCGGGAGGCCCAGTGGGGTGTCACAAGCATTTAGGCCCATGCCAAAGGGCGCCTTCTTTTTCTGAACACCTGCCCAAAGTCTCACCTTCCCACTCAGCCCGCCCTCTTACGTGAAGAGTGTGTGGAACCTGTCCGCGTAGTACACTTTGCCTCACAGCTAACCATAGGTGTGGGATTCGTAGCTTCCTGCCAGGTGACCGAAGTTCCCAGGCAGATACGTCCCTGGGACACACGCGGAGAGGCTCGTGCCCGGGCCACAGGCCTCCAACTGCCCCTGTACCCGATAGGGGGCTGCAAAGCAAACTTGTCTGAGTCCCTGCCACTAGAGGGAGTATTAGACCATCACTTGTAGAAAATGGGGTCCTCGCGGGAACTCATGGGAGGGACACAAATAAATCTTTGACGACTTTGTGATGAAGCTTACGAGCGTTCACACCTATGCCTCTTACAAGGTCAGCTATTTAGCTAAACATGAGCTCATAATCTAAATTTACACAATAATGAAGTAATCAGCTACAAGGTGGAGACAATCAGCAAAAGCAATCAATACCAGAATTAGATTCCCTAGGCCATCCATCAGATGTTGGAATAATCAGGTCCAAGGCAGAAAATATACATAAAACTGGAAATGAAACAAGGAACAAGGATGTTCTCAAAGACTGGTAGGATCTCTAAAACATTTTAAAAGTACATGTCATTGATCAATCTAAATACTCAAAGGTTGTTTTATACAACACATTCATCATTGAGAAGAGTGAAATTATGCTGTTTTGAAAACTATGGCAGGTCAGATTTTCTGCCTAATTATATAAGAAGATTTCTCTAAAAAATACACATTATTTTAAAGACTTATTGGCTGTGAAATAAGTTAAGGGTAATTCAAATGGCTTGTCTGCAAAGAAAGGTGAGATGTAGGAAATCACAGAAAGCCCAGGGGAAAATACTTCAATATATACATTGCTATATGGTGAACTAAGATTTAGGCCAGCAACAATGTAGAAGACCTGACCTCTTACAAGTAAGTAAGTTGGAATCTTCAAAAGTTCAAATCTTTATAAGTAAAAAGATTTACTAAAATGAATAACCAAGTGTTTTAATTGGCATCAGAAGATCAAAACAATAAACCTTGAGAACATAGAAAAAAGATAAATAACGATATGAGCAGAACTTAGTACAACAGAAAACGTATAAATTTCAGGTGTTTTGGTAAGTCAAAAGAATATTCTTTGAAAATATTTAAAAGACACATTTTAATTAAAGAAAACAAAAACATAAGTCAAGAATATACAGAAAGAATCAGGACAATGTTATAGCAGAGAATATATGAAATGCCAGTAAATTTGAACATTTCTGTAAAGTGGACCATTTCCTTGCTCCTAAATTTTACCAAAAGTAACACAAGAGGAAATCATTTAAGGTCATCCTGTCTGCCCTTGGCATTCTCGGAACGCCCTGGCCTCAGAAGGCAGCATCTGTAGTCCATGGTAACCTGCAGAGAGGGGGCCGGGCTGAGGGAGTTTGGAACACTGCCCTCACTGAGGGAGTGGGTGTGGCCATCTCTGCTGTGACTGAACATATGGGCAGGAAAGGAGGGAAACCTGGGCAGGTCCTTAGAGCACAGCCGGCCCAGTGGGGTGTTACAATCATTTAGGCCCAGGCCAATGGGCGCCTTCTTTGTCTGCACATCAGCCCAGACACTCACTTTTCCACTCAGGCCGCCCTCTTACTTGAAGTGTGTGTGGAACCTGTCCGCGCAGTACACCTCACTGCACAGATAACCATAGGTCTGGGAATCGTAGCTTCCTTCCAGGTGACCGAAGTCCGCAGGCAGATGGGTCCCTGGGACACCCGCGGAGAGGCTCCTGCCCGGGCCACCGGCCGCCAACAGCCCCTTCCCCAGATCGGGGGCCGCAAAGCAGCCCTGTCTGAGTCCCTGCCTCTACAGGGAATATTGGACCAACACTTGTAGAAAACGGGGACCTCTCGGACCACTCATTGGAGGGACACAAATAAATCTTTGCCGACTTTCTGATGAAGCTTACGGGCATTCACACCTAAGCCTCTTACAAGGTCAGCTGTTTAGCTAAACATGAGCTCATGATCTAAATTTACACAATACTGAAGAAATCAGCTACAAGGGGGAGACAATCAGCAAAAACAATCAATACCAGAAGTAGATTCCCTAGGCCATCCATCAGATGTTGGAATAATCAGGGGCAAGGCAGAAAATATACATAAAACTGGAACTAAAACAAGGAACAAGGATGTTTTCAAAGACTGGTAGGATCTCTAAAACATTTTTAAAGTACATGTCACTGATAAACCTAAATACTCAAAGGTTGTGTAATACAACAGATTCATCATTGAGAAGAGTGAAATTATGCTGTTTTGAAAACTATGGCAGGTCAAATTTTCTGCCTAATTGTATACGAAGATTTCTCTAAAAAATATACATTATTTCAAAGACTTATTGGCTGTGAAATAAGTTAAGGGTATTTCAAATGGCTTGTCTGCAAAGAAAGGTGAGATGTAGGGAATCACAGAAAGCCCAGGGAAAAATAGGTCAATACAGATATAGCTGTACGGTGAACTAAGACTTAGACCACAACAATGTAGAGGAGCTAACCCTTAGAAACTTACAAGTAAGCGGGAATGTTCAAAAGTTCATATCTTTATAAGTAAAAAGATTTATGAAAATGAATAACCAAGTGTTTTAATTGACATCAGAAGACCAAAACAATAAACCCTGAGAACATAGAAAAAAGATAAATAAAGATATGAGCAGAACTTAATACAACAGAAAACGTATAAGATTCAGGTGTTGTAGTAAGTCAAAAAATATTCTTTGAAAAGAGTTGAAAAGACAAACTTTGAGTAAGGAAAACAAAAACATAAGTAAAGAATATACAGAAAGAATCAGGACAATGTTATAGCATTGAATATCTGAAATGCCAGTAAATTTCAACATTTCTGTAAAGTGGACCATTTCTTAGCTCCTAAAGTTTACCAAAATTGACCCAAGAGGAAATCATTTAAGGTCATCATGTCTGCCCTTGGCATTCTCGGAACGCCGTGGCCTCAGAATGCAGCATCTGTAGTCCATGGTAACCTGAGGAAAGGGGCGTGTCTGAGGGAGGTTGCAACATTGCCCTCACTGAGGGAGTGGGTGTGGCCATCTCTGCTGTGACTGAACAAAGTGCAGGAGAGCATGCTACCCAGAGAAGGGCCCTCAGAGCCCGGCAGGCCCTGTGCGGTATCACAAGCATTTAGGCCCAGGCCACAGGGCGAATTCTTTGTCTGCACAGGTGCCCAAACACTCACCTTTCCTCTCAGCCTCCCTCTTACTTGAAGTGTGTGTGGAACCCATCTGCGCAGTACACCTCGCTGCACAGCTAACCATAAGTCTGGGCATCGTATCTTCCAGCCAGGTGACCGAAGTTCGCAGGCAAATGGGTCCGTGGGACACACGCGGAGAGGCTCCAGCCCGGGCAACGGGCGGCCCAGAGACCCTGCCGTAGATCAGCGGCCGCAACGCAGCCCTGTCTGAGTCCCTGACTCTAGAGGGAGTAATGGATCAACACTTGTAGAAAACGGGGTCCTCACGGGAAACTCATTGGTGGCACACAAATAAATCTTTGCCGACTTTCTGATGAAGCTTACGAGCGTTCACACCTAAGCCTCTAACAAGCTTAGCTGTTTGGCTAAACATGAGCTCATGATCTAAATTTACACAATAATGAAGAAATCACCTACAAGGAGGAGACAATCAGCAAAAACAATCAATACCAGAATTAGATTCCCTAGGCCATCCATCAGATATTGGAATAATCAGGTGCAAGGCAGAAAATATATATAAAACTGGAACTGAAACAAGGAATAAGGATGTTTTCAAATACTGGTAGGATCACTAAAACATTTTTAAAGTACATGTCATTGATAAAGCTAAATAATCAAAGCTTGTGTAATACAACAGATACTTCATTGAGAAGAGTGACATTATGCTATTTTGAAAACTATGGCAAGTCAGATTTTTGCCTAATTATATAAGAAGATTTATCTAAAAAATACACATTATTTCAAAGACTTATTGCCTGTGAAATAAGTTATGGGTATTGCAAATGGCTTGTCAGCAAAGAAAGGTGAGATGTAGGGAATCACAGAAAGTCGAGGGGAAAATAGGTCAATATATACATTGCTATATGGTGAACTCAGCCTTACCCCAGCCACAATGTAGAGGACCTGACGCTTAGAGACTTACAAGTAAGCTGGAAACTTCAAAAGTTCTAATCTTTATAAGTAAAAAGATTTATTGAAATGAATAACCAAGTGTTTTATTTGACATAAGAAGATCAAAACAATAAACCCTGACAACATAGAAAAAAGATAAATAAAGATATGAGCAGAACTTAGTACAACAGAAAACATATAAAATCAGGTGATGTAGTAAGTTCAAAGAATATTCTTTGAAAAGATTTAAAAGACACACTTTGATTAAGGAAAACAAAAACATAAGAAAAGAATATACAGAAAGAATCAGGGCAATGTTATTGCAGAGAATATCTGAAATGCCAGTAATTTGAACATTTCTTTAAAGTGGACCATTTACTAGCTCCTAAAGTTTACCAAAACTGACACAAGAGGAAATCATTTAAGGTCATCATGTCGGCCCTTGGCATTCTCGGAACGCCCTGGCCTCATAATGCAGCATCTGTAGTCCATGGTAACCTGCAGAGAGGGGGCGAGGCTGATGGAGGTTGGAACACTGCCCTCTCTGAGGGAGTGGGGGTGGCCCTCTCTGCTGTGACGGAACAAAGGGCAGGGGAGCAGGGCGTCCAGGGCAGGGCCCTCAGAGCCTGGCAGGCCCAGTGCGGTGTCACAAGCAATTAGGCCCATGCCAAAGTGCGCCTTCTTTGTCTGCACACCTGCCAAACTCTCACCTTTCCACTCAGGCCACCCTCTTACTTGAAGTGTGTGAGGAAAATGTCCGCGCAGTACACCTCGCTGCACAGCTAGCCACATGTCTGGGCATCGTAGCTTCCTTCCAGGTGACCGAAGTTCGCAGGCAGATGGGTCCGTGGGACACACGCGGAGAGGCTCCTGCGTGGTCCACGGGCGGCCCAAGGACCCTGCTCCAGATCGGCGGGTGCAAAGCACCCTGTCTGAGTCACTGCCTCTGGAGGAAGTATTGGACCAACACTTGTAGAAAACGTGGTCCTCACGGGCAACTCATTGGAAGGACACAAATAAATCTTTGCCGACTTTCTGATGAAGCTTACAACCGTTCACAGCTAAGCCTCTTACAAGTTCAGTGGTTTAGCTAAACATGAGACCATCATCTAAATTTACACAATAATGAAGAAAGCAGGTACAAGGGGAAACAATCACCAAAACCAATCAATACCAGGATTAGATTCCCTAGACCATCCATCAGATGTTGGAATAATCAGGTGCAAGGCAGAAAATATACATAAAACTGGAACTGAAACAAGGAACAAGGATGTTCTAAAAGACTGGTAGGATCTCTAAAACATTTTTAAAGTACATGTCATTGATAAAGCTAAATACTCAAAGGTTGTGTAATACAACAGATTCATCATTGAGAAGGGTGAAATTATGCTGTTTTGAAAACTATGGCAGGTCAGATTTTCTGCCTAATTATATAAGAAGATTTCTCTAAAAAATACACATTATTTCAAAGACTTATTGGCTGTGAAATAAGTTAAGGGTAATGCAAATGGCTTGTCTGCAAAGAAAGTTGAGATGCAGGGAATCACACAAAGCCGAGGGGAAAATAGATCAATATATACATTGCTATATGGGGAACTAAGCCTTAGGCAAGCAACAATGTAGACTATGTGACCCTTAGAAACTTACATGTAAGTTGGAATCTTCAGAAGTTCAAATCTTTATAAGTAAAAAGTTTTATGAAAATGAATAAACAAGTGTTTTAATTGGCATCAGAAGATCCAAACAATAAAACCTGAGAACATAGAAAAAAGATAAATAAAGATATGAGCAGAACTTAGTACAACAGAAAACGTATGAAATTCAGGTGATGTAGTAAGTCAAAAATATTCTTTGAAAAGATTTAAAAGACACAATTTGATTAAGGAAAACAAAAACATAAGTCAAGAATATACAGAAAGAATCAGGACAATGTTATAGCAGAGAATATCTGAAATGCCAGTAAATTTGAACATTTCTTTAAGTGGACCATTTACTAGCTCCTAAAGTTTTCCAAAACTGACACAAGAGGAAACCATTTAAGATGATTATGTTAGGCCTTGGCATTCTCGGAACGTCCTGGCCTCAGAATGCAGCATCTGTAGTCCATGGTAACCTGCGGAGAGGGGGCGGGGCTGAGGGAGGTTCGATCACTGCCCTCACTGAGGGAGTGGTTGTGGCCATCTCTGCTGTGACTGAACAAAGGTCAGGGGAGCAGGTCTTCCAGGGCAGGGCCCTCAGGGCCCGGCAGGCCCAGAGGGGTGTCAAAACCATTTAGGACCATGTCAAATGGCGCCTTCTTTCTCTGCACAGATGCCCAAACTCTCACCTTTTCCCTCAAGCCGCCCTCTTACTTGAAGTGTGTGTGGAACCTGTCCGCGCAGTCCAGCTCGCTGAACAGCTAACAATAGTTCTCGGCATCATAGCTTCCTGCCAGTTGACCGAAGTTCGCAGGCAGATAGGTCCCTGGGACACACGCGGAGAGATTCCTGCCCCGGCCACAGGCCGCCCACTTCCCCTGCCCGAGATCGGGGGACGCAAAGCAGCCCTCTCTGAGTCACCTGCCTCTAGAGGGTGTATTGGACCAAAACTTGTAGAAAACGGGGTCCTCGCGGGAACCTCATTGGAGAGACACAAATAAATCTTTGCCGACCCTCTGCTGAAGCTTACGAGCGTTCACACCTAAGCCTCTTACATGGTCAGCTGTTCAGCTAAACATGAACTCATGATCTAAATTTACACAATAATGAAGAAATCAGCTACAAGGGGAGGCAATCTGCAAAAACAATCAATACCAGATTTAGATTCCCTAGGCCATCCATAAGATGTTGGAAAAATCAGGTGCAAGGCAGAACATATACATAAAACTGGAACGGAAACAAGGAACAAGGATGCTTTCAAAGACTGGTAGGATCTCTCAAACATTTTTAAAGTACATGTCATTGATAAAGCTAAATACTCAAAGGTTGTGTAATACAACCGATTCAACATTGAGAAGAGTGAAATTATGCATATTTGAAAACCCTGGCAGGTCAGATTTTCTGCCTAACTATATAAGAATATTTCTCTAAAAAATACACATTATTTCAAAGACTTATTGGCTGTTTAATAAGTAAAGGGTATTTCAAATGGCTTTCTGCAAAGGAAGGTGAAATGTAGGTAATCACAGAAAGTCGAGGGGAAATAGATCAATATATACATTGCTATAGGGTGAACTAAGTCTTTAGGCCAGCAACAATGTAGAGCACCTGACCCTTAGAAACTTACAAGTTAGCTGGAATCTTCAAAAGTTCAAATCATTATAAGTAAAAAGTTTTATTAAAATGAAAAACCAAGTGTTTTAATTGACATCAGAATATCAAAATAATAAACCCTGAGAATATAGAAAGAAGAAAAATAACGATATGAGCAGCACTTAATACAACAGAAAACGAATAAAATTCAGGTGATGTAGTAAGTCCAAAGAATATTCTTTGAAAAGATTTAAAAGACACACTTTGATTAAGGAAAACAAAAACATAAGTTAAGAATATACAGAAAGAATCAGGACAATGTTATAGCAGAGAATATATGAAATGCCAGTAAATATGAACATTTCTGAAAGGTGAACCATTTCCTAGCTCCTAAAGTTTACCAAATCTGACACAAGAGGAAATCATCTAAGGTCATCATGTCGGCCCTTGGCATTCTCAGAAAGCCCTGGCCTCAGAATGCAGCATTTGTAGTCCATGGTAACCTGCGGAGAGTGGGCGGTGCTGAGGGAGGTTGGAACACTACCCTCACTGACGGAGTGGTTGTGGCCTTCTCTGCTGTGACTGAACAAATGGCGGGGGAGCAGGGGGCCCAGGGCTGGGCCCTCAGAACCAGGCAGGCCCAGTGGGGTGTCACAAGCATTTAGGCCCAGGCCAAATGGCGCCATCTTTGTCTGCACGGCTGCCCAAACTCTCACCTTTCCACTCAGGCCGCTCTCTTACTTGAAGTGGGTGTGGAACCTGTCCGCGCAGTACACCTCGCTGCACAGCTAACCATACGTCTGAGCATCCTAGCTTCCTGCCCGTGGACCGAAGTTCGCAGGCAGATGGGACCCTGTGACACACGTGGAGAGTCTCCTGCCCGGGCCACAGGCCGCCCACTGCCCCTGCCCCAGATCGGGGACCGCAAAGCAGCCCTGTCTGAATCCACTGCCTCTGGAGGGCGTATTGGACCAACACTTGTAGAAAACGGGGTCCTCGAAGGCAAGTCATTTTAGGTACACAAATAAATCTTTGCCGACTTTCTGCTGAAGCTTCCGATAGTTCACACCGATGCCTCTTACAAGGTCAGCTGTTTAGCTAAACATGAGCTCATTATCTAAATTTACACAAAAGGAAGAAATCAGCTACAAGGGGAGACAATCAGCAAAAACAATCAATACCAGAATTAGATTCCCTAGGCCATCCATCAGATGTTGGAATAATCAGGTGCAAGGCAGAAAGTATACACAAAACTGGAACTGAAACAAGGAACAAGGATGTTTTCAAAGAGTGGTAGGATCTCTAAAACATTTTTAAAGTACATGTCATTGATAAAGCTAAATACACAATGGTTGTGTAATACAACAGATTCATCACTGAGAAGAGTGAAATTATGCTGTTTTGAAAACTAAGGCAGGTCAGATTTTCTGCCTAATTACATAAGAAGATTTTTCTAAAAAATACACATTATTTCAAAGACTTATTAGCTGTGAAATAAGTTAAGGGTATTTCAAATGGCTTGCCTGCAAAGAAAGGTGAGATGTAGGGAATCACAGAAACTCGAGGGGAAAATAGGTCAATATATACATTGCTATAGGGTGAACTAAGACTTAGGCCAGCCACAATATAGAGGACCTGACCCTTAGAAACTTACAAGTAAGCTGGAATCTATAAAAGTTCATATCTTTATAAGTAAAAAGATTTATTAAAATGAATAACCAAGTGTTTTAATTGATATCAGAATATCAAAACAATAAACCTGAGAACATAGTAAAAATATAAATAAAGATATGAGCAGAACTTAATACAATAGAAAACTTATAAAATTCAGGATATGTAGTAAGTCCAAAGAATATTCTTTGACAAGATGTAAAAGACACACTTTGATTAAGGAAAACCAAAACATAAGCAAAGAATATACAGAAAGAATCAGGACAATGTTATAGCAGAGATTATGTGAAATGCCAATAAATTTGAACATTAGTGTAAAGTGGACCATTTCCTAGCTCCTAAAGTTTACCAAAAGTGACACAAGAGGAAATCATTTAAGGTCATCATGTCTGCCCTTGGCATTCCTGGGACGCCCTGGCCTCAGAATGCAGCATCTGTAGTCCATGGTAACCTGCCGGGAGGGGGTTGGGCTGAGGGAGGTGGGAACACTGCCCTCACTGAGGGAGTGGGTGGGGCCATCTCCGCTGACTGAAGAAAGGGCAGGGGAGCAGGGGGCACAGGGCAGGGCCCTCAGTGCCCGGCAGGCCCAGTGAGGTGTCACAAGCATTTAGGCCCAAGCCATAGGGCGCCATCTTTGTCTGCACAGCTGCCCAAACTCTCACTTTTCCACTCAGGCCGCCCACTAAGTTGAAGTGTGTGTGGAACCGGTCCCCGCAGTACACCTTGCTGCACAGCTAACCATAGGTCTGGGCATCGTAGCTTCCTGCCAGGTGACCGAAGTTCGCAGGAGAGATGATTCCCAGGGTCACACGCAGATAGGCTCCTTCCCGGGCCACCGGCCGACCACTTCCCCTGCCCAAGATCGGTGGCTGAAAGCAGCCCGGTCTAAGTCCCCTACCCCTAGAGGGAGTATTGGACCAACACTTCTAGAAAACGGGGTCCTCGTGGTCAACTCATTGGAGGGACACAAATAAATCTTTGCCGACTTTCTGCTGAAGCTTACGAGCGTTCACACCTAAGCCTCTTACAAGGTCAGGTGTTTAGCTAAACATGAGCTCATGATCTAAATTTTCACAGTTATGAATTAATCAGCTACAAGGGGAGACAATCAGCAAAAACAGTAAATACCAGTATTAGATTCCCTAGGCCATCCATCTAATTTTGGAATATTCAGGTGCAAGGCAGAACATATACATAAAACTGGAACTGAAACAAGGAACAAGGATGTTTTCAAAGACTGGTAGGATCTCTCAAACATTTTTAAAGTACATGTCATTGATAAAGCTAAATACTCAAAGGTTGTGTAATACAACCAATTCAACATTGAGAAGAGTGAAATTATGCTGATTTGAAAACTATGGCAGGTCAGATTTTCTGCCTAATTATATAAGAAGATTTCTCTAATAATTACACATTATATCAAAGACTTATTGGCTGTGAAATAAGTTAAGGGTATTTCAAATGGCTTGTCTGCAAAGAAAGGTGAGATGTAGGGAATCACAGAAAGTCGAGGGGAAAATAGGTCAATATATACTTTGTTATATGTTGAACTAAGCGTTAGGCGAGCAACAATGTAGAGGACCTGACCCTTAAAAACTTACAAGTAAGTTCGAATCTTCAAAACTACAAATCTTTATATGTAAACAGATTTATTAAAATGAATAACCAAGTGTTTTAATTGACATCAGAAGATCAAAACAATAAACCATGAGAACATAGAAAAAAGATAAAGATATGAGCAGAACTTAATAAAAAAGAAAACGTATAAAATTGAGGTGATTTAGTAAGTCCAATGAATATTCTTTGAAATGATTTAAAAGACACCCTTGATTAAGGAAAACAAAAACATCAGTAAAGAATATAAAAAAGAATCAGGACAATGTTATAGCAGAGAATATATGAAATGCCAGTAAATTTGAATATTTCTGTAAAGTGGACCAATTCCTAGCTCCTAAAGTTTACCAAAACCGACACTAGAGGAAATCATTTAAGGTCGTCATGTCTGCCCTTGGCATTCTTGGAACGCCCTGTCCTCAGAATGCAGCATCTGTAGTCCATGGTAACCTAAGAAGAGGGGGCCGGGCTGTGGGAGTTTGGAACACGGCTCTCACTGAGGGAGTGGGTGTGGCCATCTCTGCTGTGACTGAACATAGGGCAGGGGAGCAGGGGGTCCAGGGCAAGTCCCTCAGAGCCCGGCAGGCCCAGTGGGGTGTCACAAGAACTTAGGCCCAGGCCAAAGGGTTCCTTCATTGTCGGCACAGCTGCCCAATCTCTCAACTTTCCAATCATGCCGCCCACTTACTTGAAGTGTGTGTGGAACCTGTCCACGCAGTACACATAGCTGCACAGCTAACCACAGTTCTGGGCATCGTAGCTTGTTCCAGGTGACCGAAGTTCGCAGGCAGATGATTCCCTGAGACACACGTGGAGAGGATCCTGCCCGGGCCACAGGCCGCCGTCTGCCCCTGCGCCAAATCGGGGGCTGCAAATAGCCCTGTCTGAGTCCACTGCGTCTAGAGGGAGTATTGGACCAACACTTTTAGAAAACAGGGTCCTTGCGTGCAACTCATTGGAGGGACACAAATAAATCTTTGCCGACTTTCTGCTGAAGCTTACGAGCGTTCACACCTAAGCCTTTTACAAGGTCATCTGTTTAGCTAAACATGAGCTCATGATCTAAATTTACACAAAAAGGAAGAAATCAGCTTCAAGGGGAGACAGTCAGCAAAAACAATCCATACCAGAATGAGATTCCCTAGGCCATCCATCAGATGATGGAATAATCAGGTGCAAGGCAGAAAATATACATAAAACTGGAACTGAAACAAGGAACAAGGGTGTTTTCAAAGACTGATAGGAACTCTAAAACATTTTTAAAGTACATGTCATTGATAAAGCTAAATACGCAAAACAGATTCATCATTGAGAAGAGTGAAATTATGCTGTTTTGAAAACTATGGCATGTCAGATTTTCTGCCTAATTATATAAGAAGATTTCTCTAAAAATTACACATTATATCAAAGACTTATTGGCTGTGAATTTAGTTAAGGGTATTTCAAATGGCTTGTCTGCAAAGAAAGGTGAGATGTAGGGAATCACAGAAAGTCGTGGGGAAAATAGGTCAATATATACATTGCTACATGTTGAACTAAGCGTTAGGCGAGCAACATTGTAGAGGACCTGATGCTTAAAAACTTACAAGTAAGTTCGAATCTTCAAAACTACAAATCTTTATAAGTAAACAGATTTATTAAAATGAATAACCAAGTGTTTTAATAGACATCAGAAGATCAAAACAATAAACCCTGAGAACATAGAAAAAAGATAAAGATATGATCAGAACTTAATACAAAAGAAAACGTATAAAATTGAGGTGATTTAGTAAGTCCAAAGAATATTCTTTGAAAAGATTTAAAAGACACCCTTGATTAAGGAAAACAAAAACATAAGTAAAGAATATACAGAAAGAATCAGGACATTGTTATAGCAGAGAATATATGAAATGCCAGTAAATTTGAACATTTCTGTAAAGTGGACCATTTCCTAGCTCCTAAAGTTTACCAAAACCGACACTAGACGAAATCATTTAATGTCGTCATGTCTGCCCTTGGCATTCTCGGAACGCCCTGGCCTCAGAATGCAGCATCTGTAGTCCATGGTAACCTGCGAAGTGGGGGCCGGGCTGAGGGAGTTTGGAACACGGCCCTCACTGAGGGAGTGGGTGTGGCCATCTCTGCTGTGACTGAACAAAGGGCAGGGGAGCAGGGGGCCCAGGGCAAGTCCCTCAGAGCCCGGCAGGCCCAGTGGGGTGTCACAAGAACTTAGGCCAAGGCCAAAGGGTGCCTTCATTGTCGGCACAGCTGCCCAATCTCTCACCTTTCCACTCAGGCCGCCCAATTACTTGAAGTGTGTGTGGAACCTGTACGCGCAGTACACCTCGCTGCACAGCTAACCATAGGTCTGGGCATCGTAGCTTGTGCCAGGTGACCGAAGTTCGCAGGCAGATGATTCCCTGAGACACACGTGGAGAGGCTCCTGCCCGGGCCACAGGCCGCCGTCTGCCCCTGCGCCAAATCGGGGGCTAAAAATAGCCTTGTCTGAGTCCCCTGCATCTACAGGGAGTATTGGACCAACACTTGTAGAAAACGGGGACCTCGCGGGCAACTCATTGGAGGGACACAAATAAATCTTTGCCGACTATCTGCTGAAGCTTACCAGCGTTGAAACCTAAGCGTCTTACAAGGTCAGCTGTTTAGCTAAAAATGAGCTCATTGTCTAAATTTACACAATAAGGAAAAATCAGCTACAAGGGGAGACAGTCAGCAAAAACAATACATACCAGAATGACATTCCCTAGGCCATCCATCAGATGTTGGAATAATCAGGTGCAAGGCAGAAAATATACATAAAACTGGAACTCAAACAAGGAACAAGGATGTTTTCAAAGACTGATAGGATCTCTAAAACATTTTTAAAATACATGTCATTGATAAAGCTAAATAATCAAAACAGATTCATCATTGAGAAGAGTGAAATTATGCTGTTTTCAAAACTATGGCAGGTCAGATTTTCTGCCTAATTATATAAGAAGATTTCTCTAAAAAATACACATTATTTCAAAGACTTAATGGCAGGAAATAAGGGTATTTCTAATGGCTTGTATGCAAAGAAAGGTGAGATGTAGGGAATAACAGAAAAACGAGGGGAAAATAGGTCAATATATACATTGCTATATGGTGAATTAAGTCTTAGGCCAGAAACAATGTAGAGCACCTGACCCTTGGAAACTTACGACTAAGCTGGAATCTTCCAAAGTTCAAATCATTATAAGTAAAATGATTTATTAAAATGAAACCCGAGTGTTTTAATTGACATCAGAAGTTCAAAACTATAAACCCTGAGAACATAGAAAAAAGAAAAATAAAGATATGAGCAGCACTTAAAACAACAGAAAACGTAAACAATTCAGTTGATGTAGTAAGTCCAAACAATATTCTTTGAAATGATTTAAAAGACACACTTTGATTAAGGAAAACAAAAACATAAGTAAAGAATATACAGAAAGAATCAGTACAATGTTATAGCAGAGAATATATGAAATGCAAGTAAATTTGAACATTTCTGTAAAGTGGAACCTTTCCCAGCTCCTAAAGTTTACCAAAACTGACACAAGAGGTAATCATTTAAGTTCATCATGTCTGCCCTTGTCATTCTCGGAAAGCCCTGGCCTCAGAATGCAGCATTTGTAGTCCAAGGTAACCTGCGGAAAGGGGGCGGTGCTGAGGGAGGTTGGAACACTACCCTCAATGAGGGAGTGAGTGTGGCCAACTCTGCTGTGACTGAACAAAGCGCAGGGGAGCAGGGGTCCCATGGCAGGGCCCTCAGAACACGTCAGGCCCAGTGGGGTGTCACAAGCATTTCGGCCAGGCCAAAGGGCGCATTCTTTGTCTGCACAGCTGCCCAAACTCTCACCTTTCCACTCAGGCCGCCCTCATATTTGAAGTGTGTGTGGAACCTGTCCGCCCAGTACACCTCACTGCACAGCTAACCATATTTCTGAGCATCGTAGCTTCCTACCCGTGGACCGAATTTCGCAGGCACGTGGGTCCCTGGGACACACGTGGAGAGTCTCCTGCCTGGGCCACAGGACGCCCACTGCCCCTGGCCCAAATCGGGGGCCGCAAAGCAGCCCTGTCTGAAACCCCTGCCTCTAGAGGGCGTATTGGACCACACTTGTAGAAAACGGGGTCCTTGCGGGCAACTCATTGGAGGGACAGAAATAAATCTTTGCCGACTTTCTGCTGAAGCTTACCAGCGTTCACACCTAAGCCTCTTACAAGGTCAGCTGTTTAGATAAACATGAGTTCATGATCTAAATTTACACAAAAGGAAGAAATCAGCTACAAGGGGAGACAATCAGCAAAACAATCAATACCAGAATTAGATTCCCTAGGCCATCCATCAGATGATGGAATAATCAGGTGCAAGTCAGAAAATATACATAAAACTGGAACTGAAACAAGGAACAAGGATATTTTCAAAGACTGATGGAATCTCTAAAACATTTTTAAAGTACATGTCATTGATAAAGCTAAATACTCAAAACAGATTCATAATTGAGAAGAGTGAAATTATGCTGTTTTGAAAAATATGGCATGTCAGATTTTCTGCCTAATTATATAAGAAGATTTCTCTAAAAATTACACATTATATCAAAGACTTATTGGCTGTGAAATAAGTTAAGGGTATTTCAAATGGCTTGTCTGCAAAGAATGGAGAGATGTAGGGAATCACAGAAAGTTGAGGGGAAAATAGGTCAATATATACATTGCTATATGTTGAACTAAGCGTTAGGCGTGCAACAAAGTAGAGGACCTGACCCTTAAAAATTTACAAGTAAGTTCGAATCTTCAAAACTACAAATCTTTATAAGTAAATAGATTTATTAAAATGAATAACCAAGTGTTTTAATAGACATCAGAAGATCAAAACAATAAACCCTGAGAACATAGAAAAAAGATAAACATATGAGCAGAACATAATACAAAAGAAAACGTGTAAAATAGAGGTGATTTAGTAAGTTAAACAATATTCTTTGAAAATATTTAGAAGACACCCTTGATAAAGGAAAACAAAAACATAAGTAAAGAATATACAGAAAGAATCAGGACAATGTTATAGCAGAGAATATATGAAATGCCAGTAAATTTGAACATTTCTGTAAAGTGGACCATTTCCTTGCTCCTAAAGTTTACCAAAACTGACACTAGAGGAAATCATTTAATGTCCTCATGTCTGCCCTTGGCATTCTCGGAACGCCCTGGCCTCAGAATGCAGCATCTGTAGTCCATGGTAACCTGCGGAGAGGGGTCGGGGCTGAGGGATTTTAGAATACGGCCCTCACTGAGGGTTTGGGGGTGGCCATTTCTGCTGTGACTGAACAAAGGGCAGGGGAGCAGGAGGCCCAGTGCAGGGCCCTCAGAGCCCGGCAGGCCCAGTGGGGTGTCACAAGCATTTAGGCTCAGGCCAAAGTGTGCCTTCATTGTCAGCACAGCTGCCCAATCTCTCACCTTTCCACTCAGGACGCCCACTTACTCGAAGAGTGTTTGGAACCTGTCCGTGCAGTACACCTCGCTGCACAGCTAACCATAGGTCTGGGCATCGTAGCTCGTGCCAGGTGACCGAAGTTCGCAGGCAGATGTGTCCCTGGGACACACGTGGAGAGGCTCCTGCCCGGGCCACAGGCCGCCCTCTGCCCCTGCCCCAAATCGGGGGCTGCAAACAGCCATGTCTGAGTCCCCTGCGTCTAGAGGGAGTTTTGGACCAACACTTGGAGAAAACGCGGTCCTCGCGCGCAACTCATTGGAGGGACACAAATATATCTTGCCGACTTTCTGCTGAAGCTTACGAGCATTCACACTTAAGCCTCTTACAAGCTCAGCTGTTTAGCTAAACATGAGCTCATGATCTAAATTTACACAATAAGGAAGAAATCAGCTACAAGGGGAGACAATCAGCAAAAACAATCCATACCAGAATTTCATTCCCTATGCCATCCATCAGATGTTGGAATAATCAGGTGCAAGGCAGAAAATATACATAAAACTGGAACTGAAACAAGGAACAAGGATGTTTTTAAAGACTGGTAGGATCTCTCAAACATTTTTAAAGTACATGTCATTGATAAAACTAAATACTCAAAGGTTGTGTAATACAACAGATTCATCATTGAGAAGAGTGAAATTATGCTGTTTTGAAAACTAGGGCAGGTCAGATTTTCTGCCTCATTCTATAAGAATATTTCTCTAAATAATACACATTATTTCAAAGACTTATTGGCTGTGAAATAAGTTAAGGGTATTTCAAATGGCTTATCTGCAAAGAAAGGTGAGATGTAGGAAATCACAGAAAGCCGAGGGGAAATAGGTAAATATATACATGGCTCTATGGTGAACTAAGCCTTAGGCCAGCAACATTGTAGAGGACCTGACCCTTAGATATTTACAAGTAAGCTGGAATCTTCAAAAGTTCAAATCTTTATAAGTAAAAAGATTTATTAAAATGAATTACCAAGTGTTTTGATGGACATCAGAAGATCAAAACAATAAACCCTGAGAACATAGAAAAAAGATAAATAAAGATATGAGCAGAACTTAATACAACAGAAAACGTATGAAATACAGGTGATGTAGTAAGTCCAAAGAATATTCTTTGAAATATTTAAAAGACACACTTTGATTAAGGAAAACAAAAACATAAGTAAAGAATATACAGAAAGAATCAGAACAATGTTATAGCAGAGAATATATGAAATGCCAGTAAATTTGAACATTTGTGTAAAGTGGACCATTTCCTAGCTCCTAAAGTTTACCAAAACTGACACAAGAGGAAATCATTTAAGGTCAACATGTCTGCCCTTGGCATTCGCGGAAGGTCCTGGCCTCAGAATGCAGCATCTGTAGTCCATGGTAACCTGCCGAGAGGGGGAGGGGCTGAGGGATGTTGGAACACTGCCCTCACTGAGGGAGTGGGTGTGGCCATCTCTGCTGTGACTGAACAAAGGCAGGATATCAGGAGGCCCATGGCAGGGTCCTCAGAGACCGGCAGGCCCAGTGGGGTGCCACAGTAATTTAAGGCCAGGCCAAAGGGCGCTTTCTTTGTCTGCACGGCTGCCCAAACTCTCACCTTTCCACACAGGCCGCCCTCTTACTTGAAGTGTGGGTGGAAACAGTCTGCGCAGTACACCTCACTGCACAGCTAAACATAGGTCTGGGAATCGTAGCTTCCTGCCAGGTGACCGAAGTTCGCAGGCAGATGGGTCCCTGGGACACACGCGGAGAGGCTCCTGCCCGGGCCACAGGCCGCCCACTGCCCCTGCCCCAGATCAGGGGCCGCAAAGCAGCCCTGTCTGAGTCCACTGCATCTAGAGGGAGTATTGGACCAACACTTGTAGTAAACGGGGTCCTTGCGGGCAACACATTGGAGGGACACAAATAAATCTTTGCCGAATTTCTGCTGAAGCTTACGTATGTTCACACCTAAGCCTCTTACAAGGTCAGCTGTTTAGCTAAACATGAGGTCATGATCTAAGTTTACACAATAATGAAGAAATCAGCTACAAGGGGAGACAATCAGCAAAAACAATCAATTCCAGACTTAGATTCCCTAGGCCATCCATCAGATGTTAGAATAATCAGGTGCAAGGCAGAAAATATACACAAAACTGGAACTGAAACAAGGAACAAAGATGTTATCAAAGACTGATAAGATGTCTAAAACATTTTTAAAGTACGTGTCATTGATAAAGCTAAATACTCAAAGGTTGTGTAATACAACATATTCATAGTTCAGAAGAGTGAAATTATGCTCTTTTGAAAACGATGGCAGGTCAGATTTTCTGCCTAATTATATAAGAAGATTTTTCTAAAAAATGCACATTATTTCAAAGACTTATTGGCTGTGAAATAAGTTAAGGGAATTGCAAATGGCTTGTCTGCAAAGAAAGGTGAGATGTAGGGAATCACAGAAAGTCGAGGGCAATATAGGTCAATATATAATTGCTATATGGTGAACTAAGCCTTACGCCAGCAACAATGTAGAGGACCTGACCCTTAGAAACTTACAAGTAAGCTGGAATCATCAAAATTTCAAATATTTATAAGTAAAAAGATTTATTAAAATGAATAACCAAGTGTTTTAATTGACATCAGAAGATCAATACATTAAGCCCTGAGAACATAGAATAAAGATAAATAAAGATATGAGCACAACTTAATACAACTGAAAACTTATAGAATTTATGTGATGTAGTAATTCCAAAGAATATTCTTTGAAAAGATTTAAAAGACAGAGGTTGATTAAGGAAAACAAAAAAATAAGTAAAGCATATACAGAAAGAATTAGGACAATGTTATAGCAGAGAATATATGAAATGCCCGTAAATTTGAACATTTCTGTAAAGTGGACCATTTCCTAGCTCCTAAAGTTTACCAAAACTGAAACAAGAGGAAATCATTTAAGGTCATCCTGTCTGCCCTTGGCATTCTCGGAACGCCCTGGCCTCAGAATGCAGCATCTGTAGTCCATGGTAACCTGCGGAGAATGGGCGGAGCTGAGGGAGGTTGGAACACTGCCCTCACTGAGGGAGTGGGTGTGGCCATCTCTGCTGTGACTGAGCAAAGGGCAGGGGAGCAAGGGTCCCAGGGCCGGGCCCTCAGATCCCGGCAGGCCCAGTGGAGTGTCACAAGCATTTAGGCCCAGGCCAAGGGACGCCTTCTTTTTCTGTATAGCTGCCCAAACTCTCACCTTTCCACTCAGGCCGCCCTCTTACTTGAAGTGTGGGTGGAACCTGTCCACGCAGTACACCTCGCTGCACAGCTAACCATAGGTCTGGGCATCGTAGCTTCCTGACAGGTGACCGAAGTTCGCAGGTAGATGGGTACCTTGGACACATGCGGAGAGGCTCCTGCCCGGGCCACAGGCCGCCCACAGCACCTGCCCCTGATCAGGGGCCGCAAAGCAGCCCAGTCTGAGTCCCCTGCCTCTAGCGGGAGTATTGGACCAACACTTGTAGAAAAAGGGTTCCTCGTGGGCAACTCATTGGTGGGACACATATAACTCTGCGCAATTTCTGCTGAAGCTTACGTGCGTTCACACCTAAGCCACTTACAAGGTCAGCTGTTTAGCTAAACATGAGCTCATGATCTAAATTTACACAATAATGAAGAAATCAGCTACAAGGGGAGACAATCAGACAAAACAATCAATTCCAGAATTAGATTCCCTAGGCCATCCATCAGATGTTGGAATAATCAGGTGCAAGGCAGAAAATATACACAAAACTGGAACTGTAACAAGGAACAAGGATGTTTTCAAAGACTGGTAGGATCTCTAAAACATTTTTAAAGTACTAGTCATTGATAAAGATAAATACTCAAAGGTTGTGTAATACAACAGATTCATCATTGAGAAGAGTGAAATTATGCTGTTTTGAAAACTAGGGCAGGTCAGATTTTCTGCCTCATTATATAAGAATATTTCTCTAAATAATACACATTATTTCAAAGACTTATTGGCTGTGAAATAAGTTAAGGGTATTTCAAATGGCCTGTCTGCAAAGAAAGGTGAGATATAGGAAATCACAGAAAGCCGAGGGGAAAATAGGTCAATATATACATTGCTCTTTGGTGAACTAAGCCTTAGGCCAGCAACAATGTAGAGGACATGACGCTTAGATACTTACAAGTAAGCTGGAATCTTCAAAAGATAAAATCTTTATAAGTAAAACGATTTATTAAAATGAATTACCATGTGTTTTAATTGACATCAGAAGATCAATACATTAAGCCCTGAGAACATAGAAAAAAGATAAATAAATATATGAGCAGAACTTAATAAAACAGAAAGCGTATACAATTCAGGTGATGTAGTAAGTCCAAAGAATATTCTTTGAAAAGATTTAAAACACAGAGTTTGATTAAGGAAAACAAAAAAATAAGTAAAGCATATACAGAAAGAATTAGGACAATGTTATAGCAGAGAATATATGAAATGCCCGTAAATTTGAACATTTCTGTAAAGTGGACCATTTCCTAGCTTCTAAAGTTTACCAAAACTGAAACAAGAGGAAATCATGTAGGTCATCCTGTCTGCCCTTGGCATTCTCGGAACGCCCTGGCCTCAGAATGCAGCATCTGTAGTCCATGGTAACCTGCGGAGAAGGGGCGGAGCTGAGGGAGGTTGGAACACAGCCCTCACTGAGGGAGTGTGTGTGGCCATCTCTGCTGTGACTGAACAAAGGGCCGGGGAGCAAGGGTCCCAGGGCAGGGCCCTCAGATCCCGGCAGGCCCAGTGGGGTGTCACAAGCATTTAGGCCCAGGGCAAGGGACGCCTTCTTTGTCTGCACAGCTGCCCAAACTCTCACCTTTCCACTCAGGCCGCCCTCTTACTTGAAGTGTGGGTGGATCCTGTCCACGCAGTACACCTCGCTGCACAGCTATCCATAGGTCTGGGCATCGTAGCTTCCTGACAGGTGACCGAAGTTCGCAGGCAGATGCGTCCCTGGGACACACGCGGAGAGGCTCCTGCCCGGGCCACAGGCCGCCCACTGCCCCTGCCCCAGATCAGGGGCCGCAAAGCAGCCCAGTCTGAGTCTCCTGCCTCTAGAGGGAGTATTGGACCAACACTTGTAGAAAACGGGTTCCTCGCGGGCAACTCATTGGAGAGACACATATAACTCTGCCGAATTTCTGCTGAAGCTTACATGCGTTCACACCTAAGCCTCGTACAAGGTCAGCTGTTTAGCTAAACATGAGCTCATGATCTAAATTTACACAATAATGAAGAAATCAGCTACAAGGGGAGACAATCAGCAAAAACAATCAATTCCAGAATTAGATTCCCTAGGCCATCCATCAGATGTGAGAATAATCAGGTGCAAGGCAGAAAATATACACAAAACTGGAACTGAAACAAGAAACAAGGATGTTATCAAAGACTGATAAGATGTCTAAAACATTTTTAAAGTACATGTCATTGATAATGCTAAATACTCAAAGGTTGTGTATTACAACAGATTCATAGTTCACAAGAGTGGAATTATGCTCATTTGAAAACTATGGCAGGTCAGATTTTCTGCCTAATTATATAAGAAGATTTTTCTAAAAAATACACATTATTTCAAAGACTTATGGCTGTGAAATAAGTTAAGGGAATTGCAAATGGTTTCTCTGCACAGATAGATCAGAGTAGGGAATCACAGAAAGTCGAGGGGAAAATAGGTCAATATATAATTGCTATATGGTGAACAAAGCCTTAGACCAGCAACAATGTAGAGGACCTGACCCTTAGAAACTTACAAGTAAGCTGGAATCCTCAAAATTTCAAAACTTTATAAGTAAAAAGATTTATTAAAATGAATATCCAAGTGTTTTAATTGACATCAGAAGATCAATACATTACGCCCTGAGAACATAGAATAAAGATAAATAAAGATATGAGCACAACTTAATACAACAGAAAAGGTATAGAATTTAGGTGATGTAGTAAGTCCAAAGAATATTCTTTGAAAAGATTTAAAAGACAGAGTTTGATTAAGGAAAACAAAAAAATAAGTAAAGCATATACAGAAAGAATTAGGACAATGTTATAGCAGAGAATATATGAAATGCCCGTAAATTTGAACATTTCTGTAAAGTGGACCATTTCCTAGCTCCTAAAGTTTACCAAAACTGACACAAGAGGAAATCATTTAAGGTCATCCTGTCTGCCCTTGGCATTCTCGGAACGCCCTGGCCTCAGAATGCAGCATCTGTAGTCCATGGTAACCTGCGTAGAAGGGGCGGAGCTGAGGGAGGTTGTAACACTGCCCTCACTGAGGGAGTGGTTGTGGCCATCTCTGCTGTGACTGAACAAAGGGCAGGGGAGCAAGGGTCCCAGGGCAGGGCCCTCAGATCCCGGCAGGCCCAGTGGGGTGTCACAAGCATTTAGGCCCAGGCCAAGGGACGCCTTCTTTTTCTGCCTAGCTGCCCAAACTCTCACCTTTCCACTCAGGCCGCCCTCTTACTTGAAGTGTGGGTGGAACCTGTCCGCGCAGTACACCTCGCTGCACAGCTAACCATAGGTCTGGGCATCGTAGCTTCCTGACAGGTGACCGAAGTTCGCAGGCAGATGGGTACCTGGGACACATGCGGAGAGGCTCCTGCCCGGGCCACAGGCCGCCCACAGCCCATGCCCCTGATCAGGGGCCGCAAAGCAGCCCAGTCTGAGTCCCCTGCCTCTAGAGGGAGTATTGGACCAACACCTGTAGAAAACGGGTTCCTCGCGGGCAACTCATTGGAGGGACACAAATAACTCTGCCGAATTTCTGCTGAAGCTTACGTGAATTCACACTTAAGCCTATTACAAGGTCAGCTGTTTAGCTAAACATGAGCTCATGATCTATATTTACTAAATAATGAAGAAATCAGCTACAAGGGGAGACAATCAGCCAAAACAATCAATTCCAGAATTAGATTTCCTAGGCCATCCATCAGATGATGGAATAATCAGGTGCAAGGCAGAATATATACACAAGACTGGAACTGAAACAAGGAACAAGGATGTTTTCAAAGACTGGTAGGATCTCTAAAACATTTTTAAAGTACATGTCATTGATAAAGCTAAATACTCAGACGTTGTGTAAGACAACAGATTCATCATTGAGAAGAGTGCAATTATGCTGTTTTGAAAACTATGGCAAGTCAGATTTTCTGCCTAATTTTATAAGAAGATTTCTCTAAAAAATACACATTATTTCAAAGACTTATTGGCTGTGAAATAAGTTAAGGGTATTTCAAATGGCTTGTATGCAAAGAAAGGTGAGATGTAGGGAGTCACAGAAAGCCGTGGGGAAAATAGCACAATATATACATAGCTATATGGTGAAGTAAGCCTTAGGCCAGCAACAATGTAGAGGACCTGACCCTTAGATACTTACAAGTAAGCTGGAATCTTCAAAAGTTCAAATCTTTATAAGTAAAAAGATTTATTAAAATGAATAACCAAGTGTTTTAATTGACATCAGAAGATCAAAACAATAAACCCTGAGAACATAGAAAAAAGATAAATAAAGATATGAGCAGAACTTAATACAAGAGAAATCGTATACAATTCAGGTGATGTAGTAAGTCCAAAGAATATTCTTTGAAACATTTAAAAGACACACTTTGATTAAGGAAAACAAAAACATAAGTAAATAATATACAGAAAGAATCAGGACAATGTTATAGCAGAGAATATATGAAATGCCAGTAAATTTGAACATTTGTGTAAAGTGGACCATTTCCGAGCTCCAAAAGTTTACCAAAACTGACAAAAGAGGAAATCATTTAAGGTCATCATGTCTGCCCTTGGCATTCTCGGAACGTCCTGGCCTCAGAATGCAGCATCTGTCGTCCATGGTAACCTGCGGAGATGCGGAGGAGCTGAGGGAGGTTGGAACACTGCCCTCACTGAGGGAGTGTTTGTGGCCATCTCTGCTGTGACTGAACAATGACAGGAGAGCAGGGGGCCCATGGCAGGGCCCTCAGAGACCGGCAGGCCCAGTGGGGTGCCACAGGCATTTAAGCCCAGGCCAAAGGGCGCATTCTTTGTCTGCACAGCTGCCCAAACTCTCACCTTTCCACTCAGGCCGCACTCTTACTTGAAGTGTGGGTGGAAACTGTCCGCGCAGTACACCTCGCTGCACAGCTAACCATAGGTCTGGGAATCGTAACTTCCTGCCAGGTGACCGAAGTTCGCAGGCAGATGGGTCCCTGGGACACACGCGGAGAGGCTCCTGCCCGGGCCACAGGCCACCCACTGCCCCTGCCCCAGATAGGGGGCCGCAAAACTGCCCTGTCTGAGTCCCTGCCTCTAGAGGGAGTATTGGACCAACACGTGTATAAAACGGGTTCCTCGTGGGCAACTCAATGGAGGGACACAAATAACTATTTGCCGACTTTCTGCTGAAGCTTACGTGTGTTCACACCTAAGCCTCTTACAAGGTCAGCTGTTTAGCTAAACATGAGCTCATGATCTAAATTTACACAATAATGAGGAAATCAGCTACAAGGGCAGACAATCAGCAAAAACAATCAATTCCAGAATTAGATTCCCTAGGCCATCCATCAGATGTTAGAATAATCAGGTGCAAGGCAGAAAATATACACAAAACTGGAACTGAAACAAGGAACAAGGATGTTATCAAAGACTGATAAGATGTCTAAAACATTTTTAAAGTACATGTCATTGATAAAGCTAAATACTCAAAGGTTGTGTAATACAACAGATTCATAGATCAGAAGAGTGAAATTATGCTCTTTTGAAAACTATGGCAGGTCAGATTTTCTGCCTTATTATATAAGACGATTTTTCTAAAAAATACACATTATTTCAAAGACTTATTGGCTGTGAAATAAGTTAAGGTAATTGCAAATGGCTTGTCTGCAAAGAAAGGTGAGATGTAGGGAATCACAGAAAGTCGAGCGAAAAATAGGTCAATATATAATTGCTATATGGTGAACTAAGCCTTAGGCCAGCAACAATGTAGAGGACCTGACCCTTAGAAACTTACAAGTAAGCTGGAATCCTCAAAATTTCAAATCTTTATAAGTAAAAGGATTTATTAAAATGAATAAGCAAGTGTTTTAATTGACATCAGAAGATCAATACATTAAGCCCTGAGAACATAGAATAAAGATAAATAAAGATATGAGCAGAACTTAATACAACAGAAAATGTATACAGTTCAGGTGATGTAGTAAGTCCGAAGAATTTTCTTTGAAAAGATTTAAAAGACAGAGTTAGATTAAGGAAAGCAAAAAAATAAGTAAAGCATATACAGAAAGTATTAGGACAATGTTATAGCAGAGAATATATGAAATTCCCTTAAAATTTAACATTTCTGTAAAGTGGACCATTTCCTAGCTCCTAAAGTTTACCAAAACTGATGCAAGAGGATATCATTTAAGGTCATCATGTCTGCCCTTGGCATTCTCGGAACGCCCTGGACTCAGAATGCAGCATCTGTAGTCTATGGTAACCTGCGGAGAAGGGGCGGGGCTGAGGGAGTTTGGAACACTGCCCTCACTGAGGGAGTGGGTGTGGCCATCTCTGCTGTGACTGAACAAAGGGCAGGGGAGCAAGGGTCCCACGGCAGGGCCCTCAGATCCCGGCAGGCCCAGTGGGATGTCAGAAGCATTTAGGCCCAGGCCAAGGGACGCCTTCTTTGTCTGCACAGCTGCCCAAACTCTCACCATTCCACTCAGGCCATCCTCTTACTTGAAGTGTGGGAGGAACCTGTCCGCACAGCACACCTCACTGCACAGCTAACCATACGTCTGGGCATCGTAGCTTCCTGACAGGTGACCGAAGTTCGCAGGCAGATAGGTACCTGGGATACACGCGGAGAGGCTTCTGCCCGGGCCACAGGCCGCCCACTGCCCCTGCCCCAGATCAGCGGCCGCAAAACAGCCCTGTCTGAGTCCCCTGCCTCTAGAGGGAGTATTGGACCAACACTTGTAGAAAATGGGTTCCTCGCGGGCAACTCATTGTAGGGACACAAATAACTCTTTGCCCAATTTCTGCTGAAGCTTATGTGTGTTCACACTTAAGACTCTTACAATGTCAGCTGTTTAGCTAAACATGAGCTCATGATCTAATTTTACTAAATAATGAAGAAATCAGCTACAAGGGGAGACAATCAGCCAAAACAATCAATTCCAGAATTAGATTTCCTAGGCCATCCATCAGATGTTGTTATAATCATGTGCAAGGCAGAAAATATACACTAAACTGGAACTGAAACAAGGAACAAGGATGTTTTCAAAGACTGGTAGGATCTCTAAATCATTTTTAAAGTACATGTCATTGATAAAGCTAAATAGTCAAAGGTTGTGTCATACAACAGATTCATCATTGACAAGAGTGAAATCATGCTGTTTTGAAAACTAAGGCAGGTCAGATTTTCTGCCTCATTATATAAGAAGATTTCTCTAAAAAAATACACATTATTTCAACGACTTATTGGCTGTGAAATAAGTTAAGGGTATTTCAAATGGCTTGCCTGCAGAGAAAGGTGAGATATAGGGAATCACAGAAAGCCGAGGGGAAAATAGGTCAATATATACATTGCTATATGGTGAACTAAGCCTTAGGCCAGCAACAATGTAGACGACCTGACCTTTAGAAACTTACAAGTAAGCTGGAATTTTCAAAAGTTCAAATCTTTATAAGTAAAAAGATTTATTAAAATGAATATCCAAGTGTTTTAATTTACATCAGAAGATCTAAACAATAAACCCTGAGAACATAGAAAAAAGATAAATAAAGATATGAGCAGAACATAATACAACAGAAAACGTATAAAATTCAGGTGATGTAGTAAGTCCAAAGAATATTCTTTGAAACATTTAAAAGACACACTTTGATTAAGGAAAACAAAAACATAAGTAAATAATATACAGAAAGAATCAGGACAATGTTATAGCAGAGAATATATGAAATTCCAGTAAATTTGAACATTTGTGTAAAGTGGACCATTTCCTAGCTCCTAAAGTTTACCAAAACTGACACAAGAGGAAATCATTTAAGATCATCATGTCTGCCCTTGGCATTCTCAGAACGTCCTGGCCTCAGAATGCAGCAGCTGTAGTCCATGGTAACTTGCGGAGAGGGGGAGGGGCCGAGGGATGTTGGAACACTGCCCTCACTGAGGGAGTGGGTGTGGCCATCTCTGCTGTGACTGAACAAAGGCAGGGGAGCAGGGGGCCCTTGGCAGGGTCCTCAGAGTCCGGCAGGCCCTGTGGGGTGCCACAGGCGTTTAAGCCCAGGCCAAAGTGCGATTTCGTTGTCTGCACAGCTACCCAAACCCTCACCTTTCCACTCAAGCCGACCTCTTACTTGAAGTGTGGGTGGAAACAGTCCGCGCAGTACACCTCGCTGCACAGCTAACCATAGGTCTGGGCATCGTAGCTTCCTGACAGGTGACCGAAGTTCGCAGGCAGATGGGAACCTGGGACACATGCGGAGAGGCTCCTGCCCGGGCCACAGGCTGCCCACAGCCCCTGCCCCTGATCAGGGGCCGCAAAGCAGCCCAGTCTGAGTCCCCTGCCTCTAGAGGGAGTATTGGACCAACACTTGTATAAAACGGGTTCCTCGTGGGCAACTCATTGGTGGGACACAAATAACTCTGCCGAATTTCTGCTGAAGCTTACGTGTGTTCACACCTAAGCCTCTTACAAGGTCAGCTGTTTAGCTAAACATGAGCTCATGATCTAAATTTACACAATAATGAAGAAATCAGCTACAAGGGGAGACAATCAGCAAAAACAATCAATTCCAGATTTAGATTCCCTTAGCCATCCATCAGATGTTAGAATAATCAGGTGCAAGGCAGAAAATATACACAAAACTGGAACTGAAACAAGGAACAAGGATGTTATCAAAGACTGATAAGATGTCTAAAACATTTTTAAAGTTCATGTCATTGATAATGCTAAATACTCATAGGTTGTGTATTACAACAGATTCATAGTTCACAAGAGTGGAATTATGCTCATTTGAAAACTATGGCAGGTCAGATTTTCTGCCTAATTATATAAGAAGATTTTTCTAAAAAATACACATTATTTCAAAGACTTATTGGCTGTGAAATAAGTTAAGGGAATTGCAAATGGTTTTTCTGCACAGAAAGATCAGAGTAGGGAATCACAGAAAGTCGAGGGGAAAATAGGTCAATATATAATTGCTATATGGTGAACAAAGCCTTAGGCCAGCAACAATGTAGAGGACCTGACCCTTAGAAACTTACAAGTAAGCTGGAATCCTTAAAATTTCAAATCTTTATAAGTAAAAGATTTATTAAAATGAATATCCAACTGTTTTAATTGACATCAGAAGATCAATACATTAAGCCCTGAGAACATAGAAAAAAGATAAATAAAGATATGAGCACAACTGAATACAACAGAAAACGTATAGAATTTAGGTGATGTAGTAAGTCCAAAGAATATTCTTTGAAAAGATTTAAAAGACAGAGTTTGATTAAGGAAAACAAAAAAATAAGTAAAGCATATACAGAAAGAATTAGGACAATGTTATAGCAGAGAATATATGAAATGCCCGTAAATTTGAACATTTCTGTAAAGTGGACCATTTCCTAGCCCCTAAAGTTTACCAAAACTGACACAAGAGGAAATCATTTAAGGTGATCCTGTCTGCCCTTGGCATTCTCGGAATGCCCTGGCCTCAGAATGCAGCATCTGTAGTCCATGGTAACCTGCGGAGAAGGGGCGGAGCTGAGGGAGGTTGGAACACAGCCCTCACTGAGGGAGTGGGTGTGGCCATCTCTGCTGTGACTGAACAAAGGGCAGGGGAGCATTGGTCCCAGGGCAGGGCCCTCAGATCCCGGCAGGCCCAGTGGGGTGTCACAAGCATTTAGGCACAAGCCAAGGGACGCCTTCTTTTTCTGCATAGCTGCCCAAACTCTCACCTTTCCACTCAGGCCGCCCTCTTACTTGAAGTGTGGGTGGAACCTGTCCGTGCAGTACACCTCGCTGCACAGCTAACCATAGGTCTGGGCATCGTAGCTTCCTGCCAGGTGACCGAAGTTCTCAGGCAGATGGGTCCCTGGGACACACGAGGAGAGGCTCCTGCCCGGGCCACAGGCCGCCCACTGCCCCTGCCCCAGATCGGTGGCCGCAAATCAGCCCGGTCTGAGTCCCCTGCCTCTAGGGGGAGTATTGGACCAACACTTGTAGAAAACGGGTTCCTCGCGGGCAACTCATTGGAGGGACACAAATAACTCTTTGCCGACTTTCTGCAGAAGCTTACGTGTGTTCACACCTAAGCTTCTTACAAGGTCAGCTGTTTAGCTAAACATGAGCTCATGATCTAAATTTACACAATAATGAAGAAATCAGCTACAAGGGGAGACAATCAGCCAAAACAATCTATTCCAGAATTAGATTCCCTAGGCCATCCATCAGATGTTGGAATAATCAGGTGCACGGCAGAAAATATACACAAAACTGGAACTGAAACAAGGAACAAGGATGTTTTCAAAGACTGGTAGGATCTCTAAAACATTTTTAAAGTACTAGTCATTGATAAAGAGAAATACTCAAAGGTTGTGTAATACAACAGATTCATCATTGAGAAGAGTGAAATTATGCTGTTTTGAAAACTAGGGCAGGTCAGATTTTCTGCCTCATTCTATAAGAATATTTCTCTAAATAATACACATTATTTCAAAGACTTATTGGCTGTGAAATAAGTTAAGGGTATTTCAAATGGCTTATCTGCAAAGAAAGGGGAGATGTAGGAAATCACAGAATGCCGAGGGGTAAATAGGTCAATATATACATAGCTCTATGGTGAACTAAGCCTTAGGCCAGCAACAATGTAGAGGACCTGACCCTTAGATACTTACAAGTAAGCTGGAATCTTCAAAAGTTCAAATCTTTATAAGTAAAAAGATTTATTAAAATGAATTACCAAGTGTTTTGATGGACATCAGAAGATCAAAGCAATAAACCCTGAGAACATAGAAAAAAGATAAATAAAGATATGAGCAGAACTTAATACAACAGAAAACGTATAAAATTCAGGTGATGTAGTAAATCCAAAGAATATTCTTTGAAACATTTAAAAGACACACTTTGATTAAGGAAAACAAAAACATAAGTAAATAATATACAGAAAGAATCAGAACAATATTATAGCAGAGAATATATGAAATGCCAGTAAATTTGAATATTTGTGTAAAGTGGACCATTTCCTAGCTCCTAAAGTTTACCAAAACTGACACAAGAGGAAATCATTTAAGGTCATCATGTCTGCCCTTGGAATTCTCGGAACGTCCTGGCCTCAGAATGCAGCATCTGTAGTCCATGGTAACCTGGCGAGAGGGGGAGGGGCTGAGGGATGTTGGAACACTGCCCTCACTGAGGGAGTGGGTGTGGCCATCTCTGCTGTTACTGAACAAACGCAGGGGATCAGGGGGCCCATGGCAGGGTCCTCAGAGAACGGCAGGCCCAGTGGGGTGCCACAGGCATTTAAGCCCAGGCCAAAGGGCGCTTTCTTTGTCTGCACAGCTGCCCAAACTCTCACCTTTCCACTCAGGCCGCCCTCTTCCTTGAAGTGTGGGTGGAAACTGTCCGCGCAGTACACCTCGCTGCACAGCTAACCATAGGTCTGGGAATCGTAGCTTCCTGCCAGGTGACCGAAGTTCGCAGGCAGATGGGTCCCTGGGACACACGCGGAGAGGCTCCTGCCCGGGCCACAGGCCGCCCACTGCCCCTGCCCCAGATCAGGGGCCGCAAAGCAGCCTTGTCTGAGTCCCCTGCCTCTAGAGGGAGTATTGGACCAACACTTGTAGTAAACGGTGTCCTTGCGGGCATCACATTGGAGGGACACAAATAAATCTTTGCCAACTTTCTCCTGAAGCTTACGTATGTTCACACCTAAGCCTCTTACAAGGTCAGCTGTTTAGCTAAACATGAGCTCATGATCTAAGTTTACACAATAATGAAGAAATCAGCTACAAGGGGAGACAATCAGCAAAAACAATCAGTTCCAGAATTAGATTCCCTAGGCCATCCATCAGATGTTGGAATAATCAGGTGCAAGGCAGAAAATATACACAAAACTGGAACTGAAACAAGGAACAAGGATGTTATCAAAGACTGAAAAGATGTCTAAAACATTTTTAAAGTACGTGTCATTGATAAAGCTAAATACTCAAAGGATGTGTAATACAACATATTCATAGTTCAGAAGAGTGAAATTATGTTCTTTTGAAAACTATGGCAGGTCAGATTTTCTGCCTAATTATATAAGAAGATTTTTCTAAAAAATGCACATTATTTCAAAGACTTACTGGCTGAGAAATAAGTTAAGGGAATTGCAAATGGCTTCTCTGCAAAGAAAGGTGAGATGTACGGAATCAAAGAAAGTCGAGGGCAAAATAGGTCAATATATAATTGCTATATGGTGAACTAAGCCTTAGGCCAGCAAAAATGTAGAGGACCTGACCCTTAGAAACTTACAAGTAAGCTGGAATCCTCAAAATGTCAAATATTTATAAGTAAAAAGATTTATTAAAATGAACAACCAAGTGTTTTAATTGACATCAGAAGATCAATACATTAAGCCCTGAGAACATAGAATAAAGATAAATAAAGATATGAGCACAACTTAATACAACAGAAAACGTATAGAATTTGTTGATGTAGTAAGTCCAAAGAATATTATTTGAAAAGATTTAAAAGACAGAGTTTGATTAAGGAAAACAAAAAAAATAAGTAAAGCATATACAGAAAGAATTAGGACAATGTTATAGCAGAGAATATATGAAATGCCCGTAAATTTGAACATTTCTGTAAAGTGGACCATTTCCTAGCTCCTAAAGTTTACCAAAACTGACACAAGAGGAAATCATTTAAGGTCATCCTGTCTGCCCTTGGCATTCTCGGAACGCCCTGGCCTCAGAATGCAGCATCTGTAGTCCATGGTAACCTGCGGAGAAGGGGCGGAGCTGAGGGAGGTTGGAACACAGCCCTCACTGAGGGAGTGGGTGTGGCCATCTCTGCAGTGACTGAACAAAGGGCAGGGGAGCAAGGGTCCCAGGGCAGGGCCCTCAGATCCATGCAGGCCCAGTGGGGTGTCACAAGCATTTAGGCCCAGGCCAAGGGACGCCTTCTTTTTCTGCATAGCTGCCCAAACTCTCACCTTTCCACTCAGGCCGCCCTCTTACTTGAAGTGTGGGTGGAACCTGTCCGCGCAGTACACCTCGCTGCACAGCTAACCATTGGTCTGGGCATCGTAGCTTCCTGACAGGTGACCGAAGTTCGCAGGCAGATGGGTACCTGGGACACATGCGGAGAGGCTCCTGCCCGGGCCACAGTCCGCCCACAGCCCCTGCCCCTGATCAGGGGCCGCAAAGCAGCCCAGTCTGAGTCCCCTGCCTCTAGAGGGAGTATTGTACCAACACTTGTAGAAAACGGGTTCCTCGTGGGCAACTCATTGGTGGGACACAAATAACTCTGCCGACTTTCTGCTGAAGCTTACGTGCGTTCACACCTAAGCCACTTACAAGGTCAGCTGTTTAGCTAAACATGAGCTCATGATCTAAATTTACACAATAATGAAGAAATCAGCTACAAGGGGAGACAATCAGCCAAAACAATCAATTCCAGAATTAGAATCCCTAGGCCATCCATCAGATGTTGGAAAAATCAGTTGCAAGGCAGAAAATATACACAAAACTGGAACTGAAACAAGGAACAAGTATGTTTTCAAAGACTGGTAGGATCTCTAAAACATTTTTAAAGTACTAGTCATTGATAAAGATAAATACTGAAAGGTTGTGTAATACAACAGATTCATCATTGAGAAGAGTGAAATTATGCTGTTTTGAAAACTAGGGCAGGTCAGATTTTCTGCCTCATTATATAAGAATATTTCTCTAAATAATACACATTATTTCAAAGACTTATTGGCTGTGAAATAAGTTAAGGGTATTTCAAATGGCTTGTCTGCAAAGAAAGGTGAGATATAGGAAATCACAGAAAGCCGAGGGGAAAATAGGTCAATATATACATTGCTCTTTGGTGAACTAAGCCTTAGGCCAGCAACAATGTAGAAGACATGACGCTTAGATACTTACAAGTAAGCTGGAATCTTCAAAAGTTAAAATCTTTATAAGTAAAACGATTTATTAAAATGAATTACCATGTGTTTTAATTGACATCAGAAGATCAATACATTAAGCCCTGAGAACATAGAAAAAAGATAAATAAATATATGAGCAGAACTTAATACAACAGAAAAAGTATACAATTCAGGTGATGTAGTAAGTCCGGAGAATATTCTTTGAAAAGATTTAAAGGACAGAGTTTGATTAAGGAAAACAAAAAAAAATAAGAAAAGCATATACAGAAAGAATTAGGACAATGTTATAGCAGAGAATATATGAAATGCGGGAAAATTTGAACATTTCTGTAAAGTGGACCATTTCCTAGCTCCTAAAGTTTACCAAAACTGACACAAGAGGAAATCATTTAAGGTCACCATGTCTGCTCTTGGCATTCTCGGAACGCCCTGGCCTCAGAATGCAGCATCTGTAGTCCATGGTAACCTGTGGAGAAGGGGCGGAGCTGAGGGAGTTTGGAACACTGCCCTCACTGAGGGAGTGGGTGTGGCCATCTCTGATGTGACTGAACAAAGGCAGGGGAGCAGGGGGCCCATGGCAGGGCCCTCAGAGACCGGCCGGCCCAGTGGGGTGCCACAGGCATTTAAGCCCATGCCAAAGGGCGCTTTCTTTGTCTGCACAGCTGCCCAAACTCTCACCTTTCCACTCAGGCCGCCCTCTTACTTGAAGTGTGGGTGGAAACTGTCCGCGCAGTACTCCTCGCTGCACAGCTAACCATAAGTCTGGGAATCGTAGCTTCCTGCCAGGTGACCGAAGTTCGCAGGCAGATGGGTCCCTGGTACACACGCGGAGAGGCTCCTGCCAGGGCCACAGGCCGCCCACTGCCCCTGCCCCAGATCGGGGGCCACAAAGCAACCCTCTCTGAGTCCCCTGCCTCTAGAGGGAGTATTGGACCAACACTTTTATAAAACGGGTTCCTCGTGGGCAACTCATTGGAGGGACACAAATAACTCTTTGCCGACTTTCTGCTGAAGCTTACGTGTGTTCACACCTAAGCCTCTTACAAGGTCAGCTGTTTAGCTAAACATGAGCTCATGATCTAAATTTACACAATAATGAAGAAATCAGCTACAAGGGGAGACAATCAGCAAAAACAATCAATTCCAGAATTAGATTCCCTTAGCCATCCATCAGATGTTAGAATAATCAGGTGCAAGGCAGAAAATATACACAAAACTGGAACTGAAACAAGGAACAAGAATGTTATCAAAAACTGATAAGATGTCTAAAACATTTTTAAAGTACATGTCATTGATAATGCTAAATACTCAAATGTTGTGTATTACAACAGATTCATAGTTCACAAGAGTGGAATTATGCTCATTTGAAAACTATGGCAGGTCAGATTTTCTGCCTAATTATATAAGAAGATTTTTCTAAAAAATACACATTATTTCAAAGACTTATTGGCTGTGAAATAAGTTAAGGGAATTGCAAATGGTTTCTCTGCACAGAAAGATCAGAGTAGGGAATCACAGAAAGTCGAGGGGAAAATAGGTCAATATATAATTGCTATATGGTGAACAAAGCCTTAGGCCAGCAACAATGTAGAGGACCTGACCCTTAGAAACTTACAAGTAAGCTGGAATCCTCAAAATTTCAAAACTTTATAAGTAAAAAGTTTTATTAAAATGAATATCCAAGTGTTTTAATTGACATCAGAAGATCAATACATTACGCCCTGAGAACATAGAAAAAAGATAAATAAAGATATGAGCACAACTTAATACAACAGAAAACGTATAGAATTTAGGTGATGTAGTAAGTCCAAAGAATATTCTTTGAAAAGATTTAAAAGACAGAGTTTGATTAAGGAAAACAAAAAAATAAGTAAAGCATATACAGAAAGAATTAGGACAATGTTATAGCAGAGAATATATGAAATGCCCGTAAATTTGAACATTTCTGTAAAGTGGACCATTTCCTAGCTCCTAAAGTTTACCAAAACTGACACAAGAGGAAATCATTTAAGGTCATCCTGTCTGCCCTTGGCATTCTCGGAACGCCCTGGCCTCAGAATGCAGCATCTGTAGTCCATGGTAACCTGCGGAGAAGGGGCGGAGCTGAGGGAGGTTGGAACACTGCCCTCACTGAGGGAGTGGGTGTGGCCATCTCTGCTGTGACTGAACAAAGGGCAGGGGAGCATCGGTCCCAGGCAGGGCCCTCAGATCCCGGCAGGCCCAGTGGGGTGTCACAAGCATTTAGGCCCAGGCCAAGGGACGCCTTCTTTTTCTGCATAGCTGCCCAAACTCTCACATTTCCACTCAGGCCTCGCTCTTACTTGAAGTGTGGGTTGAACCTGTCCGCGCAGTACACCTCGCTGCACAGCTAACCATAGGTCTGGGAATCGTAGCTTCCTGCCAGGTGACCGAAGTTCTCAGTCAGATGGGTAACTGGGACACACGCGGAGAGGCTCCTGCCCGGGCCACAGGCCACCCAATGCCCCTGCCCCAGATCGGTGGCCGCAAATCAGCCCTGTCTGAGTCCCCTGCCTCTAGGGGGAGTATTGGACCAACACTTGTAGAAAACGGGTTCCTCGCGGGCAACTCATTGGAGGGACACAAATAACTCTTTGACGACTTTCTGCTGAAGCTTACGTGTGTTCACACCTAAGCCTCTTACAAGGTCAGCTGTTTAGCTAAACATGAGCTCATGATATAAATTTACACAATAATGAAGAAATCAGCTACAAGGGGAGACAATCAGCAAAAACAATCAATTCCAGAATTAGATTCCCTAGGCCATCCATCAGATGTTGGAATAATCAGGTGCAAGGCAGAAAATATACACAAAACTGGAAATGAAACAAGGAACAAGGATGTTTTCAAAGACTGGTAGGATCTCTAAAACATTTTTAAAGTACTAGTTATTGATAAAGATAAATAATCAAAGGTTGTGTAATACAAGAGATTCATCATTGAGAAGAGTGAAATTATGCTGTTTTGAAAACTAGGGCAGGTCAGATTTTCTGCCTCATTATATAAGAATATTTCTCTAAATAATACACATTATTTCAAAGACTTATTGGCTGTGAAATAAGTTAAGGGTATTTCAAATGGCTTATCTGCAAAGAAAGGTGAGATGTAGGAAATCACAGAATGCCGAGGGGAAAATAGGTCAATATATACATTGCTCTATGGTGAACTAAGCCTTAGGCCAGCAACAATGTAGAGGACCTGACCCTTAGATACTTACAAGTAAGCTGGAATCTTCAAAAGTTCAAATCTTTATAAGTAAAAAGATTTATTAAAATGAATTACCAAGTGTTTTGATGGACATCAGAAGATCAAAACAATAAACCCTGAGAACATAGAAAAAAGATAAAGATATGAGCAGAACTTAATACAACAGAAAACGTATAAAATTCAGGTGATGTAGTAAATCCAAAGAATATTCTTTGAAACATTTAAAAGACACACTTTGATTAAGGAAAAAAAAACATAAGTAAATAATATACAGAAAGAATCAGAACAATTTTATAGCAGAGAATATATGAAATGCCAGTAAATTTGAATATTTGTGTAAAGTGGACCATTTCCTAGCTCCTAAAGTTTACCAAAACTGACACAAGAGGAAATCATTTAAGGTCATCATGTCTGCCCTTGGCATTCTCGGAACGTCCTGGCCTCAGAATGCAGCATCTGTAGTCCATGGTAACCTGGCGAGAGGGGGAGGGGCTGAGGGATGTTGGAACACTGCCCTCACTGATGGAGTGGGTGTGGCCATCTCTGCTGTGACTGAACAAAGGCGGGGATCAGGGGACCCATGGCAGGGTCCTCAGAGAACGGCAGGCCCAGTGGGGTGCCACAGGCATTTAAGCCCAGGCCAAAGGGCGCTTTATTTGTCTGCACAGCTGCCCAAACTCTCACCTTTCCACTCAGGCCGCCCTCTTACTTGAAGTGTGGGTGGAAACAGTCCGCGCAGTACACCTCGCTGCACAGCTAACCATAGGTCTGTGAATCGTAGCTTCCTGCCAGGTTACCGAAGTTCGCAGGCAGATGGGTCCCTGGGACACACGCGGAGAGGCTCCTGCCCGGGCCACAGGCCGCCCACTGACCCTACCACAGATCAGGGGCCGCAAAGCAGCCCTGTCTGAGTACCCTGCCTCTAGAGGGAGTATTGGACCAACACTTGTAGTAAACGGTGTCCTTGCGGGCAACACATTGGAGGGACACAAATAAATCTTTGCCAACTTTCTGCTGCAGCTTACCTATGTTCACACCTAAGCCTCTTACAAGGTCAGCTGTTTAGCTAAACATGAGCTCATGATCTAAGTTTATACAATAATGAAGAAATCAGCTACAAGGGGAGACAATCAGCAAAACAATCAATTCCAGAATTAGATTCCCTAGGCCATCCATCAGATGTTAGAATAATCAGGTGCAAGGCAGAAAATATACACAAAACTGGAACTGAAACAAGGAACAAGGATGTTATCAAAGACTGATAAGATGTCTAAAACATTTTTAAAGTACGTGTCATTGATAAAGCTAAATACTCAAAGGTTGTGTAATACAACATATTCATAGTTCAGAAGAGTGAAATTATGCTCTTTTGAAAACTATGGCAGGTCAGATTTTCTGCCTAATTATATAAGAAGATTTTTCTAAAAAATGCACATTATTTCAAAGACTTATTGGCTGTGAAATAAGTTAAGGGAATTGCAAATGGCTTGTCTGCAAAGAAAGGTGAGATGTAGGGAATCACAGAAAGTCGAGGGCAAAATAGGTCAATATATAATTGCTATATGGTGAACAAAGCCTTAGGCCAGCAACAATGTAGAAGACCTGATCCTTAGAAACTTACAAGTAAGCTGGAATCCTCAAAATTTCAAATATTTATAAGTAAAAAGATTTATTAAAATGAATAACCAAGTGTTTTAATTGACATCAGAAGATCAATACATTAAGCCCTGAGAACATAGAATAAAGATAAATAAAGATATGAGCACAACTTAATACAACAGAAAACGTATAGAATTTAGGTGTGTAAGTCCAAAGAATATTCTTTGAAAAGATTTAAAAGACAGAGTTTCATTAAGGAAAACAAAAAAATAAATAAAGCATATACAGAAAGAATTAGGACAATGTTATAGCAGAGAATATATGAAATGCCGTAAATTTGAACATTTCTGTAAAGTGCACCATTTCCTAGCTCCTAAAGTTTACCAAAACTGACACAAGAGGAAATCATTTAAGGTCATCCTGTCTGCCCTTGGCATTCTCGGAACGCCCTGGCCTCAGAATGCAGCATCTGTAGTCCATGGTAATCTGCGGAGAAGGGGCGGAGCTGAGGGAGGTTGGAACACTGCCCTCACTGAGGGAGTGGGTGTGGCCATCTCTGCTGTGACTGAACAAAGGGCAGGGGAGCAAGGGTCCCAGGGCAGGGCCCTCAGATCCCGGCAGGCCCAGTGGGGTGTCACAAGCATTTAGGCCCAGGCCAAGGGACGCATTCTTTTTCTGCATAGCTGCCCAAACTCTCACCTTTCCACTCAGGCCGCCCTCTTACTTGAAGTGTGGGTGGAACCTGTCCGCGCAGTACACCTCGCTGCACAGCTAACCATAGGTCTGGGCATCGTAGCTTCCTGACAGGTGACCGAAGTTCGCAGGCAGATGGGTCCCAGGGACACACGCGGAGAGGCTCCTGCCCGGGCCACATGCCGCCCACTGACCCTACCACAGATCAGGGGCCGCAAAGCAGCCCTGTCTGAGTCCCCTGCCTCTAGAGGGAGTATTGGACCAACACTTGTAGTAAACGGTGTCCTTGCGGGCAACACATTGGAGGGACACAAATAAATCTTTGCCAACTTTCTGCTGCAGCTTACCTATGTTCACACCTAAGCTTGTTACAAGGTCAGCTGTTTAGCTAAACATGAGCTCATGATCTAAATTTACAAAATAATGAAGAAATCAGCTACAAGGGGAGACAATCAGCCAAAACAATCTATTCCAGAATTAGATTCCCTAGGCCATCCATCAGATGTTGGAATAATCAGGTGCACGGCAGAAAATATACACAAAACTGGAACTGAAACAAGGAACAAGGATGTTTTCAAAGACTGGTAGGATCTCTAAAACATTTTTAAAGTACTAGTCATTGATAAAGAGAAATACTCAAAGGTTGTGTAATACAACAGATTCATCATTGAGAAGAGTGAAATTATGCTGTTTTGAAAACTAGGGCAGGTCAGATTTTCTGCCTCATTCTATAAGAATATTTCTCTAAATAATACACATTATTTCAAAGACTTATTGGCTGTGAAATAAGTTAAGGGTATTTCAAATGGCTTATCTGCAAAGAAAGGGGAGATGTAGGAAATCACAGAATGCCGAGGGGTAAATAGGTCAATATATACATAGCTCTATGGTGAACTAAGCCTTAGGCCAGCAACAATGTAGAGGACCTGACCCTTAGATACTTACAAGTAAGCTGGAATCTTCAAAAGTTCAAATCTTTATAAGTAAAAAGATTTATTAAAATGAATTACCAAGTGTTTTGATGGACATCAAAAGATCAAAGCAATAAACCCTGAGAACATAGAAAAAAGATAAATAAAGATATGAGCAGAACTTAATACAACAGAAAACGTATAAAATTCAGGTGATGTAGTAAGTCCAAAGAATATTCTTTGAAACATTTAAAAGACACACTTTGATTAAGGAAAACAAAAACATAAGTAAATAATATACAGAAAGAATCAGAACAATATTATAGCAGAGAATATATGAAATGCCAGTAAATTTGAATATTTGTGTAAAGTGGACCATTTCCTAGCTCCTAAAGTTTACCAAAACTGACACAAGAGGAAATCATTTAAGGTCATCATGTCTGCCCTTGGAATTCTCGGAACGTCCTGGCCTCAGAATGCAGCATCTGTAGTCCATGGTAACCTGGCGAGAGGGGGAGGGGCTGAGGGATGTTGGAACACTGCCCTCACTGAGGGAGTGGGTGTGGCCATCTCTGCTGTTACTGAACAAAGGCAGGGGATCAGGCAGCCCATGGCAGGGTCCTCAGAGAACGGCAGGCCCAGTGGGGTGCCACAGGCATTTAAGCCCAGGCCAAAGGGCGCTTTATTTGTCTGCACAGCTGCCCAAACTCTCACCTTTCCACTCAGGCCGCCCTCTTCCTTGAAGTGTGGGTGGAAACTGTCCGCGCAGTACACCTCGCTGCACAGCTAACCATAGGTCTGGGAATCGTAGCTTCCTGCCAGGTGACCGAAGTTCGCAGGCAGATGGGTCCCTGGGACACACGCGGAGAGGCTCCTGCCCGGGCCACAGGCCGCCCACTGCCCCTGCCCCAGATCAGGGGCCGCAAAGCAGCCTTGTCTGAGTCCCCTGCCTCTAGAGGGAGTATTGGACCAACACTTGTAGTAAACGGTGTCCTTGCGGGCAACACATTGGAGGGACACAAATAAATCTTTGCCAACTTTCTCCTGAAGCTTACGTATGTTCACACCTAAGCCTCTTACAAGGTCAGCTGTTTAGCTAAACATGAGCTCATGATCTAAGTTTACACAATAATGAAGAAATCATCTACAAGGGGAGACAATCAGCAAAAACAATCAGTTCCAGAATTAGATTCCCTAGGCCATCCATCAGATGTGGGAATAATCAGGTGCAAGGCAGAAAATATACACAAAACTGGAACTGAAACAAGGAACAAGGATGTTATCAAAGACTGAAAAGATGTCTAAAACATTTTTAAAGTACGTGTCATTGATAAAGCTAAATACTCAAAGGATGTGTAATACAACATATTCATAGTTCAGAAGAGTGAAATTATGTTCTTTTGAAAACTATGGCAGGTCAGATTTTCTGCCTAATTATATAAGAAGATTTTTCTAAAAAATGCACATTATTTCAAAGACTTACTGGCTGTGAAATAAGTTAAGGGAATTGCAAATGGCTTGTCTGCAAAGAAAGGTGAGATGTAGGGAATCACAGAAAGTCGAGGGCAAAATAGGTCAATATATAATTGCTATATGGTGAACTAAGCCTTAGGCCAGCAACAATGTAGAGGACCTGACCCTTAGAAACTTACAAGTAAGCTGGAATCCTCAAAATGTCAAATATTTATAAGTAAAAAGATTTATTAAAATGAACAAACAAGTGTTTTAATTGACATCAGAAGATCAATACATTAAGCCCTGAGAACATAGAATAAAGATAAATAAAGATATGAGCACAACTTAATACAACAGAAAACGTATAGAATTTGTTGATGTAGTAAGTCCAAAGAATATTATTTGAAAAGATTTAAAAGACAGAGTTTGATTAAGGAAAACAAAAAAAATAAGTAAAGCATATACAGAAAGAATTAGGACAATGTTATAGCAGAGAATATATGAAATGCCCGTAAATTTGAACATTTCTGTAAAGTGGACCATTTCCTAGCTCCTAAAGTTTACCAAAACTGACACAAGAGGAAATCATTTAAGGTCATCCTGTCTGCCCTTGGCATTCTCGGAACGCCCTGGCCTCAGAATGCAGCATCTGTAGTCCATGGTAACCTGCGGAGAAGGGGCGGAGCTGAGGGAGGTTGGAACACAGCCCTCACTGAGGGAGTGGGTGTGGCCATCTCTGCTGTGACTGAACAAAGGGCAGGGGAGCAAGGGTCCCAGGGCAGGGCCCTCAGATCCAGGCAGGCCCAGTGGGGTGTCACAAGCATTTAGGCCCAGGCCAAGGGACGCCTTCTTTTTCTGCATAGCTGCCCAAACTCTCACCTTTCCACTCAGGCCGCCCTCTTACTTGAAGTGTGGGTGGAACCTGTCCGCGCAGTACACCTCGCTGCACAGCTAACCATAGGTCAGGGCATCGTAGCTTCCTGAAGGTGACCGAAGTTCGCAGGCAGATGGGTACCTGGGACACATGCGGAGAGGCTCCTGCCCGGGCCACAGTCCGCCCACAGCCCCTGCCCCTGATCAGGGGCCGCAAAGCAGCCCAGTCTGAGTCCCCTGCCTCTAGAGGGAGTATTGTACCAACAATTGTAGAAAACGGGTTCCTCGTGGGCAACTCATTGGTGGGACACAAATAACTCTGCCGAATTTCTGCTGAAGCTTACGTGCGTTCACAACTAAGCCACTTACAAGGTCAGCTGTTTAGCTAAACATGAGCTCATGATCTAAATTTACACAATAATGAAGAAATCAGCTACAAGGGGAGACAATCAGCCAAAACAATCAATTCCAGAATTAGATTCCCTAGGCCATCCATCAGATGTTGGAAAAATCAGTTGCAAGGCAGAAAATATACACAAAACTGGAACTGAAACAAGGAACAAGTATGTTTTCAAAGACTGGTAGGATCTCTAAAACATTTTTAAAGTACTAGTCATTGATAAAGATAAATACTCAAAGGTTGTGTAATACAACAGATTCATCATTGAGAAGAGTGAAATTATGCTGTTTTGAAAACTAGGGCAGGTCAGATTTTCTGCCTCATTATATAAGAATATTTCTCTAAATAATACACATTCTTTCAAAGACTTATTGGCTGTGAAATAAGTTAAGGGTATTTCAAATGGCTTGTCTGCAAAGAAAGGTGAGATATAGGAAATCACAGAAAGCCGAGGGGAAAATAGGTCAATATATACATTGCTCTTTGGTGAACTAAGCCTTAGGCCAGCAACAATGTAGAAGACATGACGCTTAGATACTTACAAGTAAGCTGGAATCTTCAAAAGTTAAAATCTTTATAAGTAAAACGATTTATTAAAATGAATTACCATGTGTTTTAATTGACATCAGAAGATCAATACATTAAGCCCTGAGAACATAGAAAAAAGATAAATAAATATATGAGCAGAACTTAATACAACAGAAAAAGTATACAATTCAGGTGATGTAGTAAGTCCGGAGAATATTCTTTGAAAAGATTTAAAGGACAGAGTTTGATTAAGGAAAACAAAAAAAAATAAGAAAAGCATATACAGAAAGAATTAGGACAATGTTATAGCAGAGAATATATGAAATGCGGGAAAATTTGAACATTTCTGTAAAGTGGACCATTTCCTAGCTCCTAAAGTTTACCAAAACTGACACAAGAGGAAATCATTTAAGGTCACCATGTCTGCTCTTGGCATTCTCGGAACGCCCTGGCCTCAGAATGCAGCATCTGTAGTCCATGGTAACCTGTGGAGAAGGGGCGGAGCTGAGGGAGTTTGGAACACTGCCCTCACTGAGGGAGTGGGTGTGGCCATCTCTGATGTGACTGAACAAAGGCAGGGGAGCAGGGGGCCCATGGCAGGGCCCTCAGAGACCGGCCGGCCCAGTGGGGTGCCACAGGCATTTAAGCCCAGGCCAAAGGGCGCTTTCTTTGTCTGCACAGCTGCCCAAACTCTCACCTTTCCACTCAGGCCGCCCTCTTACTTGAAGTGTGGGTGGAAACTGTCCGCGCAGTACTCCTCGCTGCACAGCTAACCATAAGTCTGGGAATCGTAGCTTCCTGCCAGGTGACCGAAGTTCGCAGGCAGATGGGTCCCTGGTACACACGCGGAGAGGCTCCTGCCAGGGCCACAGGCCGCCCACTGCCCCTGCCCCAGATCGGGGGCCACAAAGCAACCCTCTCTGAGTCCCCTGCCTCTAGAGGGAGTATTGGACCAACACTTTTATAAAACGGGTTCCTCGTGGGCAACTCATTGGAGGGACACAAATAACTCTTTGCCGACTTTCTGCTGAAGCTTACGTGTGTTCACACCTAAGCCTCTTACAAGGTCAGCTGTTTAGCTAAACATGAGCTCATGATCTAAATTTACACAATAATGAAGAAATCAGCTACAAGGGGAGACAATCAGCAAAAACAATCAATTCCAGAATTAGATTCCCTTAGCCATCCATCAGATGTTAGAATAATCAGGTGCAAGGCAGAAAATATACACAAAACTGGAACTGAAACAAGGAACAAGAATGTTATCAAAAACTGATAAGATGTCTAAAACATTTTTAAAGTACATGTCATTGATAATGCTAAATACTCAAAGGTTGTGTATTACAACAGATTCATAGTTCACAAGAGTGGAATTATGCTCATTTGAAAACTATGGCAGGTCAGATTTTCTGCCTAATTATATAAGAAGATTTTTCTAAAAAATACACATTATTTCAAAGACTTATTGGCTGTGAAATAAGTTAAGGGAATTGCAAATGGTTTCTCTGCACAGAAAGATCAGAGTAGGGAATCACAGAAAGTCGAGGGGAAAATAGGTCAATATATAATTGCTATATGGTGAACAAAGCCTTAGGCCAGCAACAATGTAGAGGTCCTGACCCTTAGAAACTTACAAGTAAGCTGGAATCCTCAAAATTTCAAAACTTTATAAGTAAAAAGTTTTATTAAAATGAATATCCAAGTGTTTTAATTGACATCAGAAGATCAATACATTAAGCCCTGAGAACATAGAAAAAAGATAAATAAAGATATGAGCACAACTTAATACAACAGAAAACGTATAGAATTTAGGTGATGTAGTAAGTCCAAAGAATATTCTTTGAAAAGATTTAAAAGACAGAGTTTGATTAAGGAAAACAAAAAAATAAGTAAAGCATATACAGAAAGAATTAGGACAATGTTATAGCAGAGAATATATGAAATGCCCGTAAATTTGAACATTTCTGTAAAGTGGACCATTTCCTAGCTCCTAAAGTTTACCAAAACTGACACAAGAGGAAATCATTTAAGGTCATCCTGTCTGCCCTTGGCATTCTCGGAACGCCCTGGCCTCAGAATGCAGCATCTGTAGTCCATGGTAACCTGCGGAGAAGGGGCGGAGCTGTGGGAGGTTGGAACTCTGCCCTCACTGAGGGAGTGGGTGTGGCCATCTCTGCTGTGACTGAACAAAGGGCAGGGGAGCATCGGTCCCAGGCAGGGCCCTCAGATCCAGGCAGGCCCAGTGGGGTGTCACAAGCATTTAGGCCCAGGCCAAGGGACGCCTTCTTTTTCTGCATAGCTGCCCAAACTCTCACCTTTCCACTCAGGCCTCGCTCTTACTTGAAGTGTGGGTTGAACCTGTCCGCGCAGTACACCTCGCTGCACAGCTAACCATAGGTCTGGGAATCGTAGCTTCCTGCCAGGTGACCGAAGTTCTCAGTCAGATGGGTAACTGGGACACACGCGGAGAGGCTCCTGCCCGGGCCACAGGCCACCCACTGCCCCTGCCCCAGATCGGTGGCCGCAAATCAGCCCTGTCTGAGTCCCCTGCCTCTAGGGGGAGTATTGGACCAACACTTGTAGAAAACGGGTTCCTCGCGGGCAACTCATTGGAGGGACACAAATAACTCTTTGACGACTTTCTGCTGAAGCTTACGTGTGTTCACACCTAAGCCTCTTACAAGGTCAGCTGTTTAGCTAAACATGAGCTCATGATATAAATTTACACAATAATGAAGAAATCAGCTACAAGGGGAGACAATCAGCAAAAACAATCAATTCCAGAATTAGATTCCCTAGGCCATCCATCAGATGTTGGAATAATCAGGTGCAAGGCAGAAAATATACACAAAACTGGAAATGAAACAAGGAACAAGGATGTTTTCAAAGACTGGTAGGATCTCTAAAACATTTTTAAAGTACTAGTCATTGATAAAGAGAAATACTCAAAGGTTGTGTAATACAACAGATTCATCATTGAGAAGAGTGAAATTATGCTGTTTTGAAAACTAGGGCAGGTCAGATTTTCTGCCTCATTATATAAGAATATTTCTCTAAATAATACACATTATTTCAAAGACTTATTGGCTGTGAAATAAGTTAAGGGTATTTCAAATGGCTTATCTGCAAAGAAAGGTGAGATGTAGGAAATCACAGAATGCCGAGGGGAAAATAGGTCAATATATACATTGCTCTATGGTGAACTAAGCCTTAGGACAGCAGCAATGTAGAGGACCTGACCCTTAGATACTTACAAGTAAGCTGGAATCTTCAAAAGTTCAAATCTTTATAAGTAAAAAGATTTATTAAAATGAATTACCAAGTGTTATGATGGACATCAGAAGATCAAAACAATAAACCCTGAGAACATAGAAAAAAGATAAATAAAGATATGAGCAGAACTTAATACAACAGAAAACGTATAAAATTCAGGTGATGTAGTAAATCCAAAGAATATTCTTTGAAACATTTAAAAGACACACTTTGATTAAGGAAAAAAAAGACATAAGTAAATAATATACAGAAAGAATCAGAACAATTTTATAGCAGAGAATATATGAAATGCCAGTAAATTTGAATATTTGTGTAAAGTGGACCATTTCCTAGCTCCTAAAGTTTACCAAAACTGACACAAGAGGAAATCATTTAAGGTCATCATGTCTGCCCTTGGCATTCTCGGAACGTCCTGGCCTCAGAATGCAGCATCTGTAGTCCATGGTAACCTGGCGAGAGGGGGAGGGGCTGAGGGATGTTGGAACACTGCCCTCACTGATGGAGTGGGTGTGGCCATCTCTGCTGTGACTGAACAAAGCCGGGGATCAGGGGGCCCATGGCAGGGTCCTCAGAGAACGGCAGGCCCAGTGGGGTGCTACAGGCATTTAAGCCCAGGCCAAAGGGCGCTTTATTTGTCTGCACAGCTGCCCAAACTCTCACCTTTCCACTCAGGCCGCCCTCTTACTTGAAGTGTGGGTGGAAACAGTCCGCGCAGTACACCTCGCTGCACAGCTAACCATAGGTCTGTGAATCGTAGCTTCCTGCCAGGTTACCGAAGTTCGCAGTTAGATGGGTCCCAGGGACACACGCGGAGAGGCTCCTGCACGGGCCACAGGCCGCCCACTGACCCTACCACAGATCAGGGGCCGCAAAGCAGCCCTGTCTGAGTCCCCTGCCTCTAGAGGGAGTATTGGACCAACACTTGTAGTAAACGGTGTCCTTGCGGGCAACACATTGGAGGGACACAAATAAATCTTTGCCAACTTTCTGCTGCAGCTTACCTATGTTCACACCTAAGCCTCTTACAAGGTCAGCTGTTTAGCTAAACATGAGCTCATGATCTAAGTTTATACAATAATGAAGAAATCAGCTACAAGGGGAGACAATCAGCAAAACAATCAATTCCAGAATTAGATTCCCTAGGCCATCCATCAGATGTTAGAATAATCAGGTGCAAGGCAGAAAATATACACAAAACTGGAACTGAAACAAGGAACAAGGATGTTATCAAAGACTGATAAGATGTCTAAAACATTTTTAAAGTACGTGTCATTGATAAAGCTAAATACTCAAAGGTTGTGTAATACAACATATTCATAGTTCAGAAGAGTGAAATTATGCTCTTTTGAAAACTATGGCAGGTCAGATTTTCTGCCTAATTATATAAGAAGATTTTTCTAAAAAATGCACATTATTTCAAAGACTTATTGGCTGTGAAATAAGTTAAGGGAATTGCAAATGGCTTGTCTGCAAAGAAAGGTGAGATGTAGGGAATCACAGAAAGTCGAGGGCAAAATAGGTCAATATATAATTGCTATATGGTGAACAAAGCCTTAGGCCAGCAACAATGTAGAAGACCTGACCCTTAGAAACTTACAAGTAAGCTGGAATCCTCAAAATTTCAAATATTTATAAGTAAAAAGATTTATTAAATGAATAACCAAGTGTTTTAATTGACATCAGAAGATCAATACATTAAGCCCTGAGAACATAGAATAAAGATAAATAAAGATATGAGCACAACTTAATACAACAGAAAACGTATAGAATTTAGGTGTGTAAGTCCAAAGAATATTCTTTGAAAAGATTTAAAAGACAGAGTTTCATTAAGGAAAACAAAAAAATAAATAAAGCATATACAGAAAGAATTAGGACAATGTTATAGCAGAGAATATATGAAATGCCGTAAATTTGAACATTTCTGTAAAGTGCACCATTTCCTAGCTCCTAAAGTTTACCAAAACTGACACAAGAGGAAATCATTTAAGGTCATCCGGTCTGCCCTTGGCATTCTCGGAACGCCCTGGCCTCAGAATGCAGCATCTGTAGTCCATGGTAATCTGCGGAGAAGGGGCGGAGCTGAGGGAGGTTGGAACACTGCCCTCACTGAGGGAGTGGGTGTGGCCATCTCTGCTGTGACTGAACAAAGGGCAGGGGAGCAAGGGTCCCAGGGCAGGGCCCTCAGATCCCGGCAGGCCCAGTGGGGTGTCACAAGCATTTAGTCCCAGGCCAAGGGACGCATTCTTTTTCTGCATAGCTGCCCAAACTCTCACCTTTCCACCCAGGCCGCCCTCTTACTTGAAGTGTGGGTGGAACCTGTCCTCGCAGTACACCTCGCTGCACAGCTAACCATAGGTCTGGGCATCGTAGCTTCCTGACAGGTGACCGAAGTTCGCAGGCAGATGGGTCCCAGGGACACACGCGGAGAGGCTCCTGCCCGGGCCACATGCCGCCCACTGACCCTACCACAGATCAGGGGCCGCAAAGCAGCCCTGTCTGAGTCCCCTGCGTCTAGAGGGAGTATTGGACCAACACTTGTAGTAAACGGTGTCCTTGCGGGCAACACATTGGAGGGACACAAATAAATCTTTGCCAACTTTCTGCTGCAGCTTACCTATGTTCACACCTAAGCCTCTTACAAGGTCAGCTGTTTAGCTAAACATGAGCTCATGATCTAAGTTTATACAATAATGAAGAAATCAGCTACAAGGGGAGACAATCAGCAAAACAATCAATTCCAGAATTAGATTCCCTAGGCCATCCATCAGATGTTAGAATAATCAGGTGCAAGGCAGAAAATATACACAAAACTGGAACTGAAGCAAGGAACAAGGATGTTATCAAAGACTGATAAGATGTCTAAAACATTTTTAAAGTACGTGTCATTGATAAAGCTAAATACTCAATGGTTGTGTAATACAACATATTCATAGTTCAGAAGAGTGAAATTATGCTCTTTTGAAAACTATGGCAGGTCAGATTTTCTGCCTAATTATATAAGAAGATTTTTCTAAAAAATGCACATTATTTCAAAGACTTATTGGCTGTGAAATAAGTTAAGGGAATTGCAAATGGCTTGTCTGCAAAGAAAGGTGAGATGTAGGGAATCACAGAAAGTCGAGGGCAAAATAGGTCAATATATAATTGCTATATGGTGAACAAAGCCTTAGGCCAGCAACAATGTAGAAGACCTGACCCTTAGAAACTTACAAGTAAGCTGTAATTCTCAAAATTTCAAATATTTATAAGTAAAAAGATTTATTAAAATGAATAACCAAGTGTTTTAATTGACATCAAAAGATCAATACATTAAGCCCTGAGAACATAGAATAAAGATAAATAAAGATATGAGCACAACTTAATACAACAGAAAACGTATAGAATTTAGGTGTGTAAGTCCAAAGAATATTCTTTGAAAAGATTTAAAAGACAGAGTTTGATTAAGGAAAACAAAAAAATAAATAAAGCATATACAGAAAGAATTAGGACAATGTTATAGCAGAGAATATATGAAATGCCCGTAAATTTGAACATTTCTGTAAAGTGCACCATTTCCTAGCTCCTAAAGTTTACCAAAACTGACACAAGAGGAAATCATTTAAGGTCATCCTGTCTGCCCTTGGCATTCTCGGAACGCCCTGGCCTCAGAATGCAGCATCTGTAGTCCATGGTAACCTGCGGAGAAGGGGCGGAGCTGAGGGAGGTTGGAACACTGCCCTCACTGAGGGAGTGGGTGTGGCCATCTCTGCTGTGACAGAACAAAGGTCAGGGGAGCAAGGGTCCCAGGGCAGGGCCCTCAGATCCCGGCAGGCCCAGTGGGGTGTCACAAGCATTTAGGCCCAGGCCAAGGGACGCCTTCTTTTTCTGCATAGCTGCCCAAACTCTCACCTTTCCACTCAGGCCGCCCTCTTACTTGAAGTGTGGGTGGAACCTGTCCGCGCAGTACACCTCGCTGCACAGCTAACCATAGGTCTGGGCATCGTAGCTTCCTGACAGGTGACCGAAGTTCGCAGGCAGATGGGTACCTGGGACACATGCGGAGAGGCTCCTGCCCGGGCCACAGTCCGCCCACAGCCCCTGCCCCTGATCAGTGGCCGCAAAGCAGCCCAGTCTGAGTCCCCTGCCTCAAGAGGGAGTATTGTACCAACACTTGTAGAAAACGGGTTCCTCGTGGGCAACTCATTGGTGGGACACAAATAACTCTGCCGAATTTCTGCTGAAGCTTACGTGCGTTCACACCTAAGCCACTTACAAGGTAAGCTGTTTAGCTAAACATGAGCTCATGATCTAAATTTACACAATAATGAAGAAATCAGCTACAAGGCGAGACAATCAGCCAAAACAATCAATTCCAGAATTAGATTCCCTAGGCCATCCATCAGATGTTGGAAAAATCAGTTGCAAGGCAGAAAATATATACAAAACTGGAACTGAAACAAGGAACAAGGATGTTTTCAAAGACTGGTAGGATCTCTAAAACATTTTTAAAGTACTAGTCATTGATAAAGATAAATACTCAAAGGTTGTGTAATACAACAGATTCATCATTGAGAAGAGTGAAATTATGCTGTTTTGAAAACTAGGGCAGGTCAGATTTTCTGCCTCATTATATAAGAATATTTCTCTAAATAATACACATTATTTCAAAGACTTATTGGCTGTGAAATAAGTAAAGGGTATTTCAAATGGCTTGTCTGCAAAGAAAGGTGAGATATAGGAAATCACAGAAAGCCGAGGGGAAAATAGGTCAATATATACATTGCTCTTTGGTGAACTAAGCCTTAGGCCAGCAACAATGTACAGGACCTGACGCTTAGATACTTACAAGTAAGCTGGAATCTTCAAAAGTTAAAATCTTTATAAGTAAAACGATTTATTAAAATGAATTACCAAGTGTTTTAATTGACATCAGAAGATCAATACATTAAGCCCTGAGAACATAGAAAAAAGATAAATAAATATATGAGCAGAACTTAATACAACAGGAAACGTATACAATTCAGGTGATGTAGTAAGTCCAAAGAATATTCTTTGAAAAGATTTAAAAGACAGAGTTTGATTAAGGAAAACAAAAAAAAAATAAGAAAAGCATATACAGAAAGAATTAGGACAATGTTATAGCAGAGAATATATGAAATGCGGGAAAATTTGAACATTTCTGTAAAGTGGACCATTTCCTAGCTCCTAAAGTTTACCAAAACTGACACAAGAGGAAATCATTTAAGGTCACCATGTCTGCTCTTGGCATTCTCGGAACGCCCTGGCCTCAGAATGCAGCATCTGTAGTCCATGGTAACCTGTGGAGAAGGGGCGGAGCTGAGGGAGTTTGGAACACTGCCCTCACTGAGGGAGTGGGTGTGGCCATCTCTGATGTGACTGAACAAAGGCAGGGGAGCAGGTGTCCATGGCAGGGCCCTCAGAGACCGGCCGGCCCAGTGGGTTGCTACAGGCATTTAAGCCCAGGCCAAAGGGCGCTTTCTTTGTCTGCACAGCTGCCCAAACTCTCACCTTTCCACTCAGGCCGCCCTCTTACTTGAAGTGTGGGTGGAAACAGTCCGGGCAGTACACCTCGCTGCACAGCTAACCATAGGTCTGGGAATCGTAGCTTCCTGCCAGGTGACCGAAGTTCGCAGGCAGATGGGTCCCTGGTACACACGCAGAGAGGTTCCTGCCCGGGCCACAGGCCGCCCACTGCCCCTGCCCCAGATCGGGGGCCGCATAGCAGCCCTGTCTGAGTCCACTTCCTCTAGAGGGAGTATTGGACCAACTCTTGTATAAAACGGGTTCCTCGCGGGCAACTCATTGGAGGGACACAAATAACTCTTTGCCGACTTTCTGCTGAAGCTTACGTGTGTTCACACCTAAGCCTCTTACAAGGTCAGCTGTTTAGGTAAACATGAGCTCATGATCTAAATTTACACAATAATGAAGAAATCAGCTACAAGGGGAGACAATCAGCAAAAACAATCAATTCCAGAATTAGATTCCCTTAGCCATCCATCAGATGTTAGAATAATCAGGTGCAAGGCAGAAAATATGCACAAAACTGGAACTGAAACAAGGAACAAGGATGTTATCAAAGACTGATAAGATGTCTAAAACATTTTTAAAGTACGTGTCATTGATAAGCTAAATACTCAAAGGTTGTGTAATACAACATATTCATTGTTCAGAAGAGTGAAATTATGCTCTTTTGAAAACTATGGCAGGTCAGATTTTCTGCCTAATTATATAAGAAGATTTTTCTAAAAAATGCACATTATTTCAAGACTTATTGGCTGTGAAATAAGTTAAGGGAATTGCAAATGGCTTGTCTGCAAAGAAAGGTGAGATGTAGGGAATCACAGAAAGTCGAGGGCAAAATAGGTCAATATATAATTGCTATATGGTGAACAAAGCCTTAGGCCAGCAACAATGTAGAAGACCTGACCCTTAGAAACTTACAAGTAAGCTGTAATTCTCAAAATTTCAAATATTTATAAGTAAAAAGATTTATTAAAATGAATAACCAAGTGTTTTAATTGACATCAGAAGATCAATACATTAAGCCCTGAGAACATAGAATAAAGATAAATAAAGATATGAGCACAACTTAATACAACAGAAAACGTATAGAATTTAGGTGTGTAAGTCCAAAGAATATTCTTTGAAAAGATTTAAAAGACAGAGTTTGATTAAGGAAAACAAAAAAATAAATAAAGCATATACAGAAAGAATTAGGACAATGTTATAGCAGAGAATATATGAAATGCCCGTAAATTTGAACATTTCTGTAAAGTGCACCATTTCCTAGCTCCTAAAGTTTACCAAAACTGACACAAGAGGAAATCATTTAAGGTCATCCTGTCTGCCCTTGGCATTCTCGGAACGCCCTGGCCTCAGAATGCAGCATCTGTAGTCCATGGTAACCTGCGGAGAAGGGGCGGAGCTGAGGGAGGTTGGAACACTGCCCTCACTGAGGGAGTGGGTGTGGCCATCTCTGCTGTGACTGAAGAAAGGTCAGGGGAGCAAGGGTCCCAGGGCAGGGCCCTCAGATCCCGGCAGGCCCAGTGGGGTGTCACAAGCATTTAGGCCCAGGCCAAGGGACGCCTTCTTTTTCTGCATAGCTGCCCAAACTCTCACCTTTCCACTCAGGCCGCCCTCTTACTTGAAGTGTGGGTGGAACCTGTCCACGCAGTACACCTCGCTGCACAGCTAACCATAGGTCTGGGCATCGTAGCTTCCTGACAGGTGACCGAAGTTCGCAGGCAGATGGGTACCTGGGACACATGCGGAGAGGCTCCTGCCCGGGCCACAGTCCGCCCACAGCCCCTGCCCCTGATCAGTGGCCGCAATGCTGCCCAGTCTGAGTCCCCTGCCTCTAGAGGGAGTATTGGACCAACACTTGTAGAAAACGGGTTCCTCGCGGGCAACTCATTGGTGGGACACAAATAACTCTGCCGAATTTCTGCTGAAGCTTACGTGCGTTCACACCTAAGCCACTTACAAGGTCAGCTGTTTAGCTAAACATGAGCTCATGATCTAAATTTACACAATAATGAAGAAATCAGCTACAAGGGGAGACAATCAGCCAAAACAATCGATTCCAGAATTAGATTCCCTAGGCCATCCATCAGATGTTGGAAAAATCAGTTGCAAGGCAGAAAATATATACAAAACTGGAACTGAAACAAGGAACAAGGATGTTTTCAAAGACTGGTAGGATCTCTAAAACATTTTTAAAGTACTAGTCATTGATAAAGATAAATACTCAAAGGTTGTGTAATACAACAGATTCATCATTGAGAAGAGTGAAATTATGCTGTTTTGAAAACTAGGGCAGGTCAGATTTTCTGCCTCATTCTATAAGAATATTTCTCTAAATACTACACATTATTTCAAAGACTTATTGGCTGTGAAATAAGTTAAGGGTATTTCAAAAGGCTTGTCTGCAAAGAAAGGTGAGATATAGGAAATCACAGAAAGCCGAGGGGAAATTAGGTCAATATATACATTGCTCTTTGGTGAACTAAGCCTTAGGCCAGCAACAATGTAGAGGACCAGACGCTTAGATACTTACAAGTAAGCTGGAATCTTCAAAAGTTAAAATCTTTATAAGTAAAACGATTTATTAAAATGAATTACCAAGTGTTTTAATTGACATCAGAAGATCAATACATTAAGCCCTGAGAACATAGAAAAAAGATAAATAAATATATGAGCAGAACTTAATACAACAGGAAACGTATACAATTCAGGTGATGTAGTAAGTCCAAAGAATATTCTTTGAAAAGATTTAAAAGACAGAGTTTGATTAAGGAAAACAAAAAAAAAAAAATAAGAAAAGCATATACAGAAAGAATTAGGACAATGTTATAGCAGAGAATATATGAAATGCGGGAAAATTTGAACATTTCTCTAAAGTGGACCATTTCCTAGCTCCTAAAGTTTACCAAAACTGACACAAGAGGAAATCATTTAAGGTCACCATGTCTTCTCTTGGCATTCTCGGAACGCCCTGGCCTCAGAATGCAGCATCTGTAGTCCATGGTAACCTGTGGAGAAGGGGCGGAGCTGAGGGAGTTTGGAACACTGCCCTCACTGAGGGAGTGGGTGTGGCCATCTCTGATGTGACTGAACAAAGGCAGGGGAGCAGGGGGCCCATGGCAGGGCCCTCAGAGACCGGCCGGCCCAGTGGGTTGCTACAGGCATTTAAGCCCAGGCCAAAGGGCGCTTTCTTTGTCTGCACAGCTGCCCAAACTCTCACCTTTCCACTCAGGCCGCCCTCTTACTTGAAGTGTGGGTGAAAACAGTCCGGGCAGTACACCTCGCTGCACAGCTAACCATAGGTCTGGGAATCGTAGCTTCCTGCCAGGTGACCGAAGTTCGCAGGCAGATGGGTCCCTGATACACACGCGGAGAGGTTCCTGCCCGGGCCACAGGCCGCCCACTGCCCCTGCCCCAGATTGGGGGCCGCATAGCAGCCCTGTCTGAGTCCACTGCCTCTAGAGGGAGTATTGGACCAACACTTGTATAAAACGGGTTCCTCGCGGGCAACTCATTGGAGGGACACAAATAACTCTTTGCCGACTTTCTGCTGAAGCTTACGTGTGTTCACACCTAAGCCTCTTACAAGGTCAGCTGTTTAGCTAAACATGAGCTCATGATCTAAATTTACACAATAATGAAGAAATCAGCTACAAGGGAAGACAATCAGCAAAAACAATCAATTCCAGAATTAGATTCCCTTAGCCATCCATCAGATATTAGAATAATCAGGTGCAAGGCAGAAAATATACACAAAACTGGAACTGAAACAAGGAACAAGGATGTTATCAAAGACTGATAAGATGTCTAAAACATTTTTAAAATACATGTCATTGATAATGCTAAATACTCAAAGGTTGTGTATTACAACAGATTCATAGTTCACAAGAGTGGAATTATGCTCATTTGAAAACTATGGCAGGTCAGATTTTCTGCCTAATTATAAAAGAAGATTTTTCTAAAAAATACACATTATTTCAAAGACGTATTGGCTGTGAAATAAGTTAAGGGAATTGCAAATGGTTTCTCTGCACAGAAAGGTCAGATGTAGGGAATCACAGAAAGTCGAGGTGAAAATAGGTCAATATATAATTGCTATATGGTGAACAGAGCCTTAGGCCAGCAACAATGTAGAGGACCTGACCCTTAGAAACTTACAAGTAAGCTGGAATCCTCAAAATTTCAAATCTTTATAAGTAAAAAATTTATTAAAATGAATATCCAAGTGTTTTAATTTACATCAGAAGATCAATACATTAAGCCCTGAGAACAGAGAAAAAAGATAAATAAAGATATGAGCACAACTTAATACAACAGAAAACGTATACAATTTAGGTGATGTAGTAAGTCCAAACAATATTCTTTGAAAAGATTTAAAAGACAGAGTTTGATTAAGGAAAACAAAAAAATAAGTAAAGCATATACAGAAAGAATTAGGACAATGTTATAGCAGAGAATATATGAAATGCGGGAAAATTTGAACATTTCTGTAAAGTGGACCATTTCCTAGCTCCTAAAGTTTACCAAAACTGACACAAGAGGAAATCATTTAAGGTCATCCTGTCTGCCCTTGGCATTCTCGGAACGCCCTGGCCTCAGAATGCAGCATCTGTAGTCCATGGTAACCAGCGGAGAAGGGGCGGAGCTGAGGGAGGTTGGAACACTGCCCTCACTGAGGGAGTGGGTGTGGCCATTTCTGCTGTGACTGAACAAAGGGCAGGGGAGCAAGGGTCCCAGGGCAGGGCCCTCAGATCCCGGCAGGCCCAGTGGGGTGTCACAAGCATTTAGGCCCAGGTCAAGGGACGCCTTCTTTTTCTGCATAGCTGCCCAAACTCTCACCTTTCCACTCAGGCCGCCCTCTTACTTGAAGTGTGGGTTGAACCTGTCCGCGCAGTACACCTCGCTGCACAGCTAACCATAGGGCTTGGCATCGTAGCTTCCTGCCAGGTGACCGAAGTTCGCAGGAAGATGGGTCCCAGGGACACACGCGGAGAGGCTCCTGCCCGGGCCACAGGCCCCCACTGCCCCTGCCCCAGATCGGTGGCCGCAAATCAGCCCTGTCTGAGTCCCCTGCCTCTAGGGGGAGTATTGGACCAACACTTGTAGTAAACGGGTTCCTCGCGGGCAACTCATTGGAGGGACACAAATAACTCTTTGCCGACTTTCTGCTGAAGCTTACGTGTGTTCACACCTAAGTCTCTTACAAGGTCAGCTGTTTAGCTAAACATGAGCTCATGATATAAATTTACACAATAATGAAGAAATCAGCTACAAGGGGAGACAATCAGCAAAAACAATCAATTCCAGAATTAGATTCCCTAGGCCATCCATCAGATGTTGGAATAAACAGGTGCAAGGCAAAAAATATACACAAAACTGGAACTGAAACAAGGAACAAGGATGTTTCCAAAGACTGGTAGGATCTCTAAAACATTTTTAAAGTACTAGTCATTGATAAAGATAAATACTCAAATGTTGTGTAATACAACAGATTCATCATTGAGAAGAGTGAAATTATGCTGTTTTGAAAACTAGGGCAGGTCAGATTTTCTGCCTCATTATATAAGAATATTTCTCTAAATAATACACATTATTTCAAAGACTTATTGGCTGTGAAGTAAGTTAAGGGTATTTCAAATGGCTTATCTGAAAAGAAAGGTGAGATGTAGGAAATCACAGAAAGCCGAGGGGAAAATAGGTCAATATATACATTGCTCTATGGTGAACTAAGCCTTAGGCCAGCAACAATGTAGAGGACCTGACCCTTAGATACTTACAAGTAAGCTGGAATCTTCAAAAGTTCAAATCTTTATAAGTAAAAACATTTATTAAAATGAATTACCAAGTGTTTTGATGGACATCAGAAGATCAAAACAATAAACCCTGAGAACATAGAAAAAAGATAAATAAAGATATGAGCAGAGGGCCTCCCTGGTGGTGCAGTGGTTGAGAGTCCGCCTGCCGATGCAGGGGATACGGGTTCGTGCCCCGGTCTGGGAGGATCCCATATGCCGTGGAGCGGCTGAGCCCGTGAGCCATGGCGGCTGGTCCTGCGAGTCCAGAGCCTGTGCACCGCAACGGGAGAGGCCACAACTGTGAGAGGCCCGCATACCGCAAAAAGAAAAAAAAAAAAAAAAAGATATGAGCAGAACTTAATACAATAGAAAACGTATAAAATTCAGGTGATGTAGTAAGTCCAAAGAATATTCTTTGAAACATTTAAAAGACACACTTTGATTAAGGAAAACAAAAACATAAGTAAATAATATACAGAAAGAATCAGAACAATGTTATAGCAGAGAATATATGAAATGCCAGTAAATTTGAACATTTGTGTAAAGTGGACCATTTCCTAGCTCCTAAAGTTTACCAAAACTGACACAAGAGGAAATCATTTAAGGTCATCATGTCTCCCCTTGGCATTCTCGGAACGTCCTGGCCTCAGAATGCAGCATCTGTAGTCCATGGTAAACTGCCGAGAGGGGGAGGGGCTGAGGGATGTTGGAACACTGCCCTCACTGAGGTAGTGGGTGTGGCCATCTCTGCTGTGTCTGAACAAAGGCAGGGGATCAGGGGGCCCATGGCAGGGTCCTCAGAGACCGGCAGGCCCAGTGGGGTGCCACAGGCATTTAAGCCCAGGCCAAAGGGCGCATTCTTTGTCTGCACAGCTGCCCAAACTCTCACCTTTCCACGCAGGCCGCCCTCTTACTTGAAGTGTGGGTGGAAACAGTCCGCGCAGTACACCGCGCTGCACAGCTAACCATAGGTCTGGGAATCGTAGCTTCCTGCCAGGTGACCGAAGTTCGCAGGCAGATGGGTCCCTGGGACACACGCGGAGATGCTCCTGCCCGGGCCACAGGCCGCCCACTGCCCCTGCCCCAGTTCAGGGGCCGCAAAGCAGCCCAGTCTGTGTCCCCTGCCTCTAGAGGGAGTATTGGACCAACACTTGTAGTAAACGGGGTCCTTGCGGGCAACACATTGGAGGGACACAAATAAATCTTTGCCGACTTTCTGCTGAAGCTTACGTATGTTCACACCTAAGCCTCTTACAAGGTCAGCTGTTTAGGTAAACATGAGCTCATTATCTAAGTTTACACAATAATGAAGAAATCAGCTACAATGGGAGACAATTAGCAAAAACAATCAATTCCAGAATTAGATTCCCTAGGCCGTCCATCAGATGTTAGAATAATCAGGTGCAAGGCAGAAAATATACACAAAACTGGAACTGAAACAAGGAACAAGGATGTTATCAAAGACTGATAAGATGTCTAAAACATTTTTAAAGTACGTGTCATTGATAAAGCTAAACACTCAAAGGTTGTGTAATACAACATATTCATAGTTCAGAAGAGTGAAATTATGCTCTTTTGAAAACTATGGCAGGTCAGATTTTCTGCCTAATTATATAAGAAGATTTTTCTAAAAAATGCACATTATTTCAAAGACTTATTGGCTGTGAACTAAGTTAAGGGAATTGCAAATGGCTTCTCTGCAAAGAAAGGTGAGATGTAGGGAATCACAGAAAGTCTTGGGCAAAATAGGTCAATATATAATTGCTATATGGTGAACTAAGCCTTAGGCCAGCAACATTGTAGAGGACCTGACCCTTAGAAACTTACAAGTAAGCTGGAATCCTCAAAATTTCAAATATTTATAAGTAAAAAGATTTATTAAAATGAATAACCAAGTGTTTTAATTGACATCAGAAGATCAATACATTAAGCCCTGAGAACATAGAATAAAGATAATTAAAGGTATGAGCACAATTTAATACAACAGAAAACGTATAGAATTTAGGTGATGTAGTAAGTCCAAAGAATATTCTTTGAAAAGATTTAAAAGACAGAGTTTGATTAAGGAAAACAAAAAAATAAGTAAAGCATATACAGAAAGAATTAGGACTATGTTATAGCAGAGAATATATGAAATGCTCGTAAATTTGAACATTTCTGTTAAGTGGACCATTTCCTAGCTCCTAAAGTTTACCAAAACTGACACAAGAGGAAATCATTTAAGGTCATCCTGTCTGCCCTTGGCATTCTCGGAACGCCCTGGCCTCAGAATGCAGCATCTGTAGTCCATGGTAACCTGCGGAGAAGGGGCAGAGCTGAGGGAGGTTGGAACACTGCCCTCACTGAGGGAGTTGGTGTGGCCATCTCTGCTGTGACTGAACAAAGGGCAGGAGAGCAAGGGTCCCAGGGCAGGGCCCTCAGATCCCGGCAGGCCCAGTGGGGTGTCACAAGCATTTAGGCCCAGGCCAAGGGACGCATTCTTTTTCTGCATAGCTGCCCAAACTCTCACCTTTCCACTCAGGCCGCCCTCTTACTTGAAGTGTGGTTGGAACCTGTCCGCGCAGTACACCTCGCTGCACAGCTAACCATAGGTCTGGGCATCGTAGCTTCCTGACAGGTGACCGAAGTTCGCAGGCAGATGGGTACCTGGGACACATGCGGAGAGGCTCCTGCCCGGGCCACAGGCCGCCCACAGCCCCTGTCCCTGATCAGGGGCCGCAAAGGAGCCCAGTCTGAGTCCCCTGCCTCTAGAGGGAGTATTGGACCAACACTTGTAGAAAACGGGTTCCTCGCGGGCAACTCATTGGTGGGACACAAATATCTCTGCCGAATTTCTGCTGAAGCTTACGTGCGTTCACACCTAAGCCACTTACAAGGTCAGCTGTTTAGCTAAACATGAGCTCATGATCTAAATCAGCTACAAGGGGAGACAATCAGCCAAAACTATCAATTCCAGGATTAGATTCCCTAGGCCATCCATCAGATGTTGGAATAATCAGTTGCAAGGCAGAAAATATACACAAAACTGGAACTGAAACTAGGAACAAGGATGTTTTCAAAGACTGGTAGGATCTCTAAAACACTTTTAAAGTACTAGTTATTGATAAAGATAAATACTCAAAGGTTGTGTAATACAACAGATTCATCATTGAGACGAGTGAAATTATACTGTTTTGAAAACTAGGGCAGGTCAGATTTTCTGCCTCATTATATAAGAATATTTCTCTAAATAATACACATTATTTCAAAGACTTATTGTCTGTGAAATAAGTTAAGGGTATTTCAAATGGCTTGTCTGCAAAGAAAGGTGAGATATAGGAAATCACAGAAAGCCGAGGGGAAAATAGGTCAATATATACATTGCTCTTTGGTGAACTAAGCCTCAGGCCAGCAACAATGTAGAGGACCTGACGCTTAGATACTTACAAGTAAGCTGGAATCTTCTTTTTTTTTTTTTTTTTTTTTTTTTCTTTTTGCGGTATGCGGGCCTCTCACTGTTGTGGCCTGTCCCGTTGAGGAGCACAGGCTCCGGATGCGCAGGCCCAGCGGCCATGGCTCACGGGCCCAGCCGCTCCGCGGCATATGGGATCCTCCCAGACCGGGGCACGAACCCGTATCCCCTGCATCGGCAGGCGGACTCTCAACCACTGCGCCACCAGGGAGGCCCAAGCTGGAATCTTTAAAAGTTAAAATCTTTATAAGTAAAAAGATTTATTAAAATGAATTACCAAGTGTTTTAATTGACATCAGAAGATCAATACATTAAGCCCTGAGAACATAGAAAAAAGATAAATAAATATATGAGCAGAACTTAATACAACAGAAAACGTATACTATTCAGGTGATGTAGTAAGTCGAAAGAATATTCTTTGAAAAGATTTAAAAGACAGAGTTTGATTAAGGAAAACAAAAAAAAATAAGAAAAGCATATACAGAAAGAATTAGGAAAATGTTATAGCAGAGAATATATGAAATGCGGGAAAATTTGAACATTTCTGTAAAGTGGACCATTTCCTAGCTCCTAAAGTTTACCAAAATTGACACAAGAGGAAATCATTTAAGGTCACCATGTCTTCTCTTGGCATTCTCGGAACGCCCTGGCCTCAGAATGCAGCATCTGTAGTCCATGGTAACCTGTGGAGAAGGGGCGGAGCTGAGGGAGGTAGGATCACTGCCCTCACTGAGGGGGTGGGTGTGGCCATCTCTGATGTGACTGAACAAATGCAGGGGAGCAGGTGGCCCATGGCAGGGCCCTCAGAGCCCGGCCGGCCCAGTGGGGTGCCACAGGCATTTAAGCCCAGGACAAAGGGCGCTTTCTTTGTCTGCACAGCTGCCCAAACTCTCACCTTTCCACTCAGGCCGCCCTCTTACTTGAAGTGTGGGTGGAAACTGTCCACGCAGTACACCTCGCTGCACAGGTAACCATAGGTCTGGGAATCGTAGCTTCCTGCCAGGTTACCGATGTTCGCAGGCAGATGGGTCCCTGGTACACACGCGGAGATGTTCCTGCCCGGGCCACAGGCCGCCCACTGCCCCTGCCCCAGATCGGGTGCCGCAAAGCAGCCCAGTCTGAGTCCCCTGCCTCTAGAGGGAGTATTGGACCAACACTTGTATAAAACGGGTTCCTCGCGGGCAACTCATTGGAGGGACACAAATAACTCTTTGCCGACTTTCTGCTGAAGCTTACGTGTGTTCACACCTAAGCCTCTTACAAGGTCAGCTGTTTAGCTAAACATGAGCTCATGATCTAAATTTACACAATAATGAAGAAATCAGCTACAAGGGGAGACAATCAGCAAAAACAATCAATTCCAGAATTAGATTCCCTTAGCCATCCATCAGATGTTAGAATAATCAGGTGCAAGGCAGAAAATATACACAAAACTGGAACTGAAACAAGGAACAAGGATGTTATCAAAGACTGATAAGATGTCTAAAACATTTTTAAAATACATGTCATTGATAAAGGTAAATACTCAAAGGTTGTGTATTACAACAGATTCATAGTTCACAAGAGTGGAATTATACTCTTTTGAAAACTATGGCAGGTCATATTTTCTGCCTAATTATATAAGAAGATTTTTCTAAAAAATACACATTATTTCAAAGACTTATTGGCTGTGAAATAAGTAAAGGGAATTGCAAATGGTTTCTCTGCACAGAAAGATCAGATGTAGGGAATCACAGAAAGTCGAGGGGAAAATAGGTCATCATATAATTGCTATATGGTGAACACAGCCTTAGGCCAGCAACAATGTAGAGGACCTGACCCTTAGAAACTTACAAGTAAGCTGGAATCCTCAAAATTACAAATCTTTATAAGTAAAAATTTATTAAAATGAATATCCAAGTGTTTTAATTGACATCAGAAGATCAATACATTAAGCCCTGAGAACATAGAAAAAAGATAAATAAAGATATGAGCACAACTTAATACAACAGAAAACGTATAGAATTTAGGTGAAGTAGTAAGTCCAAAGAATATTCTTTGAAAAGATTTAAAAGACAGAGTTTGATTAAGGAAAACAAAAAAATAAGTAAAGCATATACAGAAAGAATTAGGACAATGTTATAGCAGAGAATATATGAAATGCCCGTAAATTTGAACATTTCTGTAAAGTGGACCATTTCCTAGCTCCTAAAGTTTACCAAAACTGACACAAGAGGAAATCATTTAAGGTGATCCTGTCTGCCCTTGGCATTCTCGGAACGCCCTGGCCTCAGAATGCAGCATCTGTAGTCCATGGTAACCTGCGGAGAAGGGGCGGAGCTGAGGGAGGTTGGAACACTGCCCTCACTGAGGGAGTGGGTGTGGCCATCTCTGCTGTGACTGAACAAAGGGCAGGGGAGCAAGGGTCCAAGGGCAGGGCCCTCAGATCCCGGCAGGCCCAGTGGGGTGTCACAAGCATTTAGGCCCACAACAAGGGACGCCTTCTTTTTCTGCATAGCTGCCCAAACTCTCTCCTTTCCACTCAGGCCGCCCTCTTACTTGAAGTGTGGGTGGAACCTGTCCGGGCAGTACACCTCGCTGCACAGCTAACCATATGTCTGGGCATCGTAGCTTCCTGCCAGGTGACCGAAGTTCGCAGGCAGATTGGTCCCTGGGACACACGCGGAGATGCTCCTGCCCGGGCCACAGGCCGCCCACTGCCCCTGCTCCTGATCAGAGGCCGCAAATCAGCCCTGTCTGAGTCCCCTGCCTCTAGGCGGAGTATTGGACCAACACTTGTAGAAAACGGGTTCCTCGCGGGCAACTCATTGGAGGGACACAAATAACTCTTTGCCGACTTTCTGCTGAAGCTTACGTGTGTTCACACCTAAGCCTCTTACAAGGTCAGCTCTTTAGCTAAACATGAGCTCATGATCCAAATTTACACAATAATGAAGAAATCAGCTACAAGGGGAGACAATCAGCAAAAACAATCAATTCCAGAATTAGATTCCCTAGGCCATCGATCAGATGTTGGAATAATCAGGTGCAAGGCAGAAAATATACACAAAACTGGAACTGAAACAAGGAACAAGGATGTTTTCAAAGACTGGTAGGATCTCTAAAATATTTTTAAAGTACTAGTCATTGATAAAGATAAATACTCAAAGGTTGTGTAATACAACAGATTCATCATTGAGAAGAGTGAAATTATGCTGTTTTGAAAACTAGGGCAGGTCAGATTTTCTGCCTCATTCTATAAGAATATTTCTCTAAATAATACACATTATTTCAAAGTCTTATTGGCTGTGAAATAAGTTAAGGGTATTTCAAATGGCTTATCTGCAAAGAAATGTGAGATGTAGGAAATCACAGAAAGCCGAGGGGAAAATAGGTCAATATATACATTGCTCTATGGTGAACTAAGCTTTAGGCCAGCAACAATGTAGAGGACCTGACCCTTAGATACTTACAAGTAAGCTGGAATCTTCAAAAGTTCAAATCTTTATAAGTAAAAAGATTTATTAAAATGAATTACCAAGTGTTTTGATGGACATCAGAAGATCAAAACAATAAACCCTGAGAACATAGAAAAAAGATAAATAAAGATATGAGCAGAACTTAATACAACAGAAAACGTATAAAATTAGGTGATGTAGTAAGTCCAAAGAATATTCTTTGAAACATTTAAAAGACACACTTTGATTAAGGAAAACAAAAACATAAGTAAATAATATACAGAAAGAATCAGAACAATGTTATAGCAGAGAATATATGAAATGCCAGTAAATTTGAACATTTGTGTAAAGTGGACCATTTCCTAGCTCCTAAAGTTTACCAAAACTGACACAAGGGGAAATCATTTAAGGTCATCATGTCTTCCTTGGCATTCTCGGAACGTCCTGGCCTCAGAATGCAGCATCTGTAGTCCATGGTAACCTGCCGAGAGGGGGAGGGGCTGAGGGAGGTTGGAACACTGCCCTCACTGAGGGAGTGTGTGTGGCCATCTCTGCTGTGTCGGAACAAAGGCAGGGGATCAGGGGGCCCATGGCAGGGTCCTCAGAGACCGGCAGGCCCACTGGGGTGCCACAGGCATTTAAGCCCAGGCCAAAGGGCGCTTTCTTTGTCTGCACAGCTGCCCAAACTCTCTCTTTTCCACTCAGGCCGCCCTCTTACTTGAAGTGTGGGTGAAAACAGTCCGCGCAGTACACCGCGCTGCACAGCTAACCATAGGTCTGGGAATCGTAGCTTCCTGCCAGGTGACCGAAGTTCGCAAGCAGATGGGTCCCTGGGACACACGCGGAGAGTCTCCTGCCCGGGCCACAGGCCGCCCAAAGCCCCTGCAGCAGATCAGGGGCCGCAAAGCAGCCCTGTCTGAGTCCCCTGCCTCTAGACGGAGTATTGGACCAACACTTGTAGTAAACGGGGTCCTTGCGGGCAACATATTGGAGGGACACAAATAAATCTTTGCCGCCTTTCTGCTGAAGCTTACGTATGTTCACACCTAAGCCTCTTACAAGGTCAGCTGTTTAGCTAAACATGAGCTCATGATCTAAGTTTACACAATAATGAAGAAATCAGCTGCAAGGGGAGACAATCAGCAAAAACAATCAATTCCAGAATTAGATTCCCTAGGCCATCCATCAGATGTTAGAATAATCAGGTGCAAGGCAGAAAATATACACAAAACTGGAACTGAAACAAGGAAAAAGGATGTTATCAAAGACTGATAAGATGTCTAAAACATTTTTAAAGTACGTGTCATTGATAAAGCTAAATACTCAAAGGTTGTGTAGTACAACATATTCATAGTTCAGAAGAGTGAAATTATGCTCTTTTGAAAACTATGGCAGGTCAGATTTTCTGCCTAATTATATAAGAAGATTTTTCTAAAAAATGCACATTATTTCAAAGACTTATTGGCTGTGAAATAAGTTAAGCGAATTGCAAATGGCTTGTCTGCAAAGAAAGGTGAGATGTAGGGAATCACAGAAAGTCGAGGGCAAAATAGGTCAATATATAATTGCTATAAGGTGAACTAAGCCTTAGGCCAGCAACAATGTAGAGGACCTGACCCTTAGAAACTTACAAGTAAGCTGGAATCCTCAAAATTTCAAATATTTATAAGTAAAAAGATTTATTAAAATGAATAACCAAGTGTTTAATTGACATAAGAAGATCAATACATTAAGCCCTGAGAACATAGAATAAAGATAAATAAAGATATGAGCACAACTTAATACAACAGAAAATGTATAGTATTTAGGTGATGTAGTAAGTCCAAAGAATATTCTTAGAAAAGATTTGAAAGACAGTGTTTGATTAAGGAAAACAAAAAAATAAGTAAAGCATATACAGAAAGAATTAGGACAATGTTATAGCAGAGAATATATGAAATGCCCGTAAATTTGAACATTTCTGTAAAGTGGACCATTTCCTAGCTCCTAAACTTTACCAAAACTGACACAAGAGGAAATCATTTAAGGTCATTCTGCCTGCCCTTGGCATTCTCGGAACGCACTGGCCTCAGAATGCAGCATCTGTAGTTCATGGTAACCTGCGGAGAAGGGGCGGAGCTGAGGGAGGTTGGAACACTGACCTCACTGAGGGAGTGGGTGTGGCCATCTCTGCTGTGACTGAACAAAGGGCAGGGGAGCAAGGGTCCCAGTGCAGGGCCCTCAGATCCCGGCAGGCCCAGTGGTGTGTCACAAGCATTTAGGCCCAGGCCAAGGGAGGCCTTCTTTTTCTGCATAGCTGCCCAAACTCTCACCTTTCCACTCAGGCCGCCCTCTTTCTTGAAGTGTGGGTGGAACCTGTCTGCGCAGTACACCTCGCTGCACAGCTAACCATAGGTCTGGGCATCGTAGGTTCCTGACAGGTGACCGAAGTTCGCAGGCAGATGGGTACCTGGGACACATGCGGAGAGGCTCCTGCCCGGGCCACAGGCCGCCCACAGCCCATGCCCATGATCAGGGGCCGCAAAGCAGCCCAGTCTTAGTCCCCTGCCTCTAGAGGGAGTATTGGACCAACACTTGTAGAAAACGGGTTCCTCGCGGGCAACTCAGTGGTGGGACACAAATAACTCTGCCGAATTTCTGCTGAAGCTTACGTGCGTTCACACCTAAGCCACTTACAAGGTCAGCTGTTTAGCTAAACATGAGCTCATGATCTAAATTTACACAATAATGAAGAAATCAGCTACAAGGGGAGACAATCAGCCAAAACAATCAATTCCAGAATTAGATTCCCTAGGCCATCCATCAGATGTTGGAATAATCACCTGCAAGGCAAAAAATATACACAAAACTGGAACTGAAACAAGGAACAAGGATGTTTTCAAAGACTGGTAGGATCTCTAAAACGTTTTTAAAGTACTAGTCATTGATAAAGATAAATACTCAAATGTTGTGTAATACAACAGATTCATCATTGAGAAGAGTGAAATTATGCTGTTTTGAAAACTAGGGCAGGTCAGATTTTCTGCCTCATTATATAAGAATATTTCTCTAAATAATACACATTCTTTCAAAGACTTATTGGCTGTGAAATAAGTTAAGGGTATTTCAAATGGCTTGTCTGCAAAGAAAGGTGAGATATAGGAAATCACAGAAAGCCGAGGGGAAAATAGGTCAATATATACATTGCTCTCTGGTGAACTAAGCCTTAGGCCAGCAACAATGTAGAGGACCTGACGCTTAGATACTTACAAGTAAGCTGGAATCTTCAAAAGTTAAAATCTTTATAAGTAAAACGATTTATTAAAATGAATTAGCAAGTGTTTTAATTGACATTAGAAGATCAATACATTAAGCCCTGAGAACATAGAAAAAAGATAAATAAATATATGAGCAGAACTTAATACAACAGAAAACGTATACAATTCAGGTGATGTAGTAAGTCGAAAGAATATTCTTTGAAAAGATTTAAAAGACGCAGTTTGATTAAGGAAAACAAAAAAAATAAGAAAAGCATATACAGAAATAATTAGGACAATGTTATTGCAGAGAATATATGAAATGCGGGAAAATTTGAACATTTCTGTAAAGTGGACCATTTCCTAGCTCCTAAAGTTTAACAAAGCTGACACAAGAGGAAATCATTTAAGGTCACCATGTCTGCTCTTGGCATTCTCGGAACGCCCTGGCCTCAGAATGTAGCATCTGTAGTCCATGGTAACCTGTGGAGAAGGGGCGGAGTTGAGGGAGGTTGGAACACCGCCCTCATTGAGGGAGTGGGTGTGGCCATCTCTGATGTGACTGAACAAAGGCAGGGTAGCAGGGGGTCCATGGCAGGGCCCTCAGATCCCGGCAGGCCCAGTGGGGTGTCACAAGCGTTTAGGCCCAGGCCTATGGACGCCTTCTTTGTCTGCACAGCTGCCCAAACTCTCACCTTTCCACTCAGGCCGCCCTCTTACTTGAAGTGTGGGTGGAACCTGTCCGCGCAGTACACCTCGCTGCACAGCTAACCATAGGTCTGGACATCGTAGCTTCCTGACAGGTGACCGAAGTTCGCAGGCAGATGGGTACCTGGGACACACGCTGAGAGGCTCCTGCCCGGGCCACATGCCGCCCACAGCCCCTTCCCCAGATCAGGGGAATAAAGAAGCACAGTCTGAGTCCCCTGCCTCTAGACGGAGTATTGGACCAACACTTGTAGAAAACGGGTTCCTCGCCGGCAACTCATTGGAGGGACACAAATAACTCTGCCGAATTTCTGCTGAAGCTTACGTGCATTCACACTTAAGCCTATTACAAGGTCAGCTGTTTAGCTAAACATAAGCTCATGATCTAAATTTACTAAATAATGAAGAAATCAGCTACAAGGGGAGACAATCAGCAAAAACAATCAATTCCAGAATTAGATTTCCTAGGCCATCCATCAGATGATGGAATAATCAGGTGCACGGCAGAAAATATACACACAACTGGCACTGAAACAAGGAATAAGGATGTTTTCAAAGACTGGTAGGATCTCTAAAACATTTTTAAAGTACATGTCATTGATAAAGCTAAATACTCAGAGGTTGTGTAAGACAACAGATTCATCATTGAGAAGAGTGCAATTATGCTGTTATGAAAACTATGGCAAGTCAGATTTTCTGCCTAATTTTATAAGAATATTTCTCTAAAAAATACACATTATTTCAAAGACTTATTGGCTGTGAAATAAGTTAAGGGTATTTCAAATGGCTTGTCTGCAAAGAAAGGTGAGATGTAGGGATTCACAGAAAGCCGTGGGGAAAATAGGACAATATATACATTGCTATATGGTGAAGTAAGCCTTAGGCCAGCAACAATGTAGAGGACCTGACCCTTAGATACTTACAAGTAAGCTGGAATCTTCAAAAGTTCAAATCTTTATAAGTAAAAAGATTTATTAAAATGAATAACCAAGTGTTTTAATTGACATCAGAAGATCAAAACAATAAACCCTGAGAACATAGAAAAAAGATAAATAAAGATATGAGCAGAACTTAATACAAGAGAAATCGTATACAATTCAGGTGATGTAGTAAGTCCAAAGAATATTCTTTGAAACATTTAAAAGACACACTTTGATTAAGGAAAACAAAAACATAATTAAATAATATACAGAAAGAATCAGGACAATGTTATAGCAGAGAATATATGAAATGCCAGTAAATTTGAACATTTGTGTAAAGTGGACCATTTCCGAGCTCCTAAAGTTTACCAAAACTGACAAAAGAGGAAATCATTTAAGGTCATCATGTCTGCCCTTGGCATTCTCGGAACGTCCTGGCCTCAGAATGCAGCATCTGTCGTCCATGGTAACCTGCGGAGATGCGGAGGAGCTGAGGGAGGTTGGAACACTGCCCTCACTGAGGGAGTGTTTGCGGCCATCTCTGCTGTGACTGAACAAAGGCAGGAGAGCAGGGGGCCCATCGCAGGGCCCTCAGAGACCGGCAGGCCCAGTGGGGTGACACAGGCATTTAAGCCCAGGCCAAAGGGCGCATTCTTTGTCTGCACAGCTGCCCAAACTCTCACCTTTCCACTCAGGCCGCACTCTTACTTGAAGTGTGGGTGGAAACTGTCCGCGCAGTACACCTCGCTGCACAGCTAACCATAGGTCTGGGAATCGTAACTTCCTGCCAGGTGACCGAAGTTCGCAGGCAGATGGGTCCCTGGGACACACGCGGAGAGGCTCCTGCCCGGGCCACAGGCCACCCACTGCCCCTGCCCCAGATAGGGGGCCGCAAAACTGCCCTGTTTGAGTCCCTGTCTCTAGAGGGAGTATTGGACCAACACGTGTATAAAACGGGTTCCTCGTGGGCAACTCAATGGAGGGACACAAATAACTCTTTGCCGACTTTCTGCTGAAGCTTACGTGTGTTCACACCTAAGCCTCTTACAAGGTCAGCTGTTTAGCTAAACATGAGCTCATGATCTAAATTTACACAATAATGAAGAAATCAGCTACAAGGGCAGACAATCAGCAAAAACAATCAATTCCAGAATTAGATTCCCTAGGCCATCCATCAGATGTTAGAATAATCAGGTGCAAGGCAGAAAATATACACAAAACTGGAACTGAAACAAGGAACAAGGATGTTATCAAAGACTGATAAGATGTCTAAAACATTTTTAAAGTACATGTCATTGATAAAGCTAAATACTCAAAGGTTGTGTAATACAACAGATTCATAGATCAGAAGAGTGAAATTATGCTCTTTTGAAAACTATGGCAGGTCAGATTTTCTGCCTTATTATATAAGACGATTTTTCTAAAAAACACACATTATTTCAAAGACTTATTGGCTGTGAAATAAGTTAAGGTAATTGCAAATGGCTTGTCTGCAAAGAAAGGTGAGATGTAGGGAATCACAGAAAGTCGAGCGAAAAATAGGTCAATATATAATTGCTATATGGTGAACTAAGCCTTAGGCCAGCAACAATGTAGAGGACCTGACCCTTAGAAACTTACAAGTAAGCTGGAATACTCAAAATTTCAAATCTTTATAAGTAAAAAGATTTATTAAAATGAATATCCAAGTGTTTTAATTGACATCAGAAGATCAATACATTAAGCCCTGAGAACATAGAATAGAGATAAATAAAGATATGAGCAGAACTTAATACAACAGAAAATGTATACAGTTCAGGTGATGTAGTAAGTCCGAAGAATATTCTTTGAAAAGATTTAAAAGACAGAGTTAGATTAAGGAAAGCAAAAAAATAAGTAAAGCATATACAGAAAGTATTAGGACAATGTTATAGCAGAGAATATATGAAATGCCCTTAAAATTTAACATTTCTGTAAAGTGGACCATTTCCTAGCTCCTAAAGTTTACCAAAACTGATGCAAGAGGATATCATTTAAGGTCATCATGTCTGCCCTTGGCATTCTCGGAACGCCCTGGACTCAGAATGCAGCATCTGTAGTCCATGGTAACCTGCGGAGAAGGGGCGGGGCTGAGGGAGTTTGGAACACTGCCCTCACTGAGGGAGTGGGTGTGGCCATCTCTGCTGTGACTGAACAAAGGGCAGGGGAGCAAGGGTCCCACGGCAGGGCCCTCAGATCCCGGCAGGCCCAGTGGGATGTCAGAAGCATTTAGGCCCAGGCCAAGGGACGCATTCTTTGTCTGCACAGCTGCCCCAACTCTCACCTTTCCACTCAGGCCATCCTCTTACTTGAAGTGTGGGAGGAACCTGTCCGCACAGTACACCTCACTGCACAGCTAACCATACGTCTGGGCATCGTAGCTTCCTGACAGGTGACCGAAGTTCGCAGGCAGATAGGTACCTGGGATACACGCGGAGAGGCTTCTGCCCGGGCCACAGGCCGCCCACTGCCCCTGCCCCAGATCAGCGGCCGCAAAACAGCCCTGTCTGAGTCCCTGCCTCTAGAGGGAGTATTGGACCAACACTTGTAGAAAATGGGTTCCTCGCGGGCAACTCATTGTAGGGACAAAAATAACTCTTTGCCCAATTTCTGCTGAAGCTTATGTGCGTTCACACTTAAGACTCTTACAATGTCAGCTGTTTAGCTAAACATGAGCTCATGATCTAAATTTACTAAATAATGAAGAAATCAGCTACAAGGGGAGACAATCAGCAAAAACAATCAATTCCAGAATTAGATTTCCTAGGCCATCCATCAGATGTTGGTATAATCATGTGCAAGGCAGAAAATATACACTAAACTGGAACTGAAACAAGGAACAAGGATGTTTTCAAAGACTGGTAGGATCTCTAAAACATTTTTAAAGTACATGTCATTGATAAACCTAAATACTCAGAGGTTGTGTAAGACAACAGATTCATCATTGAGAAGAGTGAATTTATGCTGTTTTGAAAACTATGGCAGGTCAGATTTTCTGCCTCATTATATAAGAAGATTTCTCTAAAAAATACACATTATTTCAACGACTTATTGGCTGTGAAATAAGTTAAGGGTATTTCAAATGGCTTGCCTGCAGAGAAAGGTGAGATATAGGGAATCACAGAAAGCCGAGGGGAAAATAGGTCAATATATACATTGCTATATGGTGAACTAAGCCTCAGGCCAGCAACAATGTAGACGACCTGACCCTTAGATACTTACAAGTAAGCTGGAATCTTCAAAAGTTCAAATCTTTATAAGTAAAAAGATTTATTAAAATGAATATCCAAGTGTTTTAATTTACATCAGAAGATCTAAACAATAAACCCTGAGAACATAGAAAAAAGATAAATAAAGATATGAGCAGAACTTAATAAAACAGAAAACGTATAAAATTCAGGTGATGTAGTAAGTCCAAAGAATATTCTTTGAAACATTTAAAAGACACACTTTGATTAAGGAAAACAAAAACATAAGTAAATAATATACAGAAAGAATCAGGACAATGTTATATCAGAGAATATATGAAATGCCAGTAAATTTGAACATTTGTGTAAAGTGGACCATTTCCTAGCTCCTAAAGTTTACCAAAACTGACACAAGAGGAAATCATTTAAGGTCATCATGTCTGCCCTTGGCATTCTCAGAACGTCCTGGCCTCAGAATGCAGCATCTGTAGTCCATGGTAACTTTCGGAGAGGGGTAGGGGCCGAGGGATGTTGGAACACTGCCCTCACTGAGGGAGTGGGTGTGGCCATCTCTGCTGTGACTGAACAAAGGCAGGGGAGCAGGGGGCCCATGGCAGGGTCCTCAGAGACCGGCAGGCCCTGTGGGGAGCCACAGGCGTTTAAGCCCAGGCCAAAGTGCGATTTCGTTGTCTGCACAGCTACCCAAACCCTCACCTTTCCACTCAAGCCGACCTCTTAATTGAAGTGTGGGTGGAAACAGTCCGCGCAGTACTCCTCGCTGCACAGCTAACCATAGGTCTGGGAATCGTAGCTTCCTGCCAGGTGACCGAAGTTCTCAGGCAGATGGGTCCCAGGGACACACGAGGAGAGGCTCCTGCCAGGGCTACAGGCCGCTCACTCACCCTGCCCCAGATCGGTGTCCGCAAAGCAGCCCTGTCTGAGTCCCCTGCCTCTAGGGGGAGTATTGGAACAACACTTGTAGAAAACGGGTTCCTCGCGGGCAACTCAATGGAGGGACACAAATAACTCTTTGCCGACTTTCTGCTGAAGCTTACGTGCGTTCACACCTAAGCCTCTTACAAGGTCAGCTGTTTAGCTAAACATGAGCTCATGATCTAAATTTACACAATAATGAAGAAATCAGCTACAAGGGGAGAAAATCAGCAAAAACAATCAATTCCAGAATTAGATTCCCTAGGCCATCCATCAAATGTGAGAATAATCAGGTGCAAGGCAGAAAATATACACAAAACTGGAACTGAATCAAGGAACAACGGTTATCAAAACTGATAAGATGTCTAAAACATTTTTAAAGTACGTGTCATTGATAAAGCTAAATACTCAAAGGTTGTGTAATACAACATATTCATAGTTCAGAAGAGTGAAATTATGCTCTTTTGAAAGTTATGGCAGTTGAGATTTTCTGCCTAATTATATAAGAAGATTTTTCTAAAAAATGCACATTATTTCAAAGACTTATTGGCTGTGAAATAAGTTAAGGGAATTGCAAATGGCTTGTCTGCAAAGAAAGGTGAGATGTAGGGAATCACAGAAAGTCGAGGGCAAAATAGGTCAATATATAATTGCTATATGGTGAACTAAGCCTTAGGCCAGCAACAATGTAGAGGACCTGACCCTTAGAAACTTACAAGTAAGCCGGAATCCTCAAAATTTGAAATCTTTATAAGTAAAAAGATTTATTAAAATGAATATCCAAGTGTTTTAATTGACATCAGAAGATCAATACATTAAGCCCTGAGAACATAGAATAAAGATAAATAAAGATATGAGCACAACTTAATACAACAAAAAACGTATAGAATTTAGGTGATGTAGTAAGTCCAAAGAATATTCTTTGAAAAGATTTAAAAGACAGAGTTTGATTAAGGAAAACAAAAAAAAATAAGTAAAGCATATACAGAAAGAATTAGGACAATGTTATAGCAGAGAATATATGAAATGCCCGAAAATTTGAACATTTCTGTAAAGTGGACCATTACCTAGCTCCTAAAGTTTACCAAAATTGACACAAGAGGAAATCATTTAACGTCATCCTGTCTGCCCTTGGCATTCTCGGAACGCTCTGGCCTCAGAATGCAGCATCTGTAATCCATGGTAACCTGCGGAGAAGGGGCGCAGCTGAGGGAGGTTGGAACACTGCCCTCACTGAGGGAGTGAGTGTGGCCATCTCTTCTGTGACTGAACAAAGGGCAGGGGAGCAAGGTTCCCAGGGCTGGGCCCTCAGATCCCGGCAGGCCCAGTTCGGTGTCACAAGCATTTAGGCCCAGTCCTAGGGACGCTTTTTTGTCTGCACAGCTGCCCAAACTATCACCTTTCCACTCAGGCCGCCCTCTTACTTGAAGTGAGGGTGGTACCTGTCCGCGCAGTACACCTCGCTGCACAGCTAACCATAGGTCTGGGCATCGTGGCTTCCTGACAGGTGACCGAAGTTCGCAGGTAGATGGGTACCTGGGACACACGCGGAGAGGCTCCTGCCCGGGCCACAGGCCGCCCACTGCCCATGCCCCAGATCAGGGGACGCAATGCAGCCCTGTCTGAGTCCCCTGCCTCTAGAGGGAGTATTGGACCAACATCTGAATAAAACGGGTTCCTCGCGTGCAACTCATTGTAGGGACAAAAATAAATCTTTGCCGACTTTCTGCTGAAGCTTACGTGTGTTCACACCTAAGCCTCTTACAAGGTCAGCTGTTTAGCTAACCATGAGCTCATGATCTAAGTTTACACAATAATGAAGAAATCAGCTACAAGGGGAGGCAATCAGCAAAAACATTCAATTCCAGAATTAGATTCCCTAGGCCATCCATCAGATGTTAGAATAATCAGGTTCAAGGCAGAAAATATACACAAAACTGGAACTGAAACAAGGAACAAGGATGTTATCAAAGACTGATAAGATGTCTAAAATATTTTTAAAGTACATGTCATTGATAAAGCTAAATACTCAAAGGTTGTGTAGTACAACAGATTCATAGTTCAGAAGAGTGAAATTATGCTCCTTTGAAAACTATGGCAGGTCAGATTTTCTGCCTAATTATATAAGACGATTTTTCTAAAAAATACACTTTATTTCAAAGCCTTATTGGCTGTGAAATAAGTTAAGGGAATTGCAAATGGCTTGTCTGCAAAGACAGTTGAGATGTAGGGAATCACAGAAAGTCGAGAACAAAATAGGTCAATATATAATTGCTATATGGTGAACTAAGCCTTAGGCCAGCAACAATGTAGAGGACCTGACCCTTAGAAACTTACAAGTAAGCTGGAATACTCAAAATTTCAAATCTTTATAAGTAAAAACATTTATTAAAATGAATAACCAAGTGTGTTAATTGACATCAGAAGATCAATACATTAAACCCTGAGAACATAGAAAAAAGATAAATATAGATAGGAGCAGAACTTAATACAACAGAAAACGTATACAATTCAGGTGATGTAGTAAGTCTGAAGAATATTCTTTGAAAAAATTTAAAAGACAGAGTTTGATTAAGGAAAACAAAAAAATAAGTAAAGCATATACAGAAAGTATTAGGACAATGTTTTAGCAGAGAATATATGAAATGCCCGTAAATTTGAACATTTCTGTAAAGTGGACCATTTCCTAGCTCCTAAAGTTTACCAAAACTGACGCAAGAGGATATCATTTAAGGTCATCATGTCTGCCCTTGTTATTCTCGGAACGCCCTGGCCTCAGAATGCAGCATCTGTAGTCCATGGTAACCTGCGGAGAAGGGGCGGGGCTGAGGGAGGTTGGAACACTGCCCTCACTGAGGGAGTGGGTGTGGCCATCTCTGCTGTGACTGAACAAAGGGCACGGGAGCAAGGGTCCCAGGGCAGGGACCTCAGATCCCGGCTGGCCCAGTGGGGTGTCACAAGCAATTAGGCCCAGGCCAAAGGACGCATTCTTTGTCTGCACAGCTGCGCAAACTATCACCTTTCCACTCAGGCCGCCCTCTTACTTGAAGTTTGGGTGGAACCTGTCCGCGCAGTACACCTCGCTGCACAGCTAACCATACGTCTGGGCATCGTAGCTTTCTGAACAGGTGACCGAAGTTTGCAAGCAGATGTGTACCTGTGACACACTCGGAGAGGCTCCTGCCCGGGCCACAGGTTGCCCACTGCCCCTGCCCCAGATCAGGCGCCGCAAAGCAGCCCAGTCTGAGTCCCCTGCATCTAGAGGGAGTATTGGACCAACACTTGTAGACAACGGGTTCCTCGCGGGCAACTAATTGGAGGGACAAAAGTAACTCTGCCGTATTTCTGCTGAAGCTTACGTGCGTTCCCACTTAAGCCTCTTACAAGGTCAGCTGTTTAGCTAAACATGAGCTCATGATCTAAATTTACTAAATAATGAAGAAATCAGCTACAAGGGGAGACAATCAGCAAAAACAATCAATTCCAGAATTAGATTTCCTAGGCCATCCATCAGATGTTGGAATAATCAGGTGCTAGGCAGAAAATATACATAAACCTGGAAATGCAACAGGGAACAAGGATGTTTTCAAAGACTGATAGGATCTCTAAAACATTTTAAAGTACATGTCATTGATAAAGCTAAATACTCAAAGGTTGTGTAATACAATAGATTCATAGTCCAGAAGAGTGAAATTATGCTCTTTTGAAAACTATTGCAGGTCAGATTTTCTGCCTAATTATATAAGACGATTTTTCTAAAAAATACACATTATTTCAAAGACTTATTGGCTGTGAAATAAGTTAAGGGAATTGCAAATGGCTTGTCTGCAAAGAAAGGTGAGATGTAGGAAATCACAGAAAGCCGAGGGGAAAATAGGTCAATATATACATTGCTATATGGTGAACTAAGCCTTAGGCCAGCACCAATGTAGAGGAACTGACCCTTAGAAACTTACAAGTAAGCTGGAATCCTCAAAATTTCAAATCTTTATATGTAAAAAGATTTATTAAAAGGAATAACCAAGTGTTTTAATTGACATCAGAAGATCAATACATTAAGCCCTGAGAACAGAGAAAAAAGATAAATAAAGTTATGAGCAGAACTTAACACAACAGAAAACGTATACAATTCAGGTGATGTAGTAAGTCCAAAGAATATTCTTTGAAAAGAATTAAAAGACAGAGTTTGATTAAGGAAAACAAAAAAATAAGTAAAGCATATACAGAAAAAATTAGGACAATGTTATAGCAGAGAATATTTGAAATGCCCGTAAATTTGAACATTTCTGTAAAGTGGACCATTTCCTAGCTCCTAAAGTTTACCAAAACTGACACAAGAGGAAATCATTTAAGGTCATCCTGTCTGGCCTTGGCGCTCTCGGAACGCCCTGGCCTCAGAATGCAGCATCTGTATTCCATGGTAACCTGCGGAGAAGGGGCTGAGCTGAGGGAGGTTGGAACACAGCCCTCACTGAGGGAGTGTCTGTGGCCATCTCTGCTGTGACTGAACAAAGGGCATGGTAGCAAGGGTCCCAGGGCAGGGCCCTGAGACACCGGCAGGCCCAGTGGGGTGTCACAAGCATTTAGGCCCAGGACAAGGGACGCCTTCTCTGTCTGCACAGCTGCCCAAACTCTCACCTTTCCACTCAGGCCGCCCTCTTACTTGAAGTGTGGGTGGAAGCTGTCCGCGCAGTACACCTCACTGCACAGCTATCCATAGGTCTGGGCATCGTAGATTCCTGACAGGTGACCGAAGTTCGCAGGCAGATGCGTCCCTGGGACACACGCGTAGATGCTCCTGCCCGGGCCACAGGCCGCCCACAGCCCCTGCCCCAGATCACGGGCCGCAAAGCAGCCCACTCTGAGTTTCCTGCCTCTAGATGGAGTATTGGACCAACACTTGTAGAAAACGGGTTCCTCGCGGGCAACTCATTTGAGGGACACAAATAACTCTGCCGAATTTCTGGTGAAGCTTACATGCGTTCACACCTAAGCCTCTTACAAGGTCAGCTGTTTAGCTAAACATAAGCTCATGATCTAAATTTACACAATAATGAAGAAATCAGCTACAAGGGGAGACAATCAGCAAAAACAATCAATTCCAGAATTAGATTCCCTAGGCCATCCATCAGATGTTGGAATAATCAGGTGCAAGGCAGAAAACATACACAAATCTGGAACTGAAACAAGGAACAAGGATGTTTTCAAAGAGTGGTAGGATCTCTAAAACATTTTTAAAGTACTGGTCATTGATAAAGCTAAATACTCAAACGTTGTGTAAGACAACAGATTCATCATTGAGAAGAGTGAAATTATGCTGTTTTGAAAACTATGGCAGGTCAGATTTTCTGCCTCATTATATAAGAAGATTTCTCTAAAAAATACACATTATTTCAACGACTTATTGGTTGTGAAATAAGTTAAGGGTATTTCAAATGGCTTGTCTGCAAAGAAAGGTGAGATGTAGGGAATCACAGAAAGCCGAGGGGAAAATAGGACAATATATACGTTGCTATATGGTGAACTAAGCCTTAGGCCAGCAACAATGTAGAGGACCTGACCCTTAGATACTTACAAGTAAGCTGGAATCTTCAAAAGTTCAAATCTTTATAAGTAAAAAGGTTTATTAAAATGAATAACCAAGTGTTTTAATTGACATCAGAAGATCAAAACAATAAACCCTGAGAACATAGAAAAAAGATAAATAAAGATATGAGCAGAACTTAATACAACAGAAAACGTATAAAATTCAGGTGATGTAGTAAGTCCAAAGAATATTCTTTGAAACATTTAAAAGACACACTTTGATTAAGGAACACAAAAACATAAGTAAATAATATACAGAAAGAATCAGGAAAATGTTATAGCAGAAAATATATGAAATGCCAGTAAATTTGAACTTTTGTGTAAAGTGGACCATTTCCTAGCTCCTAAAGTTTACCAAAACTGACACAAGAGGAAATCATTTAAGGTCATCATGTCTGCCCTTGGCATTCTCGGAACGTCCTGGCCTCAGAATGCAGCATCTGTAGTCCATGGTAACCTGCGGAGACGTGGAGGAGCTGAGGGATGTTGGAACACTGCCCTCACTGAGGGAGTGTGTGTGGCCATCTCTGCTATGACTGAACAAAGACAGGGGAGCAGGGGGCCCATGGCAGGGCACTCAGAGACCGGCAGGCCCAGTGGGGTGCCACAGGCATTTAAGCCCAGGCCAAAGGGCGCATTCTTTTTCTGCACAGCTGCCCAAACTCTCACTTTTCCACTCAGGCAGCACTCTTACTTGAAGTGTGGGTGGAAACTGTCCGCGCAGTACACCTTGCTGCACAGCTAACCATAGGTCTGGGAATCGTAACTTCCTGCCAGGTGACCGAAGTTCGCAGGCAGATGGGTCCCTGGGACACACGCGGAGAGGCTCCTGCCCGGGCCACAGGCCACCCACTGCCCCTGCCCCAGATCGGGGGCCGCAAAACAGCCCTGTCTGAGTCCCTGCCTCTAGAGGGAGTATTGGACAAACACTTGTATAAAACGGTTTCCTCGCGGGCAACTCATTGGAGGGACACAAATAACTCTTTGCCGACTTTCTGCTGAAGCTTACGTGTGTTCACACCTAAGCCTCTTACAAGGTCAGCTGTTTAGCTAACATGAGCTCATGATCTAAGTTTACACATTAATGAAGAAATCAACTACAAGGGCAGACAATCAGCAAAAACAATCAATTCCAGAATTAGATTCCCTAGGCCATCCATCAGATGTTGGAAAAATCAGGTGCAAGGCCGAAAATATACACAAACCTGGAACTGAAACAAGGAAGAAGGATGTTTTCAATGACTGGTAGGATCCCTAAAACATTTTTAAAGTACTAGTCATTCATAAAGATAAATACTCAAAGTTTGTGTAAGACAACAGATTCATCATTGAGAAGAGTGAAATTATGCTGTTTTGAAAACTAGGGCAGGACAGATTTTTTGCCTCATTATATAAGAATATTTCACTAAATCATACACATTATTTCAAAGACTTATTGGCTGTGAAATAAGTTAAGGGTATTTCAAATGGCTTGTCTGCAAAGAAAGGTGAGATGTAGGAAATCACAGAAAGCCGAGGGTAAAATAGGTCAATAAATACATTGCTCTATGGTGAACTAAGCCTTAGGCCAGCAACAATGTAGAGGACCTGACGCTTAGATACTTACATGTAAGCTGGAATCTTCAAAAGTTATAATCTTTATAAGTAAAAAGATTTATGAAAATGAATTAACAAGTGTTTTCATGGACATCAGAAGATCATAACAATAAACCCTGAGAATATAGAAAAAAGATAAATAAAGATATGAGCAGAACTTAATAAAACAGAAAACGTATAAAATTCAGGTGATGTAGTAAGTCCACAGAATATTCTTTGAAACATCTAAAAGACACACTTTGATTAAGGAAAACAAAAACATAAGTAAATAACATACAGAAAGAATCAGGACAATGTTATAGCAGAGAATATATGAAATGCCAGTAAATTTGAACATTTGTGTAAAGTGGACCATTTCCTAGCTCCTAAAGTTTACCAAAACTGACACAAGAGGAAATCAATTAAGGTCATCATGTCTGCCCTTGGCATTCTTCGAACCTCCTGGCCTCAGAATGCAGCATCTGTAGTCCATGGTAACCTGCGGAGAAGGGGAGGGGCTGAGGGAGGTTGGAACACTGCCCTCACTGAGGGAGTGGGTATGACCATCTCTGCTGTGTCTGAACAAAGGCAGGGTAGCAGGGGGCCCAGGGCATGGCCCTTAGCGACCCGCAGGCCCAGTGGGGTGCCACAGGCATTTAAGCCCAGGACAAAGGGCGCTTTCTTTGTCTGCACAGCTGCCCAAACACTCACCTTTCGACTCAGGCCGGCCTCTTACTAGAAGTGTGGGTGGAAACTGTCCGCGCAGTACACCTCGCTGCACAGCTAACCATAGTTCTGGGAATCGTAGCTTCCTGACAGTTGACCGAAGTGGGCAGGCAGATGGGTCCCTGGGACACACGCGGGGAGGCTCCTGCCCGGGACACAGGCCGCCCACTGCCCCTGCCCCAGATCGGGAGCCGCAAAGCAGCCCTGTCTGAGTCCCCTGCCTCTAGAGGGAGTATTGGAACAACACTTGTATAAAAGGGGTTCCTCGCGGGCAACTCATTGGAGGGACACAAATAACTCTTTGCCGACTTTCTGCTGAAGATTACGTATGTTCACACTTAAGCCTCTTACAAGGTCAGCTGTTTAGCTAAACATGAGCTCATGATCTAAATTTACACAATAATGAAGAAATCAGCTAAAAGGGCAGACAATCAGCAAAAACAATCAATTCCAGAATTAGATTCCCTAGGCCATCCATCAGATGTTAGAATAATCAGGTGCCAGGCAGAAAATATACAGAAAACTGGAACTGAAACAAGGAACAAGGATGTTATCAAATACTGATAAGATGTCTACAACATTTTTAAAGTACATGTCATTGATAAAGCTAAATACTCAAAGGTTGTGTAATACAACAGATTCATAGATCAGAAGAGTGAAATTATGCGCTTTTGAAAACTATGGCAGGTCAGATTTTCTGCCTAATTATATAAGACGATTTTTCTAAAAAATACACATTATTTCAAAGTCTTATTGGCTGTGAAATAAGTTAAGGGAATTGCAAATGGCTTGTCTGCTAAGAAAGGTGAGATGTAGGGAATCACAGAAAGTCGAGGGAAAAATAGGTCAATATATAATTGCTATATGGTGAACTAAGCCTTAGGCCAGCAACAATGTAGAGAACCTGACACTTAGAAACTTACAAGTAAGCTAGAATACTCAAAATTTCAAATCTTTATAAGTAAAAAGATTTATTAAAATGAATATCCAAGTATTTTAATTGATATCAGAAGATCCATACATTAAGGCCTGAGAACATAGAAAAAAGATAAATAAAAATAGGAGCAGAACTTTATACAGCAGAAAATGTATACAATTCGGGTGATGTAGTAAGTCCGAAGAATATTCTTTGAAAAGATTTAAAAGACAGAGTTTGATTAAGGAAAGCAAAAAAATAAGTAAAGCATATACAGAAAGTATTAGGACAATGTTATAGCAGAGAATATATGAAATGCCCGTAAAATTTAACATTTCTGTAAAGTGGACCATTTCCTAGCTCCTAAAGTTTGCCAAAACTGATGCAAGGGGATATCATTTAAGGACATCATGACTGCCCTTGGCATTCTCGGAACGCCCTGGACTCAGAATGCAGCATCTGTAGTCCATGGTAACCTGCGGAGAAGGGGCGGAGCTGAGGGAGGTTGGAACACTGCCCTCTCTGAGGGAGTGGGTGTGGCCATCTCTGCTGTGACTGAACAAAGGGCAGGGGAGCAAGGGTCCCAGGGCAGGGCCCTCAGATCCCGGCAGGCCCAGTAGGGTGTCACAAGCATTTAGGCCCAGGCCAAGGGACGCCTTCTTTGTCTGCACAGCTGCCCAAACTCTCACCTTTCCACTCAGGGCGCCCTCTTACTTGAAGTGTGGTAGGAACCAGTCCGTGCAGTACACCTCACTGCACAGCTAACCATACGTCTGGGCATCGTAGCTTCCTGACAGGTGACCGACGTTCGCAGGCAGATGGGTACCTGGAACACACGCGGAGAGGCTCCTGCCGGGGCCACAGGCCGCGCACTGCCCCTGCCCAAGATCAGGGGCCGCAAAGCAGCCCAGTCTGAGTCCCCTGCCTCTAGAGGGAGTATAGGAACAACACTTGTAGAAAACGGGTTCCTCGCGGGCAACTCATTGGAGGGACACAAATAACTCGTTGCCGAATTTCTGCTGAAGCTTACGTGCGTTCACACTTAGGACCCTTACAATGTCAGCTGTTTAGCTAAACATGAGCTCATGATCTAAATTTACACAATAATGAAGAAATCAGCTACAAGGGGAGACAATCAGCAAAAACAATCAATTCCAGAATTAGATTTCCTAGGCCATCCATCAGATGTTGGAATAATCAGGTGCAAGGCAGAAAACATACACTAAACTGGAACTGAAACAAGGAACAAGGATGTTTTCAAAGACTGGTAGGATCTCTAAAACATTTTTAAAGTACATGTCATTGATAAAGCTAAATACTCAAATGTTGTGTAAGACAACAGATTCATCATTGAGAAGAGTGAAATTATGCTGTTTTGAAAACTATGGCAGGTCAGATTTTCTGCCCCATTATATAAGAAGATTTCTTTAAAAAATACACATTATTTAAACGACTTATTGGCTGTGAAATAAGTTAAGGGTATTTCAAATGGCTTGTCTGCAAAGAAAGGTGAGATGTAGGGAATCACAGAAAGTCGAGGGGAAAATAGGTCAATATATACATTGCTATATGGTGAACTAAGCCTTAGGCCAGCAACAATGTAGAGGACCTGACCCTTAGATACTAACAAGTAAGCTGGAATCTTTAAAAGTTCAAATCTTTATAAGTAATAATATTTAATAAAATGAATATCCAAGTGTTTTAATTGACATCAGAAGATCAAAACAATAAACCCTGAGAACATAGAAAAAAGATAAATAAAGATATGAGCAGAACTTAATACAACAGAAAACGTATAAAATTCAGGTGATGTAGTAAGTCCAAAGCATATTCTTTGAAACATTTAAAAGACACACTTTGATTAAAGAAAACAAAAACATAAGTAAATAATATACAGAAAGAATCAGGACAATGTTATAGCAGAGAATATATGAAATGTCAGTAAATTTGAACATTTGTGTAAAGTGGACCATTTTCTAGCTCCTAAAGTTTACCAAAACTGACACAAGAGGAAATCATTTAATGTCATCATGTCTGGCCTTGGCATTCTCAGAACGTCCTGGCCTCAGAATGCAGCATCTGTAGTCTATGGTAACCTGCGGAGAGGGGGAGGGGCTGAGGGATGTTGGAACACTGCCCTCACTGAGGGACTGTGTGTGGCCATCTCTGCTGTGACTGAACAAAGGCAGGCGATCAGGGGGCCCATGGCAGTGTCCTCAGATACCGGCAGGCCCAGTGGGGTGCCACAGGCATTTAAGCCCTGGCCAAAGGGGGCTTTCTTTGTCTGCACAGCTCCCCAATCTCTCACCTTTCCACTCAGGCCGCACTCTTACTTGAAGTGTGGGTGGAAACAGTCCGCGCAGTACACCTCGCTGCACAGCTAACCATAGGTCTGGGAATCGAAGCTTCCTGCCAGGTGACCGAAGTTCTCAGGCAGATGGGTCCGTGGGACACACACGGAGAGGCTCCTGCCCGGGCCACAGGCCGCCCACTGCCCCTGCCCCAGATCGGTGGCCTCAAATCAGCCCTGTCTGAGTCCCCTGCCTCTAGGGGGAGTATTGGACCAACACTTGTATAAAACGCGTTCCTCGCGGGCAACTCATTGACGGGACACAAATAACTATTTGCCGACTTTCTGCTGAAGCTTACGTGTGTTCACACCTAAGCCTCTTACAAGGTCAGCTGTTTAGATAAACATGAGCTCATGATCTAAATTTACACAATAATGAAGAAATCAGCTACAAGGGGAGACAATCAGCAAAAACAATCAATTCCAGAATTAGATTACCCAAGCCATCCATCAGATGTTAGAATAATCAGGAGCAAGGCAGAAAATATATACAAAACTGGAACTGAAACAAGGAACAAGGGTTATCAAAGACTGAGAAGATGTGTAAAACATTTTTAAAGTACGTTTCATTGATAAAGCTAAATACTCAAAGGTTGTGTAATACAACATATTCATAGATCAGAAGAGTGAAATTATGCTCTTTTGAAAACTGTGGCAGTTCAGATTTTCTGCCTAATTATATAAGAAGATTTTTCTAAAAAATACACATTATTTCAAAGACTTATTGGCTCTGAAATAAGTTAAGGGAATAGCAAATGGCTTGTCTGCAAAGAAAGGTGAGATGTAGGGAATCACAGAAAGTCGAGGGCAAAATAGGTGAATATATAAATGCTATATGGTGAGCTAAGCCTTAGGCCAGCAACAATGTAGAGGACCTGACCCTTAGAAACTTACAAGTAAGCTGGAATCCTCAAAATTTGAAATCTTTATAAGTAAAAAGATTTATTAAAATGAATAACCAAGTATTTTAATTGACATCAGAAGATCAATACATTAAGCCCTGAGAACATAGAATAAAGATAAATAAAGATATGAGAAGAACTTAATACAACAGAAAACGTATACAATTCAGGTGATGTAGTAAGTCCAAAGAATATTCTTTGAAAATATTTAAAAGACAGAGTTTGATTAAGGAAAACAAAAACATAAGTAAAGCATATACAGAAAGAATTAGGAGAATGTTATAGCAGAGAATATATGAAATGCCCGTAAATTTGAACATTTTTGTAATGTTGACCATTTCCTAGCTCCTAAAGTTTACCAAAACTGACACAAGAGGAAATCATTTAAGATCATCCTGTCTGCCCTTGATATTCTCGGAACGCCCTGGCCTCAGAATGCAGCATCTGTAGTCCATGGTAAACTGCAGAGAAGGGGCGGAGCTGAGGGAAGTTGGAACACTGCCCTCACTGAAGGAGTGGGTGTGGCCATCTCTGCTGTGACTGAACAAAGGGCAGGGGAGCAAGGGTCCCAGGGCAGGGCCCTCAGATCCCGGCAGGCCCAGTGGGGTGTCACAAGCATTTAGGCCCAGGCCAAGGGACGCCTTCTTTGTCTACACAGCTGCCCAACTCTTACCTTTCCAATCAGGCCGCCCTCTTACATGAAGTGTGGGTGGAACCTGTCCGCGCAGTACACCTCGCTGCACAGCTAACCATAGGTCTGGGCATCGTAGCTTCCTGACAGGTGACAGAAGTTCCTAGGCAGATGCGTCCCTGGGACACACGCGGAGAGGCTCCCGCCCGGGACACAGGCCGCCCACAGCCCCTACCCCAAATCAGGGGCTGCAAAGCAGCCCAGTCTGAGTCCCCTGCTTCTAGAGGGAGTATTGGACCAACACTTGTAGAAAACGGGTTCCTCGGGGGCAACTCATTGGAGGGACAAAAATAACTCTGCCGAATTTCTGCTGAAGCGTACGTGCGTTCACACTTAAGCCTCTTACAAGGTCAGCTGGTTAGCTAAACATGAGCTCATGATCTAAATTTACACAGTAATGAAGAAATCAGCTACAAGGGGAGACAATCAGCAAAAACAATCAATTCCAGAATTAGATTTCCTAGGCCATCAATCCGATGTTGGAATAATCAGATGTAAGGCAGAAAATATACACTAAACTGGAACTGAAACAAGGAACAAGGATGTTTTCAAAGACTGGTAGGATCTCTAAAACATTTTTAAAGTACATGTCATTGATAAAGCTAAATACTCAGAGGTTGTGTAAGACAACAGATTCAACCTTGAGAAGAGTGCAATTATGCTGTTTTGAAAACTATGGCAGGTCAGATTTTCTGCCTAATTATATAAGAAGATTTCTCTGAAAAATACACATTATTTCAACGACTTATTGGCTGTGAAATAAGTTAAGGGTATTTCAAATGGCTTGTCTGCAAAGAAAGGTGAGATGTAGGGAATCACAGAAAGCCGAGTGGAAAATAGGTCAATATATACATTTCTCTATGGTGAACTAAGCCTTAGGCCAGCAACAATGTAGAGGACCTGACCCTTAGATACTTACAAGTAAGCTGGAATCTTCAAATTTCAAATCTTTATAAATAAAAAGGTTTATTAAAATGAATAACCAAGTGTTTTAATTGACATTAGAAGATCAAAACAATAAACCCTGAGAACATAGAAAAAAGATAAATAAAGATATGAGCAGAACTTAATACAACAGAAAACGTATAAAATTCAGGTGATGTAGTAAGTCCAAAGAATATTCTTTGAAACATTTAAAAGAAACACTTTGATTAAGGAAAACAAAAACTTAAGTAAATAATATACAGAAAGAATCAGGACAATGTTATAGCAGAGAATATATGAAATGCCAGTAAATTTGAACATTTGTGTAAAGTGGACCATTTCCTAGCTCCTAAAGTTTACCAAAACTGACACAAGAGGAAATCATTTAAGGTCATCATGTCTGCCCTTGGCATTCTCGGTACGTCCTGGCCTCAGAATGCAGCATCTGTAGTCCATGGTAACCTGCGGAGAGGTGGAGGGGCTGAGGGAGGTTGGAACACTGCCTTCACTGAGGGAGTGGGTGTGGCCATCTCTGCTGTGACTGAACAAAGGTAGGGGAACAGGGGGCCCGTGGCTGTGCCCTCAGAGACTGGCAGGCCCAGTGGGGTTCCACAGGCATTTAAGCCCAAGCCAAAGGGTGTATTCTTTGTCTGCACAGCTGCCCAAACTCTCACCTTTCCACTCAGGCCGCCCTCTTACTTGAAGTGTGGGTGGAAACTGTCCGCGCAGTACACCTCGCTGCACAGCTAACCATAGGTTTGGGAATCATAGCTTCCTGCCAGGTGACCGAAGTGCGCAGGCAGATGGGTCCCTGGGACACACGCGGGGAGGCTCCTGCCACGGCCACAGGCCGCCCACTGTCCCTGCCCCAGATCGGGAGCCGCAAAGCAGCCCTGTCTGAGTCCCCTGCCTGTAGAGGGAGTATTGGACCAACACTTGTATAAAAGGGGTTCCTCGCGGGCAACTCATTGGAGGGACACAAATAACACTTTGCCGACTTTCTGCTAAAGCTTACGTATGTTCACACCTAAGCCTCTTACAAGGTCAGCTGTTTAGCTAAACATGAGCTCATGATCTAAATTTACACAATAATGAAGAAATCAACTACAAGGGCAGACAATCAGCAAAAACAATCAATTCCAGAATTAGATTCCCTAGGCCATCCATCAGATGTTAAAATAATCAGGTGCAAGGCAGAAAATATACACAAAACTGGAACTGAAACAAGGAACAAGGATGTTATAAAAGACTGATAAGTTGTCTAAAACATTTTTAAAGTACATGTCATTGATAAAGCTAAATACTCAAAAGTTGTGTAATACAACAGATTCATAGATCAGAAGAGTGAAATTATGCTCTTTTGAAAACTATGGCAGGTCAGATTTTCTGCCTAATTATATAAGACGATTTTTCTAAAAAATACACATTATTTCAAAGACTTATTGGCTGTCAAATAAGTTAAGGGAATTGCAATTGGCTTGTCTGCAAAGAAAGGTGAGATGTAGGGAATCACAGAAAGTCGAGGGAAAAATAGGTCAATATATAATTGCTATATGGTGAAGTAAGCTTTAGGCCAGCAACAATGTCGAGAACCTGACCCTTAGAAACTTACAAGTAAGCTGGAATCCTCAAAATTTCAAATCTTTATAAGTAAAAAGATTTATTAAAATGAATATCCAAGTGTTTTAATTGACATCAGAAGATCAATACATTAAGCCCTGAGAACATAGAAAAAAGATAAATAAAAATAGGAGCAGAACTTAATACAACAGAAAATGTATACAATTCAGGTGATGTAGTAAGTCCGAAGAATATTCCTTGAAAAGATTTAAAAGACAGAGTTTGATTAAGGAAAGCAAAAAAATAAGTAAAGCATATACAGAAAGTATTAGGACAATGTTATAGCAGAGAATATATGAAATGCCCATAAAATTTAACATTTCTGTAAAGTGGACTATTTCCTAGCTCCTAAAGTTTACCAAAACTGATGCAAAGGATATCATTTAAGGTCATCATGTCTGCCCTTGGCATTATTGGAACGCCCTGGACTCAGAATGCAGCATCTTTAGTCCATGGTAACGTGCGGAAAAGAGGCGGGGCTGAGGGAGTTTGGAACACTGCACTCACTGAGGGAGTGGGTGTGGCCATCTCTGCTGTGACTGAACAAAGGGCAGGGGAGCAAGGGTCCCAGGGCAGGGCCCTCAGATCACGGCAGGCCCAGTGGGGTGTCACAAGCATTTAGGCCCAGGCAAAGGGACGCCTTCTTTGTCTGCACAGCTGCCCAAACTCTCACCTTTCTACACATGCCACCCTCTTACTTGAAGTGTGGGTGGAACCTGTCTGCGCTGTACACCTCGCTGCACAGTTAACCATACGTCTGGTCATCGTAGCTTCCTGACATGTGACTGAAGTTCGCAGGCAGATGGGTACCTGGGACACACGCGGAGAGGCTCCTGCCCGGGCCACAGGCCGCCCACTGCCCATGCCCCAGATAGGGGGCCGCAAAGCCGCCCAGTATGAGTCCCCTGCCTCTAGAGGGAGTATTGGACCAACACTTGTAGAAAACGGGTTCCTCGCGGGCAACTCATTGGAGGGACACAAATAACTCGTTGCCGAATTTCTGCTGAAGCTTACGTGCATTCACACTTAAGACTCTTACAAGGTCAGCTGTTTAGCTAAACATGAGCTCATGATCTATATTTACTAAATAATGAAGAAATCATCTACAAGGGGAGACAATCAGCAAACACAATCAATACCAGAATTAGATACCCTAGGCCATCCATCAGATGTTGGAATAATCAGGTGAAAGGCAGAAAATATACACAAAACTGGAACTGAAACAAGGAACAAGGATGTTTTCAAAGCCTGATAGGAAATCAAAAATATTTTTAAAGTATATGTCATTGATAAAGCTAAATACTCAAAGGTTGCGTAATACAACAGATTCATCATTGAGTAGAGTGAAATTATGCTGTTTTGAAAACTATGGCAGGTCAGATTTTCTGCCTAATTATATAAGATTTCTCTAAAAAATACACATTATTTCAAAGACTTATTGGCTGTGAAATAATTTAAGGGTATTTCAAATGGCTTGTCTGCAAAGAAAGGTGAGATGTAGGGAATCACAGAAAGCCGACGGGAAAATAGGTCAATATATACATTGCTCTATGGTGAACTAAGCCTTAGGCCAGCAACAATGTAGAGGACCTTACCCTTAGAAACTTACAAGTAAGCTGGAATCATCAAAAGTTCAAATCTTTATAAGTAAAAAGATTTATGAAAATGAATAACCAAGTGTTTTAATTGACATCAGAAGATCAAAACAATAAACCCTGAGAACATAGATAAAAGATAATGAAAAATATGAGCAGAACTTAATAAAACAGAAAACGTATAAAATTCAGGTGATGTAGTAAGTCTAAAGAATATTCTTTGAAACATATAAAAGACACACTTTGATTAAGGAAAACAAAAATATAAGTAAAGAAAATACAGAAAGAATCAGGACAATGTTATAGCAGAGAATATATGAAATGCCAGTAAATTTGAACATTTGTGTAAAGTGGACCATTTCCTAGCTCCTAAAGTTTACCAAAGCTGACACAAGAGGAAATCATTTAAGGTCATCATGTCTGCCCTTGGCATTCTCGGAACGTCCTGGCCTCAGAATGCAGCATCTGTAGTCCATGGTAACCTGCGGAGAGGGGGAGGGGCTGAGGGAGGTTGGAACACTGCCCTCACTGAGGGAGTGTGTGTGGCCATCTCTGCTGTGACTGAACAAAGGCTGGGGAGCAGGGGGCACAGGGCATGGCCCTCAGAGACCGGCAGGCCCAGTGGGATGCCACAGGCATTTAAGTCCTGGCCAAAGGGCGCCTTCTTTGTCTGCACAGCTGTCCAAACTCTCACCTTTCCACTCAGTCCGCCCTATTACTTGAAGTGTGGGTGGAAACTGTCCGCACAGTACACGTCGCTGCACAGCTAACCATAGGGCTGGGAATCGTAACTTCCTGCCAGGTGACCGAAGTTCGCAGGCAGATGGGTCCCTGGGACACACGCGGAGAGGATCCTGACTGGGCCACAGGCGGCCCACTGCCCCTGCCACAGATCGGGGGCAGCAAAGCAGCCCTGTCTGAGTCCCCTGCCTCTATAGGGAATATTGGACCAACACTTGTAGAAAACGGGTTCCTCGCGGGCAACTCATTGGAGGGACACAAATAACTCTTTGCCAACTTACTGCTGAAGCTTACGTGTGTTCACACCTAAGTCTCTTACAAGGACAGCTGTTTAGCTAAACATGAGCTCATGATCTAAATTTACAAAATAATGAAGAAATCAGCTACAAGGGGAGAAAATCAGCAAAAACAATCAATTCCAGAATTAGATTCCCTAGGCCATCCATCAGATGTTAGAATAATCAGGTGCAAGGCAGAAAATATACACAAAACTGGAACTGAAACAAGGAACAAGGATGTTATCAAAGACTGATAAGATGTCTAAAACATTTTTAAAGTACATGTCATTGATAAAGCTAAATACTCAATGGTTGTGTAGTACAAGAGATTCATAGTTCAGAAAAGTGAAATTATGCACTTTTGAAAACTATGGCAGGTCAGATTTTCTGCCTAATTATATAAGACGATTTTTCTAAAAAATACACATTATTTCAAAGACTTATTGGCTGTCAAATAAGTTAAGGGAATTGCAAATGGCTTTTCTGCAAAGAAAGGTGAGATGTAGGGAATCACAGAAAGTCGAGGGCAAAATAGGTCAATATATAATTGATATATGGTGAACTAAGCTTTAGGCCAGCAACAATGTAGAGGACCAGACCCTTAGAAACTTACAAGTAAGCTAGAATCCTCAAAATTTCAAATCTTTATAAGTAAAAAGATTTATTAAAATGAATAACCAAGTGTTGTAATTGACATCAAAAGATCAATACATTAAGCCCTGAGAACAGAGAAAAAAGATAAATAAAGATAGGAGCAGAACTTAATACAACAGAAAACGTATACAATTCAGGTGATGTAGTAAGTCCGAAGAATATTCTTTGAAAAGATTTAAAAGACAGAGTTTTATTAAGGAAAACAAAAAAAGAAGTAAAGCATATACAGAAAGAATTAGGAGAATGTTATAGCAGAGAATATATGAAATGCCCGTAAATTTGAACATTTCTGTAAAGTGGACCATTTCCTAGCTCCTAAAGTTTACCAAAACTGACGCAAGAGGATATCATTTAAGGACATCATGTCTGCCCTTGGCATTCTCAGAACGTCCTGGCCTCAGAATGCAGCATCTGTAGTCCATGGTAACTTGCGGAGAGGGGGAGGGGCCGAGGGATGTTGGAACACTGCCCTCACTGAGGGAGTGGGTGTGGACATCTCTGCTGTGACTGAACAAAGGCAGGGGAGCAAGGTTCCCAGGGCAGTGCCCTCAGATACCGGTAGGCCCAGTGGGGTGTCACAGCATTTAGGCCCAGGCCAAGGGACGCCTTCTTTGTCTGCACAGCTGCCCAAATTCCCACCTTTCCACTCAGGCCGCCCTCTTACTTGAAGTGTGGGTGGAACATGTGCGCGCAGTACACCTCGATGCACAGCTAAACATAGGTCTGGGCATCGTAGCTTCCTGACATGTGACCGAAGTTTGCAGGCAGATGGGTCCCTGGGACACATGCGGAGAGGCTCCTGCCCGGACTACAGGCCGCCCACTACCCCTGCCACAGATCAGGGGCCGCAAAGCAGCCCTGTCTTAATCCCCTGCCTCTAGAGGGTGTATTGGACCAACACTTGTAGAAAATGGGTTCCTCGCGGGCAATTCATTGGAGGGACACAAATAACTCTTGGCCGAATTTCTGCGGAAGCTTACGTGCGTACACATCTAAGCCACTTACAAGGTCAGCTGTTTAGCTAAACATGAGCTCATGATCTAAATTTACACAATAATGAAGAAATCAGCTACAAGGGGAGACAATCAGCAAAAACAATCAATTCCAGAATTAGATTCACTAGGCCATCCATCAGATGTTGGAATAATCAGATTCAAGGCAGAAAATATACACCAAACTGGAACTGAAACAAGGAACAAGGATGTTTTCAAAGACTGGTAGGGTCTCTAAAACATTTTTAAAGTACTAGTCATTGATAAAGATAAATACTCAAAGGTTGTGTAATACAACAGATTCATAGTTCGGAAGAGTGAAATTATGCTCTTTTGAAAACTATGGCAGGTTAGATTTTCTGCCTAATTATATAAGAAGATTTTTCTAAAAAATACACATTATTTCAAGGCCTTATTGGCTGTGAAATAAGTTAAGGGAATTGCAAATGACTTGTCTGCAAAGAAAGGTGAGATGTAGGGACTCACAGAAAGTCGAGGGCAAAATAGGTCAATATATAATTGCTATATGGTGAACTAAGCCTTATGCCAGCAACAATGTAGAGGAACTGACCCTTAGAAACTTACAAGTAAGCTGGAATCCTCAAAATTTCAAATCTTTATAAGTAAAAAGATTTATTAAAATGAATAACCAGGTGTTTTAATTGACATCAGAAGATCAATACATTAAGCCCTGAGAACATAGAAAAAAGATAAATAAAGATATGAGCAGAACTTAATACAACAGAAAACGTATACAATTCAGGTGATGTAGTAAGTCCAAAGAATATTCTTTGAAATGATTTAAAAGACAGAGTTTGATTAAGGAAAACAACAAAAAAATAATAATAAAGCATATACAGAAAGAATTAGGACAATGTTATAGCAGAGAATATATGAAATGCCCGAAAATTTGAACATTTCTGTAAAGTGGACCATTTCCTAGCTCCTAAAGTTTACCAAAACTGACACAAGTGGAAATCATTTAAGGTCATCATGTCTGCCCTTGGCATTCTAGGAACGCCCTGGCCTCAGAATGCAGCATCTGTAGTCCATGGTAACCTGCGGAGAAGGGGCGGAGCTGAGGGAGGTTGGAACACTGCCCTCACTGAGGGAGAGGGTGTGGCATTCTCTGCTGTGACTGAACAAAGGGCAGGGGAACAAGGGGAGCATGGCAGGGCCCTCAGAGCCCTGCAGGCCCAGTGGGGTGTCACAAGCATTTAGGCCCAGGCAAAGGGCACCATCTTTGTCTGCATAGCTGCCCAAACTGTCACCTTTCCCCTCAGGCCGCCCTCTTATTTGAAGTGTGTATGGAACCTGTCCGCGCAGTACACCTCGCTGCACAGCTAACCATATGTCTGGGCATCGTAGCTTCCTGCCAGGTGACTGAAGTTCGCAGGCAGATGGGTCCCTGGGACACACGCGGACAGGCTCCTGCCCGAGCCACCGGCCTCCCACTGCCCCTGCCCCAGATCGGGGATCACAAAGCAGCCCCCTCTGATTCCCCTGCCTCAAGAGGGAGGATTGGAACAACTCTTGTAGAAAATGGGGTCCTCGTGGGCAACTCATTTGAGGGACACAAATAAACCACTGCCGCCTTCTACTGAAGCTTACTAGCAATCACACCTAAGCCTCTTACAAGGTAAGCTGTTTAGCTCAACATGAGCTCATGATCTAAATTTACACAATAATTAAGAAATCAGTTACAAGAGGAGAGAATCAGCAAAAACAATCAATACCAGAATTAGATTCTGTAGGCCATCCATCAGATGTTGGAATAATCAGGTGCAAGGCAGAAAATATACACAAAACTGGAACTGAAACAAGGAACAAGGATGTTTTCAAAGCCTGATAGGATCTCTAAAACATTTTTAAAGTACATGTCATTGATAAAACTAAATACTCAAAGGTTGCTTAATACAACAAATTCATCATTGAGAAGAGTGAAATTATGCTGTTTTGAAAACTATGGCAGGTCAGATTTTCTGCCTAATTATATAAGAAGATTTATCTAAAAAATTCACATTATTTCAAAGACTTATTGGCTGTGAAATAAGTTAAGGATATTTCAAATGGCTTGTCTGCAAAGAAAGGTGAGATGTAGGGAATCACAGAAAGCCGAGGGAAAAATAGGGTAATATATACATTGCTGTATGGTGAACTAAGCCTTACGCCAGCAACAATGTAGAGGACGTGACCCTTAGAAATTTACAAGTAAGCTGGAATTTTCAAAAGTTCAAAACTTTATAAGTAAAAAGATTTAAGAAATGAATAACCAAGTGTTTTAATTGACATCAGAAGATCAAAGCAATAAACCCTGAGAACATAGAAAAAAGATAAATAAAGATATGAGCAGAACTTAATACAACAGAAAACGTATAAAATTCAGGTGATGTAGTAAGTCTGAAGAATATTCTTTGAAAAGACTTAAAAGACACACTTTGATTAAGGAAAACAAAAACATAAGTAAAAAATATAGAAGAGAATCAGAACAATGTTATAGCAGAGAATATATGAAATGCCAGTAAATTTGAACATTTGTGTAAAGTGGACCATTTCCTACCTCCTACAGTTTACCAAAACTGACACAAGAGGAAATCATTTAAGGTCATCATGCCTGCCCTTGGCATTCTAGGAACGCACTGGCCTCAGAATGCAGCATCTGTAGTCCATGGTAACCTGCGGAGAGGTGGCGGGGCTGAGGGAGTTTGGAACACTGCCCTCACTGAGGGAGTGGGTGTGGCCATCTCTGCTGTGACTGAACAAAGGGCAGGGGAGAAGGGGGACCAGGGCAGGGCCCTCAGAGCCCAGCAGTCCCAGTGGGGTGTCACAAGCATTTAGGCCCATTGCAAAGGGCGTCTTCTTTGCCTGCACAGCTTCCCAAACTCTCACCTTTACCCTCAGGCATCCCTCTTACTTGAAGTGTGTGTGGAAGCTGTCCGTGCAGTACACCTCACAGCAGAGCTAACCATAGGTCGGGCATCGTAGCATCCTGCCGGTTGACCAAAGTTTGCAGGCAGATGTTCTCTGTGACACACGTGGAGAGCCTCCTGCCCAGGCCACAGGCCGCCCACTGCCCCTGCCCCAGATTGGGGGCCGCAAACAGCCCTCTCTTAGTCCCCTGCCACTAGAGGGTGTATTGGACCAACACTTGTAGAAAACGGGGTCCTCGCGGGCAACTCATTGGAGAAACACACATAAATCTTTGCCGACTTTCTGCTGAAGCTTACGAGCGTTCACACCTAAGACTCTTACAAGGTAAGCTGTTTCTCTAAACATGAGCTCATCATCTAAATTTACACAATAATGAAGAATTCAGCTACAAGGGGAAACAATCACCAAAAACAATCAATACCAGAATAGATTCCCTAGGCCATCCATCAGATGTTGGAATAATCAGGTGCAAGGCAGAAAATATACACAAAACTGGAACAGAAACAAGGAACAAGGATGTTTTCAAAGAATGGTAGGGTCTCTAAAACATTGTTAAAGTACTTGTCATTGATAAAGCTGAATACTCAAAGGTTGTGTAATACAACAGATTCATCATTGAGAATACTGAAATTATGCTGTTTTGAAAACTATGGCAGGTGAGATTTTCTGCCTCATTATATAAGAAGATTTATCTAAAAAATACACATTATTTCAAAGACTTATTAGCTGTGAAATAAGTTAAGTGTATTTCAAATGGCTTGTCTGCAAAGAAAGCAGAGATGTAGGAAATCACAGAAAGCCGAGGGGAGAATAGGTGAATATATACATTGCTATATGGTGAACTAAGCCTTAGGCCAGCAACAATGTAGAGGACCTCACCCTTAGAAACTTACAATTAAGCTGGAATCTTCAAAGTTTCAAATCTTTATAAGTAAAAAGATTTATTAAAATGAATAACCAAGTGTTTTAATTGACATCAGAAGATCAAAACATTAAGCCCTGAGAACATAGAAAAAAGATAAATAAAGATATGAGCAGAACTTAATACGAAAGAAAACGTATACAATTCAGGTGATGCAGTAAGGCCAAAGAATTTTCTTTAAAAGATTTAAAAGACAGAGTTTGATTATTGAAAACAAAAACATAAGTAAAGCATATACAGAAAGAATAAGGACAATGTTATAGCAGATAATATATGAAATGCCCGTAAATTTGAACATTTCTGTAAAGTGGACCATATCCTAGCTCCTAAAGTTTACCAAAACTGACACAAGAGGAAATCATTTAAGGTCATCATGTCTGCCCTTGGCATCCTCGGAATGCCCTGTCCTCAGAATGCTGCATCTGTAGTCCATGGTAACCTGCGGAGAGGGGGCGGGGCTGAGGGAGTTTGGAACACTGCCCTCACTGAGGGAGTGGGTGCGGCCATCTCTGCTGTGACTGAACAAATGGCAGGGGAACAAGGGTCCAAGGGTGGGTCCCTCAGAGCCGGGCAGTCCCAGTGGGGTGTCACAAGCATTTAGGCGCAGGGCAAAGGACGGCATCTTTGTCTGCACAGCTGCCCAAACTCTCACAATTCCCCTCAGGCCGCCCTCTTACTTGAAGTGTGTGTGGAACCTGTACGCGCAGTACACCTCCCTGAACAGCTAACCATAGGTCTGGGCATCATAGCTTCCTGACAGGTGACCGAAGTTTGCAGGCAGAGGGGTCACTGGGAGAGACGTGGAGAGTTTCGTGCCCTGGCCACAGGCGGCCCAGAGCCCCTGCCCTGATTGGGGTCTGCAAACAGCCCTCTCTGTGACCCTCCCACTAGAGGGAGTATTGGACCAACATTTGTAGAAAACGGGGTCCTCGCGGGCAACTCATTGGAGGGACACAAGTAAATCTTTGCCGACTTTTTGCTGAAGCTTACAAGCGTTCACACCTAAGGCTCATACAAGGTCAGCTGTTTAGCTAAACATGAGCTCATCATCTAAATTTACAAAATAATGAAGAAATCAGCTACAAGGGGAAACAATCACGAAAAAACATCAATATCAGAATTAGATTCCTTAGGCCATCAATCAGATGTTGGAATAATCAGGTGCAAGGCAGAAAATATACACAAAACTGGAACTGAAACAAGGAACAAGGATGTTTTCAAAGACTGGTAGGATCTCTAAAACATTTTTAAAGTACATGTCATTGATAAAGGTAAATACTCAGAGGTTGTGTAAGACAACAGATTCATCATTGAGAAGAGTGAAATAATGCTATTTTGAAAACTATGGCAGGTCAGATTTTCTGCCTAATTATATAAGAACATTTCTCTAAAAAATACGCATTATTTCAACCACTTATTGGCTGTGAAATAAGTTAAGGGTATTTCAAATGGCTTGTCTGCAAAGAAAGGTGAGATGTAGGAAATCACAGAAAGCCGAGGGGAAAATAGGTCAATATATACATTGCTATATGGTGAACTAAACATTAGGCCAGCAACAATGTAGAGGACCTGACCCTTATAAACTTACAAGTAAGCTGGAATCTTCAAAAGTTGAAATCTTTATAAGTAAAAAGATTTATGAAAATGAATAACCAAGTGTTTTAATTGACATCAGAAGATCAAAACAATAAACCCTGAGAACATAGAAAAAAGATAAATAAAGATATGAGCAGAAATTTATACAACAGAAAACGTATAAAATTCAGGTGATGTAGTAAGTCCAAAGAATTTTCTTTGAAAAGATTTAAAAGACACACATTGATTAAGGAAAACAAAAACATAAGTGAAGAATATACAGAAAGAATCAGGACAATGTTATAGCAGAGAAGATCTGAAATGCCAGTAAATTTGAACATTTCTGTAAAGTGGACCATTTCCTAGCTCCTAAAGTTTACCAAAACTGACACAAGAGGAAATCATTTAAGGTCATCCTGTCTGCCCTTGGCATTCTCGGAACGCCCTGGCCTCAGAATGCAGCATCTGTCGTCCATGGTAACCTGCGAAGAGGGCGCGGGGCTGAGGGAGGCTGGAACAATGCCCTCACTAAGCGAGAGTGTGTGGCCATCTCTGCTGTGACTGAACAAAGGGCAGGGGAGCAGGTGGTCCAGTGAAGGGCCCTCAGAGCCCTCAGGCCCAGTGCGGTTTCACAAGCATTTAGGCCCAGGCCAAAGGGCACCATCTTTGTCTGCACAGCTGCCCAAACTCTCACCTTTCCACGCAGCCCGGCCTCTTACGTGAAGTGTGTGTGTAACCTGTCCGCGCAGTACACCTCGCTGCACAGCTAAACATAAGTCTGGGCATCGTAGCTTCCTACAGGTGACCGAAGTTCGTAGGCAGATGGGTCCCTGCGACACACGCGGAGATGATCCTGCCCAGTCCACCGGCCACTGACTGCCCCTGCCCCATATCGGGGCCCGCAAAGCAGCCCTGTCTGTGTCCCTGCCTCTAGAGGGAGTATTGGACCTACACTTGTAGAAAACAGGGTCCTCGCGGGCAACTCATTGGAGGGACATAAATAAATCTTTGCCAACTTTCTGCTGAAGCTTACGAGTGTTCACACGTAAGCCTCTTACAAGGTCAGCTGTTTAGCTAAACATGAGCTCATGATCTAAATTTACCCAATAATGAATAAATCAGCTACAAGGGGAAGACAAACAGCAAAAACAATCAATAGCAGAATTAGATTCCCTAGGCCATCCATCAGATGTTGGAATAATCAGGTGCAAGGCAGAAAATATACATAAAACTGGAACTGAAACAAGGCACAAGGATGTTTTCAAAGACTGGTAGGATCTCTAAAACATTTTTAAAGTACATGTCATTGATAAAGCTAAGTACTCAAAGGTTGTGTAATACAACAGATTAATCTTTGAGAAGAGTGAATTTATGCTGTTTTGAAAACTATGGCCGGTCAGATTTTCTGCCTAATTAAATAAGGAGATTTCTCTAAAAAATACACATTATTTCAAAGACTTATTGGCTGTGAAATAAGTTAAGGGTATTTCAAATGGCCTGTCTGCAAGGAAAGGAGAGATGTTGGGAATCACAGAAAGTCGAGGGGAAAATAGGTCAATATATACATTGCTATATGGTGAACTAAGCATTAGGCCAGCAACAATGTAGAGTACCTGACCCTTAGAAACTTACAAGTAAGCAAAAATCTTCAAAAGTTCAAATCTTTATAAGTAAAAAGATTTATAAAATGAATAACGAAGTGTTTTAATTGATATCAGAATACCAAAACAATAAACCCTGAGAACATAGAAAAAGGATAAATAAAGATATGAGCAGAACTTAATACAACAGAAAACGTATAAAATTCAGGTGTTGTAGTAAGTCCAAATAATATTCTTTGAAAGATTTAAAATATACACTTTGATTAAGGAAAACAAAAACATAAGTAAAGCATACAGAGAAAGTATCAGGACCATATTATAGCAGAGAATATATGAAATGCCAGTAAATTTGAACATTTCTGTAAAGTGGACCATTTCCTATCTCCTAAAGTTTACCAGAACTGACACAAGAGGAAATCATTTAAGGTCATTATGTCTGCCCTTGGCATTTTCGGAACGCCCTGGACTCAGAATGCATCAACTGCCGTCCTTGGTAACCTGCGGAGATTGGGCAGGGCGGAGGGCTGCTGGAATACTGCCCTCACTGAGGGAGTGGGTGTGGCCATCTCTGCTGTGACTGAACAAATGGCAAGGGTGCGGGGGGCCCAGTGCAGGGCCCTCAGAACCCGGCAGGCCCAGTCTTGTGTCACAAGCATTTAGGCCCAGGTGAAAGTGAGCCTTCTCTGTCACCACAGCTGCCCAAACTCTCACCTTTCCACTCAGGCCGCACTCTGACTTGAAGTGTGTGTGGAACTGGTCCGCGCTGTACACCTCGCTGCAAAGCTAACCATAGGTCTGGGCATCGTAAGCTTCCTGCCAGGTGACCGAATTTCGCAGGCAGTTGTATCCGTGGGACACACGCGGAGAGGCTCCTGCCTGGGCCACGTGCGGCCCAAAGACCCTGCGCCAGATCGGCAGCCGCAAAGCAGCCCTGTCCGAGCCCCTGCCTCTAGAGGTTGTATTGGACCAACACTTGTAGAAAACGGGGTCCTCGCGGGCAACTCATTGGAGGGACAGAAATAAATCATTCCCGACTTTCTGATGAAGCTTACGAGCGTTCACATCTAAGTCTCTAACAAGGTTAGCTGTTTGGCTAAACATGAGCTCACGATCTAAATTTACACAATAATGAAGAAATCAGCTACAAGGCGGAGACAATCGGCAAAAACAATCAATAGCAGAATTAGATTCCCTAGGCCATCCATCAGATATAGGTATAATCAGGTGCAAGGGAGAAAATATACATAAACCTGGAACTGAAACAAGGAATAAGGATGTTTTCAAAGACTGGTAGCATCACTAAAACATTTTTAAAGTACATGTCATTGATAAAGCTAAATAATCAAAGGTTGTGTAATACAACAGATACATCATTGAGAAGAGTGACATTATGCTATTTTGAAAACTATCGCAAGTCAGATTTTTGCCAGATTATATAAGAAGATTTCTCTAAAAAATACACATTATTTTAAAGACTTATTGGCTGTGAAATAAGTTAAGGGTAATTCAAATGGCTTGTCTGCAAAGAAAGGTGAGATGTAGGAAATCACAGAAAGCCCAGGGGAAAATAGTTCAATATATACATTGCTATATGGTGAACTAAGATTTAGGCCAGCAACAATGTAGAAGACCTGACCTCTTACAAGTAAGTAAGTTGGAATCTTCAAAAGTTCAAATCTTTATAAGTAAAAGATTTACTAAAATGAATAACCAAGTGTTTTAATTGGCATCAGAAGATCAAAACAATAAACCTTGAGAACATAGAAAAAAGATAAATAAAGATATGAGCAGAACTTAATACAATAGAAAACGTATAAAATCAGGTGATGTAGTAAGTCCATAGAATATTCTTTGAAAAGATTTAAAAGACACACTTTGATTAAGGAAAACAAAAACATATGTAAAGAATATACAGAAAGAATCAGGACAATGTTATAGCAGAGAATATCTGAAATGCCAGTAAATTTGAACATTTCTGTAAAGTGGACCATTTCCTAGCTCCTACAGTTTACCAAAACTGACACAAGAGGAAATCATTTAAGGTCATCCTGTCTGCCCTTGGCATTCTCGGAACGCCCTGGCCTCAGAATTCAGCATCTGTAGTCCATGGTAACCTGCGGAAACGGGGCGGGGTTGAGGGAGGCTGGAACACTGCCCTCACTGAGGGAGTGGGTGTGGCCATCTCTGCTGTGACTGAACAAAGGGCAAGGGAGCAGAGCGTCCAGTGCAGGGCTCTTAGAGCCCAGCAGGCCCAGTGCTGTTTCACAAGCATTTAGGCCCAGGCCAAAGTGCACTTTCTTTGTCTGTACAGCTGCCAAACTCTCACCTTTCCACTCAGGCCGCCCTCTTACTTGAAGTGTGTGTGGAAAATGTCCGCGCAGTACACCTCGCTGCACAGCTAGCCACAGGTCTGGGCATCGTAGCTTCCTTCCAGGTGACCGAAGTTCGCAGGCAGATGGGTCCGTGGGACACATGCAGAGAGGCTCCTGCCTGGGCCACGGGCACCCATAGACCCTGCCCCAGATCGGCGGCTGCAAAGCAGCCCTGTCTGAGTCCCTGCCTCTAGAGGGAGTATTGGACCAACACTTGTAGAAAACGGTGTCCTAGAGGGCAACTCATTGGAAGGACACAAAGAAATCCTTGCCGACTTTCTGATGAAGCTTACAACCATACACAGCTAAGCCTCTTACAAGGTAAGCGGTTTAGGTAAACATGAGCTCATCATCTAAATTTACACAATAAAGAAGAAATCAGCTACAAGGGGAAACAATCACCAAAACCAATCAATACCAGAATTAGATTCCCTAGGCCATCCAGCAGATGTTGGAATAATCAGGTGAAAGGCAGAAAATATACATAAAACTGGAACTGAAACAAGGAACAAGGATGTTCTCAAAGACTGGTAGGATCTCTAAAACATTTTTAAAGTACATGTCATTGATAAAGCTAAATATTCAAAGTTTGTGTAATACAACAGATTCATCATTGAGAAGAGTGAAATTATGCTGTTTTGAAAACTATGGCAGGTCAAATTTTCTGCCTAATTGTATACGAAGATTTCTCTAAAAAATACACATTATTTCAAAGACTTATTGGCTGTGAAAGAAGTTAAGGTTTTTTTCAAATGGGTTGTCTGAAAAGAAACGTGAGATGCAGGGAATCACAGAAAGCCCAGGGGAAAATAGGTCAATACAGATATAGCTATACGGTGAACTAAGCCTTAGGCCAGCAACAATGTAGAGGACCTAACCTTTAGAAACTTACAAGTAAGCGGGAATCTTCAAAAGTTCTAATCTTCATAAGTAAAAAGATTTATGAAAATGAATAACCAAGTGTTTTAATTGACATCAGAAGAGCAAAACAATAAACCCTGAGATCATAGAAAAATGACAAATAAAGATATGAGCAGAACTTAATACAACAGAAAACGTATAAAATTCAGGTGATGTAGTAAGTCCAAAGAATATTCTTTGAAAAGAGTTAAAAGACACAATTTGATTAAGGAAAACAAAAACATAATTCAAGAATATACAGAAAGAATCAGGGCAATATTATAGCAGAGATGATATGAAATGTCAATAAATTTGAACATTTCTGTAAAGTGGACCATTTCCTAGCTCCCAAAGTTTACACAAACTGCCACAAGAGGAAATCATTTAAGGTCATCATGTCTTCCTTGGCATTCTCGGAACGCCCTGGCCTCAGAATGCAGCATCTGTAGTCCATGGTAACCGGCCGTGACGTGGCGGGTCTAAGGGAGGTTGGAACACTGCCCTCACTGAGGAAGTGGGTGTGGCCATCTCTGCTGTGACTGAACAAAGGGCAGGAGAGCAGGGAACCAAGGGCAGCTTCCTCAGAGCCCGGCAGGGCGTTGCGGTTTCACAAGCATTTAGGCCAAGGCCAAAGTGCGCCTTCGGTGTCTGCACAGCTGCCCAAACTCTCACTTTTCCACTGAGGCCGCCCTCTTACTTGAAGTGTGTGTGGAACCTCTCCGCGCAGTACACCTCGCTGCACAGCTAACCATAAGTTTGGGCATCATAGCTTCCTGCCAGGTGACCGAAGTTCGCAGGCAGATGGGTCCATGGGACACACGCGGAGAGGCTCCTGCCCGGGCCACAGGCCGCCGTCTGCCCCTGCGCCAAATCGGGGGCTACAAATAGCCTTGTCTGAGTCCCCTGCATCTACAGGGAGTATTGGACCAACACTTGTAGAAAACGGGGACCTCGCGGGCAACTCATTGGAGGGACACAAATAAATCTTTGCCGACTATCTGCTGAAGCTTACCAGCGTTGAAACCTAAGCGTCTTACAAGGTCAGCTGTTTAGCTAAAAATGAGCTCATTGTCTAAATTTACACAATAAGGAAAAATCAGCTACAAGGGGAGACAGTCAGCAAAAACAATACATACCAGAATGACATTCCCTAGGCCATCCATCAGATGTTGGAATAATCAGGTGCAAGGCAGAAAATATACATAAAACTGGAACTCAAACAAGGAACAAGGATGTTTTCAAAGACTGATAGGATCTCTAAAACATTTTTAAAATACATGTCATTGATAAAGCTAAATAATCAAAACAGATTCATCATTGAGAAGAGTGAAATTATGCTGTTTTCAAAACTATGGCAGGTCAGATTTTCTGCCTAATTATATAAGAAGATTTCTCTAAAAAATACACATTATTTCAAAGACTTAATGGCAGGAAATAAGGGTATTTCTAATGGCTTGTATGCAAAGAAAGGTGAGATGTAGGGAATAACAGAAAAACGAGGGGAAAATAGGTCAATATATACATTGCTATATGGTGAATTAAGTCTTAGGCCAGAAACAATGTAGAGCACCTGACCCTTGGAAACTTACAACTAAGCTGGAATCTTCCAAAGTTCAAATCATTATAAGTAAAATGATTTATTAAAATGAAACCCGAGTGTTTTAATTGACATCAGAAGTTCAAAACTATAAACCCTGAGAACATAGAAAAAAGAAAAATAAAGATATGAGCAGCACTTAAAACAACAGAAAACGTAAACAATTCAGTTGATGTAGTAAGTCCAAACAATATTCTTTGAAATGATTTAAAAGACACACTTTGATTAAGGAAAACAAAAACATAAGTAAAGAATATACAGAAAGAATCAGTACAATGTTATAGCAGAGAATATATGAAATGCAAGTAAATTTGAACATTTCTGTAAAGTGGAACCTTTCCCAGCTCCTAAAGTTTACCAAAACTGACACAAGAGGTAATCATTTAAGTTCATCATGTCTGCCCTTGTCATTCTCGGAAAGCCCTGGCCTCAGAATGCAGCATTTGTAGTCCAAGGTAACCTGCAGAAAGGGGGCGGTGCTGAGGGAGGTTGGAACACTACCCTCAATGAGGGAGTGAGTGTGGCCAACTCTGCTGTGACTGAACAAAGCGCAGGGGAGCAGGGGTCCCATGGCAGGGCCCTCAGAACACGTCAGGCCCAGTGGGGTGTCACAAGCATTTCGGCCAGGCCAAAGGGCGCATTCTTTGTCTGCACAGCTGCCCAAACTCTCACCTTTCCACTCAGGCCGCCCTCTTATTTGAAGTGTGTGTGGAACCTGTCCGCCCAGTACACCTCACTGCACAGCTAACCATATTTCTGAGCATCGTAGCTTCCTACCCGTGGACCGAATTTCGCAGGCACGTGGGTCCCTGGGACACACGTGGAGAGTCTCCTGCCTGGGCCACAGGACGCCCACTGCCCCTGGCCCAAATCGGGGGCCGCAAAGCAGCCCTGTCTGAAACCCCTGCCTCTAGAGGGCGTATTGGACCACACTTGTAGAAAACGGGGTCCTTGCGGGCAACTCATTGGAGGGACAGAAATAAATCTTTGCCGACTTTCTGCTGAAGCTTACCAGCGTTCACACCTAAGCCTCTTACAAGGTCAGCTGTTTAGATAAACATGAGTTCATGATCTAAATTTACACAAAAGGAAGAAATCAGCTACAAGGGGAGACAATCAGCAAAACAATCAATACCAGAATTAGATTCCCTAGGCCATCCATCAGATGATGGAATAATCAGGTGCAAGTCAGAAAATATACATAAAACTGGAACTGAAACAAGGAACAAGGATATTTTCAAAGACTGATGGAATCTCTAAAACATTTTTAAAGTACATGTCATTGATAAAGCTAAATACTCAAAACAGATTCATAATTGAGAAGAGTGAAATTATGCTGTTTTGAAAAATATGGCATGTCAGATTTTCTGCCTAATTATATAAGAAGATTTCTCTAAAAATTACACATTATATCAAAGACTTATTGGCTGTGAAATAAGTTAAGGGTATTTCAAATGGCTTGTCTGCAAAGAATGGAGAGATGTAGGGAATCACAGAAAGTCGAGGGGAAAATAGGTCAATATATACATTGCTATATGTTGAACTAAGCGTTAGGCGAGCAACAAAGTAGAGGACCTGACCCTTAAAAATTTACAAGTAAGTTCGAGTCTTCAAAACTACAAATCTTTACAAGTAAATAGATTTATTAAAATGAATAACCAAGTGTTTTAATAGACATCAGAAGATCAAAACAATAAACCCTGAGAACATAGAAAAAAGATAAAGATATGAGCAGAACGTAATACAAAAGAAAACGTGTAAAATAGAGGTGATTTAGTAAGTTAAAGAATATTCTTTGAAAATATTTAGAAGACACCCTTGATAAAGGAAAACAAAAACATAAGTAAAGAATATACAGAAAGAATCAGGACAATGTTATAGCAGAGAATATATGAAATGCCAGTAAATTTGAACATTTCTGTAAAGTGGACCATTTCCTTGCTCCTAAAGTTTACCAAAACTGACACTAGAGGAAATCATTTAATGTCCTCATGTCTGCCCTTGGCATTCTCGGAACGCCCTGGCCTCAGAATGCAGCATCTGTAGTCCATGGTAACCTGCGGAGAGGGGTCGGGGCTGAGGGATTTTAGAATACGGCCCTCACTGAGGGTTTGGGGGTGGCCATTTCTGCTGTGACTGAACAAAGGGCAGGGGAGCAGGAGGCCCAGTGCAGGGCCCTCAGAGCCCGGCAGGCCCAGTGGGGTGTCACAAGCATTTAGGCTCAGGCCAAAGTGTGCCTTCATTGTCAGCACAGCTGCCCAATCTCTCACCTTTCCACTCAGGACGCCCACTTACTCGAAGAGTGTTTGGAACCTGTCCGCGCAGTACACCTCGCTGCACAGCTAACCATAGGTCTGGGCATCGTAGCTCGTGCCAGGTGACCGAATTTCGCAGGCAGATGTGTCCCTGGGACACACGTGGAGAGGCTCCTGCCCGGGCCACTGGCCGCCCTCTGCCCCTGCCCCAAATCGGGGGCTGCAAACAGCCATGTCTGAGTCCCCTGCGTCTAGAGGGAGTTTTGGACCAACACTTGGAGAAAACGCGGTCCTCGCGGGCAACTCATTGGAGGGACACAAATATACCTTGCCGACTTTCTGCTGAAGCTTACGAGCATTCACACTTAAGCCTCTTACAAGCTCAGCTGTTTAGCTAAACATGAGCTCATGATCTAAATTTACACAATACGGAAGAAATCAGCTACAAGGGGAGACAATCAGCAAAAACAATCCATACCAGAATTAGATTCCCTATGCCATCCATCAGATGTTGGAATAATCAGGTGCAAGGCAGAAAATATACATAAAACTGTAACTGAAACAAGGAACAAGGATGTTTTTAAAGACTGGTAGGATCTCTCAAACATTTTTAAAGTACATGTCATTGATAAAACTAAATACTCAAAGGTTGTGTAATACAACAGATTCATCATTGAGAAGAGTGGAATAATGCTGTTTTGAAAACTATGGCAGATGACATTTTCTGCCTAATAGTATAAGAAGATTTCTCTAAAAAATACACATTATTTCGAAGACTTATTGGCTGTGAAATAACTTAAGTGTATTTCAAATTGCTTGTCTGCAAATAAAGGTGAGATGTAGGGAATCACAGAAAGTCGAGGGGAAAAGTAGGACAATATACACATTGCTATAGGGTGAACTAAATCTTAGGCCAGCAACAATGTAGAGGACCTGACCCTTAGAAACTTACAAGTAAGCTGGAATCTTCAAAAGTTCAAATCTTTATAAGTAAAAAGATTTATTATAATGAATAACCAAGTGTTTTAATTGACATCAGAAAATCAAAACAATAAACCCTGAGAGCATAGAAAAAAGATAAATAAAGATATGAGCAGAACTTAATACAACAGAAAATGTATAAAATTCAGGTGACTTAGTAAGTCCAAAGAATATTCTTTGAAAAGATTTAAAAGACACACTTTGATTAAGGAAAACAAAAACATAAGTAAAGAATATACAGAAAGAATCAGGACAGTGTTATAGCAGAGAATATCTGAAATGCCAGTAAATTTGAACATTTCTGTAAAGTGGACCATTTCCTAGCTCCTAAAGTTTACCAAAACTGACACAAGAGGAAATCATTTAAGGTCGCCATGTCTGCCCTTGCATTCTCAGAAAGCCCTGGCCTCAGAATGCAGCATCTGTATTCCATGGTAACCTGCGGAGAGGGGGTGGTGCTGAGGGAGGTTGGAACACTGCCCTCACTGAGGGAATGCGTGTGGGCATCTCTGCTGTGACTGAACAAATTGCACGAGAGGAGGGGTCTCAGGGCAGGCCCCTCAGAGCCCGGCAGGCGCAGTGGGGTGTCACAAGCATTTAGGCCCAGGCCAAAGGGCGCCTTCTTTGTCTGCACAACTGGCCAAACTCTGACCTTTCCACTCAGGCCGCCCTCTTAACTGAAGTGTGTGTGGAACCTCTCCGCAAAGTACACCTCGCTGCACAGCTAACCATAGGTCTGGGCATCGTAGCTTCCTGCCAGGTGACCGAAGTTCGCAGGCAAATGGGTCCCTGGGACACATGAAGAGAGGCTCCTGCCAGGCCACAGGCCGCTCACTGGCCCTGCCCCAGATCGAAGGCTGAAAAGCAGCCATGTCTGAGTCCACTGCCTCTCGAAGGAGTATTGGACAAACACTTGTAGAAAACGGGGTCCTTTCGGGCAACTCATTGGAGGGACACAAATAAATCTTTGCCGACTCTGTGATTAAGCTTAAAAGCGTTCACACCTAAGCCTCTTACAAGGTCAGCTGTTTAGCTAAACATGAACTCATGATCTAACTTTACACAATATTGAAGAAATCAGCTACAAAGTGAGACAATCAGCAAAAACAATCAATACCAGAATGAGATTCCCTAGGCCATCCATCAGATGTTGGAATAATCAAATGCAAGGCAGAAAATATACATAAAACTGGAACTGAGACAAGGAACAAGGAGGTTTTCAAAGGCTGGTAGGATCTCTAAAACATTTTTAAAGTACATGTCGTTGATAAACCTAAATACTCAAAGGTTGTTTAATACCTCAGATTAAGCATTCAGAAGAGTGAAATTATGCTGTTTTGAAAACTATGGCAGGTGAGATTTTCTGCCTAATTATATAAGAAGATTTCTCTAAAAAAATAGACATTATTTCAAAGACTTATTGGCCGTGAAATAAGTTAAGTGTATTTCAAAAGGCTTGCGTGCATAGAAAGGTGAGATGTAGGGAATCACAGAAAGTCGAGGGGAAAATGTCTATAAATACATTGCTATAGGGTGAACTAATCCTTAGGCCAGCCACAATGTAGAGGACCTGACCCTTAGAAACTTACAGGTAAGCTGGAATCTTTAAAAGTTCAAATATTTATAAGTAAAAAGATTTATTAAAATGAATAACCAAGTGGTTTAATTGACATCAAAAGATCAAAACAATAAACCTTGAGAACATAGAAAAAAGATAAATAAAGATATGAGAACTTAATACCACAGAAAACGCATAAAATTCAGGTGATTTAGTAAGTCCAAAAAATATTCTTTGAAAAGATTTAAAAGACACACTTTGATTAAGGAAAACATAAACATAAGTAAAGAATATACAGAAGGAATCAGGACAATGTTACAGCAGAGAATATATGAAATGCCAGTAAATTTGAACATTTCTGTAAAGTGGACCATTTCCTAGCTCCTACAGTTTACCAAAACTGACACAAGAGGAAATCATTGAAGGTCATCATGTCGGCCCTTGGCATTCTCGGAACGGCCTGGCCTCAGAACGCAGCATCTGTAGTCCATGGTAACCTGCGGAGAGTGGGCGGGGCTGAGGGAGGCTGGAACACTGCCGTCACTGAGGGAGTGGGTGTGGCCATCACTGCTGTGACGGAACAAAGGGCAGGTGATCAGGGGGCCCAGGGCAGGGCCCTCAGAGCCCGGCAGTCCCAGTGGGGTGTCACAAGCATTAAGGCCCGGGACATAGGTCGCCTTCTTTGTCTGCACAGCTGCCCAAACTCTCACTTTTCCACTCTGGCCGCCCACTCAGTTGAACTGTGTGTGTAACCTGTCCACGTAGTATACCTCGCTGCACAGCTAACCATAGGTCTGGGCATCGTAGCTTCCTGCCAGGTGACCGAAGTTCGCAGGAGAGATGATTCCCAGGTTCACACGCAGAGAGGCTCCTAAACGGGCCACAGGCCTCCCACTGCCCCTTCCCAAGATCGGGGGCAGAAAGCAGCCCTGTCTAAGTCCCCTACCCCTAGAGGGAGTATTGGACCAACACTTCTAGAAAACGGGGTCCTTGTGGGCAACTCATTGGAGGGACACAAATAAATCTTTGCCGACTTTTTGCTGAAACTTACGAGCGTTCACACCTAAGCCTCTTACAAGGTCAGCTGTTTAGATAATCATGAGCTCATGATCTAAATTTACACAATAATGAAGAAATCAGCTACAAAGGGTAACAATCAGCAAAAACAATCAATACCAGAATTAGATTCCCTAGGACATCCCTCAGATGTTGGAATAATCAGGTTTTAGGCAGAAAATATACATAACCCTGGAAATGAAACAAGGAACAAGGATGTTTTCAAAGACTAGAAGGATCTCTAAAACATTTTTAAAGTACAGGGCATTGATAAAGCTAAATACTCATAGTTTGTTTAATACAACAAATTAAGCAGTGAGAATAGTGAAATTATGCTGTTTAGAAAAGTATGGAAGGTGAGATTTTCTGCCTAATTATATAAGATGATTTCTCTAAAAAATACACATTATTTCAAAGACTTATTGGCTGTGAAATAAGTTAAGGGTATTTCAAATGTTTTGTCTGCAAAGAAAGGTGAGATATAGGGAATCACTGAAAGCCGAGGGGATAATATGTCAATATATACATTGCTATATGGTGAACTAAGCCTTAGGCCGGCAACAGTGTAGAGGAATGGACCCTTAGAAACGTACAAGTAAGCTGGAATCTTTAAAAGTTCAAATCTTTATATGTAAGAAGATTTATTAAAATGAATAACCAATTGTTTTAATTGACATTAGAAGATCAAAACAATAAACACTGAGAACATAGAAAAAAGATAAATAAAGATATGAGAAGAACTTAATACCACAGAAAACGTATAAAATTCAGGTGATTTAGTAAGTCCAAAGAATATTCTTTGAAAAGATTTAAAAGACACACTTTGATTAAGGAAAACAAAAACATATGTAAAGAATATACAGAAAGAATCAGGACAATGTTATAGCAGAGAATATATGAAATGCCAGTAAATTGAACATTTCTGTAAAGTGGACCATTTCCTAGCTCCTAAAGTTTACCAAAACTGACACAAGAGGAAATCATTTAAGGTCATCATGTCTGCCCTTGGCATTCTCGGAACGCCCTGGCCTCAGAATGCAGCATCTGTAGTCCATGGTAACTGCGGAGTGGGGGCGTGGCTGAGGGAGATTGGAAGACTGCCCTCACTGAGGGAGTGGGTGTGGCCATCTCTGCTGTGACTGAACAAAGGGCAGGGGAGCATGGGGCCCAGAGCTGTGCCCTCAGAGCCCGGCAGACCCAGTGGTGTGTCACAAGCATTTAGGCCCTGGCCAAAGGGCGCCTTCTTTGTCTGCACAGCTACCCAAACTCTCACCTTCCCACCCAGGCCGCCCTCTTATATGAAGTGTGTTTGGAACCTGTCCGCGCAGTACACCTCGCTGCACAGCTAACCATAGGTCAGGGCATCGTAGCTTCCTGCCAGGTGACCGAAGTTCGCAGGCAAATGGTCCCTGGGACACATGCAGAGAGGCTCCTGCCCGGGCCACAGGCCGCCCACTGCCCCTGTCCCAGATCGAAGGCTGAAAAGGAGCCATGTCTGAGTGTAGTGCCTCTCGAAGGAGTATTGGACCAACACTTGTACTAAACGGGGTCCTTGCGGGCAACTCATTGGAGGGACACAAATAAATCTTTGCCGACTTTCTGCTGAAGCTTACCAGCGTTCACACCTAAGCCTCTTACAAGGTCAGCTGTTTAGCTAAACATGAGCTCAAGATCTTAATTTACACAATATTGAAGAAATCAGCTACAAAGTGAGACAATCAGCAAAAACAATCAATACCAGAAGGAGATTCCCTAGGCCATCCATCTGATGTTGGAATAATCAGGTGCAAGGCAGAAAATATACATAAAAGTGGAACTGAAACAAGGAACAAGGAGGTTTTCAAAGGATGGTAGGATCTCTAAAAGATTTTTAAAGTACATGTCGTTGATAAACCTAAATACTGAAAGGTTGTTTAATACCACAGATTAAGCATTGAGAAGAGTGAAATTATGTTGTTTTGAAAACAATGGCAGTTGGGATTTTCTGCCTAATTATATAAGAAGTTTTCTCTACAAAATAGACATTATTTCAAAAACTTATTGGCTGTGAAATAAGTTAAGTGTATTTCAAATGGCTTGTCTGCAAAGAAAGGTGAGATGTAGGGAATCACAGAAAGTCTAGGGGAAAATGTCAATATATACATTGCTATATGGTGAACTAAGCCTTAGGCCAGCCACAATGTAGAGGACCTGACCCTTAGAAAGTTAAAAGTGAGCTGGAATCTTTAAAAGTTCAAATCTTTATAAGTAAAAAGATTTATTAAAATGAATAACCAAGAGTTTTAATGGACATCAGAAGATCAAAACAATAAACCCTGAGAACATAGAAAAAAGATAAATAAAGATATGAGCAGAACTAAATACCACAGAAAACGTATAAAATTCAGGTGAGGTAGTAAGTCCAAAGAATATTCTTTGGAAAGATTTAAAAGACACACTTTGATTAAGGAAAACACAAACATAATTAAAGAATATATAGAAAGAATCAGGACAATGTTATAGCAGAGAATATATGAAATGCCTGTAAATTTGAACATTTCTGTAAAGTGGACCATTTCCTAGCTCCTACAGTTTACCAAAACTGACACAAGAGGAAATCATTTAAGGTCATCATGTCGGCCCTTGGCCTTCTCGGAAAGCCCTGGCCTCAGAATGCATCATATGTAGTCCATGGTAAACTGCGGGGAGTGGGCGGGGCTGAAGGAGGCTGGAAAACTGCACTCACTGAGGGAGTGGGTGTGGCCATCTCTGCTGTGGCTGAACAAAGGCTGGGGAGCAGGGGGGCCATGGCAGGGCCCTAAGGGTCCGGCAGGCACAGTGGGGTGTCACAAGCATTTAGGCCGAGGCCATAGGGCGCCTTCTTTGTCTCCACAGCTGGCCAAACTCTGACCTTTCCAATCAGGCCGCCCTCTTAACTGAAGTGTGTGTGGAACCTCTCCGCAAAGTACACCTCGCTGCACAGCTATCCATCGGTCTGGGCATCGTACCCTCCTGCCAGTTGACCGAAGTTCACAGGAGAGATGATTCCTTGGTTCACACGCAGAGAGGCTCCTGCCAGGGCCACAGGCCGCCCACTGCCCCTGCCCAAGATCAGGGGCAGAAAGCAGCCCTGTCTAAGTCCCCTACCCCTAGAAGGATTATTGGACCAACACTTCTAGAAAACGGGGTCCTTGTGGGCAACTCATTGGAGGGACACAAATAAATCTTTGCCGACTTTTTGCTGAAACTTACGAGCGTTCACACCTAAGCCTATTACAAGGTCAGCTGTTTAGTTAAACATGAACTCATGATCTAAATTTACACAATAATGAAGAAATCAGCTACAAATTGAGACAGTCAGCAAAAACAATCAAAACCAGAATTAGATTCCCTAGGCCATCCGTCAGATGTTGGAATAATCAGGTGCTAGGCAGAAAATATACATAAACCTGGGAATGAAACAAGGAACAAGGATGCTTTCAAACACTGGTAGGATCTCTAAATCATTTTTAAAGTACATGTCATTGATAAAGCTAAATACTCATAGGTAGTTTAATACAACAAATTAAGCAGTGAGAAAAGTGAAATTATGCTGTTTAGAAAACTATGGAAGGTGAGATTTTCTGCCTAATTATATAAGATGATTTCTCTAAAAAATTCCCATTATTTCAAAGACTTATTGGCTGTGAAATAAGTTAACGGTATTTCAAATGATTTGTCTGCAAAGAAAGGTGAGATGTAGGGAATCACAGAAAGCCGAGGGGATAATATGTCAATATATACATTGCTATATGGTGAACTAAGCCTTAGGCCGGCAACAGTGTAGAGGAATGGACCCTTAGCAACGTACAAGTAAGCTGGAATCCTTAAAAGTTCAAATCTTTATATGTAAAAAGATTTATTAAAATGAATAACCAATTGTTTTAATTGACATCAGAAGATCAAAACAATAAACCCGGAGAACATGGAAAAAAGATAAATAAAGATATGAGCAGAACTTAATACCACAGAAAACGTATAAAATTCAGGTGATTTAGTAAGTCCAAAGAATAGTATTTGAAAAGATTTAAAAGACACACTTTGATTAAGGAAAACAAAAACATAAGTAAAGAATATACAGAAAGAATCAGGACAATGTTATAGCAGAGAATATATGAAATGCCAGTAAATTTGAACATTTGTGTGAAGTGGACCATCTCCTAGCTCCTAAAGTTTACCAAAACTGACACAAGAGGAAATCATTTAAGGTCATCATGTCTGCCCTTGGCATTCTCGGAAGTCCCTGGCCTCAGAATGCAGCATCTGTAGTCCATGGTAACCTGCGCAGAGGGGGCGTGGCTGAGGGAGGTTGGAAGACTGCCCTCACTGAGGCAGTGGGTGTGGCCATCTCTGCTGTGACTGAACAAAGGGCAGGGGAGCAGGAGGCCCAGGGAAGGTCCCTCAGAGTCCGGCAGACCCAGTGGGGTGTCACAACCATTTAGGCCAAGGCCAAAGGGCGCCATCTTTGTCTGCACAGCTGCCCAAACTCTCATCTTTCCACCCAGGCCGCCCTCTTATTTGAAGTGTGTTTGGAACCTGTCCGCGCAGTACACCTCGCTGCACTGCTAACCATAGGTCAGGGCATCGTAGCTTCCTGCCAGGTGACCGAAGTTCGCAGGCAAATGTGTCCCTGGGACACATGCAGAGAGGCTCCTGCCCGGGCCACAGGCCGCCCACTGGCCCTGCCCCAGATCGAACGCAGTAAAGCAGCCATGTCTGAGTCCACTGCCTCTCGAAGTTGTATTGGACCAACACTTGTAGTAAACGGGGTCCTTGCGGGCAACTCATTGGAGGGACACAAATAAATCTTTGCCGACTTCCTGCCGAAGCTTACCAGCGTTCACACCTAAGCCTCTTACAAGGTCAGCTGTTTAGCTAAACAGGAGCTCATGAACAAAATTTACACAATATTGAAGAAATCAGCTACAAAGTGAGACAATCAGCAAAAACAATCACTACCAGAATGAGATTCCCTAGGCCATCCATCTGATGTTGGAATAATCAGGTGCAAGGTAGAAAATATACATAAACATGGAAATGAAACAAGGAACAAGGATGTTTTCAAAGACTGGTAGGATCTCTAAAACATTTTTAAAGTACATGGCATTGATAAAGCTAAATACTCAAAGGTTCTTTAATACAACAAATTAAGCAGTGAGAAGAGTGAAATTATGCTGTTTAGAAAACTATGGAAGGTGAGATTTTCTGCCTAATTATATAAGATGATTTCTCTGAAAAATACACATTATTTCAAAGACTTATTGGCTGTGAAATAAGTTAAGGGTATTTCAAATGGCTTGTCTGCAAAGAAAGGTGAGATGTAGGGAATCACAGAAAGCAGAGGGGATAATATGTCAATATATACATTGCTATATGGTGAACTAAGACTTAGGCCAGCAACAGTGTAGAGGAATGGACCCATAGAAACGTACAAGTAAGCTGGAATCTTTAAAAGTTCAAATCTTTATAAGTAAAAAGATTTATTAAAATGAATAACCAAGTGTTTTAAATGACATCAGAAAATCAAAACAATAAACCCTGAGAACATAGAAAAAAGATAAATAAAGATATGAGCACAACTTAATACAACAGAAAAGATATAAAATTCAGGTGATTTAGTAAGTCCAAAGAATATTCTTTGAAAAGATTTAAAAGACACACTTTGATAAAGGAAAACAAAAACATAAGTAAAGAATATACAGAAAGAATCAGGACAATGTTATAGCAGAGAATATATGAAATGCCAGTAAATTTGAACATTTCTGTAAAGTGGACCATTTCCTAGCTCCTAAAGGTTACCAAAACTGACACAAGAGGAAATCATTTAAGGTCATCATGTCTGCCCTTGGCATTCTCGGAACGCCCTGGCCTCAGAATGCAGCATCTGTAGTCCATGGTAACCTGCGGAGAGGGGACGTGGCTGGGGGAGGTTGGAAGACTGCCTTCACTGAGGGAGTGGGTGTGGCCATCCCTGCTGTGACTGAACAAAGGGCAGGGGAGCAGGGGGCCCAGGGCAGTGCCCTCAGAGCCCGGCAGGCTCAGTGGGGTGTCACAAGCATTTAGGCCCAGGCCGTAGGGCGCCTTCTTTGTCTGCACAGCTGCCCAAACTCTCACTTTTCCACTCAGTCCACCCACTTAGTTGAAGTGTGTGTGGAACCTGTCCACGCAGTATACCTCGCTGCACAGCTATCCATAGGTCTGGGCATCGTACTTTCCTGCCAGGTGTCCGAAGTTCTCCAGAGAGATGATTCCTTGGTTCACACGCAAAGAGGCTCCTGCCCGGGCCACAGGCCGCCCACTGCCCCTGCCCAAGATCGGGGGCCGAAAGCAACCCTGTCTAAGTCCCCTACGCCTAGAGAGAGTATTGGACCAACACTTCTAGAAAACGGGGTCCTTGTGGGCAACTCATTGGAGGGACACAAATAAATCTTTGCCGACTTTTTGCTGAAACTTACGAGCGGTCACACCTAAGCCTCTTACAAGGTCAGGTGTTTAGCTAAACATGAGCTCATGATCTAAATTTACACAATAATGAAATAATCAGCTACAAAGGAAGACAATCAGCAAAAACAATCAATACCAGATTTAGATTCCCTAGGCCATCCGTCAGATGTTGGAATAATCAGGTGCTAGGCAGAACATATACAAAAACCTGGGAATGAAACAAGGAACAAGGATGTTTTCAAACACTGGTAGGATCTCTTAAACTTTTTTAAGGTACATGTCATTGATAAAGCTAAATACTCATAGGTTCTTTAATACAACAAATTAAGCAGTGAGAAGAGTGAAATTATGCTGTTTAGAAAACTATGGAAGGTGAGATTTTCTGCCTAATTATATAAGATGATTTCTCTAAAAAATACACATTATTTCAAAGACTTATTGGCTGTGAAATAAGTTAACGGTATTTCAAATGTTTTGTCTGCAAAGAAAGGTGAGATGTAGGGAATCACAGAAAGCCGAGGGGATAATATGTCAATATATACATTGCTATATGATGAGCTAAGCCTTAGGCCGGCAACAGTGTAGAGGAATGGACCCTTAGAAACGTACAAGTAAGCGGGAATCTTTAAAAGTTCAAATATTTATAAGTAAAAAGTTTTATTAAAATGAATAACCAATTGTTTTAATTGACATCAGAAGATCAAAACAATAAACACTGAGAACATAGAAAAAAGATAAATAAAGATATGAGCAGAACTTAATACCACAGAAAACGTATAAAATTCAGGTGATTTAGTAAGTCCAAAGAATATTCTTTGAAAATATTTAAAAGACACATTTTGATTAAGGAAAACAAAAACATAAGTAAAGAATATACAGAAAGAATCAGGACAATGTTATAGCAGAGAATATATGAAATGCCAGTAAATTTGAACATTTCTGTAAAGTGGACCATTGCCTAGCTCCTAAAGTTTACCAAAACTGACACAAGAGGAAATCATTTAAGGTCATCAAGTCTGCCCTTGACATTCTCGGAAAGCCCTGGCCTCAGAATGCAGCATCTGTAGTCCATGGTAACTGCGGAGAGGGGACGTGGCTGAGGGAGGTTGGAAGACTGCCCTCACTGAGGGAGTGGGTGTGGCCATCTCTGCTGTGACTGAACAAAGGGCAGGGGAGCATGGGGCCCAGGGCAGTGCCTTCAGAGCCCGGCACACCCAGTGGGGCGTCACAAGCATTTAGGCCCAGGACAAAGGGCGCCTTCTTTGTCTGCACAGCTGCCCAAACTCTCACCTTTCCACCCAGGCCGCCCTCTTATTTGAAGTGTGTTTGGAACCTGTCCGCACAGTACACCTTGCTGTACTGCTAACCATAGGTCAGGGCATCGTAGCTTCCTGCCAGGTGACCGAAGTTCGCAGGCAAATGGGTCCCTGGGACACATGCAGAGAGGCTCCGCCCGGCCGCAGGCCGCCCACTGGCCCTGCCCCAGATCGAAGGCTGAAAAGCAGCCGTGTCTGTGACCACTGCTTCTAGAAGGAGTATTGGACCAACACTTGTAGTAAACGGGGTCCTTGCGGGCAACTCCTTGGAGGGACACAAATAAATCTTTGCCGACTTTCTGCTGAAGCTTACCAGCGTTCACACCTAAGCCTCTTACAAGGTCAGCTGTTTAGCTAAACATGAGCTCATGATCTAAATTTACACAATATTGAAGAAATAAGCTGCAAAGTGAGACAATCAGCAAAAACAATCAATACCAGAATTAGATTCCCTAGGCCATCCGTCAGATGTTGGAATAATCAGGTGCTAGGCAGAACATATACATAAACCTGGGAATGAAACAAGGAACAAGGATGTTTTCAAACACTGGTAGGATCTCTTAAACATTTTTAAGGTACATGTCATTGATAAAGCTAAATACTCATAGGTTGTTTAATACAACAAATTAAGCAGTGAGAAGAGTGAAATTATGCTGTTTAGAAAACTATGGAGGGTGAGATTTTCTGCCTAATTATATAAGATGATTTCTCTAAAAAATACACATTATTTCAAAGACTTATTGGCTGTGAAATAAGTTAACGGTATTTCAAATGTTTTGTCTGCAAAGAAAGGTGAGATGTAGGGAATCACAGAAAGCCGAGGGGATAATGTCAATATATTCATTGCTATATGGTGAACTAAGCCTTAGGCCAGCCACAATGTAGACGACCTGACCCTTAGAAACTTAAAAGTGAGCTGGAATCTTTAAAAGTTCAAATCTTTATAAGTAAAAAGATTTATTAAATGAATAACCAAGAGTTTTAATGGACATCAGAAGATCAAAACAATAACCCTGAGAACATAGAAAAAAGATAAATACAGATATGAGCAGAACTTAACAACTCAGAAAACGTATAAAATTCAGGTGAGGTAGTAAGTCCAAAGAATATTCTTTGAAAAGATTTAAAAGACACAATTTGATTAAGGAAAACACAAACAAAATTAAAGAATATATAGAAAGAATCAGGACAGTGTTACAGCAGAGACTATATGAAATGCCAGTAAATTTGAACATTTCTGTAAAGTGGACCATTTCCTAGCTCCTACAGTTTACCAAAACTGACACAAGAGGAAATCATTTAAGGTCATCATGTCTGCCCTTGGCATTCTCGGAATGCCCTGGCCTCACAATGCAGCATCTGTAGTACATGGTAACCTGCGGAGAGTGGGCGGGGCTGAGTGAGGCTGGAACACTGCCCTCACTGAGGGAGTGGGTGTGGCCATCTCTGCTGTGACTGAACAAAGGGCAGGGGAGCAGGGGGCCCTGGGCAGGGCACTCAGAGCCAGGCAGGCCCAGTGGGGTGTCACAAGCATTTAGGCCCTGGCCATAGGGCGCCTTCTTTGTCTGCACAGCTGCCCAAACTCTCACTTTTCCACTCAGGCCACCCACTTAGTAAAAGTGTGTGTGGAACCTGTCCGTGCAGTATACCTCGCTGCACAGCGAAGCATAGGTCTGGGCATCGTAGCTTCCGGCCAGGTGACCGAAGTTCGCAGGAGAGATGATTCCCTGGTTCACACGCAGAGAGGCTCCTGCCCGGGCCACAGGCCGCCCACTGCCCCTGTCCAGGAGCGTGGGCCGAAAACAGCCCTGTCTAAGTCCCCTACCCCTAGAGGGAGTATTGGACCAACACTTCTAGTAAACGGGGTCCTAGTGGGCAACTCATTGGAGGGACACAAATAAATCTTTGGCGACTTTTTGTTGAAACTTACGAGCGTTCACCCCTAATCCTCTTACAAGGTCAGCTGTTTAGCTAAACATGAGCTCATGATCTAAATTTACACAATAATGAAGAAATCAGCTACAAAGGGAGACAATCAGCAAAACAATCAATACCAGAATTAGATTCCCTAGGCCATCCGTCAGATGTTGGAATAATCAGGTGCTAGGCAGAAAATATACATAAACCTGGAAATGAAACAAGGAACAAGGATGTTTTCAAAGACTGGTAGGATCTCTAAAACATTTTTAAAGTACATGTCATTGATAAAGCTAAATACTAAAAGGTTGTTTAATACAACAAATTAAGCAGTGAGAAGAGTGAAATTATGCTGTTTAGAAAACTATGGAAGATGAGATTTTCTGCCTAATTATATAAGATGATTTCTCTAAAAAATACACATCATTTCTAAGACTTATTGGCTGTGAAATAAGTTAATGGTATATCAAATTGCTTGTCTGCAAAGAAATGTGAGATGTAGGGAATCACAGAAAGCCAAGGGGATAATATGTCAATATATACATTGCTATATGGTGAACTAAGCCTTAGGCCGGCAACAGTGTAGAGAAATGGACCCTTAGAAACGTACAAGTACGCTGGAATCTTTAAAAGTTCAAATCTTTATAAGTAAAAAGGTTTATTAAAATGAATAACCAAGTGTTTTACTTGACATCAGAAAATCAAAACAATAAACCCTGAGAACATAGAAAAAAGATAAATAAAGATATGAGCAGATCTTAATACCACAGAAAACGTATAAAATTCAGGTGATTTAGTAAGTCCAAAGAATATTCTTTGAAAAGATATAAAAGACACACTTTGATAAAGGAAAACAAAAACATAAGTAAAGAATATACAGAAAGAATCAGGACAATGTTATAGCAGAGAATATATGAAATGCCAGTAAATTTGAACATTTCTGTAAAGTGGACCATTTCCTAGCTCCTAAAGTTTACCAAAACTGACACAGGAGGAAATCATTTAAGGTCATCATGACTGCCCTTGGCATTCTCGGAACGCCCTGGCCTCAGAATGCAGCATCTGTAGTCCATGGTAACCTGCGGAGACTGGGCGTGGCTGAGGGAGGGTGGAACACTGCCCTCACTGAGGGAGTGGGTGTGGCCATCTCTGCTGTGACTGAACAAAGGACAGGGGAGCAGGGGGCCCAGGGCAGGGCCCTCAGAGCCCGGCAAGCCCAGTGGGGTGTCACAAGCATTTAGGACCAGGCCATAGGGCGCCTTCTTTGTCTGCACAGCTCTCCAAACTCTCACTTTTCCACTCAGGCCGCCCTCTTTTTGAAGTGTGTTTGGAACCGGTACGCGCAGTACACCTCGCTGCACAGTTATCCATAGGACAGGGCATCGTAGCTTCCTGCCAGGTGACCGAAGTTCGCAGGCAAATGGGTCTCTGGGACACATGCAGAGAGGCTCCTGCCCGGGCCACAGGCTCCCCACTGGCCCTGCCCAGATCGAAGGCTGAAAAGCAGCCATGTCTGAAACCACTGCCTCACGAAGGAGTATTGGACCAACACTTGTAGAAAACGGGGTCCTTGCGGGCAACTCATTGGAGGGATACAAGTAAATCTTTGCCGACTTTCTGCTGAAGCTTACCAGCGTTCACACCTAAGCCTCTTACAAGGTCAGCTGTTTAGCTAAACATGAGCTCATGATCTAAATTTACACAATATTGAAGAAATCAGCTACAAAGTGAGACAATCAGCAAAAACAATCAATACCAGAATGAGATTCCCTAGGCCATCCATCTGATGTTGGAATAATCAGGTGCAATGCAGAAAATATACATAAAACTGGAACTGAAACAAGGAACAAGGAGGTTTTCAAAGGATGGTAGGATCTCTAAAACATTTTTAAAGTACATGTCGTTGATAAACCTAAATACTCAAAGGTTGTGTTATACAACAGATTCATAATTGAGAAGAGTGCAATTATGCTGTTTTGAAAACTATGGCAGGTGAGATTTTCTGCCTAATTATATAAGAAGATTTCTCTAAAAAATAGACATTATTTCAAAGACTTATTGGCTGTGAAATAAGTTAAGTGTATTTCAAATGGCTTGTCTGAAAAGAAAGGTGAGATGTAGGGGATCAAGAAAGTCGAGGGGAAAATGTCAATATATACATTACTATATGGTGAACTAAGCTTTAGGCCAGCCACTATGTAGAGGACCTGACCCTTAGAAAATTAAAAGTGAGCTGGAATCTTTAAAAGTTCAAATCTTTATAAGTAAAATGTTTTATTAAAATGAATAACCGAGTGTTTTAATTGACATCAGAAGATCAAAACAATAAACCTGAGAACATAGAAGAAAGATAAATAAAGATATGAGCAGAACTTAATACCACAGAAAACGTATAAAATTCAGGTGAGGTAGTAAGTCCAAAGAATATTCTTTGAAAAGATTTAAAAGACTCACTTTGATTAAGGAAAAAACGAACATAATTAAAGAATATATAGAAAGAATCAGGAAAATGTTATAGCAGAGAATATATGAAATGCCAGTAAATTTGAACATTTCTGTAAAGTGGACCATTTCCTAGCTCCTACAGTTTACCAAAACTGACACAAGAGGAAATCATTTAAGGTCATCATGTCTGCTGTTGGCATTCTCGGAATACCCTGGCCTCAGAATGCAGCATCTGTAGTCCAAGGTAACCTGCGGAGAGTGGGCGGGGCTGAGGGAGGCTGAAGACTGCCCTCACTGAGGGAGTGGGTGTGGCCATCTCTGCTGTGACTGAACAAAGGGCAGGGGAGCTGGGGGCCCAGGGCAGGGCCCTCAGATACCGGCAGGCCCAGTGGGGTGTCACAAACATTTAGTCCCAGCCAATACGGCGCCTTCATTGTCTGCACAGCTGTCCAAACTCTCACTTTTCCACTCAGGCCGCCCACTTAGTTGAAGTGTGTGTTGAAACTGTCCGCGCAGTACACCTCGCTGCACAGGTAACCATAGTTCAGGGCATCGTAGCTTCCTGCCAGGTGACCGAAGTTCGCAGGCAAATGGGTCCCTGGGACACATGCGGAGACGCTCCTGCCCGGGCCACAGGCCGCCCACAGGCCCTGCCCCAGATCGAAGGCTGAAAAGCAGCCATGTCTGAGTCCACTGCCTCTCGAAAGATTATTGGACCAACACTTGTAGAAAACGGGGACCTTGCGGGCAACTCATTGGAGGGACACAAATAAATCTTTGCCGACTTTCCGCTGAAGCTTACCAGCGTTCACACCTAAGCCTCTTACAAGGTCAGCTGTTTAGCTAAACATGAGCTCATGATCTAAATTTACACAATATTGAAGAAATCAGCTACAAAGTGAGACAATCAGCAAAAACAATCAATACCAGAATGAGATTCCCTATGCCATCCATCTGATGTTGGAATAATCAGGTGCAAGGCAGAAAATATACATAAAACTGGAACTGAAACAAGGAACAAGGAGGTTTTCAAAGGCTAGTAGGATCTCTAAAACATTTTTAAAGTACATGTCGTTAAAAAAACTAAATACTCAAAGGTTGTTTAATACCACAGATTAAGCATTGAGAAGAGTGAAATTATGCTGTTTTGAAAACTATGGCAGGTGAGATTTTCTGCCTAAATATATAAGAAGATTTCTCTAAAAAATAGACATTATTTCAAAGACTTATTGGCTGTGAAATAAGTTAAGTGTATTTCAAATGGCTTGTCTGCACAGAAAGGTGAGAGGTAGGGAATCACAGAAAGTCGAGGGGAAAATGTCAATATATACATTGATATATGGTGAACTAAGCCTTAGGCCAGCCACACTGTAGAGGACCTGACACTTAGAAACTTAAAAGTGAGCTGGAATCTTTAAAAGTTCAAATGTTTATAAGAAAAAAGATTTATGAAAATGAATAACCAAGTGTTTTAATTGACATCAGAAAATCAAAACAATAAACCCTGAGAACATAGAAAAAAGATAAATAAATATATGAGCAGAACTTAATACCACAGAAAACGTATAAAATTCAGGTGAGGTAGTAAGTCCAAAGAATATTCTTTGAAAAGATTTAAAAGACTCACTTTGATTAAGGAAAACACAAACATAATTAAAGAATATATAGAAAGAATCAGGAAAATGTTATAGCAGAGAATATATGAAATGCCAGTAAATTTGAACATTTCTGTAAAGTGGACCATTTCCTAGCTCCTACAGTTTACCAAAACTGACACAAGAGGAAATCATTTAAGGTCATCATGTCGGCCCTTGGCATTCTCGGAACGCCCTGGGCTCAGAATGCAGCATCTGTAGTCCATGGTAACCTGCCGAGAGTGGGAGGGGCTGAGGGAGACTGGAACACTGCCCTCACTGAGTGAGTGGGTGTGGCCATCTCTGCTGTGACTGAACAAAGGGCAGCGGAGCAGGGGGCCCAGGGCAGGGACCTCAGATCCCGGCAGGCCCAGTGGTGTGTCACAAGCATTTAGGCCCAGGCCTCAGGGCGCCTTCTTTGTCTGCACAGCTGCACAATCTCTCATTTTTCCACACAGGCCGCCCACTTAGTTGAAGTGTGTGTGGAACCTGTCCGCGCAGTACACCTCGCTGCCCAGCTAACCATAGGTCTGGGCATCGTAGCCTCCTGCCAGGTGACCGAAGTTCGCAGGAGAGATGATTACCAGGTTCACACGCAGAGAGGCTCCTGCACGGGCCACAGGCCGCCCACTGCCCCTGTCCAGGATCGGGGGCCGAAAGCAGCCCTGTCTAAGTACCCTACCCCTTGAGGGAGTATTTGACCAACAATTCTAGAAAACGGGGTCCTTGTGGGCCACTCATTGGAGGGACACAAATAATTCTTTGCCGAATTTTTGCTGAAACTTAAGAGCGTTCACACCGAAGCCTCTTACAAGGACAGCTGTTTAGCTAAACATGAGCTCATGATCTAAATTTACACAATAATGAAGAAATCAGCTACAAAGGGAGACAATCAGCAAAAACAATCAATACCAGAATTAGATTCCCTAGGCCATCCGTCAGATGTTGGAATAATCAGGGGCTAGGCAGAAAATATACATAAACCTGGAAAGGAAACAAGGAACAAGGATGTTTTCAAAGACTGGTAGGATCTCTAAAGCATTTTTGAAGTACATGTCATTGATAAAGCTAAATACTCAAAGGTTGTTTAATACAACAAATTAAGCAGTGAGAAGAGTGAAATTATGCTGTTTAGAAAACTATGGAAGGTGAGATTTTCTGCCTAATTATATAAGATGATTTCTCTAAAAAATACACCTTATTTCAAAGACTTATAGGCTGTGAAATAAGTTAAGGGTATTTCAGATGGATTGTCTGCAAAGAATGGTGAGTTGTAGGGAATCACAGAAAGCCGAAGGGATAATATGTCAATATATACATTGCTATATGGTGAACTAAGCCTTAGGCCGGCAACACTGTAGAGGAATTGACCCTTAGAAACGTACAAGTAAGCTGGAATCTTTAAAAGTTCAAATCTTTATAAGTAAAAAGATTTATTAAAATGAATAACCAAGTGTTTTACTTGACATCAGAAAATCAAAACAATAAACCCTGAGAACATAGAAAAAAGATAAATAAAGATATGAGCAGGACTTAATACCACAGAAAACGTATAAAATTCAGGTGAGGTAGTAAGTCCAAAGAATATTCTTTGAAAAGATTTCAAAGACACACTTTGATTAAGGAAAACAGAACATAAGTAAAGAATATACAGAAAGAATCAGGACAATGTTATAGCAGAGAATATATGAAATGCCAGTAAATTTGAACATTTCTGTAAAGTTGACCATTTCCTAACTCGTACAGTTTAACAAATCTGACACAAGAGGAAATCATTTAAGGTAATCATGTCTGCTCTTGGCATTCTCGGTATACCCTGGCCTCAGAATGCAGCATCTGTTGTCCAAGGTAACCTGCGGACAGTGGGCGTGGCTGAGGGAGGCTGAAGACTGCCCTCACTGAGGGAGTGGGTGTGGCCATCTCTGCTGTGACTGAACAATGGGCAGGGGAGCAGGGGGCCAGGGAAGGGCCCTCAGAGCCCGGCAGGCCCAATGGGTGTCACAAGCATTTAGGCCAAGGCCATAGGGCGCCTTCTTTGTGCTGTCCAAACTCTCACTTTTCCACTCAGGCCGCTCACTTAGTTGAAGTGTGTGTTGAACCTGTCTGCGCAGTACACCTCGCTGCACAGCTAACCATAGGTCTGGGCATCGTAGCTTGTGCCAGGTGACCAAAGTTCGCTGGCAGATATGTCCCTGGGACACACGTGGAGAGGCTCCTGCCCGGGACACAGGCCGCCCTCTGCCCCTGCCACAAATCGGGGGCTGCAAAAAACCCTGTCTGAGTCCCCTGCGTCTAGAGGGAGTATAGGACCAACACTTGTAGAAAACGGGGTCCTCGCGGGCAACACTTTGGAGGGACACAAATAAAACTTTGCCGACTTTCTGCTGAAGCTTACGAGCGTTCACACCTAAGCCTCTTAAAAGGTCAGCTGTTTAGCTAAACATGTGCTCATGATCTATATTTACACAATAAGGAAGAAATCAGCTACAAGGGGAGACAATCAGCAAAAAAAATCCATACCAGTATTAGATTCCCTAGGCCATCCATCAGATGTTGGAATAATCAGGTGCAAGGCTGAAAATATACATAAAACTGGAACTTAAACAACTAACAAGGATGTTTTCAAAGACTGGTAGGATCTCTCAAACATTTTTAAAGTACTTGTCATTGATAAAGCTAAATACTCAAAGGTTGTTTAATACCACAGATTAAGCATTGAGAAGAGTGAAATTATGTTGTTTTGAAAACTATGGCAGGTGAGATTTTCTGCCTAATTATATAAGAAGATTTCTTTAAAAAATAGACATTATTTTAAAGACTTATAGGCTGTGAAATAAGTTAAGTGTATTTCAAATGGCTTGTCTGCAAAGAACGGTGAGATGTAGGGAATCACAGAAAGTCAAGGGGAAAATGTCAATATATACATTGTTATATGGTGAACTAAGCCTTTGGCCAGACACAATGTAGAGGACCTGACCCTTAGAAACTTAAAAGTGAGCTGGAATCTTTAAAGTTCAAATATTTATAAGTAAATATATTTATGAAAATGAATAACCAAGTGTTTTAATTGACATCAGAAGATCAAAACAATAAACCCTGAGAACATAGAAAAAAGATAAATAAAGATATGAGCAGAACTTAATACCACAGAAAACGTATAAAATTCAGGTGAGGTAGTACGTCAAAAGAACATTCTTTGAAAAGATTTAAAAGACACACTTTGATTAAGGAAAACACAAACATAATTAAATAATATATAGAAAGAATCAGGACAATGTTATAGCAGAGAATATATGAAATGCCAGTAAATTTGAACATTTCTGTAAAGTTGACCATTTCCTAGCTCCAATAGTTTACCAAAACTGACACAAGAGGAAATCATTTAAGGTCATCATGTCTGCCCTTGGCATTCTCGGAACGTCCTGGCCACAGAATGCAGCATCTGTAGTCCATGGTAACCTGCGGAGAGTGGGCGGGGCTGAGGGAGGCTGGAACAATGCCCTTACTGAGGGAGTGGGTGTGGCCATCTCTGCTGTGACTGAACAAATGTCAGGGGAGCAGGGGCCCCAAGGCAGGGCCCTCAGAGCCCGGCAGGCACAGTGGGGTGTCGCAAGCATTTAGTCCCAGGCAATAGGGGGACTTCTTTGTCTGCGCAGCTGCCCAAACTCACAATTTTCTACTCAGGCCGCCCACTTAGCTGAAGTGTGTGTGGAACCTGTCCGCGCTGTACACCTCGCTGCACAGCTAACCATAGGTCTGGGCATCGTAGCTTCCTGCCAGGTGACCGAAGTTCGCAGGAGAGATGATTCCCAGGTTCACACGCAGAGAGGCTCCTGCACGGGCCACAGGCCGCCCATGCCCCTGCCCAATATCGGGGTCCGAAAGCAGCCCTGTCTAAGTCCCCTACCCCTAGAGGGAGTATTGGACCAACACTTCTAGAAAACGGGGTCCTTGTGGGCAACTCATTGGAGGGACACAAATAAATCTTTGCCGACTTTTTGCTGAAACTTGCGAGCGTTCACACCTAAGCCTCTTACAAGGTCAGCTGTTTAGCTAAACATGAGCTCATGATCTAAATTTACACAATAATGAAGAATTCAGCTACAAAGGGAGACAATCAGCAAAAACAATCAATACCAGAATTAGATTCCCTAGGCCATCCGTCAGATGTTGGAATAATCAGGGGCTAGGCAGAAAATATACATAAACCTGGAAATGAAACAAGGAACAAGGATGTTTTCAAAGACTGGTAGGATCATTAAAACATTTTTAAACTACATGTCATTGATAAAGCTAAATACTCAATGGTTGTTTAATACAACAAATTAAGCAGTGAGAAGAGTGAAATTATGCTGTTTAGAAAACTATGGAAGATGTGATTTTCTGCCTAATTATATAAGATGATTTCTCTAAAAAATACACATTATTTCAAAGACTTATTGCCTGTGAAATAAGTTAATGGTATTTCAAAAGGCTTGTCTGCAAATAAAGGTGAGATGTAGGGAATCACAGAAAGTCGAGGGGAAAATGTCAATATATACATTGCTATAGGGTGAACTAAGCCTTAGGCCAGCCACAATGTAGAGGACCTGACCCTTAGAAACTTAAAAGTGAGCTGGAATCTTTAAAAGTTCAAATCTTTATAAGTAAAAAGCTTTATTAAAATGAATAACCAAGAGTTTTAATGGACATCAGAAGATCAAAACAATAAACCCTGAGATCATAGAAAAAAGATAAATAAAGATATGAGCAGAACTTAATACCACAGAAAACGTATAAAATTCAGGTGAGGTAGTAAGTCCAAAGAATATTCTTTGAAAAGATTTAAAATACACACTTTGATTAAAGAAAACACAAACATAATTAAAGAATATATAGAAAGAATCAGGACAATGTTATAGCAGAGAATATATGAAATGCCAGTAAATTTGAACATTTCTGTAAAGTTGACCATTTCCTAGCTCCTACAGTTTACCAAAACTGACACAAGAGGAAATCATTTAAGGTCATCATGTCTGCTCTTGGCATTCTCGGAATGCCCTGGCCTCAGAATGCAGCATCTGAGTCCATCGTAACCTGCGGAGAGCGGGCGGGGCTGAGGGAGGCTGGAACACTGCCCTCACTGAGGGAGTGGGTGTGGCCAACTCTGCTGTGACTGAACAAAGGGCAGGGGAGCAGGGGGCCCAGGGCAGGGCCCTCAGAGCCAGGCAGGCCCAGTGGGGTGTCACAAGCATTTAGGCCCAGGCCATAGGGCGCCTTCTTTGTCTGCACAGCTGCCCAATCTCTCATTTTTCCACTCAGGCCGCCCACTTAGTTGAAGTCTGTGTGTAACCTGTCTACGCAGTACTCCTCGCTGCCCAGCTAACCATAGGTCTGGGCATCGTAGCTTCCTGCCAGGTGACCGAAGTTCGCAGGAGAGATGATTCCCAGGTTCACATGCAGAGAGTCTCCTGCCCGGGCCACAGGCCGCCCACTGCCCCTGCCCAAGTTCGGGGGCCGAAAGCAGCCCTGTCTAAGTCCCCTACCACTAGAGGGAGTATTGGACCAACACTTCTAGAGAACGGGGTCCTTCTGGGCAACTCATTGGAGGGACACAAATAAATCTTTGCCGACTTTTTGCTGAAACTTACGAGCGTTCACACCTAAGCCTCTTACAAGGTCAGCTGTTTAGCTAAGCATGAGCTCATGATCTAAATTTACACAGTAATGAAGAAATCAGCTACATAGGGAGACAATCAGCAAAAACAATCAATACCAGAATTAGATTCCCTAGGCCATCCTTGAGATGTTGGAATAATCAGGTGCTAGGCAGAAAATATACATAAACCTGGAAATGAAACAAGGAACAAGCATGTTTTCAAAGACTGGTAGGATCTCCAAAACATTTTTAAAGTACATGGCATTGATAAAGATAAATAATCAAAGGTTCTTTAATACAACAAATTAAGCAGTGAGAAGAGTGAAATTATGCTGTTTAGAAAACTATGGAAGGTGAGATTTTCTGCCTAATTATATAAGATGATTTCTCTAAAAAATACACATTATTTCAAAGACTTATTGGCTGTGAAATAAGTTAAGGTTATTTCAAATGGCTTGTCTTCAAAGATAGGTGAGATGTAGGGAATCACAGAAAGCCGAGGGGATAATATGTCAATATATACATTGCTATATGGTGAACTAAGCCTTAGGCCGGCAACAGTGTATAGGAATGGACCCTTAGAAACTTACAAGTAAGCTGGAATCTTTAAAAGTTCAAATCTTTATAAGTAAAAAGCTTTATTAAAATGAATAAACAAGTGTTTTAATTTACATCAGAAAATCAAAAAAATAAACCGTGAGAACATAGAAAAAATATAAATAAAGATACGAGCAGAACATAATACAACAGAAAACGTATAAAATTCAGGTGATTTAGTAAGTCCAAAGAATATTCTTTGAAAAGATTTAAAAGACACACTTTGATTAAGGAAAACAAAAAAAAAAGTAAAGAATACACAGAAAGAATCAGGACAATGTTATAGCAGAGAACATATGAAATGCCAGTAAATTTGAACATTTCTGTAAAGTGGACCATTTCCTAGCGCCTAAACTTTACCAAAACTGACAAAAGAGGAAATCATTTATGGTCATCCCGTCTGCCCTTGGCATTCTCGGAACGCCCTGGCCTCAGAATGCAGCATCTGTAGTCCATGGTAACCTGCAGAGAGGGGGCGTGGCTGAGGGAGTTTGGAATACTGCCTTCACTGAGGGAGTGGGTGTGGCCATCTCTGCTGTGACTGAACAAAGGGCAGGGGAGCAGGGGGCCCAGGGCAGGGCCCTCAGAGCCCGGCAGGCCCAGTGGGGTGTCACAAGCATTTAGGCCCAGGCCAAAGGGCGCCTTCTTTGTCTGCACAGCTGCCCACACTCTCACTTTTCCTTTCAGGCCACCCACTTAGTTGAAGTGTTTGTGGAACATGTCAGCGCAGTATACCTCGCTGCACAGCTATCCATAGGTCTGGGCATCGTACCTTCCTGCCAGGTGACCGAAGTTCACAGGAGAGATGATTCCTTGGTTCACACGCAGAGAGTCTCCTGCCCGGGCCACAGGCCGCCCACTGCCCATGCCCAAGATCGGGGGCCGAAAGCAGCCCTGTCTAAGTCCCCTACCACTAGAGGGAGTATTGGAACAACACTTCTAGAAAACGGGGTCCTTGTGGGCAACTCATTGGAGGGACACAAATAAATCGTTGCCGACTTTTTGCTGAAACTTACGAGCTTTCCCACCTAAGCCACTTACAAGGTCAGCTGTTTAGCTAAACATGAGCTCATGATCTAAATTTACACAATAATGAAGAAATCAGCTACAAAGGGAGACAATCAGCAAAAAGAATCAATACGAGAATTAGATTCCCTAGGCCATCCGTCAGATGTTGGAATAATCAGGTGCTAGGCAGAAAATATACATAAACCTGGGAATGAAACAAGGAACAAGGATGTTTTCAAACACTGGTAGGATCTCTAAAACATTTTTAAAGTACATGTCATTGATAAAGCTAAATACTCATAGGTGGTTTAATACAACAAATTAAGCAGTGAGTAGAGTGAAATTATGCTGTTTAGAAAACTATGGAAGGTGAGATTTTCTGCCTAATTATATAAGATGATTTCTCTAAAAAATTCCCATTATTTCAAAGACTTATTGGCTGTGAAATAAGTTAACGGTATTTCAAATGTTTTGTCTGCAAAGAAAGGTGAGATGAAGGGAATCACAGAAAGCCGAGGGTATAATATGTCAATATATACATTGCTATATGGTGAACTAAGCCTTAGGCAGGCAACAGTGTAGAGGAATGGACCCTTAGAAACGTACAAGTAAGCTGGAATCTTTAAAAGTTCAAATCTTTATATGGAAAAACATTTATTAAAATGAATAAACAATTGTTTTAATTGACATCAGAAGATCAAAACAATAAACCCTGAGAACATAGAAAAAAGATAAATAAAGATATGAGCAGAACTTAATACCACAGAAAACGTATAAAATTCAGGTGATTTAGTAATTCCAAAGAATATTCTTTGAAAAGATTTAAAAGACACACTTTGATTAATGAAAAAAAAAACATAAGTAAAGAATATACAGAAAGAATCAGGACAAAGTTATAGCAGAGAATATATGAAATGCCAGTAAATTTGAACATTTCTGTAAAGTGGACCATTTCCTAGCTCCTAAAGTTTACCAAAACTGACACAAGAGGAAATCATTTAAGGTCATCATGTCTGCCCCTGGCATTCTCGGAACGCCCTGGCCTCAGAATGCAGCATCTGTAGTCCATGGTAACCTGCGGAGAGGGGGCGTGGCTGAGGGAGGTTGGAAGACTGCCCTCAGTGAGGGAATGTGTGTGGCCATCTCTGCTGTGACTGAACAAAGGGCAGGGGAGCATGGGGCCCAGGGCAGTGCCCTCAGAGTACGGCAGACCCAGTGGGGTGTCACAAGCATTTAGGCCCAGGACAAAGGGCGCCTTCTTTTTCTGCACAGCTGCCCAAACTCTCACCTTTCCACCCAGGCCGCCATCTTATTTGAAGTGTGTTTGGAACCTGTCCGCGCAGTACACTTCGCTGCACTGCTAACCATAGGTCAGGGCATCGTAGCTTCCTGCCAGGTTACCGAAGTTCGCAGGCAAATGGGTCCCTGTGACACATGCAGAGAGGCTCCTGCCCGGGCCACAGGCGGCCCATAGGCCCTGCCAAAGATCGAAGGCTGAAAAGCAGCCATGTCTGAGTCCACTGCCTCTCGCAGGAGTATAGGACGAACACTTGTAGTAAACGGGGTCCTTGCGGGCAACTCATTGGAGGGACAAAAATAAATCTTTGCGACTTTCTGCTGAAGCTTACCAGCGTTCACACCTAAGCCTCTTACAAGGTCAGCTGTTTAGCTAAACATGAGCTCATGATCCAAATTTACACAATATTGAAGAAATCAGCTACAAAGTGAGACAATCAGCAAAAACAATCAATACCAGAATTAGATTCCCTAGGCCATCAATCTGATGTTGGAATAATAAGGTGCAAGGCAGAAAATATACATAAAACTTGAAATGAAACAAAGAACCAGGAGGTTTTCAAAGGTTGGTAGGATCTCTAAAACATTTTTAAAGTACATGTCGTTGATAAACCTAAATACTCAAAGGTTGTTTAATACCACAGATTAAGCTTTGAGAAGAGTGAAATTATGTTGTTTTGAAAACTATGGCAGGTGGCATTTTCTGCCTAATTATATAAGAAGATTTCTCTAAAAAATAGACATTATTTCAAAGACTTAATGGCTGTGAAATAAGTTAAGTGTATTTCAAATGGCTTGTCTGCAAAGAAAGCTGAGATGTAGGGAATCACAGAAAGTCGAGGGGAAAATGTCAATATATACATTGCTATATGGTGAACTAAGCCTTAGGCCAGCCACAATGTAGAGGACCTGACCCTTAAAAACTTAAAAGTGAGCTGGAATCTTTAAAAGTTCAATTGTTTATAAGTAAAAAGTTTTATGAAAATGAATAACCAAGTGTTTTAATTGACATCAGAAAATCAAAACAATAAACCCTGAGATCATAGAAAAAAGATAAATAAAGATATGAGCAGAACTTAATACCACAGAAAACGTATAAAATTCAGGTGAGGTAGTAAGTCCAAAGAATATTCTTTGAAAAGATTTAAAAGACACACTTTGATTAAGGTAAACACAAACATAATTAAAGAATATATAGAAAGAATCAGGACAATGTTATAGCAGAGAATATATGAAATGCCAGTAAATTTGAACATTTCGGTAAAGTGGACCACTTCCTAGCTCCTACAGTTTACCAAAACTGACACAAGAGGGAATCATGTAAGGTCATCATGTCGGCCCTTGGCATTCTCGGAACACCCTGGCCTCAGAATGCAGCATCTGTAGTCCATGGTAACCTGCGGAGAGTGAGCGGGGCTGAGGGAGGCTGGAAGACTGCCCTCACTGAGGGAGTGGGTGTGGCCATCTCTGCTGTGACTGAACAAAGGGCAGGGGAGCAGGTGGCCCAGGGCAGGGCCCTCAGAGCCCGGAAGGCCCAGTGGGGTGTCACATGCATTTAGGCCCAGGCCATAGGGCGCCTTCTTTGTCTGCACAGCTGCACAAACTCTCACTTTTCCACTCAGATCACCCACTTAGTTGAAGTGTGTGTGGAACCTGTCCGTGCAGTATACCTCGCTGCACAACTAACCATAGGTCTGTGCATCGTAGCTTCCTGCCAGGTGACCGAAGTACGCAGGAGAGATGATTCCCTGGTTCACACGCAGAGAGGCTCCTGACGGGCCACAGGCCGCCCACTGCCCCTGCCCAAGATCGGGGGCGGAAAGCAGCCTTTCTATGTCCACTATCCCTAGAGGGAGTATTGGACCAACACTTCTAGAAAACGGAGTCCTTGTGGGCAACTCATTGAGGGACACAAATAAATCTTTGCCGACTTTTTGCTGAAACTTACGAGCGTTAACACTTAAGCCTCTTACAAGGTCAGCTGTTAAGCTAAACATGAGCTCATGATCTAAATTTACACAATAATGAAGAAATCAGCTACAAAGTGAGACAATCAGCAAAAACAATCAATACCAGAATTAGATTCCCTAGGCCATCCATCAGATGTTGGAATAATCAGGTGCTAGGCAGAAAATATACATTAACCTGGAAAAGAAACAAAAACAAGGATATTTTCAAAGACTGGTAGGATGTCTAAAACATTTTAAAGTACATGTCATTGATAAAGCTAAATACTCAAAGGTTGTGTAAGACAACTTATTCAACATTGAGAAGAGTGAAATTATGCTGTTTTGAAAACTAGGGCCGGACAGATATTCTGCCTCATTATATAAGAATATTTCTCTAAAAAATACACATTATTTCAAAGACTTATTGGCTGTGAAATAAGTTAAGGGTATTTCAAATGGCTTGTCTGCAAAGAAAGGTGAGATGTAGGAAATCACAGAAAGCCGAGGGTAAAATAGGTCAATATATAATTGCTATATGGTGAACTAAGCCTTAGGCCAGCCACAATGTAGAGGACCTCACCCTTAGAAACTTAAAAGTGAGCTGGAATCTTTAAAAGTTCAAATCTTTATAAGTAAAAAGATTTATGAAAATGAATACCCAAGTGTTTTAATTTACATCCGAATATCAAAACAATAAACCCTGAGAACATAGAAAAAAGATAAATAAAGATATGAGCAGAACTTAATACCACAGAAAAAGTATAAAATTCGGGTGAGGTAGTAAGTCCAAAGAATATTCTTTGAAAAGATTTAAAAGACACACTTTGATTAAGGAAAACACAAATATAATTAAAGAATATATAGAAAGAATCAGGACAATGTTATAGCAGAGAATATATGAAATGCCAGTAAATTTGAACATTTGTGTAAAGTGGACCATTTCCTAGCTCCTAAAGTTTAACAAAGCTGACACAAGAGGAAATCATTTCAGGTCATCATGTCTGCCCTTGGCATTCTCGGAACGTCCTGGCCTCAGAATGCAGCATCTGTAGTCCATGGTAACCTGCGGAGAGGGGGAGGGGCTGAGGGAGGTTGGAACACTGCCCTCACTGAGGGAGTGTGTGTGGCCATCTCTGCTGTGACTGAACAAAGGCAGGGGAGCATGGGGCCCAGGGCAGGGCCCTCAGAGACCGGCAGGCCCAGTGGGATGCCACAGGCATTTAAGCCCTGGCCAAAGGGCGCCTTCTTTGTCTGCACAGCAGTCCAAACTCTCACCTTTCCACTCAGTCCGCCCTATTACTTGAAGTGTGGGTGGAAACTGTCCGCGCAGTACACCTCGCTGCACAGCTAACCATAGGTCTGTGAATCGTAGCTTCCTGCCAGGTGACCGAAGTTCGCAGGCAGATGGGTCCCTGGGACACACGCGGAGAGGCTCCTGACTGGGCCACAGGCGGCCCACTGCCCCTGCCGTAGATCGGGGGCCGCAAAGCCGCCCAGTCTGAGTCCCCTGCCTCTACAGGGAGTATTGGACCAACACTTGTAGAAAACGGGTTCCTCGCGGGCAACTCATTGGAGGGACACAAATAACTCGTTTCCGAATTTCTGCTGAAGCTTACGTGCATTCACACTTAAGACTCTTACAAGGTCAGCTGTTTAGCTAAACATGAGCTCATGATCTATATTTACTAAATAATGAAGAAATCAGCTACAAGGGGAGACAATCAGCAAACACAATCAATACCAGAATTAGATACCCTAGGCCATCCATCAGATGTTGGAATAATCAGGTGCAAGGCAGAAAATATACACAAAACTGGAACTGAAACAAGGAACAAGGATGTTATCAAAGAATGATAAGATGTCTAAAACATTTTTAAAGTACATGTCATTGATAAAGCTAAATACTCAATGGTTGTGTAGTACAAGAGATTCATAGTTCAGAAAAGTGAAATTATGCACTTTTGAAAACTATGGCAGGTCAGATTTTCTGCCTCATTATATAAGAATATTTCTCTAAATAATACACATTATTTCAAAGACTTATTGGCTGTGAAATAAGTTAAGGGAATTGCAAATGACTTGTCTGCAAAGAAAGGTGAGATGTAGGGACTCACAGAAAGTCGAGGGCAAAATAAGTCAATATATAATTGCTATATGGTGAACTAAGCCTTATGCCAGCAACAATGTAGAGGAACTGACCCTTAGAAACTTACAAGTAAGCTGGAATCCTCAAAATTTCAAATCTTTATAAGTAAAAAGATTTATTAAAATGAATAACCAGGTGTTTTAATTGACATCAGAAGATCAATACATTAAGCCCTGAGAACATAGAAAAAAGATAAATAAAGATATGAGCAGAACTTAATACAACAGAAAACGTATACAATTCAGGAGATGTAGTAAGTCCAAAGAATATTCTTTGAAAAGATTTAAAAGACAGAGTTTGATTAAGGACAACAACAAAAAAAATAAGCAATGCATATACAGAAAGAATTAGGACAATGTTATAGCAGAGAATATATGAAATGCGGGAAAATTTGAACATTTTTGTAAAGTGGACCATTTCCTAGCTCCTAAATTTTACCAAAATTGACACAAGTGGAAATCATTTAAGGTCATCATGTCTTCCCTTGGCATTCTAGGAACGCCCTGGCCTCAGAATGCAGCATCTGTAGTCCATGGTAACCTGCGGAGAAGGGGCGGAGCTGAGGGAGGTTGGAACACTGCCCTCACAGAGGAGAGGGTGTGGCATTCTCTGCTGTGAATGAACAAAGGGCAGGGGAATAAGGGGAGCATGGCAGGGCCCTCAGAGGCCTGCAGGCCCAGTGGGGTGTCACAAGCATTTAGGCCCAGGGAAAGGGCACCATCTTTGTCTGCACAGCTGCCCAAACTCTCACCTTTCCCCTCAGGCCGCCCTCTTATTTGAAGTGTGTGTGGAACCTGTCGGCACAGTACACCTCGCTGCACAGCTAACCATATGTCTGGGCATCGTAGCTTCCTGACAGGTGACTGAAGTTCGCAGGCAGATGGGTCCCTGGGAAACACGCGGACAGGCTCCTGCCCAGGCCACCGGTCGCCCACTGCCCCTGCCCCAGATTGGGGATCGCAAAGCAGCCGCCTCTGATTCCCCTGCCTCAAGAGGGAGGATTGGAACAACTCTTGTAGAAAATGGGGTCCTCACGGGCAACTCATTTGAGGGACACAAATAAACCATTGCCGCCTTCTGCTGAAGCTTACGAGCAATCACACCTAAGCCTCTTACAAGGTAAGCTGTTTAGCTCAACATGTGCTCATGATCTAAATTTACACAATAATTAAGAAATCAGTTACAAGAGGAGAGAATCAGCAAAAACAATCAATACCAGAATTAGATTCTGTAGGCCATCCATCAGATGTTGGAATAATCAGGTGCAAGGCAGAAAATATACACAAAACTGGAACTGAAACAAGGAACAAGGATGTTTTCAAATCCTGATAGGATCTCTAAAACATTTTTAAAGTACATGTCATTGATAAAACCAAATACTCAAAGGTTGCTTAATACAACAAATTCATCATTGAGAAGAGTGAAATTATGCTGTTTTGAAAACTATGGCAGGTCAGATTTTCTGCCTAATTATATAAGAAGATGTATCTAAAAAATTCACATTATTTCAAAGACTTATTGGCTGTGAAATAAGATAAGGATATTTCAAATGGCTTGTCTGCAAAGAAAGGTGAGATGTAGGAAATCACAGAAAGCCGAGGGAAAAATAGGTTAATATATACATTGCTGTATGGTGAATTAAGCCTTAGGCCAGCCACAATGTAGAGGACGTGACCCTTAGAAATTTACAGGTAAGCTGGAATCTTCAAAAGTTCAAATCTTTATAAGTAAAATGATTTATGAAAATGAATAACCAAGTGTTTTAATTGACATCAGAAGATCAAATTAATAAACCATGAGAACATAGAAAAAAGATAAATAAAGATATGAGCAGAACTTAATACAACAGAAAACGTATAAAATTCAGGTGATGTAGTAAGTCTGAAGAATATTCTTTGAAAAGACTTAAAAGACACACTTTGATTAAGGAAAACAAAAACATAAGTAAAAAATATAGAACAGAATCAGAACAATGTTATACCAGAGAATATCTGAAATTCCAGTAAATTTGAACATTTTTGTAAAGTGGACCATTTCCTAGCTCCTACTGTTTACCAAAACTGACACAAGAGGAAATCATTTAAGGTCATCATGCCTGCCCTTGGCATTCTCGGAACGCCCTGGCCTCAGAATGCAGCATCTGTAGTCCATGGTAACCTGTGGAGAGGGGGCGGGGCTGAGGGAGTTTGGAACACTGCCCTCACTGAGGGAGTGTGTGTGGCCATCTCTGCTGTGACTGAACAAAGGGCAGGGGAGAAGGGGGACGAGGGCAGGGCCCTCAGAGCCCAGCATTCCCATTGGGGTTTCACAAGCATTTAGGCCCATTGCAAAGGGCGTCTTCTTTGCCTGCACAGCTGCCCAAACTCTCACCTTTACCCTCAGGCAGCCCTCTTACTTGAAGTGTGTGTGGAAGCTGTCCGTGCAGTACACCTCACTGCAGAGCTAACCATAGGTCGGGCATCGTAGCATCCTGCCGGTTGACCAAAGTTTGCAGGCAGATTGTCTCTGTGACACACGTGGAGAGCCTCCTGCCCAGGCCACAGGCCGCCCACTGCCCCTGCCCCAGATCGGGGGCCGCAAACAGCCCTTTCTTAGTCCCCTGCCACTAGAGGGTGTATTGGACCAACACTTGTAGAAAACGGGGTCCTCGTGGGCAACTCATTGGAGAGACACAAATAAATCTTTGCCGACTTTCTGCTGAAGCTTACGAGCGTTCACACCTAAGACTCTTACAAGGTCAGCTGTTTCTGTAAACATGAGCTCATCATCTAAATTTACACAATAATGAAGAAATCAGCTACAAGGGGAAACAATCACCAAAAACAATCAATACCAGAATTAGATTCCCTAGGCCATCCATCAGATGTTGGAATAATCAGGTGCAAGGCAGAAAATATACACAAAACTGGAACTGAAACAAGGAACAAGGATGTTTTCAAAGAATGGTAGGGTCTCTAAAACATTTTTAAAGTACTTGTCATTGATAAAGCTGAATACTCAAAGGTTGTGTAATACAACAGATTCATCATTGAGAAGACAGAAATTATGCTGTTTTGAAAACTATGGCAGGTGAGATTTTCTGCCTCATTATATAAGAAGATTTCTCTAAAAAATACACATTATTTCAAAGACTTATTAGCTGTGAAATAAGTTAAGTGTATTTCAAATGGCTTGTCTGCAAAGAAAGCAGAGATGTAGGAAATCACAGAAAGCCGAGGGGAGAATAGGTGAATATATACATTGCTATATGGTGAACTAAGCCTTAGGCCAGCAACAATGTAGAGGACCTGACCCTTAGAAACTTACAAGTAAGCTGGAACCTTCAAAATTTCAAATCTTTATAAGTAAAACGTTTTATTAAAATGAATAACCAAGTGTTTTAATTGACATCAGAAGATCAAAATATTAAGCCCTGAGAACATAGAAAAAAGTTAAATAAAGATATGAGCAGAACTTAATACGAAAGAAAACGTATACAATTCAGGTGATGTAGTAAGGCCAAAGAATTTTCTTTAAAAGATTTAAAAGACAGAGTTTGATTAAGGAAAACAAAAACATAAGTAAAGCATATACAGAAAGAATAAGGCCAATGTTATAGCAGATAATATATGAAATGCCCGTAAATTTGAACATTTCTGTAAAGTGGACCATTTCCTAGCTCCTAAAGTTTACCAAAACTGACACAAGAGGAAATCATTTAAGTTCATCATGTCTGCCCTTGGCATCCTCGGAATGCCCTGTCCTCAGAATGCTGCATCTGTAGTCCATGGTAACCTGCGGAGAGGGGGCGGGGCTGAGGGAGTTTGGAACACTGCCCACACTGAGGGAGTAGGTGAGGCCATCTCTGCTGTGACTGAACAAATGGCAGGGGAACAAGGGTCCCAGGGAGGGGCCCTCAGAGCCGGGCAGTCCCAGTGGGGTGTCACAAGCATTTAGGCCCAGGCCAAAGGACGCCATCTTTGTCTGCACAGCTGCCCAAACTCTCACCTTTCCCCTCAGGCCGCCCTCTTACTTGAAGTGTGTGTGGAACCTGTCCGCGCAGTACACCTCCCTGAACAGCTAACCATAGGTCTGGGCATCGTAGCATCCTGACAGGTGACCGAAGTTCGCATGCAGAGGGGTCACTGGGAGAGACGTGGAGAGGTTCCTGCCCGGGCCAGAGGCCGCACAGAGCCCCTTGCCATGATCCGGGTCTGCAAACATCCCTCTATGAGTCCCCTGTCACTACAGGGAGTATTGGACCAACATTTGTAGAAAACGGGGTCCTCGCGGGCAACTCTTTGGAGGGACACAAGTAAATCTTTGCCGACTTTTTGCTGAAGCTTACGAGCATTCACACCTAAGGCTCATACAAGGTCAGCTGTTTAGCTAAACATGAGCTCATCATCTAAATTTACAAAATAATGAAGAAATCAGCTACAAGGGGAAACAATCACGAAAACCCATCAATATCAGAATTAGATTCCTTAGGCCATCAATCAGATTTTGGAATAATCAGGTGCAAGGCAGAAAATATACACAAAACTGGAACTGAAACAAGGAACAAGGATGTTTTCAAAGACTGGTAGGATCTCTAAAACATTTTTAAAGTACATGTCATTGATAAAGGTAAATACTCAGAGGTTGTGTAAGACAACAGATTCATCATTGAGAAGAGTGAAATAATGCTCTTTTGAAAACTATGGCAGGTCAGATTTTCTGCCTAATTATATAAGAACATTTCTCTAAAAAATACGCATTATTTCAACCACTTATTGGCTGTGAAATAAGTTAAGGGTATTTCAAATGGCTTGTCTGCAAAGAAAGGTGAGATGTAGGAAATCACAGAAAGCCGAGGGGAAAATAGGTCAATATATACATTGCTATATGGTGAACTAAACCTTAGGCCAGCAACAATGTAGAGGACCTGACCCTTATAAACTTACAAGTAAGCTGGAATCTTCAAAAGTTGAAATCTTTATAAGTAAAAAGATTTATGAAAATGAATAACCAAGTGTTTTAATTGACATCAGAAGATCAAAACAATAAACCCTGAGAACATAGAAAAAAGATAAATAAAGATATGAGCAGAACTTTATACAACAGAAAACGTATAAAATTCAGGTGATGTAGTAAGTCCAAAGAATTTTCTTTGAAAAGATTTAAAAGACACACTTTGATTAAGGAAAACAAAAACATAAGTGAAGAATATACAGAAAGAATCAGGACAATGATATAGCAGAGAATATCTGAAATGCCAGAAAATTTGATCATTTCTGTAAAGTGGACCATTTCCTAGTTCCTAAAGTTTACCAAAACTGACACAAGAGGAAATCATTTAAGGTCATCATGTCTGCCCTTGGCATTCTCGCAACGCCATGGCCTCAGAATGCAGCATATGTAGTCCATGGTAACCTGCGGATAGGGGGCGGCGCTGAGGGAGGTTGGAACACTGCCCTCACTGAGTGAGTGGGTGCAGCCATCTCTGCCGTGACTGAACAAAGGGCAGGGGAGCAGGAGGCCCAGGGCAGGGCCCTCAGAGCCCGGCAGTCACAGTGGGTTGTCACAAGCATTTAGGCCCAGGCCAAAGGATGCCTTCTTTGTCTGCACAACAGCCCAAACTCTCACATTTCCCCTCAGGCCGCCCTCTTATTTGAAGTGTGTGTGGAACCTGTCTGTGCAGTACACCTCGCTTCAGAGATAACCATAGGTCCGGGCATAGTAGCTTCCTGCAGGTTGACCGAAGTTCTCAAGCAGATGGGTCCCTGGTAAACACGCGGAGAGGCTCCTGCCCGGGCCTCAGGCCGCCCACTGCCCCTGCCCAAGATCGGGGGCTGCAAAGCAGCTCTCTCTGAGTCCCCTGCCTCTAGAGCGTGTATTGAATCAACACTTGTAGAAAACGGGGTCCTCGCAGGCAACTCATTGGAGGGACACAAATAAATCTTTGTGGACTTTCTGCTGAAGCTTACGTGCGTTCACACCTAAGCCTCTTACAATGTCAGCTGTTTAGCTAAACATGAGCTCATGATCTAAATTTACACAATAATGAAGAAATCAGCTACAAGGGGAGACAATCAGCAAAAACCATCAATACCAGAATTAGATTCCCAAGCCCATCTATCAGATGTTGGAATAATCAGGGGCAAGGCAGAAAATATACATAAAACTGGAAATGAAACAAGGAACAGGGATGTTTTCAAAGACGGGTAGGATCTCTAAAACATTTTTAAAGTATATGTCATTGATAATGCTAAATACTCAAAGGTTCTGTAATACAACAGATTCATCATTGAGAAGAGGGAAATTATGCTGTTTTGAAAACTATGGCAGGTCAGATTTTCTGCCTAATTATATAAGAAGATTTCTCTAAAAAATACACATTATTTCAAAGACTATTTGGCTGTGAAATAAGTTAAGGGTATTTCAAATGGCTTGTCTGCAAAGAAAGGTGAGATGTAGGGAATCACAGAAAGCCGAGGAGAAAATAGGTCAATATATACATTGCTATATGGTGAACTAAGCCTTAGGCCAGCAGCAGTGTAGAGTACACGACCCTTAGAAACTTACAAGTAAGCTGGAATCTTCAAAAGTTCAAATCTTTATAAGAAAAAGATTTATTAAAATGAATAACCAAGTGTTTTAATTCGCATCAGAAGATCAAAACAATAAACCCTGAGAACATAGAAAAAAGATAAATAAAGATATGAGCAGAACTTAATACAACAGGAAACGTATAAAATTCAGGTGATGTAGTAAGTCCAAAGAATATTCATTGTAAATATTTAAAAGACACAATTTGATTAAGGAAAACAAAAAAAAAGTAAAGAATATACAGAAAGAATCAGGACAATGTTATAGCAGAGAAGATCTGAAATGCCAGTAAATTTGAACATTTCTGTAAAGTGGACCATTTCCTAGCTCCTAAAGTTTACCAAAACTGACACAAGAGCAAATCATTTAAGGTCATCATGTCTGCCCTTGGCATTCTCGGAACGCCCTGGCCTCAGAATGCAGCATCTGTATTCCAATGTAAACTGCGGAGAGGGGGCACGGCTGAGGGAGGTTGGAACACTGCCCTCACTGAGGGAGTGGGTGTGGCCATCTCTGCTGTGACGGAACAAAGGGCAGGGGAGCAGGGCGTCCAGGGCAGGGCCCTAAGAGCCCGGCATGCCCAGTGGGGTGTCACAAGCATTTAGGCCCAAGCCAAAGGGCGCCTTCTTAGTCTGCACAACTGCCCAAACTCTCACTTTTCCACTCAACCTGCCCTCTTACGTGAAGTGTGTGTGGAACCTGTCCGAGCAGTACACCTTCCTGCACAGCTAACCATAGGTCTGGGAATCGTAGCTCCCTGCCAGGTGACCGAAGTTTGCAGGCAGATACGTCCATGGGACACACGCGGAGAGGCTCCTGCCCGGGCAACAGGGTTCCAACTGCCCCTGCACCAGATTGGGTGTCGCAAAGCAACCTTGTCTGTGTCCCTGCCTCTAGAGGGAGTATTGGACAATCACTTGTAGAAAACTGGGTCCTCGCGGGCCACTCATTGGAGGGACACAAATAATTATTTGCCGACTTTCTGATGAAGCTTACGAGAGTTCACACCTAAGCGTCTTACAAGGTCAGCTGTTTAGCTAAACATGAGCTCATGATCTAAATTTACACAATAATGAAGAAATCAGCTACAAGGGGGAGACAATCAGCAAAAACAATCAATACCAGAATTAGATTCCCTAGGACATCCATCAGATGTTGTAATAATCAGGTGCAAGGCAGAAAATATACATAAAACTGGAACTGAAACAAGGAACTAGGATGTTTTCAAAGACTGGTAGGATCTATAAAACATTTTTAAAGTACATGTCATTGATAAAGCTAAATACTCAAAGGTTGTGTCATACAACAGATTCATCACTGAGAAGAGTGAAATTATGCTGTTTTGAAAACTATGTCAGGTCAGATTTTCTGCCTAATTATATAAGAAGATTTCTCTAAAAATTACACATTATTTCAAAGACTTATTGGCTGTGAAATAAGTTAAGGGTATTTCAAATGGCTTGTCTGCAAAGAGAGGTGAGATGTAGGGAATCATAGAAAGTCGAGGGGAAAATAGGTCAATATATACATTGCTCTATGGTGAACTAAGCCTTAGGCGAGCAACAATGTAGAGGACCTGACCCTTAGAAACTTACATGTAAGTTGGAATCTTCAAAAGTTCAAATCTTTATATGTAAAAAGATTTATGAAAATGAATAACCAAGTGTTTTAATTGACATCAGAAGATCAAAACAATAAACCCTGAGAACATAGAAAAAAGATAAATAAAGATATGAGCAGAACTTAATACAACAGAAAATGTATAAAATTCAGGTGATGTAGTAAGTCCAAAGAATATTTTGTAAAATAATTAAAAGACACACTTTGATTAAGGAAATCAAAAACATAAGTAAAGAATATACAGAAAGAATCAGGACAGTGTTATAGCAGAGAACATCTGGAATGCCAGTAAATTTGAACATTTCTGTAAAGTGGACCATTTCCTAGCTCCTAAAGTTTATCAAAACTGACACTAGAGGAAACCATTTAAGAACATTATGTCTGCCCTTGGCATTCTCGGAACGCCCTGGACTCAGAATGCAACATCTGTAGTCCATGGTAACCTGCGGAGATGGGGCGGGGCTGAGGGAGTTTGGAACACTGCCCTCACTGAGGGAGTGGGTGTGGCCATTTCTGCTGTGACTGAACAAAGGGCAGTGGAGCAGAGAGTCTGGGCAGGGCCCTCAGAGCCCGGCAGGCCCAGTGGGGTGTCACAAGCATTTAGGCCCAGGCCAAAGGGCGCCTTCTTTGTCTGCACAGCTAGCCAAACTCTCACCTTTCCACTCAGCCCGCCCTCTTACTTGAAGTGTGTGTGTAACCTGTCCACGCAGTACACCTCGCTGCACAGCTAACCATAGGTCTGGGCATCGTAGCTTCTTGCCAGGAGACCGACGTTCGCAGGCAGATGGGTAATTGGGACACACGCTGAGAGGCTCCTGCACGGGCCACAGGACTCCAACTGACCCTGTACCACATCGGGGGCCGCAAACCAACCTTTTCTGAGTCCGTGCCTCAAGAGGGAGTATTGGACCAACACTTGTAGAAAACTGGGTCCTCGCGGGCCACTCATTGGAGGGACACAAATAAATCTTTGCCGACTTTCTGATGAAGCTTACGAGATTTCAGACCTAAGCCTCTTACAAGGTCAGCTGTTTAGCTAAACATGAGCTCATGATCTAAATTTACACAATAATGAAGAAATCAGCTACAAGTGGGAGACAATCAGCAAAAACAATCAATACCAGAAATAGATTCCCTAGGCAATCAATCAGATGTTGGAATAATCAGGTGCAAGGCAGAAAATATACCTAAAACTGGAACTGAAACAAGGAACAAGGATGTTTCCAAAGACTGGTAGGATAACTAAATCATTTTTAAAGTACATGTCATTGATAATGCTAAATACTCAAATGTTATGTAATACAACAGATTCATCATTGAGAAGAGTGAAATTATGCTGTTTTGAAAACTATGGCAGGTCAGATTTTCTGCCTAATTATATAAGAAGATTTCTCTAAAAAATACACATTATTTCAAAGACTTATTGGCTGTGAAATAAGATAAGGGTATTTCAAATGGCTTGTCTGCAAAGAAAGGTGAGATGTAGGGAATCACAGAAAGTCGAGGGGAAAATAGGTCAATATATACTTTGCTATATGGTGAAGTAAGCCTTAGGCCAGCAACAATGTAGAGGACCTGACCCTTAGAAACTTACAAGTAAGTCGGAATCTTCAAAAGTTCAAATCTTTATAAGTAAAAAGATTTATGAAAATGAATAACTAGGTGTTTTAATTGGCATCAGAAGATCAAAACAATAAACCCTGAGAACATAGAAAAAAGATAAATAAAGATATGAGCAGAACTTAATACAACAGAAATCGTATAAAATTCAGGTGATGTAGTAAGTCTGAAGAATATTCTTTGAAAAGACTTAAAAGACACACTTTGATTAAGGAAAACAAAAACATAAGTAAAAAATATAGAACAGAATCAGAACAATGTTATACCAGAGAATATCTGAAATTCCAGTAAATTTGAACATTTGTGTAAAGTGGACCATTTCCTAGCTCCTACTGTTTACCAAAACTGACACAAGAGGAAATCATTTAAGGTCATCATGCCTGCCCTTGGCATTCTCGGAACGCCCTGGCCTTACAATGCAGCATCTGTAGTCCATGGTAACCTGTGGAGAGGGGGCGGGGCTGAGGGAGTTTGGAACACTGCCCTCACTGAGGGAGTGTGTGTGGCCATCTCTGCTGTGACTGAACAAAGGGCAGGGGAGAAGGGGGACGAGGGCAGGGCCCTCAGAGCCCAGCATTCCCATTGGGGTGTCACAAGCATTTAGGCCCATTGCAAAGGGCGTCTTCTTTGCCTGCACAGCTGCCCAAACTCTCACCTTTCCCCTCAGGCAGCCCTCTTACTTGAAGTGTGTGTGGAAGCTGTCCGTGCAGTACACCTCACTGCAGAGCTAACCATAGGTCGGGCATCGTAGCATCCTGCCGGTTGACCAAAGTTTGCAGGCAGATGTTCTCTGTGACACACGTGGAGAGCCTCCTGCCAAGGCCACAGGCCGCCCACTGCCCCTGCCCCAGATCGGGGGCCGCAAACAGCCCTTTCTTAGTCCCCTGCCACTAGAGGGTGTATTGGACCAACACTTGTAGAAAACGGGGTCCTCGCGGGCAACTCATTGGAGAGACACAAATAAATCTTTGCCGACTTTCTGCTGAAGCTTACGAGCGTTCACACCTAAGACTCTTACAAGGTCAGCTGTTTCTGTAAACATGAGCTCATCATCTAAATTTACACAATAATGAAGAAATCAGCTACAAGGGGAAACAATCACCAAAAACAATCAATACCAGAATTAGACTCCCTAGGCCATCCATCAGATGTTGGAATAATCAGGTGCAAGGCAGAAAATATACACAAAACTGGAACTGAAACAAGGAACAAGGATGTTTTCAAAGAATGGTAGGGTCTCTAAAACATTTTTAAAGTACTTGTCATTGATAAAGCTGAATACTCAAAGGTTGTGTAATACAACAGATTCATCATTGAGAAGACAGAAATTATGCTGTTTTGAAAACTATGGCAGGTGAGATTTTCTGCCTCATTATATAAGAAGATTTCTCTAAAAAATACACATTATTTCAAAGACTTATTAGCTGTGAAATAAGTTAAGTGTATTTCAAATGGCTTGTCTGCAAAGAAAGCAGAGATGTAGGAAATCACAGAAAGCCGAGGGGAGAATAGGTGAATATATACATTGCTATATGGTGAACTAAGCCTTAGGCCAGCAACAATGTAGAGGACCTGACCCTTAGAAACTTACAAGTAAGCTGGAACCTTCAAAATTTCAAATCTTTATAAGTAAAACGTTTTATTAAAATGAATAACCAAGTGTTTTAATTGACATCAGAAGATCAAAACATTAAGCCCTGAGAACATAGAAAAAAGATAAATAAAGATATGAGCAGAACTTAATACGAAAGAAAACGTATACAATTCAGGTGATGTAGTAAGGCCAAAGAATTTTCTTTAAAAGATTTAAAAGACAGAGTTTGATTAAGGAAAACAAAAACATAAGTAAAGCATATACAGAAAGAATAAGGACAATGTTATAGAAGATAATATATGAAATGCCCGTAAATTTGAACATTTCTGTAAAGTGGACCATTTCCTAGCTCCTAAAGTTTACCAAAACTGACACAAGAGGAAATCATTTAAGTTCATCATGTCTGCCCTTGGAATCCTCGGAATGCCCTGTCCTCAGAATGCTGCATCTGTAGTCCATGGTAACCTGCGGAGAGGGGGCGGGGCTGAGGGAGTTTGGAACACTGCCCACACTGAGGGAGTGGGTGAGGCCATCTCTGCTGTGACTGAACAAATGGCAGGGGAACAAGGGTCCCAGGGAGGGGCCCTCAGAGCCGGGCAGTCCCAGTGGGGTGTCACAAGCATTTAGGCCCAGGCCAAAGGACGCCATCTTTGTCTGCACAGCTGCCCAAACTCTCACATTTCCCCTCAGGCCGCCGTCTTATTTAAAGTGTGTGTGGAACCTGTCCGCGCAGTACACCTCCCTGAACAGCTAACCATAGGTCTGGGCATCGTAGCATCCTGACAGGTGACCGAAGTTCGCACGCAGAGGGGTCACTGGGAGAGACGTGGAGAGCTTCCTGCCCGGGCCAGAGGCCGCACAGAGCCCCTTGCCATGATCCGGGTCTGCAAACAGCCCTCTCTGAGTCCCCTGCCACTAGAGGGAGTATTGGACCAACATTTGTAGAAAACGGGGTCCTCGCGGGCAACTCATTGGTGGGACACAAGTAAATCTTTGCCGACTTTTTGCTGAAGCTTACGAGCGTTCACACCTAAGGCTCATACAAGGTCAACTGTTTAGCTAAACATAAGCTCATCATCTAAATTTACAAAATAATGAAGAAATCAGCTACAAGGGGAAACAATCACGAAAAACTATCAATATCAGAATTAGATTCCTTAGGCCATCAATCAGATGTTGGAATAATCAGGTGCAAGGCAGAAAATATACACAAAACTGGAACTGAAACAAGGAACAAGGATGTTTTCAAAGACTGGTAGGATCTCTAAAACATTTTTAAAGTACATGTCATTGATAAAGGTAAATACTCAGAGGTTGTGTAAGACAACAGATTCATCATTGAGAAGAGTGAAATAATGCTCTTTTGAAAACTATGGCAGGTCAGATTTTCTGCCTAATTACATAAGAACATTTCTCTAAAAAATACGCATTATTTCAACCACTTATTGGCTGTGAAATAAGTTAAGGGTATTTCAAATGGCTTGTCTGCAAAGAAAGGTGAGATGTAGGAAATCACAGAAAGCCGAGGGGAAAATAGGTCAATATATACATTGCTATATGGTGAACTAAACCTTAGGCCAGCAACAATGTAGAGGACCTGACCCTTATAAACTTACAAGTAAGCTGGAATCTTCAAAAGTTGAAATCTTTATAAGTAAAAAGATTTATGAAAATGAATAACCAAGTGTTTTAATTGACATCAGAAGATCAAAACAATAAACCCTGAGAACATAGAAAAAAGATAATAAAGATATGAGCAGAACTTAATACAACAGAAAACGTATAAAATTCAGGTGATGTAGTAAGTCCAAAGAATTTTCTTTGAAAAGATTTAAAAGACACACTTTGATTAAGGAAAACAAAAACATAAGTGAAGAATATACAGAAAGAATCAGGACAATGATATAGCAGAGAATATCTGAAATGCCAGTAAATTTGAACATTTCTGTAAAGTGGACCATTTCCTAGTTCCTAAAGTTTACCAAAACTGACACAAGAGGAAATCATTTAAGGTCATCATGTCTGCCCTTGGCATTCTCGGAACGCCATGGCCTCAGAATGCAGCACATGTAGTCCATGGTAACCTGCGGATAGGGGGCGGCGCTGAGGGAGGTTGGAACACTGCCCTCACTGATGGAGTGGGTGCAGCCATCTCTGCCGTGACTGAACAAAGGGCAGGGGAGCAGGAGTCCCAGGGCAGGGCCCTCAGAGCCCGGCAGTCCCAGTGGGTTGTCACACCATTTAGGCCCATGCCAAAGGATGCCTTCTTTGTCTGCACAGCAGCCCAAACTCTCACCTTTCCCCTCAGGCCGCTCTCTTATTTGAAGTGTGTGTGGAACCTGTCTGTGCAGTACACCTCGCTTCAGAGATAACCATAGGTCCGGGCATAGTAGCTTCCTGCAGGTTGACCAAAGTTCTCAAGCAGATGGGTCCCTGGTAAACACACGGAGAGGCTCCTGCCCGTGCCACAGGCCGCCCACTGCCCCTGCCCCAGATCGGGAGCTGCAAAGCAGCTCTCTCTGAGTCCCCTGCCTCTAGAGGGTGTATTGAATCAACACTTGTAGAAAACGGGGTCCTCGCAGGCAACTCATTGGAGGGACACAAATAAATCTTTGCGGACTTTCTGCTGAAGCTTACGTGCGTTCACACTTAAGCCTCTTACAAGGTCAGCTGTATAGCTAAACATGAGCTCATGATCTAAATTTACACAATAATGAAGAAATCAGCTACAAGGGGAGACAATCAGCAAAAACCATCAATACCAGAATTAGATTCCCAAGCCCATCTATCAGATGTTGGAATAATCAGGTGCAAGGCAGAAAATATACATAAAACTGGAAATGAAACAAGGAACAAGGATGTTTTCAAAGACGGGTAGGATCTCTATAACATTTTTAAAGTATATGTTATTGATAATGCTAAATACTCAAAGGTTCTGTAATACAACAGATTCATCATTGAGAAGAGTGAAATTATGCTGTTTTGAAAACTATGGCAGGTAAGATTTTCTGCCTAATTATATAAGAAGATTTCTCTAAAAAATACACATTATTTCAAAGACTATTTGGCTGTGAAATAAGTTAAGGGTATTTCAAATGGCTTGTCTGCAAAGAAAGGTGAGATGTAGGGAATCACAGAAAGCCGAGGAGAAAATAGGTCAATATATACATTGCTATATGGTGAACTAAGCCTTAGGCCAGCAGCAGTGTAGAGTACACGACCATTAGAAACTTACAAGTAAGCTGGAATCTTCAAAAGTTCAAATCTTTATATGAAAAAGATTTATTAAAATGAATAACCAAGTGTTTTAATTGACATCAGAAGATCAAAACAATAAAACCTGAGAACATAGAAAAAAGATAAATAAAGATATGAGGAGAACTTAATACAACAGAAAACGTATAAAATTCAGGTGATGTAGTAAGTCCAAAGAATATTCATTGAAAAGATTTAAAAGACACAATTTGATTAAGGAAACCAAAAAAAAAGTAAAGAATATACAGAAAGAATCAGGACAATGTTACAGCAGAGAAGATCTGAAATGCCAGTAAATTTGAACATTTCTGTAAAGCGGACCATTTCCTAGCTCCTAAAGTTTACCAAAACTGACACAAGAGGAAATCATTTAAGGTCATCATGTCTGCCCTTGGCATTCTCGGAACACCCTGGCCTCAGAATGCAGCATCTGTATTCCATGGTAAACTGCGAAGAGGGGGCACGGCTGAGGGAGGTTGGAACACTGCCCTCACTGAGGGAGTGTGTGTGGCCATCTCTGCTGTGACGGAACAAAGGGCAGGGGAGCAGGGCGTCCAGGGCAGGGCCCTCAGAGCCCGGCATGCCCAGTGGGGTGTCACAAGCATTTAGGCCCAAGCCAAAGGGCGCCTTCTTGTTCTGCACAACTGCCCAAACTCTCACTTTTCCACTCAACCCGCCCTCTTACGTGAAGTGTGTGTGGAACCTGTCCGAGCAGTACACCTTCCTGCACAGCTAACCATAGGTCTGGGAATCGTAGCTCCCTGCCAGGTGACCGAAGTTTGCAGGCAGATACGTCCCTGGGACACACGCGGAGAGGCTCCTGCCCGGGCAACAGGGTTCCAACTGCCCCTGCACCAGATTGGGTGCCGCAAAGCAACCTTGTCTGTGTCCCTGCCTCTAGAGGGAGTTTTGGACAATCACTTGTAGAAAACTGGGTCCTCGCGGGCCACTCATTGTAGGGACACAAATAATTATTTGCCGACTTTCTGATGAAGCTTACGAGAGTTCACACTTAAGCGTTTTACAAGGTCAGCTGTTTAGCTAAACATGAGCTCATGATCTAAATTTACACAATAATGAAGAAATCAGCTACAAGGGGGAGACAATCAGCAAAAACAATCAATACCAGAATTAGATTCCCTAGGACATCCATCAGATGTTGTAATAATCAGGTGCAAGGCAGAAAATATACATAAAACTGGAACTGAAACAAGGAACTAGGATGTTTTCAAAGACTGGTAGGATCTCTAAAACATTTTTAAAGTACATGTCATTGATAAAGCTAAATACTCAAAGGTTGTGTCATACAACAGATTCATCACTGAGAAGAGTGAAATTATGCTGTTTTGAAAAGTATGGCAGGTCAGATTTTCTGCCTAATTATATAAGAAGATTTCTCTAAAAATTACACATTATTTCAAAGACTTATTGGCTGTGAAATAAGTTAAGGGTATTTCAAATGGCTTGTCTGCAAAGAGAGGTGAGATGTAGGGAATCATAGAAAGTCGAGGGGAAAATAGGTCAATATATACATTGCTCTATCGTGAACTAAGCCTTAGGCGAGCAACAATGTAGAGGACCTGACCCTTAGAAACTTACACGTAAGTTGGAATCTTCAAAAGTTCTAATCTTTATATGTAAAAAGATTTAGGAAAATGAATAACCAAGTGTTTTAATTGACATCAGAAGATCAAAACAATAAACCCTGAGAACATAGAAAAAAGATAAATAAAGATATGAGCAGAACTTAATACAACAGAAAACGTATAAAATTCAGGTGATGTAGTAAGTCCAAAGAATATTTTGTAAAAGATTTAAAAGACACACTTTGATTAAGGAAAACAAAAACATAAGTAAAGAATATACAGAAAGAATCAGGACAATGTTATAGCAGAGAACATCTTGAATGCCAGTAAATTTGAACATTTCTGTAAAGTGGACCATTTCCTAGCTCCTAAAGTTTACCAAAACTGACACTAGAGGAAACCATTTAAGATCATTATGTCTGCCCTTGACATTCTCGGAACGCCCTGGACTCAGAATGCAACATCTGTAGTCCATGGTAACCTGCGGAGAGGGGAAGGGGCTGAGGGAGTTTGGAACACTGCCCTCACTGAGGGAGTGGGTGTGGCCATTTCTGCTGTGACTGAACAAAGGTCAGTGGAGCAGAGAGTCTGGGCATGGCCCTCAGAGCCCGGCAGGCCCAGTGGGGTGTCACAAGCATTTAGGCCCAGGCCAAAGGGCGCCTTCTTTGTCTGCACAGCTAGCCAAACTCTCACCTTTCCACTCAGCCCGCCCTCTTACGTGAAGTGTGTGTGGAACCTGTCCATGCAGTACAACTTGCTGCACAGCTAACCATAGGTCTGGGCATCGTAGCTTCCTGCAAGGAGACCGAAGTTCGCAGGCAGATGGGTAGTTGGGACACACGCTGTGAGGCTCCTGCACGGGCCACAGGACGCCAACTGACCCTGTAACACATCGGGGGCTGCAAAGCAACCTTTTCTGAGTCCGTGCCTCAAGAGGGAGTATTGGACCAACACTTTTAGAAAACTGGGTGCTCGCGGGCCACTCATTGGAGGGACACAAATAAATCTTTGCCGTCTTTCTGATGAAGCTTATGAGAGTTCAAACCAAAGCCTCTTACAACGTCAGCTGTTTAGCTAAACATGAGCTCATGATCTAAATTTACACAATAATGAAGACATCAGCTACAAGGGGAGACTATCAGCAAAAACCATCAATACCAGAATTAGATTCCCAAGCCCATCTATCAGATGTTGGAATAATCAGGTGCAAGGCAGAAAATATACATAAAACTGGAAATGAAACAAGGAACAAGGATGTTTTCAAAGACTGGTAGGATCACTAAATCATTTCTAAAGTACATGTCATTGATAAAGCTAAATACTCAAATGTTATGTAATACAACAGATTCATCATTGAGAAGAGTGAAATTATGCTGTTTTGAAAACTCTGGCAGGTCAGATTTTCTGCCTAATTATATAAGAAGATTTCTCTAAAAAATACACGTTATTTCAAAGACTTATTGGCTGTGAAATAAGATAAGGGTATTTCAAATGGCTTGTCTGCAAAGAAAGGTGAGATGTAGGGAATCACAGAAAGTCGAGGGGAAAACAGGTCAATATATACTTTGCTATATGGTGAACTAAACCTTAGGCCAGCAGCAATGTAGAGGACCTGACCCTTAGAAACTTACAAGTAAGTCGGAATCTTCAAAAGTTCAAATCTTTATAAGTAAAAAGATTTATGAAAATGAATAACCAAGTGTTTTAATTGGTATCAGAAGATCAAAACAATAAACCCTGAGAACATAGAAAAAAGATAAATAAAGATATGAGCAGAACTTAATACAACAGAAAACGTATAAAATTGAGGTGGTTTTGTAAGTCCGAAGAATGTTTGTGGAAAAGAGCTTTAAAAGACACACTTTGATTAAGGAAAACAAAACATAAGTAAAGAATATACAGAAAGAATCAAGACAATATTATAGCAGAGAAGATCTGAAATGCCAGTAAATTTGAACATTTCTGTAAAGTGGACCATTTCCTAGCTCCTAAAGTTTACCAAAACTGACACAAGAGGAAATCATTTAAGGTCATCATGTCTTCCCTTGGCATGCTCGGAACGCCCTGGCCTCAGAAGGCAGCATCTGTAGTCCATGGTAACCTGCGGAGAGGGGGTGGTGCTGCGGGAGGTTGGAACACTGCCCTCACTGAGGGAGTGTGTGTGGCCATCTCTGCTCTGACTGAACAAAGGGCAGGGGAGCAGAGAGTCTGGGCATGGCCCTCAGAGCACGGCAGGCCCAGTGGGGTGTCAAAAGCATTTAGGCCCAGGCCAAAGGGCGCCTTCATTGTCTGCACAGCTGCCCAAACCCTCACCTTTCCACTCAGCCCGCCCTCTTACTTGAAGTGTGTGTGGAACCTGTCCACGCAGTACACCTCGCTCAACAGCTAACCACAGGTCTGGGCATCGTAGCTTCCTGCCAGGTGACCGAAGTTCGCAGGCAGATGCGTCCCTGCGACACACGCGGAGAGGATCCTGCCCGGTCCACAGGCCTCCGACAGCCCTTGCCCCATATCGGGGGCCGCAAAGCAGCCCTGTCTGTGTCCCTGCCTCTAGAGGGAGTATTGGACCAACACATGTAGAAAACGGGGTCCTCGCGGACACCTCATTGGAGGGACATAAATAAATCTCTGCCTACTTTCTGCTGAAGCTTACCAGCGTTCACACATAAGCCTCTTACAAGGTCAGCTGTTTAGCTAAACATGAGCTCATGATCTAAATTTACACAATAATGAAGAAATCAGCTACAAGGGGGAGACAAACAGCAAAAACAATCAATACCAGAATTAGATTCCCTAGGCCATCCATCAGATGTTGGAATAATCAGGTGCAAGGCAGAAATTATACATAAAATTGGAACTGAAACAAGGAACAAGGATGTTTTCAAAGACTGGTAGGATCTCTAAAACATTTTTAAAGTACATGTCATTGATAAAGCTAAATACTCAAAGGTTGTGTAATACAACAGATTCATCATTGAGAAGAGTGAAATTATGGTGTTTTGAAAACTCTGGCAGGTCAGATTTTCTGCCTAATTATATAAGAAGATTTCTCTAAAAAATACACATTATTGCAAAGACTTATTGGCTGTGAAATAAGATAAGGGTATTTCAAATGGCTTGTCTGCAAAGAAAGGTGAGATGTAGGGAATCACAGAAAGTCGAGGGGAAAATAGGTCAATATATACTTTGCTATATGGTGAACTAAGTCTTAGGCCAGCAACAATGTAGAGGACCTGACCCTTAGAAATTTACAAGTAAGTCGGAATCTTCAAAAGTTCAAATCTTTATAAGTAAAAAGATTTATGAAAATGAATAACCAAGTGTTTTAATTGGTATCAGAAGATCAAAACAATAAACCCTGAGAACATAGAAAAAAGATAAATAAAGATATGAGCAGAACTTAATACAACAGAAAACGTATAAAATTGAGGTGGTTTTGTAAGTCCGAAGAATGTTTGTGGAAAAGAGCTTTAAAAGACACACTTTGATTAAGGAAAACAAAACATAAGTAAAGAATATACAGAAAGAATCAAGACAATATTATAGCAGAGAAGATCTGAAATGCCAGTAAATTTGAACATTTCTGTAAAGTGGACCATTTCCTAGCTCTTAAAGTTTACCAAAACTGACACAAGAGGAAATCATTTAAGGTCATCATGTCTGCCCTTGGCATTCTCGGAACGCCCTGGCCTCAGAAGGCAGCATCTGTAGTCCATGGTAACCTGCGGAGAGGGGGCGGTGCTGCGGGAGGTTGGAACTCTGCCCTCACTGAGGGAGTGTGTGTGGCCATCTCTGCTCTGACTGAACAAAGGGCAGGGGAGCAGAGAGTCTGGCATGGGCCTCAGAGCCCGGCAGGCCCAGTGGGGTGTCAAAAGCATTTAGGCCCAGGCCAAAGGGCGCCTTCATTGTCTGCACAGCTGCCCAAACCCTCACCTTTCCACTCAGCCCGCCCTCTTACTTGAAGTGTGTGTGGAACCTGTCCACGCAGTACACCTCGCTCAACAGCTAACCACAGGTCTGGGCATCGTAGCTTCCTGCCAGGTGACCGAAGTTCGCAGGCAGATGCGTCCCTGCAACACACGCGGAGAGGATCCTGCCCGGTCCACAGGCCTCCGACAGCCCTTGCCCCATATCGGGGGCCGCAAAGCAGCCCTGTCTGTGTCCCTGCCTCTAGAGGGAGTATTGGACCAACACATGTAGAAAACGGGGTCCTCGCGGACACCTCATTGGAGGGACATAAATAAATCTTTGCCTACTTTCTGCTGAAGCTTACCAGCGTTCACACATAAGCCTCTTACAAGGTCAGCTGTTTAGCTAAACATGAGCTCATGATCTAAATTTACACAATAATGAAGAAATCAGCTACAAGGGGGAGACAAACAGCAAAAACAATCAATACCAGAATTAGATTCCCTAGGCCATCCATCAGATGTTGGAATAATCAGGTGCAAGGCAGAAATTATACATAAAATTGGAACTGAAACAAGGAACAAGGATGTTTTCAAAGACTGGTAGGATCTCTAAAACATTTTTAAAATACATGTCATTGATAAAGCTAAATACTCAAAGGTTGTGTAATACAACAGATTCATCATTGAGAAGAGTGAAATTATGCTGTTTTGAAAACTCTGGCAGGTCAGATTTTCTGCCTAATTATATAAGAAGATTTCTCTAAAAAATACACATTATTTCAAAGACTTATTGGCTGTGAAATAAGATAAGGTTATTTCAAATGGCTTGTCTGCAAAGAAAGGTGAGATGTAGGGAATCACAGAAAGTCGAGGGAAAAATAGGTCAATTTATACATTGCTATGTGGAGAACTAAGCCTTAGGCCAGCAAAAATGTAGAGGACCAGACCCTTAGAAACTTACAAGTAAGTTGGAATCTTCAAAAGTTCAAATCTTTATAAGTAAAAAGTTTTATGAAAATTAATAACCAAGTGTTTTAACTGGCATCAGAAGATCAAAACAATAAACCCTGAGAACATAGAAAAAAGATAAATAAAGATATGAGCAGAACTTAATACAACAGAAAACGTATAAAATTGAGGTGGTTTAGTAATTCTGAAGAATGTTTGTGGAAAAGAGCTTTAAAAGACACACTTTGATTAAGGAAAACAAAACATAAGTAAAGAATATACAGAAAGAATCAAGACAATATTATAGCAGAGAAGATCTGAAATGCCAGTAAATTTGAACATTTCTGTAAAGTGGACCATTTCCTAGCTCCTAAAGTTTACCAAAACTGACACAAGAGGAAATCATTTAAGGTCATCATGTCTGCCCTTGTCATTCTCGGAATGCCCTGGCCTCAGAATTCAGCATCTGTAGTCCATGGTAACCTGCGGAGAGGGGGCGGTGCTGCGGGAGTTTGGAACCCTGCCCTCACTGAGGGAGTTGTTGTGGCCAACTCTGCTGTCACTGAACAAAGGGCAGGGGAGCAAGTCGTCCAGTGAAGGGCCCTCAGAGCCCGGCAGGTCCAGTGCGGTTTCACAAGAATTTAAGCCAAGGCCAAAGGGCGCCTTCTTTGTCTGTACAGCTGCCCAAACTCTCACCTTTCCACTCAGCCCGCCAACTTACTTGAAGTGTGTGTGGAACATGTCCATGCAGTACACCTCGCTGCACAGCTAACCATAGGACTGGGCATCGTAGTTTCCTGCAAGGAGACAGAAGTTCGCAGGCAGATGCGTCCCTGTGACATACGCGGAGAGGATCCTGCCCGGTCCACAGGCCGTCGACTGCCCCTGCCCCATATCGGGGTCTGTAAAGCAGCCCTGTCTATGTCCCTGCCTCTAGAGGGAGTATTGGACCAACACTTGTAGAAAACGGGGTCCTCACGGGAAACTCATTGGAGGAACATAAATAAATCTTTGCCGACTTTCTGCTGAAGCTTACAAGTGTTCACACCTAAGCCTCTTACAAGGTCAGCTGTTTACCTAAACATGAGCTCATGATCTAAATTTACACAATAATGAAGAAATCAGCTACAAGGGGGAGACAATCAGCAAAAACAATCAATACCAGAATTAGATTCCCTAGGCCATCCATCATATGTTGGAATAATCAGGTGCAAGGCAGAAAATATACACTAAACTGGAACTGAAACAAGGAACAAGGATGTTATCAAATACTGGTAGGATCTCTAAAACATTTTTAAAGTACATGTGTTTGATAAAGCTAAATACTCAAAGGTTTTGTAATACAACCGATTCATCATTGAGAAGAGTGAAATTATGCTGTTTTGAAAATTATGGCAGGTCAGATTTTCTGCCTAATTATATAAGAAGATTTCTCTAAAAATTACACATTATTTCAAAGTCTTATTGGCTGTGAAATAAGTTAAGGGTATTTCAAATGGCTTGTCTGCAAAGAAAGGTGAGATGTAGGGAATCACAGAAAGTCGCGGGGAAAATAGGTCAATATATACATTGCTCTATGGTGAACTAAGCCTTATGGCAGCAACAATGTAGATTACCTGACCCTTAGAAACTTACAAGTAAGTTGGAATATTCAAAAGTTCAAATTTTTATAAGTAAAAAGATTTAGGAAAATGAATAACCAAGTGTGTTAATTGGCATCAGAATATCAAAACAATAAACCCTGAGAACATAGAAAAAAGATAAATAAAGATATGAGCAGAACTTAATACAACAGAAAAAGTATAAAGTTCAGGTTATGTAGTAAGTCCAAAGAATATTTTTTAAAAGATGTAAAAGACACACTTTGATTAATGAAAACAAAAACATAAGTAAGAATATACAGAAAGAATCAGGACAATGTTATAGCAGAGAACATCTGGAATGCCAGTAAAATTGAACATTTCTGTAAAGTGGACCATTTCCTAGCTCCTACAGTTTACCAAAACTGACACAAGAGGAAACCATTTAAGATCATTATGTCTGCCCTAGGCATTCTCGCAACGCCCTGGCCTCGGAATGCAACATCTGTAGTCCATGGTAAACTGCAGAGAGGGGTCGGGGCTGAGGGAATTGGAACACTGCCCTCACTGAGGGAGTGGGTGTGGCCCTCTCTTCTGTGTCTGAACATAGGGCAGGGGAGAAGGGCGTCCTGGGGAGGGCCCTCAGAGTACGGCAGGCTCAGTGGCATGTCAAAAGCATTTAGGCCCAGGCAAAAGGGCGCCTTCTTTGTCTGCACAGCTGCCCAAACTCTCACCTTTCCACTCAGCCCGCCCTCTTACCTGAAGTGTGTGTGGAAACTGTCCATGCAGTACAATCTGCTGCACAGCTAACCATAGGTCTGGGCATCGTAGCTTCCTGACAGGAGACCGAAGTTCGCAGGCAGATGGGTCCCTGGGACACACGCGGAGAGGCTCCTGCCCGGGCCACAGGCCTCCAACAACCCCTGCACCAGATCAGGGGCCGCAAATCAACCTTTTCTGAGTCCGTGCCTCAAGAGGGAGTATTGGACCAACACTTGTAGAAAACTGGGTCCTCGCGGGACACTCATTGGAGGGACACAAATAAATCTTTGCTGACTTTCTGACGAAGCTTACGAGCGTTCACATCTGAGCCTCTTACAAGGTCAGCTGTTTAGCTAAACATGAGCTCATGATCTAAATTTACACAATAATGAAGAAATCAGCTAAAAGGGAGAGACAATCAGCAAAAACAATCAATACCAGAATTAGATTCCCTAGGCCATCCATCAGATGTTGGAATAATCAGGTGCAAGGCAGAAAACATACCTAAAACTGGAACTGAAACAAGGAACAAGGATATTTTCAAAGACTGGTAGGATCTATAAAACATTTTTAAAGTACATGTGATTGATAAAGCTAAATACTCAAAGGTTGTGTAATACAACCGATTCATCATTGAGAAGAGTGAAATTATGCTGTTTTGAAAACTATGGCAGGTCAGATTTTCTGCCTAATTATATACGAAGATTTCTCTAAAAAATACACATTATTTCAAAGACTTATTTGCTGTGAAATAAGTTAAGGGTATTTCAAAAGGCTTGTCTGCAAAGAAAGGTGAGATGTAGGGAATCACAGAAAGCCCAGGGGAAAATAGGTCAATACATATATAGCTACACGGTGAACTAAGACTTAGGCTAGCAATAATGTAGAGGACGTAACCCTTAGAAACTTATAAGTAAGCTGGAATCTTTAAAAGTTGAAATCTTTATAAGTAAAAAGATTTATTAAAATGAATAACCAAGTGTTTTAATTGACATCAGAAGATCAAAACAATAAACCCTGAGAACATAGAAAAAAGATAAATAAAGATATGAGCAGAACTTAATACAACAGATTACGTATAAAATTCATGTGATGTAGTACGTCCAAAGAATATTCATTGAAAAGATTTAAAAGACACACTTTGATTAAGGAAAACAAAAACATAAGTTAAGAATATACAGAAAGAATCAGGACAATGTTATAGAAGAGAAGATCTGAAATGCCAGTAAATTTGAACATTTCTGTAAAGTGGACCATTTCCTAGCTCCTAAAGTTTACCAAAACTGACACAAGAGGAAATCATTTAAGGTCATCCTGTCTGCCCTTGGCATTCTCGGAAAGCCCTGGCCTCAGAATGCAGCATCTGTAGTCCATGGTAAACTGCGAAGAGGGCGCAGGGCTGAGTTAGGCTGGAACACTGCCCCCACTAAGGGAGAGTGTGTGGCCATCTCTGCTGTGACTGAACAAAGGGCACGGGAGCAGGTCGTCCAGTGCAGGGCCCTCAGAGCCCACAGGCCCAGTACGGTTTCACAAGCATTTAGGCCCAGGCAAAAGGGCACCATCTTTGTCTGCACAGCTGCCCAAACTCTCTCCTTTCCACGCAGCCCTCCCTCTTACTTGAAGTGTGTGTGTAACCTGTCCGCGCAGTACACCTCGCTGCACAGCTAACCATAGGTCTGGTCATCGTAGCTTCCTGCCAGGTGACCGAAGTTCGCAGGCAGATGGTTCCCTGCGACACACGCGGAGATGATCCTGCCCGGTCCACCGGCCACTGACTGCCCCTGCCCCATATCGGGGCCCGCAAAGCAGCCCTGTCTGTGTCCCTGCCTCTAGAGAGAGTATTGGACCAACACTTGTAGAAAACAGGGTCCTCGCGGGCCACTCATTGGAGGGACATAAATAAACCTTTGCCTACTTTCTGCTGAAGCTTACGAGCGTTCACACCTAAGCCACTTTCAAGGTCAGCTGTTTAGCTAAACATTTGCTCATGATCAAAATTTACACAATAATGAAGAAATCAGCTACAAGGGGGAGACAAACAGCAAAAACAATCAATACCAGAATTAGATTCCCTAGGCCATCCATCAGATGTTAGAATAATCAGGTGCAAGGCAGAAAATATACACAAAACTGGAACTGAAACAAGGAACAAGGATGTTATCAAAGACTGATAAGATGTCTAAAACATTTTTAAAGTACATGTCATTGATAAAGCTAAATACTCAAAGGTTGTGTAATACAATAGATTCATAGTCCAGAAGAGTGAAATTATGCTCTTTTGAAAACTATGGCAGGTCAGATTTTCTGCCTAATTATATAAGAAGATTTTTCTAAAAAATACACATTATTTCAAGGACTTATTGGCTGTGAAATAAGTTAAGGGAATTGCAAATGACTTGTCTGCAAAGAAAGGTGAGATGTTGGGACTCACAGAAAGTCGAGGGCAAAATAGGTCAATATATAATTGCTATATGGTGAACTAAGCCTTAGGCCAGCAACAATGTAGAGGAACTGACCCTCAGAAACTTACAAGTAAGCTGGAATCCTCAAAATTTCAAATCTTTATAAGTAAAAAGATTTATTAAAATGAATAACCAGGTGTTTTAATTGACATCAGAAGATCAATACATTAAGCCCTGAGAACAGAGAAAAAAGATAAATAAAGATATGAGCAGAACTTAATACAACAGAAAACGTATACAATTCAGGTGATGTAGTAAGTCCAAAGAATATTCTTTGAAAAGATTTAAAAGACAGAGTTTGATTAAGGAAAACAAAAAAAAAATAAGTAAAGCATATACAGAAAGAATTAGGACAATGTTATAGCAGAGAATATATGAAATGCCCGTAAATTTGAACATTTCTGTAAAGTGGACCATTTCCTAGCTCCTAAAGTTTACCAAAACTGACACAAGTGGAAATCATTTAAGGTCATCATGTCTGCCCTTGGCATTCTAGGAAAGCCCTGGCCTCAGAATGCAGCATCTGTAGTCCATGGTAACCTGCGGAGAAGGGGCGGAGCTGAGGGAGGTTGGAACACTGCCCTCACTGAGGGAGAGGGTGTGGCATTCTCTGCTGTGACTGAACAAAGGGCAGGGGAACAAGGGGAGCATGGCAGGGCCCTCAGAGCCCTGCAGGCCCAGTGGGGTGTCACAAGCATTTAGGCCCAGGCAAAGGGCACCATATTTGTCTGCACATCTGCCCCAACTCTCACCTTTTCCCTCAGGCCGCCCTCTTATTTGAAGTGTGTGTGGAACCTGTCGGCGCAGTACACCTCGCTGCACAGCTACCCATATGTCTGGGCATCGTATCTTCCTGCCAGGTGACTGAAGTTCGCAGGCAGATGGGTACCTGGGACACACGCGGACAGGCTCCTGCGCGGGCCAGCGGCCGCCCACTGCACCTGCCCCAGATCGGGGATCGCAAAGCAGCCCCCTCTGATTCCCCTGCCTCAAGAGGGAGGATTGGAACAACTCTTGTAGAAAATGGGGTCCTCGCAGGCAACTCATTTGAGGGACACAAATAAACCATTGCCGCCTTCTGCTGAACCTTACGAGCAATCACACCTAAGCCTCTTACAAGGTAAGCTGTTTCGCTAAACATGAGCTCATGATCTAAATTTACACAATAATTAAGAAATCAGTTACAAGAGGAGAGAATCAGCAAAAACAATCAATACCAGATTTAGATTCTGTAGGCCCTCCATCAGATGTTGGAATAATCAGGTGCAAGGCAGAAAATATACACAAAACTGGAACTGAAACAAGGAACAAGGATGCTTTCAAAGCCTGATAGGATCTCTAAAACATTTTTAAAGTACATGTCATTGATAAAACCAAATACACAAAGGTTGCTTAATACAACAAATTCATCATTGAGAAGAGTGAAATTATGCTGTTTTGTAAACTATGGAAGGTCAGATTTTTTGCCTAATTATATAAGAAGATTTATCTAAAAAATTCACATTATTTCAAAGACTTATTGGCTGTGAAATAAGTTAAGGATATTTCAAATGGCTTGTCTGCAAATAAAGGTGAGATGTAGGGAATCACAGAAAGCCGAGGCAAAAATAGGTTAATATATACACTGTTGTATGGTGAACTAAGCCTTAGGCCAGCATCAATGTAGAGGACGTGACCCTTAGAAATTTACAAGTAAGCTGGAATCTTCAAAAGTTCAAATCTTTATAAGTAAAAAGATTTATGAAAATGAATAACCAAGTGTTTTAATTGACATCAGAAGATCAAAGCAATAAACCATGAGAACATAGAAAAAAGATAAATAAAGATATGAGCAGAACTTAATACAACAGAAAACGTATAAAATTCAGGTGATGTAGTAAGTCTGAAGAATATTCTTTGAAAAGACTTAAAAGACACACTTTGATTAAGGAAAACAAAAACATAAGTAAAAAATATAGAAGAGAATCAGAACAATGTTATAGCAGAGAATATATGAAATGCCAGTAAATTTGAACATTTGTGTAAAGTGGACCATTTCCTAGCTCCTAAAGTTTACCAAAACTGACACAAGAGGAAATCATTTAAAGTCATCATGCCTGCCCTTGGCATTCTCGGAACGCCCTAGCCTCAGAATGCAGCATCTGTAGTCCATGGTAAACTGCGGAGAGGGGGCGGGGCTGAGGGAGTTTGGAACACTGCCCTCACTGAGGGAGTGGGTGTGGCCATCTCTGCTGTGACTGAACAAAGGGCAGGGGAGAAGGGGGACCAGGGCAGGGCCCTCAGAGCCCAGCAGTCCCAGTGGGGTGTCACAAGCATTTAAGCCCATTGCAAAGGGCGTCTTCTTTGCCTGCACAGCTGCCCAAACTCTCACCTTTACCCTCAGGCAGCCCTCTTACTTGAAGTGTGTCTGGAAGCTGTCCGTGCAGTACACCTCACTGCAGAGCTAACCATAGGTCGGGCATCGTAGCATCCTGCCGGTTGACCAAAGTTTGCAGGCAGATGTTCTCTGTGACACACGTGGAGAGCCTCCTGCCCAGGCCACAGGCCGCCCACTGCCCCTGCCCCAGATCGGGGGCCGCAAACAGCCCTTTCTTAGTCCCCTGCCACTAGAGGGTGTATTGGACCAACACTTGTAGAAAACGGGGTCCTCGCGGGCAACTCATTGGAGAGACACACATAAATCTTTGCCGACTTTCTGCTGAAGCTTACGAGCGTTCACACCTAAGCCTCTTACAAGGTCAGCTGTTTCTCTAAACATGAGCTCATCATCTAAATTTACACAATAATGAAGAAATCAGCTACAAGGGGAAACAATCACCAAAAACAATCAATACCAGAATTAGATTCCCTAGGCCATCCATCAGATATTGGAATAATCAGGAGCAAGGCAGAAAATATACACAAAACTGGAACTGAAACAAGGAACAAGGATGTTTTCAAAGAATGGTAGGGTCTCTAAAACATTTTTAAAGCACTTGTCATTGATAAAGCTGAATACTCAAAGGTTGTTTAATACAACAGATTCATCATTGAGAAGACTGAAATTATGCTGTTTTGAAAACTATGGCAGGTGAAATTTTTTGCCTCATTATATAAGAAGATTTCTCTAAAAAATACACATTATATCAAAGACTTATTAGCTGTGAAATAAGTTAAGTGTATTTCAAATGGCTTGTCTGCAAAGAAAGCAAGATGTAGGAAATCACAGAAAGCCGAGGGGAGAATAGGTGAATATATACATTGCTATATGGTGAACTAAGCCTTAGGCCAGCAACAATGTAGAGGACCTGACCCTTAGAAACTTACAAGTAAGCTGGAATTTTCAAAATTTCAAATCTTTATAAGTAAAACGTTTTATTAAAATGAATAACCAAGTGTTTTAATTGACATCAGAAGATCAAAACATTAAGCCCTTAGAACATAGAAAAAAGATAAATAAAGATATGAGCAGAACTTAATACGAAAGAAAACGTATACAATTCAGGTGATGTAGTAAGGCCAAAGAATTTTCTTTAAAAGATTTAAAAGACAGAGTTTGATTAAGGAAAACAAAAACATAAGTAAAGCATATACAGAAAGAATAAGGACAATGTTATAGCAGATAATATATGAAATGCCCGTAAATTTGGACATTTCTGTAAAGTGGACCATTTACTTGCTCCTAAAGTTTACCAAAACTGACACAAGAGGAAATCATTTAAGGTCATCATGTCTGCCTTTGGCATCCTCGGAATGCCCTGTCCTCAGAATGCTGCATCTGTAGTCCATGGTAACCTGCGGAGAGGGGGCGGGGCTGAGGGAGTTTGGAACACTGCCCTCACTGAGGGAATGGGTGAGGCCATCTCTGCTGTGACTGAACAAATGGCAGGGGAACAAGGGTCCGAGGGCGGGGCCCTCAGACCCGGGCAGTCCCAGTGGGGTGTCACAAGCATTTAGGCCCAGGCCAAAGGACGCCATCTTTGTCTGCACAGCTGCCCAAACTCTCACCTTTCCCCTCAGGCCGCCCTCTTACTTGAAGTGTGTGTGGAACCTGTCCGCGCAGTACACCTCCCTGAACAGCTAACCATAGGTCTGGGCATCGTAGCTTCCTGACAGGTGACCGAAGTTCGCAGGCAGAGGGGTCACTGGGAGAGACGTGGAGAGGTTTCCTGCCCGGGCCACAGGCCGCCCAGAGCCCCTGCCCATGATCGGGGTCTGCAAACAGCCCTCTCTGAGTACCCTGCCACTAGAGGGAGTATTGGACCAACATTTGTAGAAAACGGGGTCCTCGCGGGCAACTCATTGGAGGGACACAAGTAAATCTTTGCCGACTTTTTGCTGAAGCTTACGAGCGTTCACACCTAAGGCTCATACAAGGTCAGCTGTTTAGCTAAACATGAGCTCATCATCTAAATTTACAAAATAATGAAGAAATCAGCTACAAGGGGAAACAATCACGAAAACCCATCAATATCAGAATTAGATTCCTTAGGCCATCAATCAGATGTTGGAATAATCAGGTGCAAGGCAGAAAATATACACAAAACTGGAACTGAAACAAGGAACAAGGATGTTTTCAAAGACTGGTAGGATCTCTAAAACATTTTTAAAGTACATGTCATTGATAAAGGAAAATACTCAGAGGTTGTGTAAGACAACAGATTCATCATTGAGAAGAGTGAAATAATGCTCTTTTGAAAACTATGGCAGGTCAGATTTTCTGCCTAATTATATAAGAACATTTCTCTAAAAAATACGCATTATTTCAACCACTTATTGGCTGTGAAATAAGTTAAGGGTATTTCAAATGGCTTGTCTGCAAAGAAAGGTGAGATGTAGGAAATCACAGAAAGCCGAGGGGAAAATAGGTCAATATATACATTGCTATATGGTGAACTAAACCTTAGGCCAGCAACAATGTAGAGGACCTGACCCGTATAAACTTACAAGTAAGCTGGAATCTTCAAAAGTTGAAATCTTTATAAGTAAAAAGATTTATGAAAATGAATAACCAAGTGTTTTAATTGACATCAGACGATCAAAACAATAAACCCTGAGAACATAGAAAAAAGATAAATAAAGATATGAGCAGAACTTTATACAACAGAAAACGTATAAAATTCAGGTGATGTAGTAAGTCCAAAGAATTTTCTTTGAAAAGATTTAAAAGACACACTTTGATTAAGGAAAACAAAAACATAAGTGAAGAATATACAGAAAGAATCAGGACAATGATATAGCAGAGAATATCTGAAATGCCAGTAAATTTGATCATTTCTGTAAAGTGGACCATTTCCTAGTTCCTAAAGTTTACCAAAACTGACACAAGAGGAAATCATTTAAGGTCATCATGTCTGCCCTTGGCATTCTCGGAACGCCATGGCCTCAGAATGCAGCATATGTAGTCCATGGTAACCTGCGGATAGGGGGCGGCGCTGAGGGAAGTTGGAACTCTGCCCTCACTGAGGGAGTGGGTGCAGCCATCTCTGCCGTGACTGAACAAAGGGCAGGGGAGCAGGAGGCCCAGGGCAGGGCCCTCAGAGCCCGGCAGTCCCAGTGGTTTGTCACAAGCATTTAGACCAGGCCAAAGGATGCCTTCTTTGTCTGCACAGCAGCCCAAACTCTCACCTTTCGCCTCAGGCCGCCCTCTTATTTGAAGTGTGTGTGGAACCTCTCTGGGCAGTACACCTCGCTTCACAGATAACCATAGGTCCGGGCATAGTAGCTCCCTGCAGGTTGACCGAAGTTCTCAAGCAGATGGGTCCCTGGTAAACACGCGGAGTGGCTCCTGCCCGGGCCACAGGCCGCCCACTGCCCCTGCCCAAGATCGGGGGCTGCAAAGCAGCTCTCTCTGAGTCCCCTGCCTCTAGAGGGTGTATTGAATCAACACTTGTAGAAAACGGGGTCCTGGCAGGCAACTCATTGGAGGGACACAAATAAATCTTTGTGGACTTTCTGCTGAAGCTTACGTGCGTTCACACCTAAGCCTCTTACAAGGTCAGCTGTTTAGCTAAACATGAGCTCATGATCTAAATTTACACAATAATGAAGAAATCATCTACAAGGGGAGACAATCAGCAAAATCCATCAATACCAGAATTAGTTTCCCAAGCCCATCTATCAGATGTTGGAATAATCAGGTGCAAGGCAGAAAATATACATAAACCTGGAAATGAAACAAGGAACAGGGATGTTTTCAAAGACAGGTAGGATCTCTAAAACATTTTTAAAGTATATGTCATTGATAATGCTAAATACTCAAAGGTTCTGTAATACAACAGATTCATCATTGAGGAGAGTGAAATTATGCTGTTTTGAATACTATGGCAGGTCAGATTTTCTGCCTAATTATATAAGATTTCTCTAAAAAATACACATTATTTCAAAGACTATTTGGCTGTGAAATAAGTTAAGGGTATTTCAAATGGCTTGTCTGCAAAGAAAGGTGAGCTGTAGGGAATCACAGAAAGCCGAGGAGAAAATAGGTCAATATATACATTGCTATATGGTGAACTAAGCCTTAGGCCAGCAGCAGTGTAGAGTACACGACCATTAGAAACTTACAAGTAAGCTGGAATCTTCAAAAGTTCAAATCTTTATAAGATAAAGATTTATTAAAATGAATAACCAAGTGTTTTAATTCGCATCAGAAGATCAAAACAATAAACCCTGAGAACATAGAAAAAAGATAAATAAAGATATGAGCAGAACTTAATACAACAGAAAACGTATAAAATTCAGGTGATGTAGTAAGTCCAAAGAATATTCATTGAAAAGATTTAAAAGACACAATTTGATTAAGGAAAACAAAAAAAAGTAAAGAATATACAGAAAGAATCAGGACAATGTTATAGCAGAGAAGATCTGAAATGCCAGTAAATTTGAACAATTTCTGTAAAGTGGACCATTTCCTAGCTCCTAAAGTTTACCAAAACTGACACAAGAGGAAATCATTTAAGGTCATCATGTCTGCCCTTGGCATTCTCGGAACGCCCTGGCCTCAGAATGCAGCATCTGTATTCCATGGTAAACTGCGGAGAGGGGGCACGGCTGAGGGAGGTTGGAACACTGCCCTCACTGAGGGTGTGGGTGTGGCCATCTCTGCTGTGACGGAACAAAGGGCAGGGGAGCAGGGCGTCCAGGGCAGGGCCCTCAGAGCCCGGCATGCCCAGTGGGGTGTCACAAGCATTTAGGCCCAAGCCAAAGGGTGCCTTCTTGGTCTGCACAACTGCCCAAACTCTCACTTTTCCACTCAACCCGCCCTCTTACGTGAAGTGTGTGTGGAACCTGTCCGAGCAGTACACCTTCCTGCACAGCTAACCATAGGTCTGGGAATCGTAGCTCCCTGCCAGGTGACCGAAGTTTGCAGGCAGATACGTCCCAGGGACACACGCGGAGAGGCTGCTGCCCGGGCAATAGGGTTCCAACTGCCCCTGCACCAGATTGGGTGCCGCAAGCAACCTTGTCTGTGTCCCTGCCTCTAGAGGGAGTATTGGACAATCACTTGTAGAAAACTGGGTCCTCGCGGGCCACTCATTGGAGGGACACAAATAATTATTTGCCGACTTTCTGATGAAGCTTACGAGAGTTCACACCTAAGCGTCTTACAAGGTCAGCTGTTTAGCTAAACATGAGCTCATGATCTAAATTTACACAATAATGGAGAAATCAGCTACAAGGGGGAGACAATCAGCAAAAACAATCAATACCAGAATTAGATTCCCTAGGACATCCATCAGATGTTGTAATAATCAGGTGCAAGGCAGAAAATATACATAAAACTGGAACTGAAACAAGGAACAAGGATGTTTTCAAAGACTGGTAGGATCTCTAAAACATTTTTAAAGTACATGTCATTGATAAAGCTAAATACTCAAAGGTTGTGTCATACAACAGATTCATCACTGAGAAGAGTGAAATTATGCTGTTTTGAAAACTATGGCAGGTCAGATTTTCTGCCTAATTATATAAGAAGATTTCTCTAAAAATTACACATCATTTCAAAGACTTATTGGCTGTGAAATAAGTTAAGGGTATTTCAAATGGCTTGTCTGCAAAGAAAGCTGAGATGTAGGGAATCATAGAAAGTCGAGGGGAATATAGGTCAATATATACATTGATCTATGGTGAACTAAGCCTTAGGCGAGCAACAATGTAGAGGACCTTACCCTTAGAAACTTACATGTAAGTTGGAATCTTCAAAAGTTCAAATCTTTATATGTAAAAAGATTTATGAAAATGAATAACCAAGTGTTTTAATTGACATCAGAAGATCAAAACAATAAACCCTGAGAACATAGAAAAAAGATAAATAAAGATATGAGCAGAACTTAATACAATAGAAAACGTATAAAATTCAGGTGATGTAGTAAGTCCAAAGAATATTTTGTAAAAGATTTAAAAGACACACTTTGATTAAGGAAAACAAAAACATAAGTAAAGAATATACAGAAAGAATCAGGACAATGTTATAGAAGAGAACATCTGGAATGCCAGTAAATTTGAACATTTCTGTAAAGTGGACCATTTCCTAGCTCCTAAAGTTTACCAAAACTGACACTAGAGGAAACCATTTAAGAACATTATGTCTCCCCTTGGCATTCTCGGAACGCCCTGGACTCAGAATGCAACATCTGTAGTCCATGGTAACCTGCGGAGACGGGGCGGGGTTGAGGGAGTTTGGAACACTGCCCTCACTGAGGGAGTGGGTGTGGCCATTTCTGCTGTGACTGAACAAAGGGCAGTGGAGCAGAGAGTCTGGGCATGGCCCTCAGAGCCCGGCAGGCCCAGTGCGGTGTCACAAGCATATAGGCCCAGGCCAAAGGGCGCCTTCTTTGTCTGCACAACTGCCCAAACTCTCACCTTTCCACTCAGCCCGCCCTCTTACGTGAAGTGTGTGTGGAACCTGTCCATGCAGTACAACTTGCTGCACAGCTAACCATAGGTCTGGGCATCGTAGCTTCTTGCCAGGAGACCGAAGTTCGCAGTTAGATGGGTAGTTGGGACACACGCTGAGAGGCTCCTGCACGGGCCACAGGACTCCAACTGACCCTGTACCACATCGGGGGCCGCAAAGCAACCTTTTCTGAGTCCGTGCCTCAAGAGGGAGTATTGGACCAACACTTGTAGAAAACTGGGTCCTCGCGGGCCACTCATTGGAGGGACACAAATAAATCTTTGCCGACTTTCTGAGGAAGCTTACGAGAGTTCCAACCTAAGCCTCTTACAAGGTCAGCTGTTTAGCTAAACATGAGCTCATGATCTAAATTTACACAATAATGAAGAAATCAGCTACAAGGGGGAGACAATCAGCAAAAACAATCAATACCAGAAATAGATTCCCTAGGCAATCAATCAGATGTTGGAATAATCAGGTGCAAGGCAGAAAATATACCTAAAACTGGAACTGAAACAAGGAACAAGGATGTTTTCAAAGACTGGTAGGATAACTAAATCATTTTTAAAGTACATGTCATTGATAATGCTAAATACTCAAATGTTATGTAATACAAAAGATTCATCATTGAGAAGAGTGAAATTATGCTGTTTTGAAAACTATGGCATGTCAGATTTTCTGCCTAATTATATAAGAAGATTTCTCTAAAAAGTACACATTATTTTAAAGTCTTATTGGCTGTGAAATAAGTTAAGGGTATTTCAAATGGCTTGTCTGCAAAGAAAGGTGAGATGTAGGGAATCACAGAAAGTCGATGGAAAAATAGGTCAATTTATACATTGCTATGTGGAGAACTAAGCCTTAGGCCAGCAAAAATGTAGAGGACCAGACGCTTAGAAACTTACAAGTAAGTTGGAATCTTCAAAAGTTCAAATCTTTATAAGTAAAAAGTTTTATGAAAATTAATAACCAAGTGTTTTAATTGGCATCAGAAGATCAAAACAATAAACCCTGAGAACATAGAAAAAAGATAAATAAAGATATGAGCAGAACTTAATACAACAGAAAACGTATAAAATTGAGGTGGTTTAGTAAGTCTGAAGAATGTTTGTGGAAAAGAGCTTTAAAAGACACACTTTGATTAAGGAAAACAAAACATAAGTAAAGAATATACAGAAAGAATCAAGACAATATTATAGCAGAGAAGATCTGAAATGCCTGTAAATTTGAATATTTCTGTAAAGTGGACCATTTCCTAGCTCCTAAAGTTTACCAAAACTGACACTAGAGGAAATCATTTAAGGTCATCATGTCTGCCCTTGGCATTCTCGGAACGCCCTGGCCTCAGAATTCAGCATCTGTAGTCCATGGTAACCAGCGGAGAGGGGGCGGTGCTGCGGTAGGTTGGAACCCTGCCCTCACTGAGGGAGTTGTTGTGGCCATTTCTGCTGTCACTGAACAAAGAGCAGGGGAGCAAGTCGTCCAGTGCAGGGCCCTCAGAGCCCGGCAGGCCCAGTGCGGTTTCACAAGAATTTAAGCCAAGGCCAAAGGGCGCCTTCTTTGTCTGCACAGCTGCCCAAACTCTCACCTTTCCACTCAGCCCGCCCACTTACTTGAAGTGTGTGTGGAACATGTCCATGCAGTACACCTCGCTGCACAGCTAACCATAGGTCTGGGCATCGTAGTTTCCTGCAAGGAGACAGAAGTTCGCAGGCAGATGCGTCCCTGCGACATACGCGGAGAGGATCCTGCCCGGTCCACAGGCCGTCGACTGCCCCTGCCCCATATCGGTGTCTGTAAAGCAGCCCTGTCTGTGTCCCTGCCTCTAGAGGGAGTATTGGACCAACACTTGTAGAAAACGGGGTCCTCACGGGCAACTCATTGGAGGAACATAAGTAAATCTTTGCCGACTTTCTGCTGAAGCTTACAAGCGTTCACACCTAAGCCTCTTACAAGGTCAGCTGTTTAGCTAAACATGAGCTCATGATCTAAATTTACACAATAATGAAGAAATCAGCTACAAGGGGGAGACAATCAGCAAAAACAATCAACACCAGAATTAGATTCCCTAGGCCATCCATCATATGTTGGAATAATCAGGTGCAAGGCAGAAAATATACACTAAACTGCACCTGAAACAAGGAACAAGGATGTTTTCAAATACTGGTAGGATCTCTAAAACATTTTTAAAGTACATGTGATTGATAAAGCTAAATACTCAAAGGTTTTGTAATACAACGGATTCATCACTGAGAAGAGAGAAATTATGCTGTTTTGAAAATTATGGCAGGTCAGATTTTCTGCCTAATTATATAAGAAGATTTCTCTAAAAAGTACACATTATTTTAAAGTCTTATTGGCTGTGAAATAAGTTAAGGGTATTTCAAATGGCTTGTCTGCAAAGAAAGTTGAGATGTAGGGAATCACAGAAAGTCGCGGGGAAAATAGGTCAATATATACATTGCTCTATGGTGAACTAAGCCTTATGGCAGCAACAATGTAGAGGACCTGACCCTTAGAAACTTACAAGTAAGTTGGAATGTTCAGAAGTTCAAATTTTTATAAGTAAAAAGATTTATGAAAATGAATAACCAAGTGTTTTAATTGGCATCAGAATATCAAAACAATAAACCCTGAGAACATAGAAAAAAGATAAATAAAGATATGAGCAGAACTTAATACAATAGAAAACGTATAAAATTCAGGTGATGTAGTAAATCTGAAGAATATTCTTTGAAAGGACTTAAAAGACACACTTTGATTAAGGAAAACAAAAACATAAGTAAAAAATATAGAAGAGAATCAGAACAATGTTATAGCAGATAATATATGAAATGCCAGTAAATTTGAACATTTGTGTAAAGTGGACCATTTCCTAGCTCCTAAAGTTTACCAAAACTGACACAAGAGGAATTCATTTAAGGTCATCATGCCTGCCCTTGGCATTCTGAAACGCCCTGGCCTCAGAATGCAGCATCTGTAGTCCATGGTAAGCTGCGGAGAGGGAGCGGGGCTGAGGGAGTTTGGAACACTGCCCTCACTGAGGGAGTGGGTGTGGCCATCTCTGCTGTGACTGAACAAAGGGCAGGGGTGAAGGGGGACCAGGGCATGGCCCTCAGAGCCCAGCAGTCCCAGTGGGGTGTCACAAGCATTTAGGCCCTTTGCAAAGGCGTCTTCTTTGCCTGCACAGCTGCCCAAACTCTCACCTTTACCCTCAGGCAGCCCTCTTACTTGAAGTGTGTGTGGAAGCTGTCCGTGCAGTACACCTCACTGCAGAGCTAACCATAGGTCGGGCATCGTAGCAACCTGCCGGTTGACCAAAGTTTGCAGGTAGATTGTCTCTGTGACACACGTGGAGAGCCTCCTGCCCAGGCCACAGGCCGCCCACTGCCCCTGCCCCAGATCGGGGGCTGCACAGCAGCTCTCTCTGAGTCCCCTGCCTCTAGAGGGTGAATTGAATCAACACTTGTAGAAAACGGGGTCCTCGCAGGCAACTCATTGGAGGGACACAAATAAATCTTTGTGGACTTTCTGCTGAAGCTTACGTGCGTTCACACCTAAGCCTCTTACACGGTCAGCTGTTTAGCTAAACATGAGCTCATGATCTAAATTTACACAATAATGAAGAAATCAGCTACAAGGGAGACAATCAGCAAAATCCATCAATACCAGAATTAGATTCCCAAGCCCATCTATCAGATGATGGAATAATCAGGTGCAAGGCAGAAAATATACATAAAACTGGAACTGAAACAAGGAACAGGGATGTTTTCAAAGACGGGTAGGATCTCTAAAACATTTTTAAAGTATATGTCATTGATAATGCTAAATACTCAAAGGTTCTGTAATACAACAGATTCATCATTGAGAAGAGTGAAATTATGCTGTTTTGAATACTATGGCAGGTCAGATTTTCTGCCTAATTATATAAGAAGATTTCTCTAAAAAATACACATTATTTCAAAGACTATTTGGCTGTGAAATAAGTTAAGGGTATTTCAAATGGCTTGTCTGCAAAGAAAGGTGAGCTGTAGGGAATCACAGAAAGCCGTGGAGAAAATAGGTCAATATATACATTGCTATATGGTGAACTAAGCCTTAGGCCAGCAGCAGTGTAGAGTACACGACCCTTAGAAACTTACAAGTAAGCTGGAATCTTCAAAAGTTCAAATCTTTATAAGAAAAAGATTTATTAAAATGAATAACCAAGTGTTTTAATTCGCATCAGAAGATCAAAACAATAAACCCTGAGAACATAGAAAAAAGATAAATAAAGATATGAGCAGAACTTAATACAACAGAAAACGTATAAAATTCAGGTGATGTAGTAATTCCAAAGAATATTCATTGAAAAGATTTAAAAGACACAATTTGATTAAGGAAAACAAAAAAAAGTAAAGAATATACAGAAAGAATCAGGACAATGTTATAGCAGAGAAGATCTGAAATGCCAGTAAATTTGAACATTTCTGTAAAGTGGACCATTTCCTAGCTCCTAAAGTTTACCAAAACTGACACAAGAGGAAATCATTTAAGGTCATCATGTCTGCCCTTGGCATTCTCGGAACGCCCTGGCCTCAGAATGCAGCATCTGTATTCCATGGTAAACTGCGGAGAGGGGGCACGGCTGAGGGAGGTTGGAACACTGCCCTCACTGAGGGAGTGGGTGTGGCCATCTCTGCTGTGACGGAACAAAGGGCAGGGGAGCAGGGCGTCCAGGGCAGGGCCCTCAGAGCCCGGCATGCCCAGTGGGGTGTCACAAGCATTTAGGCCCAAGCCAAAGGGCGCCTTCTTGGTCTGCACAACTGCCCAAACCCTCACTTTTCCACTCAACCCGCCCTCTTACGTGAAGTGTGTGTGGAACCTGTCCGAGCAGTACACCTTCCTGCACAGCTAACCATAGTTCTGGGAATCGTAGCTCCCTGCCAGGTGACCGAAGTTCGCAGGCAGATACGTCCCAGGGACACACGCGGAGAGGCTGCTGCCCGGGCAATAGGGTTCCAACTGCCCCTGCACCAGATTGGGTGCCGCAAAGCAACCTTGTCTGTGTCCCTGCCTCTAGAGGGAGTATTGGACAATCACTTGTAGAAAACTGGGTCCTCGCGGGCCACTCATTGGAGGGACACAAATAATTATTTGCCGACTTTCTTATGAAGCTTACGAGAGTTCACACCTAAGCGTCTTACAAGGTCAGCTGTTTAGCTAAACATGAGCTCATGATCTAAATTTACACAATAATGAAGAAATCAGCTACAAGGGGGAGACAATCAGCAAAAACAATCAATACCAGAATTAGATTCCCTAGGACATCCATCAGATGTTGTAATAATCAGGTGCAAGGCAGAAAATATACATAAAACTGGAACTGAAACAAGGAACAAGGATGTTTTCAAAGACTGGTAGGATCTCTAAAACATTTTTAAAGTACATGTCATTGATAAAGCTAAATACTCAAAGGTTGTGTCATACAACAGATTCATCACTGAGAAGAGTGAAATTATGCTGTTTTGAAAACTATGGCAGGTCAGATTTTCTGCCTAATTATATAAGAAGATTTCTCTAAAAATTACACATCATTTCAAAGACTTATTGGCTGTGAAATAAGGTAAGGGTGTTTCAAATGGCTTGTCTGCAAAGAGAGGTGAGATGTAGGGAATCATAGAAAGTCGAGGGGAAAATAGGTCATTATATACATTGATCTATGGTGAACTAAGCCTTAGGCGAGCAACAATGTAGAGGACCTTACCCTTAGAAAATTACATGTAAGTTGGAATCTTCAAAAGTTCAAATCTTTATATGTAAAAAGATTTATGAAAATGAATAACCAAGTATTTTAATTGACATCAGAAGATCAAAACAATAAACCCTGAGAACATAGAAAAAAGATAAATAAAGATATGAGCAGAACTTAATACAACAGAAAACGTATAAAATTCAGGTGATGTATTAAGTGCAAAGAATATTTTGTAAAAGATTTAAAAGACACACTTTGATTAAGGAAAACAAAAACATATGTAAAGAATATACAGAAAGAATCAGGACAATGTTATAGCAGAGAACATCTGGAATGCCAGTAAATTTGAACATTTCTGTAAAGTGGACCATTTCCTAGCTCCTAAAATTTACCAAAACTGACACTAGAGGAAACCATTTAAGAACATTATGTCTCCCCTTGGCATTCTCGGAACGCCCTGGACTCAGAATGCAACATCTGTAGTCCATGGTAACCTGCGGAGAGGGGGCGGGGTTGAGGGAGTTTGGAACACTGCCCTCACTGAGGGAGTGGGTGTGGCCATTTCTGCTGTGACTGAACAAAGGGCAGTGGAGCAGAGAGTCTGGGCAGGGCCCTCAGAGCCCGGCAGGCCCAGTGGGGTGTCACAAGCATTTAGGCCCAGGACAAAGGGCGCCTTCTTTTTCTGCACAGCTGCCCAAACTCTCACCTTTCCACTCAGCCCGCCCTCTTACGTGAAGTGTGTGTGGAACCTGTCCATGCAGTACAACTTGCTGCACAGCTAGCCATAGGTCTGGGCATCGTAGCTTCTTGCCAGGAGACCGAAGTTCGCAGGCAGATGGGTAGTTGGGACACACGCTGAGAGGCTCCTGCACGGGCCACAGGACTCCAACTGACCCTGTACCACATCGGGGGCCGCAAAGCAACCTTTTCTGAGTCCGTGCCTCAAGAGGGAGTATTGGACCAACACTTGTAGAAAACTGGGTACTCGCGGGCCACTCATTGGAAGGGACACAAATAAATCTTTGCCGACTTTCTGAGGAAGCTTACGAGAGTCCAAACCTAAGCCTCTTACAAGGTCAGCTGTTTAGCTAAACATGAGCTCATGATCTAAATTTACACAATAATGAAGAAATCAGCTACAAGGGGAGACAATCAGCAAAAACAATCAATACCAGAAATAGATTCCCTAGGCAATCAATCAGATGTTGGAATAATCAGGTGCAAGGCAGAAAATATACCTAAAACTGGAACTGAAACAAGGAACAAGGATGTTTTCAAAGACTGGTAGGATAACTAAATCATTTTTAAAGTACATGTCATTGATAATGCTAAATACTCAAATGTTATGTAACACAACAGATTCATCATTGAGAAGAGTGAAATTATGCTGTTTTGAAAACTATGGCAGGTCAGATTTTCTGCCTAATTATATAAGAAGATTTCTCTAAAAAATACACATTATTTCCAAAACTATTTGGCTGTGAAATAAGTTAAGGGTATTTCAAATGGCTTGTCTGCAAAGAAAGGTGAGATGTAGGGAATCACAGAAAGCCGTGGAGAAAATAGGTCAATATATACATTGCTATATGGTGCACTAAGCCTTAGGCCAGCAACAATGTAGAGAACCTGACCCTTAGAAACTTACAAGTAAGTCGGAATCTTCAAAAGTTCAAATCTTTATAAGTAAAAAGATTTATGAAAATGAATAACCAAGTGTTTTAATTGGCATCAGAAGATCAAAACAATAAACCCTGAGAACATAGAAAAAAGATAAATAAAGATATGAGCAGAACTTAATACAACAGAAAACGTATAAAATTGAGGTGGTTTTGTAAGTCCGAAGAATGTTTGTGGAAAAGAGCTTTAAAAGACACACTTTGATTAAGGAAAACAAAACATAAGTAAAGAATATACAGAAAGAATCAAGACAATATTATAGCAGAGAAGATCTGAAATGCCAGTAAATTTGAACATTTCTGTAAAGTGGACCATATCCTAGCTCTTAAAGTTTACCAAAACTGACACAAGAGGAAATCATTTAAGGTCATCATGTCTGCCCTTGGCATTCTCGGAACGCCCTGGCCTCAGAAGGCAGCATCTGTAGTCCATGGTAACCTGCGGAGAGGGGGCGGTGCTGCGGGAGGTTGGAACACTGCCCTCACTGAGGGAGTGTGTGTGGCCATCTCTGCTCTGACTGAACAAAGGGCAGGGGAGCAGAGAGTCTGTGCATGGCCCTCAGAACCCGGCAGGCCCAGTGGGGTGTCAAAAGCATTTAGGCCGAGGCCAAAGGGCGCCTTCATTGTCTGCACAGCTGCCCAAACCCTCACCTTTCACTCAGCCCGCCCTCTTACTTGAAGTGTGTGTGGAACCTGTCCACGCAGTACACCTCGCTCAACAGCTAACCATAGGTCTGGGCATCGTAGCTTCCTGCCAGGTGACCGAAGTTCGCAGGCAGATGCGTCCCTGCGACACACGCGGAGAGGATCCTGCCCGGTCCACAGGCCTCCGACAGCCCTTGCCCCATATCGGGGGCCGCAAAGCAGCCCTGTCTGTGTCCCTGCCTCTAGAGGGAGTATTGGACCAACACATGTAGAAAACGGGGTACTCGTGGACACCTCATTGGAGGGACATAAATAAATCTTTGCCTACTTTCTGCTGAAGCTTACCAGCGTTCACACATAAGCCTCTTACAAGGTCAGCTGTTTAGCTAAACATGAGCTCATGATCTAAATTTATACAATAATGAAGAAATCAGCTACAAGGGGGAGACAATCAGCAAAAACAATCAATACCAGGATTAGATTCCCTAGGCCATCCATCAGATGTTGGAATAATCAGGTGCAAGGCAGAAATTATACATAAAATTGGAACTGAAACAAGGAACAAGGATGTTTTCAAAGACTGGTAGGATCTCTAAAACATTTTTAAAGTACATGTCATTGATAAAGCTAAATACTCAAAGGTTGTGTAATACAACAGATTCATCATTGAGAAGAGTGAAATTATGCTGTTTTGAAAACTATGGCAGGTCAGATTTTCTGCCTAATTATATAAGAATATTTCTCTAAAAAATACACATTATTTCAAAGACTTATTGGCTGTGAAATAAGATAAGGTTATTTCAAATGGCTTGTCTGCAAAGAAAGGTGAGATGTAGGGAATCACAGAAAGTCGAGGTAAAAATAGGTCAATTTATACATTGCTATGTGGAGAACTAAGCCTTAGGCCAGCAAAAATGTAGAGGACCAGACGCTTAGAAACTTACAAGTAAGTTGGAATCCTCAAAAGTTCAAATCTTTATAAGTAAAAAGTTTTATGAAAATTAATAACCAAGTGTTTTAATTGGCATCAGAAGATCAAAACAATAAACCCTGAGAACATAGAAAAAAGATAAATAAAGATATGAGCAGAACTTAATACAACAGAAAACGTATAAAATTGAGGTGGTTTAGTAAGTCTGAAGAATGTTTGTGGAAAAGAGCTTTAAAAGACACACTTTGATTAAGGAAAACAAAACATAAGTAAAGAATATACAGAAAGAATCAAGACAATATTATAGCAGAGAAGATCTGAAATGCCAGTAAATTTGAACATTTCTGTAAAGTGGACCATTTCCTAGCTCCTAAAGTTTACCAAAACTGACACTAGAGGAAACCATTTAAGAACATTATGTCTCCCCTTGGCATTCTCGGAACGCCCTGGACTCAGAATGCAACATCTGTAGTCAATGGTAACCTGCGGAGAGGGGGCGGGGCTGAGGGATTTTGGAACACTGCCCTCACTGTGGGAGTGGGTGTGGCCATCTCTGCTATGACTGAACAAAGGGCAGGGGAGCAGGGGGCCAAGGGCAGGGCCCTCAGAGCCCGGCAGGCCCAGTGCAGTGTCACAAGCATTTAGGCCCAGGCCAAAGGGCGCCTTCTTTGTCTGCACAGCTGCCCAAACTCTAACCTTTCCACTCAGCCCGCCCTCTTACGTGAAGTGTGTGTGGAACCTGTCCATGCAGTACAACTTTCTGCGCAGCTAACCATAGGTCTGTGCATCGTAGCTTCCTTCCAGGAGACCGAAGTTCGCAGGCGGATGGGTAGTTGGGACACACCCTGAGAGGCTCCTGCAAGGGACACAGGACGCCAACTGACCCTGTAACACATCGGGGGCCGCAAAGCAACCTTTTCTGAGTCCGTACCTAAAGAGGGAGTATTGGACCAACACTTGTAGAAAACTGGGTCCTCACGGGCCACTCATTGGAGGGACACAAATACATCTTTGCCGACTTTCTGATGAAGCTTACGAGAGTTCAAACCTAAGCCTCTTACAAGGTCAGCTGTTTAGCTAAACATGAGCTCATGATCTAAATTTACACAATAATGAAGAAATCAGCTACAAGGGGGAGACAATCAGCAAAAACAATCAATACCAGAAATAGATTCCCTAGGCAATCAATCAGATGTTGGAATAATCAGGTGCAAGGCAGAAAATATCCCTAAAACTGGAACTGAAACAAGGAACAAGGATGTTTTCAAAGACTGGTAGGATAACTAAATCATTTTTAAAGTACATGTCATTGATAATGCTAAATACTCAAATGTTATGTAATACAACAGATTCATCATTGAGAAGAGTGAAATTATGCTGTTTTGAAAACTATGGCAGGTCAGATTTTCTGCCTAATTATATATGAAGATTTCTCTAAAAAATACACGTTATTTCAAAGACTTATTGGCTGTGAAATAAGATAAGGGTATTTCAAATGGCTTGTCTGCAAAGAAAGGTGAGATGTAGGGAATCACAGAAAGTCGAGGGGAAAATAGGTCAATATATACTTTGCTATATGGTGAACTAAGCCTTAGGCCAGCAAAAATGTAGAGGACCTGACACTTAGAAACTTACAAGTAGGTCGGAATCTTCAAAAGTTCAAATCTTTATAAGTAAAAATATTTATGAAAATGAATAACCAAGTGTTTTAATTGGCATCAGAAGATCAAAACAATAAACCCTGAGAACATAGAAAAAAGATAAATAAAGATATGAGCAGAACTTAATACAACAGAAAACGTATAAAATTGAGGTGGTTTTGTAAGTCCGAAGAATGTTTGTGGAAAAGAGCTTTAAAAGACACACTTTGTTTAAGGAAAACAAAACATAAGTACAGAATATACAGAAAGAATCAAGACAATATTATAGCAGAGAAGTTCTGAAATGCCAGTAAATATGAACATTTCTGTAAAGTGGACCATTTCCTAGCTCTTAAAGTTTACCAAAACTGACACAAGAGGAAATCACTTAAGGTCATCATGTCTGCCCTTCGCATTCTCGGAACGCCCTGGCCTCAGAATTCAGCATCTGTAGTCCATGGTAACCTGCGGAGAGGGGGCGGTGCTGCGGTAGGTTGGAACCCTGCCCTCACTGAGGGTGTTGTTGTGGCCATCTCTGCTGTCAGTGAACAAAGAACAGGGGAGCAAGTCGTCCAGTGCAGGGTCCTCAGAGCCCGGCAGGCCCAGTGCGGTTTCACAAGAATTTAAGCCAAGGCCAAAGGGCGCCTTCTTTGTCTGCACAGCTGCCCAAACTCTCACCTTTCCACTCAGCCCGCACACTTACTTGAAGTGTGTGTGGAACATGTCCATGCAGTACACCTCGCTGCACAGCTAACCATAGGTCTGGGCATCATAGTTTCCTGCAAGGGGACAGAAGTTCGCAGACAGATGCGTCCCTGCGACATACGCGGAGAGGATCCTGCCCGGTCCACAGGGCGTCGACTGCCCCTGCCCCATATCGGGGTCTGTAAAGCAGCCCTGTCTGTGTCCCTGCCTCTAGAGAGAGTATTGGACCAACACTTGTACAAAACGGGGTCCTCACGGGCAACTCATTGGAGGAACATAAATAAATCTTTGCCGACATTCTGCTGAAGCTTACAAGCGTTCACACCTAAGCCTCTTACAAGGTCAGCTGTTTAGCTAAACATGAGCTCATCATCTAAATTTACACAATAATGAAGAAATCAGCTACAAGGGGGAGACAATCAGCAAAAACAATCAACACCAGAATTAGATTCCGTAGGCCATCCATCATATGTTGGAATAATCAGGTGCAAGGCAGAAAATATACACTAAACTGGAACTGAAACAAGGAACAAGGATGTTTTCAAATACTGGTAGGATCTCTAAAACATTTTTAAAGTACATGTGATTGATAAAGCTAAATACTCAAAGGTTTTGTAATACAACGGATTCATCACTGAGAAGAGAGAAATTATGCTGTTTTGAAAATTATGGCAGGTCAGATTTTCTGCCTAATTATATAAGAAGATTTCTCTAAAAAGTACACATTATTTCAAAGTCTTATTGGCTGTGAAATAAGTTAAGGGTATTTCAAATGGCTTGCGTGCAAAGAAAGGTGAGATGTAGGGAATCACAGAAAGTCGAGTGGAAAATAGGTCAATATATACATTGCTATATGGTGAACTAAGCCTTAGGCGAGCAACAATGTAGAGGACCTGACCCTTAGAAACTTACATGTAAGTTGGAATGTTCAAAAGTTCAAATCTTTATATGTAAAAAGATTTATGAAAATGAATAACCAAGTGTTTTAATTGACATCAGAAGATCAAAACAATAAATCCTGAGAACATAGAAAAAAGATAAATAAAGATATGAGCAGAACTTAATACAACAGAAAACGTATAAAATTCAGGTGATGTAGTAAGTCCAAAGAATATTTTGTAAAAGATTTAAAAGACACACTTTGTTTAAGGAAAACATAAACATAAGTAAAGAATATACAGAAAGAATCAGGACAATGTTATAGCAGAGAACATCTGGAATGCCAGTAAATTTGAACATTTCTGTAAAGTGGACCATTTCCTAGCTCCTAAAGTTTACCAAAACTGACACTAGAGGAAACCATTTAAGAACATTATGTCTGCCCTTGGCATTCTCGGAACGCCCTGGACTCAGAATGCAACATCTGTAGTCCATGGTAACCTGCGGAGAGGGGGCGGGCCTGAGGGAGTTTGGAACACTGCCCTCACTGAGGGAGTGGGTGTGGCCATTTCTGCTGTGACTGAACAAAGGGCAGTGGAGCAGAGAGTCTGGGCAGGGCCCTCAGAGCCCGGCAGGCACAGTGGGGTGTCACAAGCATTTAGGCCCAGGCCAAAGGGCGCCTTCTTTGTCTGCACAGCTGCCCAAACTCTCACCTTTCCACTCAGCCCGCCCTCTTACGTGAAGTGTGTGTGGAACCTGTCCATGCTGTACAACTTGCTGCACAGCTAACCATAGGTCTGGGCATCGTAGCTTCCTGACAGGAGACCGAAGTTCGCAGGCAGATGGGTAGTTGGGAGACACGCTGAGAGGCTCCTGCACGGGCCACAGGACTCCAACAGACCCTGTAACACATCGGGGGCCGCAAAGCAACCTTTTCTGAGTCCGTGCCTCAAGAGGGAGTATTGGACCAACACTTGTAGAAAACTGGGTCCTCGCGGGCCACTCATTGGAGGGACACAAATAAATCTTTGCCGACTTTCTGATGAAGTTTACGAGAGTTCAAACCTAAGCCTCTTACAAGGTCAGCTGTTTAGCTAAACATGAGCTCATGATCTAAATTTACACAATAATGAAGAAATCAGCTACAAGGGGGAGACAATCAGCAAAAACAATCAATACCAGAAATAGATTCCCTAGGCAATCAATCAGCTGTTGGAATAATCAGGTGCAAGGCAGAAAATATACCTAAAACTGGAACTGAAACAAGGAACAAGGATGTTTTCAAAGACTGGTAGGATAACTAAATCATTTTTAAAGTACATGTCATTGATAATGCTAAATACTCAAATGTTATGTAATACAACAGATTCATCATTGAGAAGAGTGAAATTATGCTGTTTTGAAAACTATGGCAGGTCAGATTTTCTGCCTAATTATATAAGAAGATTTCTCTAAAAAATACACGTTATTTCAAAGACTTATTGGCTGTGAAATAAGATAAGGGTATTTCAAATGGCTTGTCTGCAAAGAAAGGTGAGATGTAGGGAATCACAGAAAGTCGAGGGGAAAATAGGTCAATATATACTTTGCTATATGGTGAACTAAGCCTTAGGCCAGCAACAATGTAGAGGACCTGACCCTTAGAAACTTACAAGTAAGTCGGAATCTTCAAAAGTTCAAATCTTTATAAGTAAAAAGATTTATGAAAATGAATAACCAAGTGTTTTAATTGGCATCAGAAGATCAAAACAATAAACCCTGAGAACATAGAAAAAAGATAAATAAAGATATGAGCAGAACTTAATACAACAGAAAACGTATAAAATTGAGGTGGTTTTGTAAGTCCGAAGAATGTTTGTGGAAAAGAGCTTTAAAAGACACACTTTGATTAAGGAAAACAAAACATAAGTAAAGAATATACAGAAAGAATCAAGACAATATTATAGCAGAGAAGATCTGAAATGCCAGTAAATTTGAACATTTCTGTAAAGTGGACCATTTCCTAGCTCTTAAAGTTTACCAAAACTGACACAAGAGGAAATCATTTAAGGTCATCATGTCTGCCCTTGGCATTCTCGGAACGCCCTGGCCTCAGAAGGCAGCATCTGTAGTCCATGGTAACCAGCGGAGAGGGGGTGGTGCTGCGGGAGGTTGGAACACTGCCCTCACTGAGGGAGTGTGTGTGGCCATCTCTGCTCTGACTGAACAAAGGGCAGGGGAGCAGAGAGTCTGTGCATGGCCCTAAGAGCCCTGCAGGCCCAGTGGGGTGTCAAAAGCATTAAGGCCCAGGCCAAAGGGCGCCTTCATTGTCTGCACAGCTGCCCAAACCCTCACCTTTCCACTCAGCCCGCCCTCTTACTTGAAGTGTGTGTGGAACCTGTCCACGCAGTACACCTCGCTCAACAGCTAACCACAGGTCTGGGCATCGTAGCTTCCTGCCAGGTGACCGAAGTTCGCACGCAGATGCGTCCCTGCGACACACGCGGAGAAGATCCTGCCCGGTCCACAGGCCTCCGACAGCCCTTGCCCCATATCGGGGGCCGCAAAGCAGCCCTGTCTGTGTCCCTGCCTCTAGAGGGAGTATTGGACCAACACATGTAGAAAACGGGGTCCTCGCGGACACCTCATTGGAGGGACATAAATTAATCATTGCCTACTTTCTGCTGAAGCTTACCAGCGTTCACACATAAGCCTCTTACAAGGTCAGCTGTTTAGCTAAACATGAGCTCATGATCTAAATTTACACAATAATGAAGAAATCAGCTACAAGGGGGAGACAAACAGCAAAAACAATCAATACCAGAATTAGATTCCCTAGGCCATCCATCAGATGTTGGAATAATCAGGTGCAATGCAGAAATTATACATAAAATTGGAACTGAAACAAGGAACAAGGATGTTTTCAAAGACTGGTAGGATCTCGAAAACATTTTTAAAGTACATGTCATTGATAAAGCTAAATACTCAAAGGTTGTGTAATACAACAGATTCATCATTGAGAAGAGTGAAATTATGCTGTTTTGAAAACTATGGCAGGTCAGATTTTCTGCCTAATTATATAAGAATATTTCTCTAAAAAATACACATTATTTCAAAGACTTATTGGCTGTGAAATAAGATAAGGTTATTTCAAATGGCTTGTCTGCAAAGAAAGGTGAGATGTAGGGAATCACAGAAAGTTGAGGGAAAAATAGGTCAATTTATACATTGCTATGTGGAGAACTAAGCCTTAGGCCAGCAAAAATGTAGAGGACCAGACCCTTAGAAACTTACAAGTAAGTTGGAATCTTCAAAAGTTCAAATCTTTATAAGTAAAAAGTTTTATGAAAATTAATAACCAAGTGTTTTAATTGGCATCAGAAAATCAAAACAATAAACCCTGAGAACATAGAAAAAAGATAAGTAAAGATATGAGCAGAACTTAATACAACAGAAAACGTATAAAATTGAGGTGGTTTAGTAAGTCTGAAGAATGTTTGTGGAAAAGAGCTTTAAAAGACACACTTTGATTAAGGAAAACAAAACATAAGTAAAGAATATACAGAAAGAATCAAGACAATATTATAGCAGAGAAGATCTGAAATGCCAGTAAATTTGAACATTTCTGTAAAGTGGACCATTTCCTAGCTCCTAAAGTTTACCAAAACTGACACTAGAGGAAACCATTAAAGAACATTATGTCTGCCCTTGGCATACTCGGAACGCCCTGGACTCAGAATGCAACATCTGTAGTCCATGGTAACCTGCGGAGAGGAGGCGTGGCTGAGGGAGTTTGGAACCCTGCCCTCACTGAGGGAGTGGGTGTGGCCATTTCTGCTGTGACTGAACAAAGGGCAGTGGAGCAGAGAGTCTGGGCATGGCCCTCAGAGCCCGGCAGGCACAGTGGGGTGTCACAAGCATTTAGGCCCAGGCCAAAGGGCGCCTTCTTTGTCTGCACAGCTGCCCAAACTCTCACCTTTCCACTCAGCCCGCCCTCTTACGTGAAGTGTGTGTGGAACCTGTCCATGCAGTACAACTTGCTGCATAGCTAACCATAGGTCTCGGCATCGTAGCTTCCTGCCAGGAGACCAAAGTTCGCAGGCAGATGGGTAGTTGGGACACACGCTGAGAGGCTCCTGCAAGGGCCACAGGACGCCAACTGACCCTGTACCACATCGGGGGCCGCAAAGCAACCTTTTCTGAGTCCGTGCCTCAAGAGGGAGTATTGGACCAACACTTGTAGAAAACTGGGTCCTCGCGGGCCACTCATTGGAGGGACACAAATACATCTTTGCCGACTTTCTGATGAAGCTTATGAGAGTTCAAACATAAGCCTCTTACAAGGTCAGCTGTTTAGCTAAACATTAGCTCATTATCTAAATTTACACAATAATGAAGAAATCAGCTACAAGGGGGAGACAATCAGCAAAAACAATCAATACCAGAAATAGATTCCCTAGGCAATCAATCAGCTGTTGGAATAATTAGGTGCAAGGCAGAAAATATACCTAAAACTGGAACTGAAACAAGGAACAAGGATGTTTTCAAAGACTGGTAGGATAACTAAATCATTTTTAAAGTACATGTCATTGATAATGCTAAATACTCAAATGTTATGTAATACAACAGATTCATCATTGAGAAGAGTGAAATTATGCTGTTTTGAAAACTATGGCAGGTCAGATTTTCTGCCTAATTATATAAGAAGATTTCTCTAAAAAATACACGTTATTTCAAAGACTTATTGGCTGTGAAGTAAGATAAGGGTATTTCAAATGGCTTGTCTGCAAAGAAAGGTGAGATGTAAGGAATCACAGAAAGTCGAGGCGAAAATAGGTCAATATATACTTTGCTATAAGGTGAACTAAGCCTTAGGCCAGCAACAATGTAGAGGACCTGACCCTTAGAAACTTACAAGTAAGTCGGAATCTTCAAAAGTTCAAATCTTTATAAGTAAAAAGATTTATGAAAATGAATAACCAAGTGTTTTAATTGGCATCAGAAGATCAAAACAATAAACCCTGAGAACATAGAAAAAAGATAAATAAAGATATGAGCAGAACTTAATACAACAGAAAACGTATAAAATTGAGGTGGTTTTGTAAGTCCGAAGAATGTTTGTGGAAAAGAGCTTTAAAAGACACACTTTGATTATGGAAAAGAAAACATAAGTAAAGAATATACAGAAAGAATCAAGACAATATTATAGCAGAGAAGATCTGAAATGCCAGTAAATTTGAACATTTCTGTAAAGTGGACCATTTCCTAGCTCTTAAAGTTTACCAAAACTGACACAAGAGGAAATCATTTAAGGTCATCATGTCTGCCCTTGGCATTCTCGTAACGCCCTGGCCTCAGAAGGCAGCATCTGTAGTCCATGGTAACCAGCGGAGAGGGGGCGGTGCTGCGGGAGGTTGGAACACTGCCCTCACTGAGGGAGTGTGTGTGGCCATCTCTGCTCTGAGTGAACAAAGGGCAGGCGAGCAGAGAGTCTGGGCATGGCCCTCAGAGCCCGGCAGGCCCAGTGGGGTGTCAAAAGCATTTAGGCCCAGGCCAAAGGGCGCCTTCTTTGTCTGCACAGCTGCCCAAAACCTCACCTTTCCACTCAGCCCGCCCCCTTACTTGAAGTGTGTGTGGAACCTGTCCACGCAGTACACCTCGCTCAACAGCTAACCATAGGTCTGGGCATCGTAGCTTCCTGCCAGGTGACCGAAGTTCGCAGGCAGATGCGTCCCTGCGACACACGCGGAGAGGATCCTGCCCGGTCCACAGGCCTCCGACAGCCCTTGCCCCATATCGGGGGCCGCAAAGCAGCCCTGTCTGTGTTCCTGCATCTAGAGGGAGTATTGGACCAACACATGTAGAAAACGGGGTCCTCGCAGACACCTCATTGGAGGGACATAAATAAATCTTTGCCTACTTTCTGCTGAAGCTTACCAGCGTTCACACATAAGCCTCTTACAAGGTCAGCTGTTTAGCTAAACATGAGCTCATGATCTAAATTTACACAATAATGAAGAAATCAGCTACAAGGGGGAGACAAACAGCAAAAACAATCAATACCAGAATTAGATTCCCTAGGCCATCCATCAGATGTTGGAATAATCAGGTGCAAGGCAGAAATTATACATAAAATTGGAACTGAAACAAGGAACAAGGATGTTTTCAAAGACTGGTAGGATCTCGAAATCATTTTTAAAGTACATGTCATTGATAAAGCTAAATAATCAAAGGTTGTGTTATACAACAGATTCATCATTGAGAAGAGTGATATTATGCTGTTTTGAAAACTATGGCAGGTCAGATTTTCTGCCTAATTATATAAGAATATTTCTCTAAAAAATACACATTATTTCAAAGACTTATTGGCTGTGAAATAAGATAAGGTTATTTCAAATGGCTTGTCTGCAAAGAAAGGTGAGATGTAGGGAATCACAGAAAGTCGAGGGAAAAATAGGTCAATTTATACATTGCTATGTGGAGAACTAAGCCTTAGGCCAGCAAAAATGTAGAGGACCAGACCCTTAGAAACTTACAAGTAAGTTGGAATCTTCAAAAGTTCAAATCTTTATAAGTAAAAAGTTTTATGAAAATTAATAACCAAGTGTTTTAATTGGCATCAGAAGATCAAAACAATAAACCCTGAGAACATAGAAAAAAGATAAATAAAGATATGAGCAGAACTTAATACAACAGAAAACGTATAAAATTGAGGTGGTTTAGTAAGTCTGAAGAATGTTTGTGGAAAAGAGCTTTAAAAGACACACTTTGATTAAGGAAAACAAAACATAAGTAAAGAATATACAGAAAGAATCAAGACAATATTATAGCAGAGAAGATATGAAATGCCAGTAAATTTGAACATTTCTGTAAAGTGGACCATTTCCTAGCTCCTAAAGTTTACCAAAACTGACACTAGAGGAAATCATTTAAGGTCATCATGTCTGCCCTTCGCATTCTCGGAACGCCCTGGCCTCAGAATTCAGCATCTGTAGTGCATGGTAACCAGAGGAGAGGGGGCCGTGCTGCGGGAGGTTGGAACCCTGCCCTCACTGAGGGAGTTGTTGTGGCCATCTCTGCTGTCACTGAACAAAGAGCATGGGAGCAAGTCGTCCAGTGCAGGGCCCTCATAGCCCGGCAGGGCCAGTGCGGTTTCACAAGAATTTAAGCCAAGGCCAAAGGGCGCCTACTTTGTCTGCACAGCTGCACAAACTCTCACCTTTCCACTCAGCCCGCCCACTTACTTGAAGTGTGTGTGGAACATGTCCATGCAGTACACCTCGCTGCACAGCTAACCATAGGTCTGGGCATCGTAGTTTCCTGCAAGGAGACAGAAGTTCGCAGGCAGATGCGTCCCTGCGACATACGCGGAGAGGATCCTGCCCGGTCCACAGGCCGTCGACTGCCCCTGCCCCATATCGGGGTCTGTAAAGCAGCCCTGTCTGTGTCCCTGCCTCTAGAGGGAGTATTGGACCAACACTTGTAGAAAACGGGGTCCTCACGGGCAACTCATTGGAGGAACATAAATAAATCTTTGCCGACTTTCTGCTGAAGCTTACAAGCGTTCACACCTAAGCCTCTTACAAGGTCAGCTGTTTAGCTAAACATGAGCTCATGATCTAAATTTACACAATAATGAAGAAATCAGCTACAAGGGGGAGACAATCAGCAAAAACAATCAATACCAGAATTAGATTCCCTAGGCCATCCATCATATGTTGGAATAATCAGGTGCAAGGCAGAAAATATACACTAAACTGGAACTGAAACAAGGAACAAGGATGTTTTCAAATACTGGTAGGATCTCTAAAACATTTTTAAAGTACATGTGATTGATAAAGCTAAATACTCAAAGGTTTTGTAATACAACAGATTCATCACTGAGAAGAGTGAAATTATGCTGTTTTGAAAATTATGGCAGGTCAGATTTTCTGCCTAATTATATAAGAAGATTTCTCTAAAAATTACACATTATTTCAAAGTCTTATTGGCTGTGAAATAAGTTAAGTGTATTTCAAATGGCTTGTCTGCAAAGAAAGGTGAGATGTAGGGAATCACAGAAAGTCGCGGGGAAAATAGGTCAATATATACATTGCTCTATGGTGAACTAAGCCTTATGGCAGCAACAATGTAGAGGACCTGACCCTTAGAAACTTACAAGTAAGTTGGAATATTCAAAAGTTCAAATTTTTATAAGTAAAAAGATTTATGAAAATGAATAACCAAGTGTTTTAATTGGCATCAGAATATCAAAACAATAAACCCTGAGAACATAGAAAAAAGATAAATAAAGATATGAGCAGAACTTTATACAACAGAAAACGTATAAAGTTCAGGTGATGTAGTAAGTCCAAAGAATAATTTTGAAAAGATGTAAAAGACAAACTTTGATTAATGAAAACAAAAACATAAGTAAGAATATACAGAAAGAATCAGGACAATGTTATAGCAGAGAACATCTGGAATGCCAGTAAAATTGAACATTTCTGTAAAGTGGACCATTTCCTAGCTCCTACAGTTTACCAAAACTGACACAAGAGGAAACCATTTAAGATCATTATGTCTGCCCTAGGCATTCTCGGAACGCCCTGGCCTCGGAATGCAACATCTGTAGTCCATGGTAAACTGCGGAGAGGGGGCGGGGCTGAGGGAATTGGAACACTGCCCTCACTGAGGGAGTGGGTGTGGCCCTCTCTGCTGTGTCTCAACATAGGGCAGGGGAGAAGGGCGTCCTAGGCAGGGCCCTCAGAGCCCGGCAGGCTCAGTGGCGTGTCAAAAGCATTTAGGCCCAGGCCAAAGGGCGCCTTCTTTGTCTGCACAGCTGCCCAAACTCTCACCTTTCCACTCAGCCCGCCCTCTTACGTGAAGTGTGTGTGGAACCTGTCCGTACAGTACAACTTGCTGCACCCCTAACCATAGGTCTGGGCATCTCTAGCTTCCTGCCAGGAGACCGAAGTTCGCAGGCAGATGGGTCCCTGGGACACACGCGGAGAGGCTCCTGCCCGGGCCACAGGCCTCCAACTGCCCCTGCACCAGATCAGGGGCCGCAAATCAACCTTTTCCGAGTCCGTGGCACAAGAGGGAGTATTGGACCAACACTTGTAGAAAACTGGGTCCTCGCGGGCCACTCATTGGAGGGACACAAATAAATCTTTGCTGACTTTCTGACGAAGCTTACGAGCGTTCACAACTAAGCCTCTTACAAGGTCAGCTGTTTAGCTAAACATGAGCTCATGATCTAAATTTACACAATAATGAAGAAATCAGCTACAAGGGGGAGACAATCAGCAAAAACAATCAATACCAGAATTAGATTCCCTAGGCCATTCATCATATGTTGGAATAATCAGGTGCAAGGCAGAAAATATACACAAAACTGGAACTGAAACAAGGAACAAGGATGTTTTCAAAGAATGGTAGGGTCTCTAAAACATTTTTAAAGTACTTGTCATTGATAAAGCTGAATACTCAAAGGTTGTGTAATACAACAGATTCATCATTGAGAAGAGTGAAATTATGCTGTTTTGAAAAGTATGGCAGGTGAGATTTTCTGCCTCATTATATAAGAAGATTTCTCTAAAAAATTCACATTATTTCAAAGACTTATTAGCTGTGAAATAAGTTAAGTGTATTTCAAATGGCTTGACTGCAAAGAAAGCAGAGATGTAGGAAATCACAGAAAGCCGAGGGGAAAATAGGTGAATATATACAATGCTATATGGTGAACTAAGCCTTAGGCCAGCAACAATGTAGAGGACCTCACCCTTAGAAACTTACAAGTAAGCTGGAATCTTCAAAATTTCAAATCTTTATAAGTAAAAGGATTTTTTAAAATGAATAACCAAGTGTTTTGATTGACATCAGAAGATCAAAACATTAAGCCCTGAGAACATAGAAAAAAGATAAATAAAGATATGAGCAGAACATAATACGAAAGAAAACGTATACAATTCAGGGGATGCAGTAAGGACAAAGAATTTTCTTTAAAAGATTTAAAAGACAGAGTTTGATTAAGGAAAACAAAAACATAAGTAAAGCATATACAGAAAGAATAAGGACAATGTTATAGCAGATAATATATGAAATGCCCGTAAATTTGAACATTTCTGTAAAGTGGACCATTTCCTACCTCCTAAAGTTTACCAAAACTGACACAAGAGGAAATCATTTAAGGTCATCATGTCTGCCCTTGGCATCCTCGGAATGCCCTGTCCTCAGAATGCTGCATCTGTAGTCCATGGTAACCTGCGGAGAGGGGGCGGGGCTGAGGGAGTTTGGTACACTGCCCTCACTGAGGGAGTGGGTGCGGCCATCTCTGCTGTGACTGAACAAATGGCAGGGGAACAAGGGTCCCAGGGCGGGGCCCTCAGAGCCGGGCAGTCCCAGTGGGGTGTCACAAGCATTTAGGCCCAGGCCAAAGGACGCCGTCTTTGTCTGCACAGCTGCCCAAACTCTCACATTTCCCCTCAGGCCGCCCTCTTACTTGAAGTTTGTGTGGAACCTGTCCGCCCAGTACACCTCCCTGAACAGCTAACCATAGGTCTGGGCATCGTAGCTTCCTGACAGGTGACCGAAGTTCGCAGGCAGAGGGGTCAATGGGAGAGACGTGGAGAGTTTCCTGCCCGGGTCACAGGCCGCCCAGAGCCCCTGCCCATGATTGGGGTCTGCAAACAGCCCTCTCTGTGTCCCCTCCCACTAGAGGGAGTATTGGACCAACATTTGTAGAAAACGGGGTCCTCGCGGGCAACTCATTGGAGGGACACAAGTAAATATCTGCCGACTTTTTGCTGAAGATTACGAGCGTTCACACCTAAGGCTCATACAAGGTCAGCTGTTTAGCTAAACATGAGCTCATCATCTAAATTTACAAAATAATGAAGAAATCAGCTACAAGGGGAAACAATCACGAAAAACCATCAATATCAGAATTAGATTCCTTAGGCCATCAAACAGATGTTGGTATAATCAGGTGCAAGGCAGAAAATATACACAAAACTGGAACTGAAACAAGGAACAAGGATGTTTTCAAAGACTGGTAGGATCTCTAAAACATTTTTAAAGTACATGTCATTGATAAAGGTAAATACTCAGAGGTTGTGTAAGACAACAGATTCATCATTGAGAAGAGTGAAATAAGGCTCTTTTGAAAAATATGGCAGGTCAGATATTCTGCCTTATTATATAAGAACATTTCTCTAAAAAATACGCATTATTTCAACCACTTATTGGCTGTGAAATAAGTTAAGGGTATTTCAAATGGCCTGTCTGCAAAGAAAGGTGAGATGTAGGAAATCACAGAAAGCCGAGGGGAAAATAGGTCAATATATACATTGCTAAATGGTGAATTAAACCTTAGGCCAGCAACAATGTAGAGGACCTGACCCTTATAAACTTACAAGTAAGCTGGAATCTTCAAAAGTTGAAATCTTTATAAGTAAAAAATTTATGAAAATGAATAACCAAGTGTTTTAATTGACATCAGAAGATCAAAACAATAAACCCTGAGAACATAGAAAAAAGATAAATAAAGTTATGAGCAGAACTTAATACAACAGAAAAGGTATAAAATTCAGGTGATGTAGTAAGTCCAAATAATTTTCTTTGAAAAGATTTAAAAGACACACATTGATTAAGGAAAACAAAATCATAAGTGAAGAATATACAGAAAGAATCAGGACAATGTTATAGCAGAGAAGATCTGAAATGCCAGTAAATTTGAACATTTGTGTAAAGTGGACCATTTCCTAGCTCCTAAAGTTTACCAAAACTGACACAAGAGGAAATCATTTAAGGTCATCCTGTCTGCCCTTGGCATTCTCGAAACGCCCTGGCCTCAGAATGCAGCATCTGTAGTCCATGGTAACCTGCGAAGTGGGCGCGGGGCTGAGGGAGGCTGGAACAATGCCCTCACTAAGGGAGAGTGTGTGGCCATCTCTGCTGTGACTGAACAAAGGGCAGGGGAGCAGGTGGTCCAGTGCAGGGCCCTCAGAGCCCTCAGGCCCAGTGCGGTTTCACAAGCATTTAGGCCCATGCCAAAGGGCACCATCTTTGTCTGCACAGCTGCCCAAACTCTCACCTTTCCACGTAGCCCTCCCTCTTCCTTGAAGTGTGTGTGTAACCTGTCCGCGCAGTACACCTCGCTGCACAGCTAACCATAAGTCTGGGCATCGTAGCTTCCTACAGGTGACCGAAGTTCGTAGGCAGATGGGTCCCTGCGACACACGCGGAGATGATCCTGCCCGGTCCACCGGCCACTGACTGCCCCTGCCCCATATCGGGGCCCGCAAAGAAGCCCTGCCTGTGTCCCTGCCTCTAGAGGGAGTATTGGACCTACACTTGTAGAAAACAGGGTCCTCGCGGGCAACTCATTGGAGGGACATAAAGAAATCTTTGCCAACTTTCTGCTGAAGCTTACGAGCTTTCACACATAAGCCTCTTACAAGGTCAGCTGTTTAGCTAAACATGAGCTCATGATCTAAATTTACACAATAATGAAGAAATCAGCTACAAGGGGAGACAATCAGCAAAAACAATCAATACCAGAATTAGAATCCCTAGGCCATCCATCAGATGTTGGAATAATCAGGTGCAAGGCAGAAATTATAAATAAAATTGGAACTGAAACAAGGAACAAGGATGTTTTCAAAGACTGTTAGGACCTCTAAAACATATATAAAGTACATGTCATTGATAAAGCTAAATTCTCAAAGGTTGTGTAATACAACACATTCATCATTGAGAAGAGTGAAATTATGCTGTTTTGAAAACTATGGCAGGTCACATTTTCTGCCTAATTATATAAGAAGATTTCTCTAAAAAATACACATTATTTCAAAGACTTATTGGCTGTGAAATAAGTTAAGGGTATTTCAAATGGCTTGTCTGTAAGGAAAGGTGAGATGTAGGGAATCACAGAAAGTCGAGGGGAAAATAGGTCAATATATACATTGCTATATGGTGAACTAAGACTTAGGCCAGCAACAATGTTGAGGTCCTGACCCTTAGAAACTTACAAGTAAGTTGGAATCTTCAAAAGTTCAAATCATTATCAGTAAAAAGATTTATGAAAATTAATAACCAAGTGTTTTAATTGGCATCAGAAGATCAAAACAATAAACCCTGAGAACATAGAAAAATGATAAATAAAGATATGAGCAGAACTTAATACAATTGAAAACGTATAAAATTCATGTGATGTAGTAAGTCCAAAGAATATTCTTTGAAAAGATTTAAAAGACACACTTTGATTAAGGAAAACAAAAACATAAGTAAAGAATATACAGAAAGAATCAGGACAATGTTATTGCAGAGAATATCTGAAATGCCAGTAATTTGAACATTTCTGTAAAGTGGACCATTTCCTGGCTCCTAAAGTTTACCAAAACTGACACAGGAGGAAATCATTTAAGGTCATAATGGCATTCTCGGAACGCCCTGGCCTCAGAATGCAGCATCTGTAGTCCATGGTAACCTGCGGAGAGGGGGCGGGGCTGATGGAGGTTGGAACACTCCCCTCACTGAGGGAGTGTGTGTGGCCATCTCTGCTGTGACGGAACAAAGGGCAGGGGAGCAGGGCGTCCAGGGCAGGGCCCTCAGAGCCCGGCAGGCCCAGTGGGGTGTCACAAGCAATTAGGCCCATGCCAAAGGGCGCCTTAATTGTCTGCACAACCCCCAAACTCTCACCTTCCCACTCACCCCGCCCTCTTACGTGAAGTGTGTGTTTAACCTGTCCGTGTAGTACACCTTGCTGCACAGATAAGCATAGGTGTGGGATTCGTATCTTCCTGCCAGGTGACCGAAGTTCCCAGGCTGATACTTCCCTGGGATACACGCGGAGAGGCTCCTGCCCGGGCCACAGGCCTCCAACTGCCCCTGCACCAGATCGGGGGCTGCAAAGCAACCTTGTCTGAGTCCCTGCCACTAGAGGGAGTATTGGACCATCACTTGTAGAAAACGGGGCCCTCGCGGGCAACTCATTGGAGGGACACAAATAAATCTTTGCCGACTTTGTGATGAAGGTTACGAGTGTTCACACCTATGCATCTTACAAGGTCAGCTATTTAGCTAAACATGAGCTCATGATCTAAATTTACACAATAATGAAGTAATCAGCTACAAGGGGGAGAAAATTAGCAAAAGCAATCAATATCAGAATTAGATTCCATAGGCCATCCATCAGATGTTGGAATAATCAGGTGCAAGTCAGAAAATATACATAAAACTGGAACTGAAACAAGGAACAAAGATGTTCTCAAAGACTGGTAGGATCTCTAACACATTTTTAAAGTACATATTATTGATAAAGCTAAATACTCAAAGGTTGGGTAATACAACAGATTCATCATTGAGAAGAGTGAAATTATGCTGTTTTAAAAACTATGGCAGGTGAGATTTTCTGCCTAATTATATAAGAAGATTTCTCTAAAAAATACACATTATTTCAAAGACTTATTGGCTGTGAAATAAGTTAAGGGTAATTCAAATAGCTTGTCTGCAAAGAAAGGTGAGATGTAGGGAATCACAGAAAGCACAGAGGAAAATAGTTCAATATATACATTGCTATTTGGTGAACTAAGACTTAGGCCAGCAACAATGTAGAGGACCTGACCCTTACAAGTAAGTAAGTAGGAATCTTCAAAAGTTCAAATCTTTATAAGTAAAAAGATTTACTAAAATGAATAACCAAGTGTTTTAATTGGCATCAGAAGATAAAAACAATGAAACCTGAGAACATAGAAAAAAGATAAATAAATATATGAGCAGAACTTAATAAATCAGAAAACGTATACAATTCAGGTGATGTAGTAAGTCCAAAGAATATTCTTTGAAAAGATTTAAAATACACACTTTGATTAAGGAAAACAAAAACATAAGTCAAGAATATACAGAAAGAAGCAGGACAATATTATAGCAGAGAACATCTGAAATGCCTGTAAATTTGAACATTTCTGTAAAGCGGACCATTTCCTAGCTCCTAAAGTTTACCAAAACTGACACAAGAGGAAACCATTTAAGATGATTATGTTAGCCCTTGGCATTCTCGGAACGCCCTGGCCTCAGAATGCAGCATCTGCTGTCCATGGTAACCTGTGGAGAGGGGGCGTGGCTGAGGGAGGTGGGAACACTGCCCTCACTGTGGGAGTGGGTGTGGCCATCTCTGCTGTGACTGAACAAAGGTCAGGGGAGCAGGGCGTCCAGGGCAGGGCCCTCAGAGCACGGCAGGCCAAGTGGTGTGTCAAAACCATTTAGGCCCATGTCAAACGGCGCCTTCTTTGTCTGCACACCTGCCCAAACTCTCACCATTCCACTCAGCCCTAACACTTTCGTGAAGTGTGTGTGGAACCCGTCTGCGCAGTACACCTTGCTGCACAGCTAACCATAGGACTGGGCATCGTAGCTTCGTGCCAGGTGACAGAAATTCGCAGGCAGATGGGTCCCTGGGACACACGCGGAGAGGCTCCTGCCAAGGCCACAGGCCGCCAACTGCCCCTGCACCACATCGGGGGCCGCAAAGCAACCTTTTTGAGTTCCTGCCTCAAGAGGGAGTATTGAACGAACACTTGTAGAAAACTGGGTCCTCGAGGGCCACTCATTGCAGGGACACAAATAAATCTTTGCCGACTTTCTGATGAAGGTTACGAGCGTTCAAAACTAAGCCTCTTACAAAGTCAGCTGTTTGGCTAAACATGAGCTCATGATCTAAATTTACACAATAATGAAGAAATCAGCTAAAAGGGGGAGACAATCCGCAAAAATAATCAATACCAGAATTAGATTCCCTAGGCCATCCAACAGATGTTGGAATAATCAGGTGCAAGGCAGAAAATATACATAAAACTGGAACTGAAACAAGGAACAAGGATGTTTTCAAAGACTGGTAGGATCTCTAAAACATTTTTAAAGTACATGTCATTGATAAAGCTAAGTACTCAAAGGTTGTGTAATACAACAGATTAATCTTTGAGAAGAGTGAATTTATGCTGTTTTGAAAACTATGGCAGGTCAGATTTTCTGCCTAATTATATAAGGAGATTTCTCTAAAAAATACACATTATTTCAAAGACTTATTGGCTGTGAATTTAGTTAAGGGTATTTCAAATGGCTTGTCTGCAAAGAAAGGTGAGATGTAGGGAATCACAGAAAGTCGTGGGGAAAATAGGTCAATATATACATTGCTACATGTTGAACTAAGCGTTAGGCGAGCAACATTGTAGAGGACCTGACGCTTAAAAACTTACAAGTAAGTTCGAATCTTCAAAACTACAAATCTTTATAAGTAAACAGATTTATTAAAATGAATAACCAAGTGTTTTAATAGACATCAGAAGATCAAAACAATAAACCCTGAGAACATAGAAAAAAGATAAAGATATGATCAGAACTTAATACAAAAGAAAACGTATAAAATTGAGGTGATTTAGTAAGTCCAAAGAATATTCTTTGAAAAGATTTAAAAGACACCCTTGATTAAGGAAAACAAAAACATAAGTAAAGAATATACCGAAAGAATCAGGACATTGTTATAGCAGAGAATATATGAAATGCCAGTAAATTTGAACATTTCTGTAAAGTGGACCATTTCCTAGCTCCTAAAGTTTACCAAAACCGACACTAGACGAAATCATTTAATGTCGTCATGTCTGCCCTTGGCATTCTCGGAACGCCCTGGCCTCAGAATGCAGCATCTGTAGTCCATGGTAACCTGCGAAGTGGGGGCCGGGCTGAGGGAGTTTGGAACACGGCCCTCACTGAGGGAGTGGGTGTGGCCATCTCTGCTGTGACTGAACAAAGGGCAGGGGAGCAGGGGGCCCAGGGCAAGTCCCTCAGAGCCCGGCAGGCCCAGTGGGGTGTCACAAGAACTTAGGCCAAGGCCAAAGGGTGCCTTCATTGTCGGCACAGCTGCCCAATCTCTCACCTTTCCACTCAGGCCGCCCAATTACTTGAAGTGTGTGTGGAACCTGTACGCGCAGTACACCTCGCTGCACAGCTAACCATAGGTCTGGGCATCGTAGCTTGTGCCAGGTGACCGAAGTTCGCAGGCAGATGATTCCCTGAGACACACGTGGAGAGGCTCCTGCCCGGGCCACAGGCCGCCGTCTGCCCCTGCGCCAAATCGGGGGCTAAAAATAGCCTTGTCTGAGTCCCCTGCATCTACAGGGAGTATTGGACCAACACTTGTAGAAAACGGGGACCTCGCGGGCAACTCATTGGAGGGACACAAATAAATCTTTGCCGACTATCTGCTGAAGCTTACCAGCGTTGAAACCTAAGCCTCTTACAAGGTCAGCTGTTTAGCTAAAAATGAGCTCATTGTCTAAATTTACACAATAAGGAAAAATCAGCTACAAGGGGAGACAGTCAGCAAAAACAATACATACCAGAATGACATTCCCTAGGCCATCCATCAGATGTTGGAATAATCAGGTGCAAGGCAGAAAATATACATAAAACTGGAACTCAAACAAGGAACAAGGATGTTTTCAAAGACTGATAGGATCTCTAAAACATTTTTAAAATACATGTCATTGATAAAGCTAAATAATCAAAACAGATTCATCATTGAGAAGAGTGAAATTATGCTGTTTTCAAAACTATGGCAGGTCAGATTTTCTGCCTAATTATATAAGAAGATTTCTCTAAAAAATACACATTATTTCAAAGACTTAATGGCAGGAAATAAGGGTATTTCTAATGGCTTGTATGCAAAGAAAGGTGAGATGTAGGGAATAACAGAAAAACGAGGGGAAAATAGGTCAATATATACATTGCTATATGGTGAATTAAGTCTTAGGCCAGAAACAATGTAGAGCACCTGACCCTTGGAAACTTACGACTAAGCTGGAATCTTCCAAAGTTCAAATCATTATAAGTAAAATGATTTATTAAAATGAAACCCGAGTGTTTTAATTGACATCAGAAGTTCAAAACTATAAACCCTGAGAACATAGAAAAAAGAAAAATAAAGATATGAGCAGCACTTAAAACAACAGAAAACGTAAACAATTCAGTTGATGTAGTAAGTCCAAACAATATTCTTTGAAATGATTTAAAAGACACACTTTGATTAAGGAAAACAAAAACATAAGTAAAGAATATACAGAAAGAATCAGTACAATGTTATAGCAGAGAATATATGAAATGCAAGTAAATTTGAACATTTCTGTAAAGTGGAACCTTTCCCAGCTCCTAAAGTTTACCAAAACTGACACAAGAGGTAATCATTTAAGTTCATCATGTCTGCCCTTGTCATTCTCGGAAAGCCCTGGCCTCAGAATGCAGCATTTGTAGTCCAAGGTAACCTGCGGAAAGGGGGCGGTGCTGAGGGAGGTTGGAACACTACCCTCAATGAGGGAGTGAGTGTGGCCAACTCTGCTGTGACTGAACAAAGCGCAGGGGAGCAGGGGTCCCATGGCAGGGCCCTCAGAACACGTCAGGCCCAGTGGGGTGTCACAAGCATTTCGGCCAGGCCAAAGGGCGCATTCTTTGTCTGCACAGCTGCCCAAACTCTCACCTTTCCACTCAGGCCGCCCTCATATTTGAAGTGTGTGTGGAACCTGTCCGCCCAGTACACCTCACTGCACAGCTAACCATATTTCTGAGCATCGTAGCTTCCTACCCGTGGACCGAATTTCGCAGGCACGTGGGTCCCTGGGACACACGTGGAGAGTCTCCTGCCTGGGCCACAGGACGCCCACTGCCCCTGGCCCAAATCGGGGGCCGCAAAGCAGCCCTGTCTGAAACCCCTGCCTCTAGAGGGCGTATTGGACCACACTTGTAGAAAACGGGGTCCTTGCGGGCAACTCATTGGAGGGACAGAAATAAATCTTTGCCGACTTTCTGCTGAAGCTTACCAGCGTTCACACCTAAGCCTCTTACAAGGTCAGCTGTTTAGATAAACATGAGTTCATGATCTAAATTTACACAAAAGGAAGAAATCAGCTACAAGGGGAGACAATCAGCAAAACAATCAATACCAGAATTAGATTCCCTAGGCCATCCATCAGATGATGGAATAATCAGGTGCAAGTCAGAAAATATACATAAAACTGGAACTGAAACAAGGAACAAGGATATTTTCAAAGACTGATGGAATCTCTAAAACATTTTTAAAGTACATGTCATTGATAAAGCTAAATACTCAAAACAGATTCATAATTGAGAAGAGTGAAATTATGCTGTTTTGAAAAATATGGCATGTCAGATTTTCTGCCTAATTATATAAGAAGATTTCTCTAAAAATTACACATTATATCAAAGACTTATTGGCTGTGAAATAAGTTAAGGGTATTTCAAATGGCTTGTCTGCAAAGAATGGAGAGATGTAGGGAATCACAGAAAGTTGAGGGGAAAATAGGTCAATATATACATTGCTATATGTTGAACTAAGCGTTAGGCGTGCAACAAAGTAGAGGACCTGACCCTTAAAAATTTACAAGTAAGTTCGAATCTTCAAAACTACAAATCTTTATAAGTAAATAGATTTATTAAAATGAATAACCAAGTGTTTTAATAGACATCAGAAGATCAAAACAATAAACCCTGAGAACATAGAAAAAAGATAAACATATGAGCAGAACATAATACAAAAGAAAACGTGTAAAATAGAGGTGATTTAGTAAGTTAAACAATATTCTTTGAAAATATTTAGAAGACACCCTTGATAAAGGAAAACAAAAACATAAGTAAAGAATATACAGAAAGAATCAGGACAATGTTATAGCAGAGAATATATGAAATGCCAGTAAATTTGAACATTTCTGTAAAGTGGACCATTTCCTTGCTCCTAAAGTTTACCAAAACTGACACTAGAGGAAATCATTTAAGGTCATCATGTCTGCCCTTGGCATTCTCGGAACGCCCTGGCCTCAGAATGCAGCATCTGTAGTCCATGGTAACCTGCGGAGAGGGGTCGGGGCTGAGGGATTTTAGAATACGGCCCTCACTGAGGGTTTGGGGGTGGCCATTTCTGCTGTGACTGAACAAAGGGCAGGGGAGCAGGAGGCCCAGTGCAGGGCCCTCAGAGCCCGGCAGGCCCAGTGGGGTGTCACAAGCATTTAGGCTCAGGCCAAAGTGTGCCTTCATTGTCAGCACAGCTGCCCAATCTCTCACCTTTCCACTCAGGACGCCCACTTACTCGAAGAGTGTTTGGAACCTGTCCGTGCAGTACACCTCGCTGCACAGCTAACCATAGGTCTGGGCATCGTAGCTCGTGCCAGGTGACCGAAGTTCGCAGGCAGATGTGTCCCTGGGACACACGTGGAGAGGCTCCTGCCCGGGCCACAGGCCGCCTTCTGCCCCTGCCCCAAATCGGGGGCTGCAAACAGCCATGTCTGAGTCCCCTGCGTCTAGAGGGAGTTTTGGACCAACACTTGGAGAAAACGCGGTCCTCGCGCGCAACTCATTGGAGGGACACAAATATATCTTGCCGACTTTCTGCTGAAGCTTACGAGCATTCACACTTAAGCCTCTTACAAGCTCAGCTGTTTAGCTAAACATGAGCTCATGATCTAAATTTACACAATAAGGAAGAAATCAGCTACAAGGGGAGACAATCAGCAAAAACAATCCATACCAGAATTTCATTCCCTATGCCATCCATCAGATGTTGGAATAACCAGGTGCAAGGCAGAAAATATACATAAAACTGGAACTGAAACAAGGAACAAGGATGTTTTTAAAGACTGGTAGGATCTCTCAAACATTTTTAAAGTACATGTCATTGATAAAACTAAATACTCAAAGGTTGTGTAATACAACAGATTCATCATTGAGAAGAGTGAAATTATGCTGTTTTGAAAACTAGGGCAGGTCAGATTTTCTGCCTCATTCTATAAGAATATTTCTCTAAATAATACACATTATTTCAAAGACTTATTGGCTGTGAAATAAGTTAAGGGTATTTCAAATGGCTTATCTGCAAAGAAAGGGGAGATGTAGGAAATCACAGAAAGCCGAGGGGAAATAGGTAAATATATACATGGCTCTATGGTGAACTAAGCCTTAGGCCAGCAACATTGTAGAGGACCTGACCCTTAGATATTTACAAGTAAGCTGGAATCTTCAAAAGTTCAAATCTTTATAAGTAAAAAGATTTATTAAAATGAATTACCAAGTGTTTTGATGGACATCAGAAGATCAAAACAATAAACCCTGAGAACATAGAAAAAAGATAAATAAAGATATGAGCAGAACTTAATACAACAGAAAACGTATGAAATACAGGTGACTTAGTAAGTCCAAAGAATATTCTTTGAAATATTTAAAAGACACACTTTGATTAAGGAAAACAAAAACATAAGTAAAGAATATACAGAAAGAATCAGAACAATGTTATAGCAGAGAATATATGAAATGCCAGTAAATTTGAACATTTGTGTAAAGTGGACCATTTCCTAGCTCCTAAAGTTTACCAAAACTGACACAAGAGGAAATCATTTAAGGTCAACATGTCTGCCCTTGGCATTCGCGGAAGGTCCTGGCCTCAGAATGCAGCATCTGTAGTCCATGGTAACCTGCCGAGAGGGGGAGGGGCTGAGGGATGTTGGAACACTGCCCTCACTGAGGGAGTGGGTGTGGCCATCTCTGCTGTGACTGAACAAAGGCAGGATATCAGGAGGCCCATGGCAGGGTCCTCAGAGACCGGCAGGCCCAGTGGGGTGCCACAGTAATTTAAGGCCAGGCCAAAGGGCGCTTTCTTTGTCTGCACGGCTGCCCAAACTCTCACCTTTCCACACAGGCCGCCCTCTTACTTGAAGTGTGGGTGGAAACAGTCTGCGCAGTACACCTCACTGCACAGCTAAACATAGGTCTGGGAATCGTAGCTTCCTGCCAGGTGACCGAAGTTCGCAGGCAGATGGGTCCCTGGGACACACGCGGAGAGGATCCTGCCCGGGCCACAGGCCGCCCACTGCCCCTGCCCCAGATCAGGGGCCGCAAAGCAGCCCTGTCTGAGTCCACTGCATCTAGAGGGAGTATTGGACCAACACTTGTAGTAAACGGGGTCCTTGCGGGCAACACATTGGAGGGACACAAATAAATCTTTGCCGAATTTCTGCTGAAGCTTACGTATGTTCACACCTAAGCCTCTTACAAGGTCAGCTGTTTAGCTAAACATGAGGTCATGATCTAAGTTTACACAATAATGAAGAAATCAGCTACAAGGGGAGACAATCAGCAAAAACAATCAATTCCAGACTTAGATTCCCTAGGCCATCCATCAGATGTTAGAATAATCAGGTGCAAGGCAGAAAATATACACAAAACTGGAACTGAAACAAGGAACAAGGATGTTATCAAAGACTGATAAGATGTCTAAAACATTTTTAAAGTACGTGTCATTGATAAAGCTAAATACTCAAAGGTTATGTAATACAACATATTCATAGTTCAGAAGAGTGAAATTATGCTCTTTTGAAAACGATGGCAGGTCAGATTTTCTGCCTAATTATATAAGAAGATTTTTCTAAAAAATGCACATTATTTCAAAGACTTATTGGCTGTGAAATAAGTTAAGGGAATTGCAAATGGCTTGTCTGCAAAGAAAGGTGAGATGTAGGGAATCACAGAAAGTCGAGGGCAATATAGGTCAATATATAATTGCTATATGGTGAACTAAGCCTTACGCCAGCAACAATGTAGAGGACCTGACCCTTAGAAACTTACAAGTAAGCTGGAATCATCAAAATTTCAAATATTTATAAGTAAAAAGATTTATTAAAATGAATAACCAAGTGTTTTAATTGACATCAGAAGATCAATACATTAAGCCCTGAGAACATAGAATAAAGATAAATAAAGATATGAGCACAACTTAATACAACTGAAAACTTATAGAATTTATGTGATGTAGTAATTCCAAAGAATATTCTTTGAAAAGATTTAAAAGACAGAGGTTGATTAAGGAAAACAAAAAAATAAGTAAAGCATATACAGAAAGAATTAGGACAATGTTATAGCAGAGAATATATGAAATGCCCGTAAATTTGAACATTTCTGTAAAGTGGACCATTTCCTAGCTCCTAAACTTTACCAAAACTGAAACAAGAGGAAATCATTTAAGGTCATCCTGTCTGCCCTTGGCATTCTCGGAACGCCCTGGCCTCAGAATGCAGCATCTGTAGTCCATGGTAACCTGCGGAGAATGGGCGGAGCTGAGGGAGGTTGGAACACTGCCCTCACTGAGGGAGTGGGTGTGGCCATCTCTGCTGTGACTGAGCAAAGGGCAGGGGAGCAAGGGTCCCAGGGCCGGGCCCTCAGATCCCGGCAGGCCCAGTGGAGTGTCACAAGCATTTAGGCCCAGGCCAAGGGACGCCTTCTTTTTCTGCATAGCTGCCCAAACTCTCACCTTTCCACTCAGGCCGCCCTCTTACTTGAAGTGTGGGTGGAACCTGTCCACGCAGTACACCTCGCTGCACAACTAACCATAGGTCAGGGCATCGTAGCTTCCTGACAGGTGACCGAAGTTCGCAGGCAGATGGGTACCTTGGACACATGCGGAGAGGCTCCTGCCCGGGCCACAGGCCGCCCACAGCCCCTGCCCCTGATCAGGGGCCGCAAAGCAGCCCAGTCTGAGTCCCCTGCCTCTAGCGGGAGTATTGGACCAACACTTGTAGAAAACGGGTTCCTCGTGGGCAACTCATTGGTGGGACACATATAACTCTGTGCAATTTCTGCTGAAGCTTACGTGCGTTCACACCTAAGCCACTTACAAGGTCAGCTGTTTAGCTAAACATGAGCTCATGATCTAAATTTACACAATAATGAAGAAATCAGCTACAAGGGGAGAAAATCAGACAAAACAATCAATTCCAGAATTAGATTCCCTAGGCCATCCATCAGATGTTGGAATAATCAGGTGCAAGGCAGAAAATATACACAAAACTGGAACTGTAACAAGGAACAAGGATGTTTTCAAAGACTGGTAGGATCTCTAAAACATTTTTAAAGTACTAGTCATTGATAAAGATAAATACTCAAAGGTTGTGTAATACAACAGATTCATCATTGAGAAGAGTGAAATTATGCTGTTTTGAAAACTAGGGCAGGTCAGATTTTCTGCCTCATTATATAAGAATATTTCTCTAAATAATACACATTATTTCAAAGACTTATTGGCTGTGAAATAAGTTAAGGGTATTTCAAATGGCCTGTCTGCAAAGAAAGGTGAGATATAGGAAATCACAGAAAGCCGAGGGGAAAATAGGTCAATATATACATTGCTCTTTGGTGAACTAAGCCTTAGGCCAGCAACAATGTAGAGGACATGACGCTTAGATACTTACAAGTAAGCTGGAATCTTCAAAAGATAAAATCTTTATAAGTAAAACGATTTATTAAAATGAATTACCATGTGTTTTAATTGACATCAGAAGATCAATACATTAAGCCCTGAGAACATAGAAAAAAGATAAATAAATATATGAGCAGAACTTAATAAAACAGAAAGCGTATACAATTCAGGTGATGTAGTAAGTCCAAAGAATATTCTTTGAAAAGATTTAAAACACAGAGTTTGATTAAGGAAAACAAAAAAATAAGTAAAGCATATACAGAAAGAATTAGGACAATGTTATAGCAGAGAATATATGAAATGCCCGTAAATTTGAACATTTCTGTAAAGTGGACCATTTCCTAGCTTCTAAAGTTTACCAAAACTGAAACAAGAGGAAATCATGTAGGTCATCCTGTCTGCCCTTGGCATTCTCGGAACGCCCTGGCCTCAGAATGCAGCATCTGTAGTCCATGGTAACCTGCGGAGAAGGGGCGGAGCTGAGGGAGGTTGGAACACAGCCCTCACTGAGGGAGTGTGTGTGGCCATCTCTGCTGTGACTGAACAAAGGGCCGGGGAGCAAGGGTCCCAGGGCAGGGCCCTCAGATCCCGGCAGGCCCAGTGGGGTGTCACAAGCATTTAGGCCCAGGGCAAGGGACGCCTTCTTTGTCTGCACAGCTGCCCAAACTCTCACCTTTCCACTCAGGCCGCCCTCTTACTTGAAGTGTGTGTGGATCCTGTCCACGCAGTACACCTCGCTGCACAGCTATCCATAGGTCTGGGCATCGTAGCTTCCTGACAGGTGACCGAAGTTCGCAGGCAGATGCGTCCCTGGGACACACGCGGAGAGGCTCCTGCCCGGGCCACAGGCCGCCCACTGCCCCTGCCCCAGATCAGGGGCCGCAAAGCAGCCCAGTCTGAGTCTCCTGCCTCTAGAGGGAGTATTGGACCAACACTTGTAGAAAACGGGTTCCTCGCGGGCAACTCATTGGAGAGACACATATAACTCTGCCGAATTTCTGCTGAAGCTTACATGCGTTCACACCTAAGCCTCGTACAAGGTCAGCTGTTTAGCTAAACATGAGCTCATGATCTAAATTTACACAATAATGAAGAAATCAGCTACAAGGGGAGACAATCAGCAAAAACAATCAATTCCAGAATTAGATTCCCTAGGCCATCCATCAGATGTTAGAATAATCAGGTGCAAGGCAGAAAATATACACAAAACTGGAACTGAAACAAGAAACAAGGATGTTATCAAAGACTGATAAGATGTCTAAAACATTTTTAAAGTACATGTCATTGATAATGCTAAATACTCAAAGTTGTGTATTACAACAGATTCATAGTTCACAAGAGTGGAATTATGCTCATTTGAAAACTATGGCAGGTCAGATTTTCTGCCTAATTATATAAGAAGATTTTTCTAAAAAATACACATTATTTCAAAGACTTATGGCTGTGAAATAAGTTAAGGGAATTGCAAATGGTTTCTCTACACAGATAGATCAGAGTAGGGAATCACAGAAAGTCGAGGGGAAAATAGGTCAATATATAATTGCTATATGGTGAACAAATCCTTAGACCAGCAACAATGTAGAGGACCTGACCCTTAGAAACTTACAAGTAAGCTGGAATCCTCAAAATTTCAAATCTTTATAAGTAAAAAGTTTTATTAAAATGAATAACCAAGTGTTTTAATTGACATCAGAAGATCAATACATTAAGCCCTGAGAACATAGAAAAAAGATAAATAAAGATATGAGCACAACTTAATACAACAGAAAACGTATAGAATTTAGGTGATGTAGTAAGTCCAAAGAATATTCTTTGAAAAGATTTAAAAGACAGAGTTTGATTAAGGAAAACAAAAAAATAAGTAAAGCATATACAGAAAGAATTAGGACAATGTTATAGCAGAGAATATATGAAATGCCCGTAAATTTGAACATTTCTGTAAAGTGGACCATTTCCTAGCTCCTAAAGTTTACCAAAACTGACACAAGAGGAAATCATTTAAGGTCATCATGTCTGCCCTTGGCATTCTCGGAACGCCCTGGCCTCAGAATGCAGCATCTGTAGTCCATGGTAACCTGCGGAGAAGGGGCGGAGCTGAGGGAGGTTGGAACACTGCCCTCACTGAGGGAGTGGGTGTGGCCATCTCTGCTGTGACTGAACAAAGGGCAGGTGTGCATCGGTCCCAGGGCAGGGCCCTCAGATCCCGGCAGGCCCAGTGGGGTGTCACAAGCATTTACTCCCAGGCCAAGGGACGCCTTCTTTTTCTGCATAGCTGCCCAAACTCTCACCTTTCCACTCAGGCCTCGCTCTTACTTAAAGTGTGGGTTGAACCTGTCCGCGCAGTACACCTCGCTACACAGCTAACCATAGGTCTGGGCATCGTAGCTTCCTGCCAGGTGACCGAAGTTCTCAGTCTGATGGGTAACTGGGACACACGCGGAGTGGCTCCTGCCCGGGCCACAGGCCGCCCACTGCCCCTGCCCCAGATCGGTGGCCGCAAATCAGCCCTGTCTGAGTCCCCTGCCTCTAGGGGGAGTATTGGACCAACACTTGTAGAAAACGGGTTCCTCGCGGGCAACTCATTGGAGGCACACAAATAACTCTTTGCCGACTTTCTGCTGAAGCTTACGTGTGTTCACACGTAAGCCACTTACAAGGTCAGCTGTTTAGCTAAACATGAGCTCATGATCTAAATTTACACAATAATGAAGAAATCAGCTACAAGTGGAGACAATCAGCAAAAACAATCAATTCCAGAATTAGATTCCCTAGGCCATCCATCAGATGTTGGAATAATCAGGTGCAAGGCAGAAAATATACACAAAACTGGAACTGAAACAAGGAACAATGATGTTTTCAAAGACTGGTAGGATCTCTAAAACATTTTTAAAGTACTAGTTATTGATAAAGATAAATAATCAAAGGTTGTGTAATACAAGAGATTCATCATTGAGAAGAGTGAAATTATGCTGTTTTGAAAACTAGGGCATGTCAGATTTTCTGCCTCATTATATAAGAATATTTCTCTAAATAATACACATTATTTCAAAGACTTATTGGCTGCGAAATAAGTTAAGGGTATTTCAAATGGCTTATCTGCAAAGAAAGGTGAGATGTAGGAAATCACAGAATGCCGAGGGGAAAATAGGTCAATATATACATTGCTCTATGGTGAACTAAGCCTTAGGCCAGCAACAATGTAGAGGACCTGACCCTTAGATACTTACAAGTAAGCTGGAATCTTCAAAAGTTCAAATCTTTATAAGTAAAAAGATTTATTAAAATGAATTGCCAAGTGTTTTGATGGACATCAGAAGATCAAAACAATAAACCCTGAGAACATAGAAAAAAGATAAATAAAGATATGAGCAGAACTTAATACAACAGAAAACGTATAAAATTCAGGTGATGTAGTAAGTCCAAAGAATATTCTTTGAAACATTTAAAAGACACACTTTGATTAAGGAAAAAAAAACATAAGTAAATAATATACAGAAAGAATCAGAACAATTTTATAGCAGAGAATATATGAAATGCCAGTAAATTTGATTATTTGTGTAAAGTGGACCATTTCCTAGCTCCTAAAGTTTACCAAAACTGATACAAGAGGAAATCATTTAAGGTCATCATGTCTGCCCTTGGCATTCTCGGAACGTCCTGGCCTCAGAATGCAGCATCTGTAGTCCATGGTAACCTGGCGAGAGGGGGAGGGGCTGAGGGATGTTGGAACACTGCCCTCATTGATGGAGTGGGTGTGGCCATCTCTGATGTGACTGAACAAATGCGGGGATCAGGGGGCCCATGGCAGGGGCCTCAGAGACCGGCAGGCCCAGTGGGGTGCCACAGGCATTTAAGCCCAGGCCAAAGGGCGCTTTATTTGTCTGCACAGCTGCCCAAACTCTCACCTTTCCACTCAGGCCGCCCTCTTACTTGAAGTGTGGGTGGAAACAGTCCGCGCAGTACACCTCGCTGCACAGCTAACCATAGGTCTGGGAATCGTAGCCTCCTGCCAGGTGACCGAAGTTCGCAGGCAGATGGGTCCCTGGGACACACGCGGAGAGGCTCCTGCCCGGGCCACAGGCCGCCCACTGACCCTACCACAGATCAGGGGCCGCAAAGCAGCCCTGTCTGAGTCCCCTGCCTCTAGAGGGAGTATTGGACCAACACTTGTAGTAAACGGTGTCCTTGCGGGCAACACATTGGAGGGACACAAATAAATCTTTGCCAACTTTCTGCTGCAGCTTACCTATGTTCACACCTAAGCCTCTTACAAGGTCAGCTGTTTAGCTAAACATGAGCTCATGATCTAAGTTTATACAATAATGAAGAAATCAGCTACAAGGGGAGACAATCAGCAAAAACAACCAATTCCAGAATTAGATTCCCTAGGCCATCCATCAGATGTTAGAATAATCAGGTGCAAGGCAGAAAATATACACAAAACTGGAACTGAAACAAGGAACAAGGATGTTATCAAAGACTGATAAGATGTCTAAAACATTTTTAAAGTACGTGTCATTGATAAAGCTAAATACTCAAAGGTTGTGTAATACAACATATTCATAGTTCAGAAGAGTGAAATTATGCTCTTTTGAAAACTATGGCAGGTCGGATTTTCTGCCTAATTATATAAGAAGATTTTTCTAAAAAATGCACATTATTTCAAAGACTTATTGGCTGTGAAATAAGTTAAGGGAATTGCAAATGGCTTGTCTGCAAAGAAAGGTGAGATGTAGGAAATCACAGAAAGTCGAGGGCAAAATAGGTCAATATATAATTGCTATATGGTGAACAAAGCCTTAGGCCAGCAACAATGTAGAAGACCTGACCCTTAGAAACTTACAAGTAACCTGGAATCCTCAAAATTTCAAATATTTATAAGTAAAAAGATTTATTAAAATGAATAACCAAGTGTTTTAATTGACATCAGAAGATCAATACATTAAGCCCTGAGAACATAGAATAAAGATAAATAAAGATATGAGCACAACTTAATACAACAGAAAACGTATAGAATTTAGGTGTGTAAGTCCAAAGAATATTCTTTGAAAAGATTTAAAAGACAGAGTTTGATTAAGGAAAACAAAAAAATAAATAAAGCATATACAGAAAGAATTAGGACAATGTTATAGCAGAGAATATATGAAATGCCCGTAAATTTGAACATTTCTGTAAAGTGGACCATTTCCTAGCTCCTAAAGTTTACCAAAACTGACACAAGAGGAAATCATTTAAGGTCATCCTGTCTGCCCTTGGCATTCTCGGAACGCCCTGGCCTCAGAATGCAGCATCTGTAGTCCATGGTAACCTGCGGAGAAGGGGCGGAGCTGAGGGAGGTTGGAACACTGCCCTCACTGAGGGAGTGGGTGTGGCCATCTCTGCAGTGACTGAACAAAGGGCAGGGGAGCAAGGGTCCCAGGGCCGGGCCCTCAGATCCCGGCAGGCCCAGTGGGGTGTCACAAGCATTTAGGCCCAGGCCAAGGGACGCCTTCTTTTTCTGCATAGCTGCCCAAACTCTCACCTTTCCACTCAGGCCGCCCTCTTGCTTGAAGTGTGGGTGGAACCTGTCCGCACAGTACACCTCGCTGCACAGCTAACCATAGGTCTGGGCATCGTAGCTTCCTGACAGGTGACCGAAGTTCGCAGGCAGATGGGTACCTGGGACACATGCGGAGAGGCTCCTGCCCGGGCCACAGGCCGCCCACAGCCCCTGCCCCTGATCAGTGGCCGCAAAGCTGCCCAGTCTGAGTCCCCTGCCTCTAGAGGGAGTATTGGACCAACACTTGTAGAAAACGGGTTCCTCGCGGGCAACTCATTGGTGGGACACAAATAACTCTGCCGAATTTCTGCTGAAGCTTACGTGCGTTCACACCTAAGCCACTTACAAGGTCAGCTGTTTAGCTAAACATGAGCTCATGATCTAAATTTACACAATAATGAAGAAATCAGCTACAAGGGGAGACAATCAGCCAAAACAATCAATTCCAGAATTAGATTCCCTAGGCCATCCATCAGATGTTGGAAAAATCAGTTGCAAGGCAGAAAATATATACAAAACTGGAACTGAAACAAGGAACAAGGATGTTTTCAAAGACTGGTAGGATCTCTAAAACATTTTTAAAGTACTAGTCATTGATAAAGATAAATATTCAAAGGTTGTGTAATACAACAGATTCATCATTGAGAAGAGTGAAATTATGCTGTTTTGAAAACTAGGGCAGGTCAGATTTTCTGCCTCATTCTATAAGAATATTTCTCTAAATAATACACATTATTTCAAAGACTTATTGGCTGTGAAATAAGTTAAGGGTATTTCAAATGGCTTGTCTGCAAAGAAAGGTGAGATATAGGAAATCACAGAAAGCTGAAGGGAAAATAGGTCAATATATACATTGCTCTTTGGTGAACTAAGCCTTAGGCCAGCAACAATGTACAGGACCTGACGCTTAGATACTTACAAGTAAGCTGGAATCTTCAAAAGTTAAAATCTTTATAAGTAAAACGATTTATTAAAATGTATTACCAAGTGTTTTATTTGACATCAGAAGATCAATACATTAAGCCCTGAGAACATAGAAAAAAGATAAATAAATATATGAGCAGAACTTAATACAACAGAATACGTATACAATTCAGGTGATGTAGTAAGTCCAAAGAATATTCTTTGAAAAGATTTAAAAGACAGAGTTTGATTAAGGAAAACAAAAAAAAAAAAAAATAAGAAAAGCATATACAGAAAGAATTAGGACAATGTTATAGCAGAGAATATATGAAATGCGGGAAAATTTGAAGATTTCTGTAAAGTGGACCATTTCCTAGCTCCTAAAGTTTACCAAAACTGACACAAGAGGAAATCATTTAAGGTCACCATGTCTGCTCTTGGCATTCTCGGAACGCCCTGGCCTCAGAATGCAGCATTTGTAGTCCATGGTAACCTGTGGAGAAGGGGCGGAGCTGAGGGAGGTTGGAACACTGCCCTCACTGAGGGAGTGGGTGTGGCCATCTCTGATGTGACTGAACAAAGGCAGGGGAGCAGGGGGCCCATGGCAGGGCCCTCAGAGACCGGCCGGCCCAGTGGGTTGCTACAGGCATTTAAGCCAAGGCCAAAGGGCGCTTTCTTTGTCTGCACAGCTGCCCAAACTCTCACCTTTCCACTCAGGCCGCCCTCTTACTTGAAGTGTGGGTGGAAACAGTCCGCGCAGTACACCTCGCTGCACAGCTAACCATAGGTCTGGGAATCGTAGCTTCCTGCCAGGTGACCGAAGTTCGCAGGCAGATGGGTCCCTGGTACACACGCGGAGAGGTTCCTGCCCAGGCCACAGGCCGCCCACTGCCCCTGCCCCAGATAGGGGGCCGCAAAGCAGCCCTGTCTGAGTCCATTGCCTCTAGAGGGAGTATTGGACCAACACCTGTAGAAAACGGGTTCCTCGCGGGCAACTCATTGGAGGGACACAAATAACTCTGCCGAATTTCTGCTGAAGCTTACGTGAATTCACACTTAAGCCTATTACAAGGTCAGCTGTTTAGCTAAACATGAGCTCATGATCTATATTTACTAAATAATGAAGAAATCAGCTACAAGTGGAGACAATCAGCCAAAACAATCAATTCCAGAATTAGATTTCCTAGGCCATCCATCAGATGATGGAATAATCAGGTGCAAGGCAGAATATATACACAAGACTGGAACTGAAACAAGGAACAAGGATGTTTTCAAAGACTGGTAGGATCTCTAAAACATTTTTAAAGTACATGTCATTGATAAAGCTAAATACTCAGACGTTGTGTAAGACAACAGATTCATCATTGAGAAGAGTGCAATTATGCTGTTTTGAAAACTATGGCAAGTCAGATTTTCTGCCTAATTTTATAAGAAGATTTCTCTAAAAAATACACATTATTTCAAAGACTTATTGGCTGTGAAATAAGTTAAGGGTATTTCAAATGGCTTGTATGCAAAGAAAGGTGAGATGTAGGGAGTCACAGAAAGCCGTGGGGAAAATAGGACAATATATACATAGCTATATGGTGAAGTAAGCCTTAGGCCAGCAACAATGTAGAGGACCTGACCCTTAGATACTTACAAGTAAGCTGGAATCTTCAAAAGTTCAAATCTTTATAAGTAAAAAGATTTATTAAAATGAATAACCAAGTGTTTTAATTGACATCAGAAGATCAAAACAATAAACCCTGAGAACATAGAAAAAAGATAAATAAAGATATGAGCAGAACTTAATACAAGAGAAATCGTATACAATTCAGGTGATGTAGTAAGTCCAAAGAATATTCTTTGAAACATTTAAAAGACACACTTTGATTAAGGAAAACAAAAACATAAGTAAATAATATACAGAAAGAATCAGGACAATGTTATAGCAGAGAATATATGAAATGCCAGTAAATTTGAACATTTGTGTAAAGTGGACCATTTCCGAGTTCCAAAAGTTTACCAAAACTGACAAAAGAGGAAATCATTTAAGGTCATCATGTCTGCCCTTGGCATTCTCGGAACGTCCTGGCCTCAGAATGCAGCATCTGTAGTCCATGGTAACCTGGCGAGAGGGGGAGGGGCTGAGGGATGTTGGAACACTGCCCTCATTGATGGAGTGGGTGTGGCCATCTCTGCTGTGACTGAACAAATGCGGGGATCAGGGGGCCCATGGCAGGGGCCTCAGAGACCGGCAGGCCCAGTGGGGTGCCACAGGCATTTAAGCCCAGGCCAAAGGGCGCTTTATTTGTCTGCACAGCTGCCCAAACTCTCACCTTTCCAATCAGGCCGCCCTCTTACTTGAAGTGTGGGTGGAAACAGTCCGCGCAGTACACCTCGCTGCACAGCTAACCATAGGTCTGGGAATCGTAGCTTCCTGCCAGGTGACCGAAGTTCGCAGGCAGATGGGTCCCTGGGACACACGCGGAGAGGCTCCTGTCCGGGCCACAGGCCGCCCACTGACCCTACCACAGATCAGGGGCCGCAAAGCAGCCCTGTCTGAGTCCCCTGCCTCTAGAGGGAGTATTGGACCAACACTTGTAGTAAACGGTGTCCTTGCGGGCAACACATTGGAGGGACACAAATAAATCTTTGCCAACTTTCTGCTGCAGCTTACCTATGTTCACACCTAAGCCTCTTACAAGGTCAGCTGTTTAGCTAAACATGAGCTCATGATCTAAGTTTATACAATAATGAAGAAATCAGCTACAAGGGGAGACAATCAGCAAAAACAACCAATTCCAGAATTAGATTCCCTAGGCCATCCATCAGATGTTAGAATAATCAGGTGCAAGGCAGAAAATATACACAAAACTGGAACTGAAACAAGGAACAAGGATGTTATCAAAGACTGATAAGATGTCTAAAACATTTTTAAAGTACGTGTCATTGATAAAGCTAAATACTCAAAGGTTGTGTAATACAACATATTCATAGTTCAGAAGAGTGAAATTATGCTCTTTTGAAAACTATGGCAGGTCGGATTTTCTGCCTAATTATATAAGAAGATTTTTCTAAAAAATGCACATTATTTCAAAGACTTATTGGCTGTGAAATAAGTTAAGGGAATTGCAAATGGCTTGTCTGCAAAGAAAGGTGAGATGTAGGAAATCACAGAAAGTCGAGGGCAAAATAGGTCAATATATAATTGCTATATGGTGAACAAAGCCTTAGGCCAGCAACAATGTAGAAGACCTGACCCTTAGAAACTTACAAGTAACCTGGAATCCTCAAAATTTCAAATATTTATAAGTAAAAAGATTTATTAAAATGAATAACCAAGTGTTTTAATTGACATCAGAAGATCAATACATTAAGCCCTGAGAACATAGAATAAAGATAAATAAAGATATGAGCACAACTTAATACAACAGAAAACGTATAGAATTTAGGTGTGTAAGTCCAAAGAATATTCTTTGAAAAGATTTAAAAGACAGAGTTTGATTAAGGAAAACAAAAAAATAAATAAAGCATATACAGAAAGAATTAGGACAATGTTATAGCAGAGAATATATGAAATGCCCGTAAATTTGAACATTTCTGTAAAGTGGACCATTTCCTAGCTCCTAAAGTTTACCAAAACTGACACAAGAGGAAATCATTTAAGGTCATCCTGTCTGCCCTTGGCATTCTCGGAACGCCCTGGCCTCAGAATGCAGCATCTGTAGTCCATGGTAACCTGCGGAGAAGGGGCGGAGCTGAGGGAGGTTGGAACACTGCCCTCACTGAGGGAGTGGGTGTGGCCATCTCTGCAGTGACTGAACAAAGGGCAGGGGAGCAAGGGTCCCAGGGCCGGGCCCTCAGATCCCGGCAGGCCCAGTGGGGTGTCACAAGCATTTAGGCCCAGGCCAAGGGACGCCTTCTTTTTCTGCATAGCTGCCCAAACTCTCACCTTTCCACTCAGGCCGCCCTCTTGCTTGAAGTGTGGGTGGAACCTGTCCGCACAGTACACCTCGCTGCACAGCTAACCATAGGTCTGGGCATCGTAGCTTCCTGACAGGTGACCGAAGTTCGCAGGCAGATGGGTACCTGGGACACATGCGGAGAGGCTCCTGCCCGGGCCACAGGCCGCCCACAGCCCCTGCCCCTGATCAGTGGCCGCAAAGCTGCCCAGTCTGAGTCCCCTGCCTCTAGAGGGAGTATTGGACCAACACTTGTAGAAAACGGGTTCCTCGCGGGCAACTCATTGGTGGGACACAAATAACTCTGCCGAATTTCTGCTGAAGCTTACGTGCGTTCACACCTAAGCCACTTACAAGGTCAGCTGTTTAGCTAAACATGAGCTCATGATCTAAATTTACACAATAATGAAGAAATCAGCTACAAGGGGAGACAATCAGCCAAAACAATCAATTCCAGAATTAGATTCCCTAGGCCATCCATCAGATGTTGGAAAAATCAGTTGCAAGGCAGAAAATATATACAAAACTGGAACTGAAACAAGGAACAAGGATGTTTTCAAAGACTGGTAGGATCTCTAAAACATTTTTAAAGTACTAGTCATTGATAAAGATAAATATTCAAAGGTTGTGTAATACAACAGATTCATCATTGAGAAGAGTGAAATTATGCTGTTTTGAAAACTAGGGCAGGTCAGATTTTCTGCCTCATTCTATAAGAATATTTCTCTAAATAATACACATTATTTCAAAGACTTATTGGCTGTGAAATAAGTTAAGGGTATTTCAAATGGCTTGTCTGCAAAGAAAGGTGAGATATAGGAAATCACAGAAAGCTGAAGGGAAAATAGGTCAATATATACATTGCTCTTTGGTGAACTAAGCCTTAGGCCAGCAACAATGTACAGGACCTGACGCTTAGATACTTACAAGTAAGCTGGAATCTTCAAAAGTTAAAATCTTTATAAGTAAAACGATTTATTAAAATGTATTACCAAGTGTTTTATTTGACATCAGAAGATCAATACATTAAGCCCTGAGAACATAGAAAAAAGATAAATAAATATATGAGCAGAACTTAATACAACAGAATACGTATACAATTCAGGTGATGTAGTAAGTCCAAAGAATATTCTTTGAAAAGATTTAAAAGACAGAGTTTGATTAAGGAAAACAAAAAAAAAAAAAAATAAGAAAAGCATATACAGAAAGAATTAGGACAATGTTATAGCAGAGAATATATGAAATGCGGGAAAATTTGAAGATTTCTGTAAAGTGGACCATTTCCTAGCTCCTAAAGTTTACCAAAACTGACACAAGAGGAAATCATTTAAGGTCACCATGTCTGCTCTTGGCATTCTCGGAACGCCCTGGCCTCAGAATGCAGCATTTGTAGTCCATGGTAACCTGTGGAGAAGGGGCGGAGCTGAGGGAGGTTGGAACACTGCCCTCACTGAGGGAGTGGGTGTGGCCATCTCTGATGTGACTGAACAAAGGCAGGGGAGCAGGGGGCCCATGGCAGGGCCCTCAGAGACCGGCCGGCCCAGTGGGTTGCTACAGGCATTTAAGCCAAGGCCAAAGGGCGCTTTCTTTGTCTGCACAGCTGCCCAAACTCTCACCTTTCCACTCAGGCCGCCCTCTTACTTGAAGTGTGGGTGGAAACAGTCCGCGCAGTACACCTCGCTGCACAGCTAACCATAGGTCTGGGAATCGTAGCTTCCTGCCAGGTGACCGAAGTTCGCAGGCAGATGGGTCCCTGGTACACACGCGGAGAGGTTCCTGCCCAGGCCACAGGCCGCCCACTGCCCCTGCCCCAGATAGGGGGCCGCAAAGCAGCCCTGTCTGAGTCCATTGCCTCTAGAGGGAGTATTGGACCAACACCTGTAGAAAACGGGTTCCTCGCGGGCAACTCATTGGAGGGACACAAATAACTCTGCCGAATTTCTGCTGAAGCTTACGTGAATTCACACTTAAGCCTATTACAAGGTCAGCTGTTTAGCTAAACATGAGCTCATGATCTATATTTACTAAATAATGAAGAAATCAGCTACAAGTGGAGACAATCAGCCAAAACAATCAATTCCAGAATTAGATTTCCTAGGCCATCCATCAGATGATGGAATAATCAGGTGCAAGGCAGAATATATACACAAGACTGGAACTGAAACAAGGAACAAGGATGTTTTCAAAGACTGGTAGGATCTCTAAAACATTTTTAAAGTACATGTCATTGATAAAGCTAAATACTCAGACGTTGTGTAAGACAACAGATTCATCATTGAGAAGAGTGCAATTATGCTGTTTTGAAAACTATGGCAAGTCAGATTTTCTGCCTAATTTTATAAGAAGATTTCTCTAAAAAATACACATTATTTCAAAGACTTATTGGCTGTGAAATAAGTTAAGGGTATTTCAAATGGCTTGTATGCAAAGAAAGGTGCGATGTAGGGAGTCACAGAAAGCCGTGGGGAAAATAGGACAATATATACATAGCTATATGGTGAAGTAAGCCTTAGGCCAGCAACAATGTAGAGGACCTGACCCTTAGATACTTACAAGTAAGCTGGAATCTTCAAAAGTTCAAATCTTTATAAGTAAAAAGATTTATTAAAATGAATAACCAAGTGTTTTAATTGACATCAGAAGATCAAAACAATAAACCCTGAGAACATAGAAAAAAGATAAATAAAGATATGAGCAGAACTTAATACAAGAGAAATCGTATACAATTCAGGTGATGTAGTAAGTCCAAAGAATATTCTTTGAAACATTTAAAAGACACACTTTGATTAAGGAAAACAAAAACATAAGTAAATAATATACAGAAAGAATCAGGACAATGTTATAGCAGAGAATATATGAAATGCCAGTAAATTTGAACATTTGTGTAAAGTGGACCATTTCCGAGCTCCAAAAGTTTACCAAAACTGACAAAAGAGGAAATCATTTAAGGTCATCATGTCTGCCCTTGGCATTCTCGGAACGTCCTGGCCTCAGAATGCAGCATCTGTAGTCCATGGTAACCTGGCGAGAGGGGGAGGGGCTGAGGGATGTTGGAACACTGCCCTCATTGATGGAGTGGGTGTGGCCATCTCTGCTGTGACTGAACAAATGCGGGGATCAGGGGGCCCATGGCAGGGGCCTCAGAGACCGGCAGGCCCAGTGGGGTGCCACAGGCATTTAAGCCCAGGCCAAAGGGCGCTTTATTTGTCTGCACAGCTGCCCAAACTCTCACCTTTCCAATCAGGCCGCCCTCTTACTTGAAGTGTGGGTGGAAACAGTCCGCGCAGTACACCTCGCTGCACAGCTAACCATAGGTCTGGGAATCGTAGCTTCCTGCCAGGTGACCGAAGTTCGCAGGCAGATGGGTCCCTGGGACACACGCGGAGAGGCTCCTGCCCGGGCCACAGGCCGCCCACTGACCCTACCACAGATCAGGGGCCGCAAAGCAGCCCTGTCTGAGTCCCCTGCCTCTAGAGGGAGTATTGGACCAACACTTGTAGTAAACGGTGTCCTTGCGGGCAACACATTGGAGGGACACAAATAAATCTTTGCCAACTTTCTGCTGCAGCTTACCTATGTTCACACCTAAGCCTCTTACAAGGTCAGCTGTTTAGCTAAACATGAGCTCATGATCTAAGTTTATACAATAATGAAGAAATCAGCTACAAGGGGAGACAATCAGCAAAAACAACCAATTCCAGAATTAGATTCCCTAGGCCATCCATCAGATGTTAGAATAATCAGGTGCAAGGCAGAAAATATACACAAAACTGGAACTGAAACAAGGAACAAGGATGTTATCAAAGACTGATAAGATGTCTAAAACATTTTTAAAGTACGTGTCATTGATAAAGCTAAATACTCAAAGGTTGTGTAATACAACATATTCATAGTTCAGAAGAGTGAAATTATGCTCTTTTGAAAACTATGGCAGGTCGGATTTTCTGCCTAATTATATAAGAAGATTTTTCTAAAAAATGCACATTATTTCAAAGACTTATTGGCTGTGAAATAAGTTAAGGGAATTGCAAATGGCTTGTCTGCAAAGAAAGGTGAGATGTAGGAAATCACAGAAAGTCGAGGGCAAAATAGGTCAATATATAATTGCTATATGGTGAACAAAGCCTTAGGCCAGCAACAATGTAGAAGACCTGACCCTTAGAAACTTACAAGTAACCTGGAATCCTCAAAATTTCAAATATTTATAAGTAAAAAGATTTATTAAAATGAATAACCAAGTGTTTTAATTGACATCAGAAGATCAATACATTAAGCCCTGAGAACATAGAATAAAGATAAATAAAGATATGAGCACAACTTAATACAACAGAAAACGTATAGAATTTAGGTGTGTAAGTCCAAAGAATATTCTTTGAAAAGATTTAAAAGACAGAGTTTGATTAAGGAAAACAAAAAAATAAATAAAGCATATACAGAAAGAATTAGGACAATGTTATAGCAGAGAATATATGAAATGCCCGTAAATTTGAACATTTCTGTAAAGTGGACCATTTCCTAGCTCCTAAAGTTTACCAAAACTGACACAAGAGGAAATCATTTAAGGTCATCCTGTCTGCCCTTGGCATTCTCGGAACGCCCTGGCCTCAGAATGCAGCATCTGTAGTCCATGGTAACCTGCGGAGAAGGGGCGGAGCTGAGGGAGGTTGGAACACTGCCCTCACTGAGGGAGTGGGTGTGGCCATCTCTGCAGTGACTGAACAAAGGGCAGGGGAGCAAGGGTCCCAGGGCCGGGCCCTCAGATCCCGGCAGGCCCAGTGGGGTGTCACAAGCATTTAGGCCCAGGCCAAGGGACGCCTTCTTTTTCTGCATAGCTGCCCAAACTCTCACCTTTCCACTCAGGCCGCCCTCTTACTTGAAGTGTGGGTGGAACCTGTCCGCACAGTACACCTCGCTGCACAGCTAACCATAGGTCTGGGCATCGTAGCTTCCTGACAGGTGACCGAAGTTCGCAGGCAGATGGGTACCTGGGACACATGCGGAGAGGCTCCTGCCCGGGCCACAGGCCGCCCACAGCCCCTGCCCCTGATCAGTGGCCGCAAAGCTGCCCAGTCTGAGTCCCCTGCCTCTAGAGGGAGTATTGGACCAACACCTGTAGAAAACGGGTTCCTCGCGGGCAACTCATTGGTGGGACACAAATAACTCTGCCGAATTTCTGCTGAAGCTTACGTGCGTTCACACCTAAGCCACTTACAAGGTCAGCTGTTTAGCTAAACATGAGCTCATGATCTAAATTTACACAATAATGAAGAAATCAGCTACAAGGGGAGACAATCAGCCAAAACAATCAATTCCAGAATTAGATTCCCTAGGCCATCCATCAGATGTTGGAAAAATCAGTTGCAAGGCAGAAAATATATACAAAACTGGAACTGAAACAAGGAACAAGGATGTTTTCAAAGACTGGTAGGATCTCTAAAACATTTTTAAAGTACTAGTCATTGATAAAGATAAATATTCAAAGGTTGTGTAATACAACAGATTCATCATTGAGAAGAGTGAAATTATGCTGTTTTGAAAACTAGGGCAGGTCAGATTTTCTGCCTCATTCTATAAGAATATTTCTCTAAATAATACACATTATTTCAAAGACTTATTGGCTGTGAAATAAGTTAAGGGTATTTCAAATGGCTTGTCTGCAAAGAAAGGTGAGATATAGGAAATCACAGAAAGCTGAAGGGAAAATAGGTCAATATATACATTGCTCTTTGGTGAACTAAGCCTTAGGCCAGCAACAATGTACAGGACCTGACGCTTAGATACTTACAAGTAAGCTGGAATCTTCAAAAGTTAAAATCTTTATAAGTAAAACGATTTATTAAAATGTATTACCAAGTGTTTTATTTGACATCAGAAGATCAATACATTAAGCCCTGAGAACATAGAAAAAAGATAAATAAATATATGAGCAGAACTTAATACAACAGAATACGTATACAATTCAGGTGATGTAGTAAGTCCAAAGAATATTCTTTGAAAAGATTTAAAAGACAGAGTTTGATTAAGGAAAACAAAAAAAAAAAAAAATAAGAAAAGCATATACAGAAAGAATTAGGACAATGTTATAGCAGAGAATATATGAAATGCGGGAAAATTTGAAGATTTCTGTAAAGTGGACCATTTCCTAGCTCCTAAAGTTTACCAAAACTGACACAAGAGGAAATCATTTAAGGTCACCATGTCTGCTCTTGGCATTCTCGGAACGCCCTGGCCTCAGAATGCAGCATTTGTAGTCCATGGTAACCTGTGGAGAAGGGGCGGAGCTGAGGGAGGTTGGAACACTGCCCTCACTGAGGGAGTGGGTGTGGCCATCTCTGATGTGACTGAACAAAGGCAGGGGAGCAGGGGGCCCATGGCAGGGCCCTCAGAGACCGGCCGGCCCAGTGGGTTGCTACAGGCATTTAAGCCAAGGCCAAAGGGCGCTTTCTTTGTCTGCACAGCTGCCCAAACTCTCACCTTTCCACTCAGGCCGCCCTCTTACTTGAAGTGTGGGTGGAAACAGTCCGCGCAGTACACCTCGCTGCACAGCTAACCATAGGTCTGGGAATCGTAGCTTCCTGCCAGGTGACCGAAGTTCGCAGGCAGATGGGTCCCTGGTACACACGCGGAGAGGTTCCTGCCCAGGCCACAGGCCGCCCACTGCCCCTGCCCCAGATAGGGGGCCGCAAAGCAGCCCTGTCTGAGTCCATTGCCTCTAGAGGGAGTATTGGACCAACACCTGTAGAAAACGGGTTCCTCGCGGGCAACTCATTGGAGGGACACAAATAACTCTGCCGAATTTCTGCTGAAGCTTACGTGAATTCACACTTAAGCCTATTACAAGGTCAGCTGTTTAGCTAAACATGAGCTCATGATCTATATTTACTAAATAATGAAGAAATCAGCTACAAGTGGAGACAATCAGCCAAAACAATCAATTCCAGAATTAGATTTCCTAGGCCATCCATCAGATGATGGAATAATCAGGTGCAAGGCAGAATATATACACAAGACTGGAACTGAAACAAGGAACAAGGATGTTTTCAAAGACTGGTAGGATCTCTAAAACATTTTTAAAGTACATGTCATTGATAAAGCTAAATACTCAGACGTTGTGTAAGACAACAGATTCATCATTGAGAAGAGTGCAATTATGCTGTTTTGAAAACTATGGCAAGTCAGATTTTCTGCCTAATTTTATAAGAAGATTTCTCTAAAAAATACACATTATTTCAAAGACTTATTGGCTGTGAAATAAGTTAAGGGTATTTCAAATGGCTTGTATGCAAAGAAAGGTGAGATGTAGGGAGTCACAGAAAGCCGTGGGGAAAATAGGACAATATATACATAGCTATATGGTGAAGTAAGCCTTAGGCCAGCAACAATGTAGAGGACCTGACCCTTAGATACTTACAAGTAAGCTGGAATCTTCAAAAGTTCAAATCTTTATAAGTAAAAAGATTTATTAAAATGAATAACCAAGTGTTTTAATTGACATCAGAAGATCAAAACAATAAACCCTGAGAACATAGAAAAAAGATAAATAAAGATATGAGCAGAACTTAATACAAGAGAAATCGTATACAATTCAGGTGATGTAGTAAGTCCAAAGAATATTCTTTGAAACATTTAAAAGACACACTTTGATTAAGGAAAACAAAAACATAAGTAAATAATATACAGAAAGAATCAGGACAATGTTATAGCAGAGAATATATGAAATGCCAGTAAATTTGAACATTTGTGTAAAGTGGACCATTTCCGAGCTCCAAAAGTTTACCAAAACTGACAAAAGAGGAAATCATTTAAGGTCATCATGTCTGCCCTTGGCATTCTCGGAACGTCCTGGCCTCAGAATGCAGCATCTGTCGTCCATGGTAACCTGCGGAGATGCGGAGGAGCTGAGGGAGGTTGGAACACTGCCCTCACTGAGGGAGTGTTTGTGGCCATCTCTGCTGTGACTGAACAATGGCAGGAGAGCAGGGGGCCCATGGCAGGGCCCTCAGAGACCGGCAGGCCCAGTGGGGTGCCACAGGCATTTAAGCCCAGGCCAAAGGGCGCATTCTTTGTCTGCACAGCTGCCCAAACTCTCACCTTTCCACTCAGGCCGCACTCTTACTTGAAGTGTGGGTGGAAACTGTCCGCGCAGTACACCTCGCTGCACAGCTAACCATAGGTCTGGGAATCGTAACTTCCTGCCAGGTGACCGAAGTTCGCAGGCAGATGGGTCCCTGGGACACACGCGGAGAGGCTCCTGCCCGGGCCACAGGCCACCCACTGCCCCTGCCCCAGATAGGGGGCCGCAAAACTGCCCTGTCTGAGTCCCTGCCTCTAGAGGGAGTATTGGACCAACACGTGTATAAAACGGGTTCCTCGTGGGCAACTCAATGGAGGGACACAAATAACTATTTGCCGACTTTCTGCTGAAACTTACGTGTGTTCACACCTAAGCCTCTTACCAGGTCAGCTGTTTAGCTAAACATGAGCTCATGATCTAAATTTACACAATAATGAGGAAATCAGCTACAAGGGCAGACAATCAGCAAAAACAATCAATTCCAGAATTAGATTCCCTAGGCCATCCATCAGATGTTAGAATAATCAGGTGCAAGGCAGAAAATATACACAAAACTGGAACTGAAACAAGGAACAAGGATGTTATCAAAGACTGATAAGATGTCTAAAACATTTTTAAAGTACATGTCATTGATAAAGCTAAATACTCAAAGGTTGTGTAATACAACAGATTCATAGATCAGAAGAGTGAAATTATGCTCTTTTGAAAACTATGGCAGGTCAGATTTTCTGCCTTATTATATAAGACGATTTTTCAAAAAAATACACATTATTTCAAAGACTTATTGGCTGTGAAATAAGTTAAGGCAATTGCAAATGGCTTGTCTGCAAAGAAAGGTGAGATGTAGGGAATCACAGAAAGTCGAGCGAAAAATAGGTCAATATATAATTGCTATATGGTGAACTAAGCCTTAGGCCAGCAACAATGTAGAGGACCTGACCCTTAGAAACTTACAAGTAAGCTGGAATCCTCAAAATTTCAAATCTTTATAAGTAAAAGGATTTATTAAAATGAATAAGCAAGTGTTTTAATTGACATCAGAAGATCAATACATTAAGCCCTGAGAACATAGAATAAAGATAAATAAAGATATGAGCAGAACTTAATACAACAGAAAATGTATACAGTTCAGGTGATGTAGTAAGTCCGAAGAATTTTCTTTGAAAAGATTTAAAAGACAGAGTTAGATTAAGGAAAGCAAAAAAATAAGTAAAGCATATACAGAAAGTATTAGGACAATGTTATAGCAGAGAATATATGAAATTCCCTTAAAATTTAACATTTCTGTAAAGTGGACCATTTCCTAGCTCCTAAAGTTTACCAAAACTGATGCAAGAGGATATCATTTAAGGTCATCATGTCTGCCCTTGGCATTCTCGGAACGCCCTGGATTCAGAATGCAGCATCTGTAGTCTATGGTAACCTGCGGAGAAGGGGCGGGGCTGAGGGAGTTTGGAACACTGCCCTCACTGAGGGAGTGGGTGTGGCCATCTCTGCTGTGACTGAACAAAGGGCAGGGGAGCAAGGGTCCCACGGCAGGGCCCTCAGATCCCGGCAGGCCCAGTGGGATGTCAGAAGCATTTAGGCCCAGGCCAAGGGACGCCTTCTTTGTCTGCACAGCTGCCCAAACTCTCACCTTTCCACTCAGGCCATCCTCTTACTTGAAGTGTGGGAGGAACCTGTCCGCACAGCACACCTCACTGCACAGCTAACCATACGTCTGGGCATCGTAGCTTCCTGACAGGTGACCGAAGTTCGCAGGCAGATAGGTACCTGGGATACACGCGGAGAGGCTTCTGCCCGGGCCACAGGCCGCCCACTGCCCCTGCCCCAGATCAGCGGCCGCAAAACAGCCCTGTCTGAGTCCCCTGCCTCTAGAGGGAGTATTGGACCAACACTTGTAGAAAATGGGTTCCTCGCGGGCAACTCATTGTAGGGACACAAATAACTCTTTGCCCAATTTCTGCTGAAGCTTATGTGTGTTCACACTTAAGACTCTTACAATGTCAGCTGTTTAGCTAAACATGAGCTCATGATCTAAATTTACTAAATAATGAAGAAATCAGCTACAAGGGGAGACAATCAGCCAAAACAATCAATTCCAGAATTAGATTTCCTAGGCCATCCATCAGATGTTGGTATAATCATGTGCAAGGCAGAAAATATACACTAAACTGGAACTGAAACAAGGAACAAGGATGTTTTCAAAGACTGGTAGGATCTCTAAAACATTTTTAAAGTACATGTCATTGATAAAGCTAAATACTCAAAGGTTGTGTCATACAACAGATTCATCATTGACAAGAGTGAAATCATGCTGTTTTGAAAACTAAGGCAGGTCAGATTTTCTGCCTCATTATATAAGAAGATTTCTCTAAAAAATACACATTATTTCAACGACTTATTGGCTGTGAAATAAGTTAAGGGTATTTCAAATGGCTTGCCTGCAGAGAAAGGTGTGATATAGGGTATCACAGAAAGCCGAGGGGAAAATAGGTCAATATATACATTGCTATATGGTGAACTAAGCCTTAGGCCAGCAACAATGTAGACGACCTGACCTTTAGAAACTTACAAGTAAGCTAGAATCTTCAAAAGTTCAAATCTTTATAAGTAAAAAGATTTATTAAAATGAATATCCAAGTGTTTTAATTTACATCAGAAGATCTAAACAATAAACCCTGAGAACATAGAAAAAAGATAAATAAAGATATGAGCAGAACATAATACAACAGAAAACGTATAAAATTCAGGTGATGTAGTAAGTCCAAAGAATATTCTTTGAAACATTTAAAAGACACACTTTGATTAAGGAAAACAAAAACATAAGTAAATAATATACAGAAAGAATCAGGACAATGTTATAGCAGAGAATATATGAAATTCCAGTAAATTTGAACATTTGTGTAAAGTGGACCATTTCCTAGCTCCTAAAGTTTACCAAAACTGACACAAGAGGAAATCATTTAAGATCATCATGTCTGCCCTTGGCATTCTCAGAACGTCCTGGCCTCAGAATGCAGCAGCTGTAGTCCATGGTAACTTGCGGAGAGGGGGAGGGGCCGAGGGATGTTGGAACACTGCCCTCACTGACGGAGTGGGTGTGGCCATCTCTGCTGTGACTGAACAAAGGCAGGGGAGCAGGGGGCCCATGGCAGGGTCCTCAGAGTCCGGCAGGCCCTGTGGGGTGCCACAGGCGTTTAAGCCCAGGCCAAAGTGCGATTTCGTTGTCTGCACAGCTACCCAAACCCTCACCTTTCCACTCAAGCCGACCTCTTACTTGAAGTGTGGGTGGAAACAGTCCACGCAGTACACCTCGCTGCACAGCTAACAATAGGTCTGGGCATCGTAGCTTCCTGACAGGTGACCGAAGTTCGCAGGCAGATGGGAACCTGGGACACATGCGGAGAGGCTCCTGCCCGGGCCACAGGCTGCCCACAGCCCCTGCCCCTGATCAGGGGCCGCAAAGCAGCCCAGTCTGAGTCCCCTGCCTCTAGAGGGAGTATTGGACCAACACTTGTATAAAACGGGTTCCTCGTGGGCAACTCATTGGTGGGACACAAATAACTCTGCCGAATTTCTGCTGAAGCTTACGTGTGTTCACACCTAAGCCTCTTACAAGGTCAGCTGTTTAGCTAAACATGAGCTCATGATCTAAATTTACACAATAATGAAGAAATCAGCTACAAGGGGAGACAATCAGCAAAAACAATCAATTCCAGATTTAGATTCCCTTAGCCATCCATCAGATGTTAGAATAATCAGGTGCAAGGCAGAAAATATACACAAAACTGGAACTGAAACAAGGAACAAGGATGTTATCAAAGACTGATAAGATGTCTAAAACATTTTTAAAGTTCATGTCATTGATAATGCTAAATACTCATAGGTTGTGTATTACAACAGATTCATAGTTCACAAGAGTGGAATTATGCTCATTTGAAAACTATGGCAGGTCAGATTTTCTGCCTAATTATATAAGAAGATTTTTCTAAAAAATACACATTATTTCAAAGACTTATTGGCTGTGAAATAAGTTAAGGGAATTGCAAATGGTTTTTCTGCACAGAAAGATCAGAGTAGGGAATCACAGAAAGTCGAGGGGAAAATAGGTCAATATATAATTGCTATATGGTGAACAAAGCCTTAGGCCAGCAACAATGTAGAGGACCTGACCCTTAGAAACTTACAAGTAAGCTGGAATCCTTAAAATTTCAAATCTTTATAAGTAAAAGATTTATTAAAATGAATATCCAACTGTTTTAATTGACATCAGAAGATCAATACATTAAGCCCTGAGAACATAGAAAAAAGATAAATAAAGATATGAGCACAACTGAATACAACAGAAAACGTATAGAATTTAGGTGATGTAGTAAGTCCAAAGAATATTCTTTGAAAAGATTTAAAAGACAGAGTTTGATTAAGGAAAACAAAAAAATAAGTAAAGCATATACAGAAAGAATTAGGACAATGTTATAGCAGAGAATATATGAAATGCCCGTAAATTTGAACATTTCTGTAAAGTGGACCATTTCCTAGCCCCTAAAGTTTACCAAAACTGACACAAGAGGAAATCATTTAAGGTGATCCTGTCTGCCCTTGGCATTCTCGGAATGCCCTGGCCTCAGAATGCAGCATCTGTAGTCCATGGTAACCTGCGGAGAAGGGGCGGAGCTGAGGGAGGTTGGAACACAGCCCTCACTGAGGGAGTGGGTGTGGCCATCTCTGCTGTGACTGAACAAAGGGCAGGGGAGCATTGGTCCCAGGGCAGGGCCCTCAGATCCCGGCAGGCCCAGTGGGGTGTCACAAGCATTTAGGCACAAGCCAAGGGACGCCTTCTTTTTCTGCATAGCTGCCCAAACTCTCACCTTTCCACTCAGGCCGCCCTCTTACTTGAAGTGTGGGTGGAACCTGTCCGTGCAGTACACCTCGCTGCACAGCTAACCATAGGTCCTGGCATCGTAGCTTCCTGCCAGGTGACCGAAGTTCTCAGGCAGATGGGTCCCTGGGACACACGAGGAGAGGCTCCTGCCCGGGCCACAGGCCGCCCACTGCCCCTGCCCCAGATCGGTGGCCGCAAATCAGCCCGGTCTGAGTCCCCTGCCTCTAGGGGGAGTATTGGACCAACACTTGTAGAAAACGGGTTCCTCGCGGGCAACTCATTGGAGGGACACAAATAACTCTTTGCCGACTTTCTGCAGAAGCTTACGTGTGTTCACACCTAAGCTTCTTACAAGGTCAGCTGTTTAGCTAAACATGAGCTCATGATCTAAATTTACACAATAATGAAGAAATCAGCTACAAGGGGAGACAATCAGCCAAAACAATCTATTCCAGAATTAGATTCCCTAGGCCATCCATCAGATGTTGGAATAATCAGGTGCACGGCAGAAAATATACACAAAACTGGAACTGAAACAAGGAACAAGGATGTTTTCAAAGACTGGTAGGATCTCTAAAACATTTTTAAAGTACTAGTCATTGATAAAGAGAAATACTCAAAGGTTGTGTAATACAACAGATTCATCATTGAGAAGAGTGAAATTATGCTGTTTTGAAAACTAGGGCAGGTCAGATTCTCTGCCTCATTCTATAAGAATATTTCTCTAAATAATACACATTATTTCAAAGACTTATTGGCTGTGAAATAAGTTAAGGGTATTTCAAATGGCTTATCTGCAAAGAAAGGGGAGATGTAGGAAATCACAGAATGCCGAGGGGTAAATAGGTCAATATATACATAGCTCTATGGTGAACTAAGCCTTAGGCCAGCAACAATGTAGAGGACCTGACCCTTAGATACTTACAAGTAAGCTGGAATCTTCAAAAGTTCAAATCTTTATAAGTAAAAAGATTTATTAAAATGAATTACCAAGTGTTTTGATGGACATCAGAAGATCAAAGCAATAAACCCTGAGAACATAGAAAAAAGATAAATAAAGATATGAGCAGAACTTAATACAACAGAAAACGTATAAAATTCAGGTGATGTAGTAAATCCAAAGAATATTCTTTGAAACATTTAAAAGACACACTTTGATTAAGGAAAACAAAAACATAAGTAAATAATATACAGAAAGAATCAGAACAATATTATAGCAGAGAATATATGAAATGCCAGTAAATTTGAATATTTGTGTAAAGTGGACCATTTCCTAGCTCCTAAAGTTTACCAAAACTGACACAAGAGGAAATCATTTAAGGTCATCATGTCTGCCCTTGGAATTCTCGGAACGTCCTGGCCTCAGAATGCAGCATCTGTAGTCCATGGTAACCTGGCGAGAGGGGGAGGGGCTGAGGGATGTTGGAACACTGCCCTCACTGAGGGAGTGGGTGTGGCCATCTCTGCTGTTACTGAACAAACGCAGGGGATCAGGGGGCCCATGGCAGGGTCCTCAGAGAACGGCAGGCCCAGTGGGGTGCCACAGGCATTTAAGCCCAGGCCAAAGGGCGCTTTCTTTGTCTGCACAGCTGCCCAAACTCTCACCTTTCCACTCAGGCCGCCCTCTTCCTTGAAGTGTGGGTGGAAACTGTCCGCGCAGTACACCTCGCTGCACAGCTAACCATAGGTCTGGGAATCGTAGCTTCCTGCCAGGTGACCGAAGTTCGCAGGCAGATGGGTCCCTGGGACACACGCGGAGAGGCTCCTGCCCGGGCCACAGGCCGCCCACTGCCCCTGCCCCAGATCAGGGGCCGCAAAGCAGCCTTGTCTGAGTCCCCTGCCTCTAGAGGGAGTATTGGACCAACACTTGTAGTAAACGGTGTCCTTGCGGGCATCACATTGGAGGGACACAAATAAATCTTTGCCAACTTTCTCCTGAAGCTTACGTATGTTCACACCTAAGCCTCTTACAAGGTCAGCTGTTTAGCTAAACATGAGCTCATGATCTAAGTTTACACAATAATGAAGAAATCAGCTACAAGGGGAGACAATCAGCAAAAACAATCAGTTCCAGAATTAGATTCCCTAGGCCATCCATCAGATGTTGGAATAATCAGGTGCAAGGCAGAAAATATACACAAAACTGGAACTGAAACAAGGAACAAGGATGTTATCAAAGACTGAAAAGATGTCTAAAACATTTTTAAAGTACGTGTCATTGATAAAGCTAAATACTCAAAGGATGTGTAATACAACATATTCATAGTTCAGAAGAGTGAAATTATGTTCTTTTGAAAACTATGGCAGGTCAGATTTTCTGCCTAATTATATAAGAAGATTTTTCTAAAAAATGCACATTATTTCAAAGACTTACTGGCTGTGAAATAAGTTAAGGGAATTGCAAATGGCTTGTCTGCAAAGAAAGGTGAGATGTACGGAATCAAAGAAAGTCGAGGGCAAAATAGGTCAATATATAATTGCTATATGGTGAACTAAGCCTTAGGCCAGCAAAAATGTAGAGGACCTGACCCTTAGAAACTTACAAGTAAGCTGGAATCCTCAAAATGTCAAATATTTATAAGTAAAAATATTTATTAAAATGAACAACCAAGTGTTTTATTTGACATCAGAAGATCAATACATTAAGCCCTGAGAACATAGAATAAAGATAAATAAAGATATGAGCACAACTTAATACAACAGAAAACGTATAGAATTTGTTGATGTAGTAAGTCCAAAGAATATTCTTTGAAAAGATTTAAAAGACAGAGTTTGATTAAGGAAAACAAAAAAAATAAGTAAAGCATATACAGAAAGAATTAGGACAATGTTATAGCAGAGAATATATGAAATGCCCGTAAATTTGAACATTTCTGTAAAGTGGACCATTTCCTAGCTCCTAAAGTTTACCAAAACTGACACAAGAGGAAATCATTTAAGGTCATCCTGTCTGCCCTTGGCATTCTCGGAACGTCCTGGCCTCAGAATGCAGCATCTGTAGTCCATGGTAACCTGGCGAGAGGGGGAGGGGCTGAGGGATGTTGGAACACTGCCCTCACTGAGGGAGTGGGTGTGGCCATCTCTGCTGTTACTGAACAAACGCAGGGGATCAGGGGGCCCATGGCAGGGTCCTCAGAGAACGGCAGGCCCAGTGGGGTGCCACAGGCATTTAAGCCCAGGCCAAAGGGCGCTTTCTTTGTCTGCACAGCTGCCCAAACTCTCACCTTTCCACTCAGGCCGCCCTCTTCCTTGAAGTGTGGGTGGAAACTGTCCGCGCAGTACACCTCGCTGCACAGCTAACCATAGGTCTGGGAATCGTAGCTTCCTGCCAGGTGACCGAAGTTCGCAGGCAGATGGGTCCCTGGGACACACGCGGAGAGGCTCCTGCCCGGGCCACAGGCCGCCCACTGACCCTACCACAGATCAGGGGCCGCAAAGCAGCCCTGTCTGAGTCCCCTGCCTCTAGAGGGAGTATTGGACCAACACTTGTAATAAACGGTGTCCTTGCGGGCAACACATTGGAGGGACACAAATAAATCTTTGCCAACTTTCTGCTGCAGCTTACCTATGTTCACACCTAAGCCTCTTACAAGGTCAGCTGTTTAGCTAAACATGAGCTCATGATCTAAGTTTATACAATAATGAAGAAATCAGCTACAAGGGGAGACAATCAGCAAAAACAACCAATTCCAGAATTAGATTCCCTAGGCCATCCATCAGATGTTAGAATAATCAGGTGCAAGGCAGAAAATATACACAAAACTGGAACTGAAACAAGGAACAAGGATGTTATCAAAGACTGATAAGATGTCTAAAACATTTTTAAAGTACGTGTCATTGATAAAGCTAAAAACTCAAAGGATGTGTAATACAACATATTCATAGTTCAGAAGAGTGAAATTATGTTCTTTTGAAAACTATGGCAGGTCAGATTTTCTGCCTAATTATATAAGAAGATTTTTCTAAAAAATGCACATTATTTCAAAGACTTACTGGCTGTGAAATAAGTTAAGGGAATTGCAAATGGCTTGTCTGCAAAGAAAGGTGAGATGTAGGGAATCACAGAAAGTCGAGGGCAAAATAGGTCAATATATAATTGCTATAAGGTGAACTAAGCCTTAGGCCAGCAACAATGTAGAGGACCTGACCCTTAGAAACTTACAAGTAAGCTGGAATCCTCAAAATGTCAAATATTTATAAGTAAAAAGATTTATTAAAATGAACAACCAAGTGTTTTAATTGACATCAGAAGATCAATACATTAAGCCCTGAGAACATAGAATAAAGATAAATAAAGATATGAGCACAACTTAATACAACAGAAAACGTATAGAATTTGTTGATGTAGTAAGTCCAAAGAATATTCTTTGAAAAGATTTAAAAGACAGAGTTTGATTAAGGAAAACAAAAAAAATAAGTAAAGCATATACAGAAAGAATTAGGACAATGTTATAGCAGAGAATATATGAAATGCCCGTAAATTTGAACATTTCTGTAAAGTGGACCATTTCCTAGCTCCTAAAGTTTACCAAAACTGACACAAGAGGAAATCATTTAAGGTCATCCTGTCTGCCCTTGGCATTCTCGGAACGCCCTGGCCTCAGAATGCAGCATCTGTAGTCCATGGTAACCTGCGGAGAAGGGGCGGAGCTGAGGGAGGTTGGAACACAGCCCTCACTGAGGGAGTGGGTGTGGCCATCTCTGCAGTGACTGAACAAAGGGCAGGGGAGCAAGGGTCCCAGGGCAGGGCCCTCAGATCCAGGCAGGCCCAGTGGGGTGTCACAAGCATTTAGGCCCAGGCCATGGGACGCCTTCTTTTTCTGCATAGCTGCCCAAACTCTCACCTTTCCACCCAGGCCGCCCTCTTACTTGAAGTGTGGGTGGAACCTGTCCGCGCAGTACACCTCGCTGCACAGCTAACCATAGGTCTGGGCATCGTAGCTTCCTGACAGGTGACCGAAGTTCGCAGGCAGATGGGTACCTGGGACACATGCGGAGAGGCTCCTGCCCGGGCCACAGTCCGCCCACAGCCCCTGCTCCTGATCAGGGGCCGCAAAGCAGCCCAGTCTGAGTCCCCTGCCTCTAGAGGGAGTATTGTACCAACACTTGTAGAAAACGGGTTCCTCGTGGGCAACTCATTGGTGGGACACAAATAACTCTGCCGAATTTCTGCTGAAGCTTACGTGCGTTCACACCTAAGCCACTTACAAGGTCAGCTGTTTAGCTAAACATGAGCTCATGATCTAAATTTACACAATAATGAAGAAATCAGCTACAAGGGGAGACAATCAGCCAAAACAATCAATTCCAGAATTAGATTCCCTAGGCCATCCATCAGATGTTGGAAAAATCAGTTGCAAGGCAGAAAATATACACAAAACTGGAACTGAAACAAGGAACAAGTATGTTTTCAAAGACTGGTAGGATCTCTAAAACATTTTTAAAGTACTAGTCATTGATAAAGATAAATACTGAAAGGTTGTGTAATACAACAGATTCATCATTGAGAAGAGTGAAATTATGCTGTTTTGAAAACTAGGGCAGGTCAGATTTTCTGCCTCATTATATAAGAATATTTCTCTAAATAATACACATTATTTCAAAGACTTATTGGCTGTGAAATAAGTTAAGGGTATTTCAAATTGCTTGTCTGCAAAGAAAGGTGAGATATAGGAAATCACAGAAAGCCGAGGGGAAAATAGGTCAATATATACATTGCTCTTTGGTGAACTAAGCCTTAGGCCAGCAACAATGTAGAAGACATGACGCTTAGATACTTACAAGTAAACTGGAATCTTCAAAAGTTAAAATCTTTATAAGTAAAACGATTTATTAAAATGAATTACCATGTGTTTTAATTGACATCAGAAGATCAATACATTAAGCCCTGAGAACATAGAAAAAAGATAAATAAATATATGAGCAGAACTTAATACAACAGAAAAAGTATACAATTCAGGTGATGTAGTAAGTCCGGAGAATATTCTTTGAAAAGATTTAAAGGACAGAGTTTGATTAAGGAAAACAATAAAAAATAAGAAAAGCATATACAGAAAGAATTAGGACAATGTTATAGCAGAGAATATATGAAATGCGGGAAAATTTGAACATTTCTGTAAAGTGGACCATTTCCTAGCTCCTAAAGTTTACCAAAACTGACACAAGAGGAAATCATTTAAGGTCACCATGTCTGCTCTTGGCATTCTCGGAACGCCCTGGCCTCAGAATGCAGCATCTGTAGTCCATGGTAACCTGTGGAGAAGGGGCGGAGCTGAGGGAGTTTGGAACACTGCCCTCACTGAGGGAGTGGGTGTGGCCATCTCTGATGTGACTGAACAAAGGCAGGGGAGCAGGGGGCCCATGGCAGGGCCCTCAGAGACCGGCCGGCCCAGTGGGGTGCCACAGGCATTTAAGCCCAGGCCAAAGGGCGCTTTCTTTGTCTGCACAGCTGCCCAAACTCTCACCTTTCCACTCAGGCCGCCCTCTTACTTGAAGTGTGGGTGGAAACTGTCCGCGCAGTACTCCTCGCTGCACAGCTAACCATAAGTCTGGGAATCGTAGCTTCCTGCCAGGTGACCGAAGTTTGCAGGCAGATGGGTCCCTGGTACACACGCGGAGAGGCTCCTGCCAGGGCCACAGGCCGCCCACTGCCCCTGCCCCAGATCGGGGGCCACAAAGCAACCCTCTCTGAGTCCCCTGCCTCTAGAGGGAGTATTGGACCAACACTTTTATAAAACGGGTTCCTCGTGGGCAACTCATTGGAGGGACACAAATAACTCTTTGCCGACTTTCTGCTGAAGCTTACGTGTGTTCACACCTAAGCCTCTTACAAGGTCAGCTGTTTAGCTAAACATGAGCTCATGATCTAAATTTACACAATAATGAGGAAATCAGCTACAAGGGCAGACAATCAGCAAAAACAATCAATTCCAGAATTAGATTCCCTAGGCCATCCATCAGATGTTAGAATAATCAGGTGCAAGGCAGAAAATATACACAAAACTGGAACTGAAACAAGGAACAAGAATGTTATCAAAGACTGATAAGATGTCTAAAACATTTTTAAAATACATGTCATTGATAATGCTAAATACTCAAAGGTTGTGTATTACAACAGATTCATAGTTCACAAGAGTGGAATTATGCTCATTTGAAAACTATGGCAGGTCAGATTTTCTGCCTAATTATATAAGAAGATTTTTCTATAAAAATACACATTATTTCAAAGACTTATTGGCTGTGAAATAAGTTAAGGGAATTGCAAATGGTTTCTCTGCACAGAAAGGTCAGATGTAGGGAATCACAGAAAGTCGAGGGGAAAATAGGTCAATATATAATTGCTATATGGTGAACACAGCCTTAGGCCAGCAACAATGTAGAGGACCTGACCCTTAGAAACTTACAAGTAAGCTGGAATCCTCAAAATTTCAAATCTTTATAAGTAAAAAATTTATTAAAATGAATATCCAAGTGTTTTAATTGACATCAGAAGATCAATACATTAAGCCCTGAGAACAGAGAAAAAAGATAAATAAAGATATGAGCACAACTTAATACAACAGAAAACGTATACAATTTAGGTGATGTAGTAAGTCCAAAGAATATTCTTTGAAAAGATTTAAAAGACAGAGTTTGATTAAGGAAAACAAAAAAATAAGTAAAGCATATACAGAAAGAATTAGGACCATGTTATAGCAGAGAATATATGAAATGCGGGAAAATTTGAACATTTCTGTAAGGTGGACCATTTCCTAGCTCCGAAAGTTTACCAAAACTGACACAAGAGGAAATCATTTAAGGTCACCATGTCTGCTCTTGGCATTCTCGGAACGCCCTGGCCTCAGAATGCAGCATCTGTAGTCCATGGTAACCTGTGGAGAAGGGGCGGAGCTGAGGGAGGTTGGAACACTGCCCTCACTGAGGGAGTGGGTGTGGCCATCTCTGATGTGACTGAACAAAGGCAGGGGAGCAGGGGGCCCATGGCAGGGCCCTCATAGACCGGCCGGCCCAGTGGGTTGCTACAGGCATTTAAGCCCAGGCCAAAGGGCGCTTTCTTTGTCTGCACAGCTGCCCAAACTCTCACCTTTCCACTCAGGCCGCCCTCTTACTTGAAGTGTGGGTGGAAACAGTCTGCGCAGTTCACCTCGCTGCACAGCTATCCATAGGTCTGGGAATCGTAGCTTCCTGCCAGGGGACCGAATTTCGCAGGCAGATGGGTCCCTGGTACACACTCGGAGAGGTTCCTGCCCGGGCCACAGGCCGCCCACTGCCACTGCCCCAGATAGGGGGCCGCAAAGCAGCCCTGTCTGAGTCCACTGCCTCTAGAAGGAGTATTGGACCAACACTTGTATAAAACGGGTTCCTCACGGGCAACTCATTGGAGGGACACAAATAACTCTTTGCCGACTTTCTGCTGAAGCTTACGTGTGTTCACACCTAAGCCTCTTACAAGGTCAGCTGTTTAGCTAAACATGAGCTCATGATATAAATTTACACAATAATGAAGAAATCAGCTACAAGGGGAGACAATCAGCAAAAACAATCAATTCCAGAATTAGATTCCCTTAGCCATCCATCAGATGTTAGAATAATCAGGTGCAAGGCAGAAAATATACACAAAACTGGAACTGAAACAAGGAACAAGGATGTTATCAAAGATTGATAAGATGTCTAAAACATTTTTAAAATACATGTCATTGATAATGCTAAATACTCAAAGGTTGTGTATTACAACAGATTCATAGTTCACAAGAGTGGAATTATGCTCATTTGAAAACTATGGCAGGTCAGATTTTCTGCCTAATTATAAAAGAAGATTTTTCTAAAAAATACACATTATTTCAAAGACGTATTGGCTGTGAAATAAGTTAAGGGAATTGCAAATGGTTTCTCTGCACAGAAAGGTCAGATGAAGGGAATCACAGAAAGTCGAGGGGAAAATAGGTCAATATATAATTGCTATATGGTGAACACAGCCTTAGGCCAGCAAAAATGTAGAGGACCTGACCCTTAGAAACTTACAAGTAAGCTGGAATCTTCAAAATTTCAAATCTTTATAACTAAAAAATTTATTAAAATGAATATCCAAGTGTTTTAATTGACATCAGAAGATCAATACATTAAGCCATGAGAACAGAGAAAAAAGATAAATAAAGATATGAGCACAACTTAATACAACAGAAAACGTATACAATTTAGGTGATGTAGTAAGTCCAAAGAATATTCTTTGAAAAGATTTAAAAGACAGAGTTTGATTAAGGAAAACAAAAAAATAATTAAAGCATATACAGAAAGAATTAGGACAATGTTATAGCAGAGAATATATGAAATGCCCGTAAATTTGAACATTTCTGTAAAGTGGACCATTTCCTAGCTCCTAAAGTTTACCAAAACTGACACAAGAGGAAATCATTTAAGGTCATCCTGTCTGCCCTTGGCATACTCGGAACGCCCTGGCCTCAGAATGCAGCATCTGTAGTCCATGGTAACCTGCGGAGAAGGGGCGGAGCTGAGGGAGGTTGGAACAGTGCCCTCACTGAGGGAGTGGGTGTGGCCATCTCTGCTGTGACTGAACAAAGGGCAGGGGAGCAAGGGTTCCAGGGCAGGGCCCTCAGATCCCGGCAGGCCCAGTGGGGTGTCACAAGCATTTAGGCCCAGGCCAAGGGATGCCTTCTTTTTCTTCATAGCTGCCCAAACTCTCACCTTTCCACTCAGGCCGCCCTCTTACTTGAAGTGTGGGTGGAACCTGTCCGTGCAGTACACCTCGCTGCACAGCTAACCATAGGGCTTGGCATCGTAGCTTCCTGCCAGGTGACCGAAGTTCGCAGGCAGATGGGTCCCAGGGACACACGCGGAGAGGCTCCTGCCCGGGCCACATGCCGCCCACTGCCCCTGCCCCAGATCGGTGGCCGCAAATCAGCCCTGTCTGAGTCCCCTGCCTCTAGGGGGAGTATTGGACCAACACTTGTAGAAAACGGGTTCCTCGCGGGCAACTCATTGGAGGGACACAAATAACTCTTTGCCGACTTTCTGCTGAAGCTTACGTGTGTTCACACCTAAGCCTCTTACAAGGTCAGCTGTTTAGCTAAACATGAGCTCATGATCTAAATTTACACAATAATGAAGAAATCAGCTACAATGGGAGACAATCAGCAAAAACAATCAATTCCAGAATTAGATTCCCTAGGCCATCCATCAGATGTTGGAATAATCAGGTGCAAGGCAGAAAATATACACAAAACTGGAACTGAAACAAGGAACAAGGATGTTTTCAAAGACTGGTAGGATCTCTAAAACATTTTTAAAGTACTAGTCATTGATAAAGATAAATACTCAAAGGTTGTGTAATACAACAGATTCATCATTGAGAAGAGTGAAATTATGCTGTTTTGAAAACTAGGGCAGGTCAGATTTTCTGCCTCATTATATAAGAATATTTCTCTAAATAATACACATTATTTCAAAGACTTATTGGCTGTGAAATAAGTTAAGGGTATTTCAAATGGCTTATCTGCAAAGAAAGGTGAGATGTAGGAAATCACAGAAAGCCGAGGGGAAAATAGGTCAATATATACATTGCTCTATGGTGAACTAAGCCTTAGGCCAGCAACAATGTAGAGGACCTGACCCTTAGATACTTACAAGTAAGCTGGAATCTTCAAAAGTTCAAATCTTTATAAGTAAAAAGATTTATTAAAATGAATTACCAAGTGTTTTGATGGACATCAGAAGATCAAAACAATAAACCATGAGAACATAGAAAAAAGATAAATAAAGATATGAGCAGAGGGCCTCCCTGGTGGCACAGTGGTTGAGAGTCCGCCTGCTGATGCAGGGGATACGGGTTCGTGCCCCTGTCTGGGAGGATCCCATATGCCGTGGAGCGGCTGAGCCCGTGAGCCATGGCGTCTGGGCCTGCGCGTCCGGAGCCTGTGCTCCGCAACGGGAGAGGCCACAACAGTGAGAGGCCCGCATACGGCAAAAAGAAAAAAAAAAAAAAAGATATGAGCAGAACTTAATACAACAGAAAACGTATAAAATTCAGGTGATGTAGTAAGTCCAAAGAATATTCTTTGAAACATTTAAAAGACACACTTTGATTAAGGAAAACTGAAACATAAGTAAATAATATACAGAAAGAATCAGAACAATGTTATAGCAGAGAATATATGAAATGCCAGTAAATTTGAACATTTGTGTAAAGTGGACCATTTCCTAGCTCCTAAAGTTTACCAAAACTGACACAAGAGGAAATCATTTAAGGTCATCATGTATCCCCTTGGCATTCTCGGAACGTCCTGGCCTCAGAATGCAGCATCTGTAGTCCATGGTAAACTGCCGAGAGGGGGAGGGGCTGAGGGATGTTGGAATACTGCCCTCACTGAGGTAGTGGGTGCGGCCATCTCTACTGTGTCTGAACAAAGGCAGGGGATCAGGGGGCCCATGGCAGGGTCCTCAGAGAACGGCAGGCCCAGTGGGGTGCCACAGGCATTTAAGCCCAGGCCAAAGGGCGCATTCTTTGTCTGCACAGCTGCCCAAACTCTCACCTTCCCACGCAGGCCGCCCTCTTACTTGAAGTGTGGGTGGAAACAGTCCGTGCAGTACACCGCGCTGCACAGCTAACCATAGGTCTGGGAATCGTAGCTTCCTGCCAGGTGACCGAAGTTCGCAGGCAGATGGGTCCCTGGGACACACGCGGAGATGCTCCTGCCCGGGCCACAGGCCGCCCACTGCCCCTGCCCCAGGTCGGTGGCCGCAAAGCAGCCCAGTCTGAGTCCCCTGCCTCTAGAGGGAGTATTGGACCAACACTTGTAGTAAACGGGGACCTTGCGGGCAACACATTGGAGGGACACAAATAAATCTTTGCCGACTTTCTGCTGAAGCTTACGTATGTTCACACCTAAGCCTCTTACAAGGTCAGCTGTTTAGCTAAACATGAGCTCATTATCTAAGTTTACACAATAATGAAGAAATCAGCTACAAGGGGAGACAATCAGCAAAAACAATCAATTCCAGAATTAGATTCCCTAGGCCATCCATCAGATGTTAGAATAATCAGGTGCAAGGCAGAGAATATACACAAAACTGGAACTGAAACAAGGAACGAGGATGTTATCAAAGACTGATAAGATGTCTAAAACATTTTTAAAGTACGTGTCATTGATAAAGCTAAACACTCAAAGGTTGTGTAATACAACATATTCATAGTTCAGAAGAGTGAAATTATGCTCTTTTGAAAACTATGGCAGGTCAGATTTTCTGCCTAATTATATAAGAAGATTTTTCTAAAAATTGCACATTATTTCAAAGACTTATTGGCTGTGAACTAAGTTAAGGGAATTGCAAATGGCTTGTCTGCAAAGAAAGGTGAGATGTAGGGAATCACAGAAAGTCGAGGGCAAAATAGGTCAATATATAATTTCTCTATGGTGAACAAAGCCTTAGGCCAGCAACAATGTAGAGGACCTGACACTTAGGAACTTTCAAGTAAGCTGGAATCCTCAAAATTTCAAATATTTATAAGTAAAACGATTTATTAAAATGAATAACCAAGTGTTTTAATTGACATCAGAAGATCAATACATTAAGCCCTGAGAACATAGAATAAAAATAAATAAAGATATGAGCACAACTTAATACAACAGAAAACGTATAGAATTTAGGTGATGTAGTAAGTCCAAAGAATATTCTTTGAAAAGATTTAAAACACAGAGTTTGATTAAGGAAAACAAAAAAATAAGTAAATCATATACAGAAAGAATTAGGACTATGTTATAGCAGAGAATATATGAAATGTCCGTAAATTTGAACATTTCTGTAAAGTGGATCATTTCCTAGCTGCTAAAGTTTACCAAAACTGACACAAGAGGAAATCATTTAAGGTCATCCTGTCTGCCCTTGGCATTCTCGGAACGCCCTGGCCTCAGAATGCAGCATCTGTAGTCCATGGTAACCTGCGGAGAAGGGGCAGAGCTGAGGGAGGTTGGAACACTGCCCTCACTGAGGGAGTGGGTGTGGCCATCTCTGCTGTGACTGAACAAAGGGCAGGGGAGCAAGGGTCCCAGGGCAGGGCCCTCAGATCCCGGCAGGCCCAGTGGGGTGTCACAAGCATTTAGTCCCAGGCCAAGGGACGCATTCTTTTTCTGCATAGCTGCCGAAACTCTCACCTTTCCACTCAGGCCGCCCTCTTACTTGAAGTGTGGGTGGAACCTGTCCGCGCAGTACACCTCGCTGCACAGCTAACCATAGGTTTGGGCATCGTAGCTTCCTGACAGGTGACCGAAGTTCGAAGGCAGATGGGTACCTGGGACACATGCGGAGAGGCTCCTGCCCGGGACACAGGCCGCCCACAGCCCCTGCCCCTGATCAAGGGCCGCAAAGGAGCCCAGTCTGGGTCCCCTGCCTCTAGAGGGAGTATTGGACCAACACTTGTAGAAAACGGGTTCCTCGCGGGCAACTCATTGGTGGGACACAAATATCTCTGCCGAATTTCTGCTGAAGCTTACGTGCGTTCACACCTAAGCCACTTACAAGGTCAGCTGTTTAGCTAAACATGAGTTGATGATCTAAATTTACACAATAATGAAGAAATCAGCTACAAGTGATGACAATCAGCCAAAACAATCAATTCCAGAATTAGATTCCCTAGGCCATCCATCAGATGTTGGAATAATCAGTTGCAAGGCAGAAAATATACACAAAACTGGAACTGAAACAAGGAACAAGGATGTTTTCAAAGACTGGTAGGATCTCTAAAACACTTTTAAAGTACTAGTTATTGATAAAGAGAAATACTCAAAGGTTGTGTAATTCAACAGATTCATCATTGAGACGAGTGAAATTATACTGTTTTGAAAACTAGGGCAGGTCAGATTTTCTGCCTCATTATATGAGAATATTTCTCTAAATAATACACATTATTTCAAAGACTTATTGGCTGTGAAATAAGTTAAGGGTATTTCAAATGGCTTGTCTGCAAAGAAAGGTGAGATATAGGAAATCACAGAAAGCCGAGGGGAAAATAGGTCAAAATATACATTGCTCTTTGGTGAACTAAGCCTTAGGCCAGCAACAATGTAGAGGACCTGACGCTTAGATACTTACAAGTAAGCTGGAATCTTCAAAAGTTCAAATCTTTATAAGTAAAACGATTTATTAAAATGAATTACCAAGTGTTTTAATTGACATCAGAAGATCAATACATTAAGCCCTGAGAACATAGAAAAAAGATAAATAAATATATGAGCAGAACTTAATACAACAGAAAACGTATACTATTCAGGTGATGTAGTAAGTCGAAAGAATATTCTTTGAAAAGATTTAAAAGACAGAGTTTGATTAAGGAAAACAAAAAAAATAAGAAAAGCATATACAGAAAGAATTAGGACAATGTTATAGCAGAGAATATATGAAATGCGGGAAAATTTGAACATTTCTGTAAAGTGGACCATTTCTTAGGTCCTAAAGTTTACCAAAACTGACACAAGAGGAAATCATTTAAGGTCACCATGTCTGCTCTTGGCATTCTCGGAACGCCCTGGCCTCAGAATGCAGCATCTGTAGTCCATGGTAACCTGTGGAGAAGGGGCGGAGCTGAGGGAGGTAGGATCACTGCCCTCACTGAGGGGGTGGGTGTGGCCATCTCTGATGTGACTGAACAAAGGCAGGGGAGCAGGTGGCCCATGGCAGGGCCCTCAGAGACCGGCCGGCCCAGTGGGGTGCCACAGGCATTTAATCCCAGGACAAAGGGCGCTTTCTTTGTCTGCACAGCTGCCCAAACTCTCACCTTTCCACTCAGGCCGCCCTCTTACTTGAAGTGTGGGTGGAAACTGTCCACGCAGTACACCTCGCTGCACAGGTAACCATAGGTCTGGGAATCGTAGCTTCCTGCCAGGTTACCGATGTTCGCAGGCAGATGGGTCCCTGGTACACACGCGGAGATGTTCCTGCCCGGGCCACAGGCCGCCCACTGCCCCTGCCCCAGATCGGGGGCCGCAAAGCAGCCCAGTCTGAGTCCCCTCCCTCTAGAGGGAGTATTGGACCAACACTTGTATAAAACGGGTTCCTCGCGGGCAACTCATTGGAGGGACACAAATAACTCTTTGCCGACTTTCTGCTGAAGCTTACGTGTGTTCACACCTAAGCCTCTTACAAGGTCAGCTGTTTAGCTAAACATGAGCTCATGATCTAAATTTACACAATAATGAAGAAATCAGCTACAAGGGGAGACAATCAGCAAAAACAATCAATTCCAGAATTAGATTCCCTTAGCCATCCATCAGATGTTAGAATAATCAGGTACAAGGCAGAAAATATACACAAAACTGGAACTGAAACAAGGAACAAGGATGTTATCAAAGACTGATAAGATGTCTAAAACATTTTTAAAATACATGTCATTGATAAAGGTAAATACTCAAAGGTTGTGTATTACAACAGATTCATAGTTCACAAGAGTGGAATTATGTTCTTTTGAAAACTATGGCAGGTCAGATTTTCTGCCTAATTATATAAGAAGATTTTTCTAAAAAATACACATTATTTCAAAGACTTATTGGCTGTGAAATAAGTTAAGGGAATTGCAAATGGTTTCTCTGCACAGAAAGGTCAGATGTAGGGAATCACAGAAAGTCGAGGGGAAAATAGGTCAACATATAATTGCTATATGGTGAACACAGCCTTAGGCCAGCAACAATGTAGAGGACCTGACCCTTAGAAACTTACAAGTAAGCTGGAATCCTCAAAATTACAAATCTTTATAAGTAAAAAATTTATTAAAATGAATATCCAAGTGTTTTAATTGACATCAGAAGATCAATACATTAAGCCCTGAGAACATAGAAAAAAGATAAATAAAGATATGAGCACAACTTAATACAACAGAAAACGTATACAATTTAGGTGATGTAGTAAGTCCAAAGAATATTCTTTGAAAAGATTTAAAAGACAGAGTTTGATTAAGGAAAACAAAAAAATAAGTAAAGCATATACAGAAAGAATTAGGACAATGTTATAGCAGAGAATATATGAAATGCCCGTAAATTTGAACATTTCTGTAAAGTGGACCATTTCCTAGCTCCTAAAGTTTACCAAAACTGACACAAGAGGAAATCATTTAAGGTCATCCTGTCTGCCCTTGGCATTCTCGGAACGCCCTGGCCTCAGAATGCAGCATCTGTAGTCCATGGTAACCTGCGGAGAAGGGGCAGAGCTGAGGGAGGTTGGAACACTGCCCTCACTGAGGGAGTGGTTGTGGCCATCTCTGCTGTGACTGAACAAAGGGCAGGGGAGCAAGGGTCCCAGGGCAGGGCCCTCAGATCCCGGCAGGCCCAGTGGGGTGTCACAAGCATTTAGGCCCAGGCCAAGGGACGCCTTCTTTTTCTGCCTAGCTGCCCAAACTCTCACCTTTCCACTCAGGCCGCCCTCTTACTTGAAGTGTGGGTGGAACCTGTCCGCGCAGTACACCTCGCTGCACAGCTAACCATAGGTCTGGGCATCGTAGCTTCCTGACAGGTGACCGAAGTTCGCAGGCAGATGGGTACCTGGGACACATGCGGAGAGGCTCCTGCCCGGGCCACAGGCCGCCCACAGCCCATGCCCCTGATCAGGGGCCGCAAAGCAGCCCAGTCTGAGTCCCCTGCCTCTAGAGGGAGTATTGGACCAACACCTGTAGAAAACGGGTTCCTCGCGGGCAACTCATTGGAGGGACACAAATAACTCTGCCGAATTTCTGCTGAAGCTTACGTGAATTCACACTTAAGCCTATTACAAGGTCAGCTGTTTAGCTAAACATGAGCTCATGATCTATATTTACTAAATAATGAAGAAATCAGCTACAAGGGGAGACAATCAGCCAAAACAATCAATTCCAGAATTAGATTTCCTAGGCCATCCATCAGATGATGGAATAATCAGGTGCAAGGCAGAATATATACACAAGACTGGAACTGAAACAAGGAACAAGGATGTTTTCAAAGACTGGTAGGATCTCTAAAACATTTTTAAAGTACATGTCATTGATAAAGCTAAATACTCAGACGTTGTGTAAGACAACAGATTCATCATTGAGAAGAGTGCAATTATGCTGTTTTGAAAACTATGGCAAGTCAGATTTTCTGCCTAATTTTATAAGAAGATTTCTCTAAAAAATACACATTATTTCAAAGACTTATTGGCTGTGAAATAAGTTAAGGGAATTGCAAATGGTTTTTCTGCACAGAAAGATCAGAGTAGGGAATCACAGAAAGTCGAGGGGAAAATAGGTCAATATATAATTGCTATATGGTGAACAAAGCCTTAGGCCAGCAACAATGTAGAGGACCTGACCCTTAGAAACTTACAAGTAAGCTGGAATCCTTAAAATTTCAAATCTTTATAAGTAAAAGATTTATTAAAATGAATATCCAACTGTTTTAATTGACATCAGAAGATCAATACATTAAGCCCTGAGAACATAGAAAAAAGATAAATAAAGATATGAGCACAACTGAATACAACAGAAAACGTATAGAATTTAGGTGATGTAGTAAGTCCAAAGAATATTCTTTGAAAAGATTTAAAAGACAGAGTTTGATTAAGGAAAACAAAAAAATAAGTAAAGCATATACAGAAAGAATTAGGACAATGTTATAGCAGAGAATATATGAAATGCCCGTAAATTTGAACATTTCTGTAAAGTGGACCATTTCCTAGCCCCTAAAGTTTACCAAAACTGACACAAGAGGAAATCATTTAAGGTGATCCTGTCTGCCCTTGGCATTCTCGGAATGCCCTGGCCTCAGAATGCAGCATCTGTAGTCCATGGTAACCTGCGGAGAAGGGGCGGAGCTGAGGGAGGTTGGAACACAGCCCTCACTGAGGGAGTGGGTGTGGCCATCTCTGCTGTGACTGAACAAAGGGCAGGGGAGCATCGGTCCCAGGCAGGGCCCTCAGATCCAGGCAGGCCCAGTGGGGTGTCACAAGCATTTAGGCCCAGGCCAAGGGATGCCTTCTTTTTCTGCATAGCTGCCCAAACTCTCACCTTTCCACTCAGGCCTCGCTCTTACTTGAAGTGTGGGTTGAACCTGTCCGCGCAGTACACCTCGCTGCACAGCTAACCATAGGTCTGGGAATCGTAGCTTCCTGCCAGGTGACCGAAGTTCTCAGTCAGATGGGTAACTGGGACACACGCGGAGAGGCTCCTGCCCGGGCCACAGGCCACCCACTGCCCCTGCCCCAGATCGGTGGCCGCAAATCAGCCCTGTCTGAGTCCCCTGCCTCTAGGGGGAGTATTGGACCAACACTTGTAGAAAACGGGTTCCTCGCGGGCAACTCATTGGAGGGACACAAATAACTCTTTGACGACTTTCTGCTGAAGCTTACGTGTGTTCACACCTAAGCCTCTTACAAGGTCAGCTGTTTAGCTAAACATGAGCTCATGATATAAATTTACACAATAATGAAGAAATCAGCTACAAGGGGAGACAATCAGCAAAAACAATCAATTCCAGAATTAGATTCCCTAGGCCATCCATCAGATGTTGGAATAATCAGGTGCAAGGCAGAAAATATACACAAAACTGGAAATGAAACAAGGAACAAGGATGTTTTCAAAGACTGGTAGGATCTCTAAAACATTTTTAAAGTACTAGTTATTGATAAAGATAAATAATCAAAGGTTGTGTAATACAAGAGATTCATCATTGAGAAGAGTGAAATTATGCTGTTTTGAAAACTAGGGCAGGTCAGATTTTCTGCCTCATTATATAAGAATATTTCTCTAAATAATACACATTATTTCAAAGACTTATTGGCTGTGAAATAAGTTAAGGGTATTTCAAATGGCTTATCTGCAAAGAAAGGTGAGATGTAGGAAATCACAGAATGCCGAGGGGAAAATAGGTCAATATATACATTGCTCTATGGTGAACTAAGCCTTAGGACAGCAGCAATGTAGAGGACCTGACCCTTAGATACTTACAAGTAAGCTGGAATCTTCAAAAGTTCAAATCTTTATAAGTAAAAAGATTTATTAAAATGAATTACCAAGTGTTTTGATGGACATCAGAAGATCAAAACAATAAACCCTGAGAACATAGAAAAAAGATAAATAAAGATATGAGCAGAACTTAATACAACAGAAAACGTATAAAATTCAGGTGATGTAGTAAATCCAAAGAATATTCTTTGAAACATTTAAAAGACACACTTTGATTAAGGAAAAAAAGACATAAGTAAATAATATACAGAAAGAATCAGAACAATTTTATAGCAGAGAATATATGAAATGCCAGTAAATTTGAATATTTGTGTAAAGTGGACCATTTCCTAGCTCCTAAAGTTTACCAAAACTGACACAAGAGGAAATCATTTAAGGTCATCATGTCTGCCCTTGGCATTCTCGGAACGTCCTGGCCTCAGAATGCAGCATCTGTAGTCCATGGTAACCTGGCGAGAGGGGGAGGGGCTGAGGGATGTTGGAACACTGCCCTCACTGATGGAGTGGGTGTGGCCATCTCTGCTGTGACTGAACAAAGGCGGGGATCAGGGGGCGCATGGCAGGGTCCTCAGAGAACGGCAGGCCCAGTGGGGTGCCACAGGCATTTAAGCCCAGGCCAAAGGGCGCTTTATTTGTCTGCACAGCTGCCCAAACTCTCACCTTTCCACTCAGGCCGCCCTCTTACTTGAAGTGTGGGTGGAAACTGTCCGCGCAGTACACCTCGCTGCACAGCTAACCATAGGTCTGTGAATCGTAGCTTCCTGCCAGGTTACCGAAGTTCGCAGGCAGATGGGTCCCAGGGACACACGCGGAGAGGCTCCTGCACGGGCCACAGGCCGCCCACTGACCCTACCACAGATCAGGGGCCGCAAAGCAGCCCTGTCTGAGTCCCCTGCCTCTAGAGGGAGTATTGGACCAACACTTGTAGTAAACGGTGTCCTTGCGGGCAACACATTGGAGGGACACAAATAAATCTTTGCCAACTTTCTGCTGCAGCTTACCTATGTTCACACCTAAGCCTCTTACAAGGTCAGCTGTTTAGCTAAACATGAGCTCATGATCTAAGTTTATACAATAATGAAGAAATCAGCTACAAGGGGAGACAATCAGCAAAACAATCAATTCCAGAATTAGATTCCCTAGGCCATCCATCAGATGTTAGAATAATCAGGTGCAAGGCAGAAAATATACACAAAACTGGAACTGAAACAAGGAACAAGGATGTTATCAAAGACTGATAAGATGTCTAAAACATTTTTAAAGTACGTGTCATTGATAAAGCTAAATACTCAAAGGTTGTGTAATACAACATATTCATAGTTCAGAAGAGTGAAATTATGCTCTTTTGAAAACTATGGCAGGTCAGATTTTCTGCCTAATTATATAAGAAGATTTTTCTAAAAAATGCACATTATTTCAAAGACTTATTGGCTGTGAAATAAGTTAAGGGAATTGCAAATGGCTTGTCTGCAAAGAAAGGTGAGATGTAGGGAATCACAGAAAGTCGAGGGCAAAATAGGTCAATATATAATTGCTATATGGTGAACAAAGCCTTAGGCCAGCAACAATGTAGAAGACCTGACCCTTAGAAACTTACAAGTAAGCTGGAATCCTCAAAATTTCAAATATTTATAAGTAAAAAGATTTATTAAAATGAATAACCAAGTGTTTTAATTGACATCAGAAGATCAATACATTAAGCCCTGAGAACATAGAATAAAGATAAATAAAGATATGAGCACAACTTAATACAACGGAAAACGTATAGAATTTAGGTGTGTAAGTCCAAAGAATATTCTTTGAAAAGATTTAAAAGACAGAGTTTCATTAAGGAAAACAAAAAAATAAATAAAGCATATACAGAAAGAATTAGGACAATGTTATAGCAGAGAATATATGAAATGCCGTAAATTTGAACATTTCTGTAAAGTGCACCATTTCCTAGCTCCTAAAGTTTACCAAAACTGACACAAGAGGAAATCATTTAAGGTCATCCGGTCTGCCCTTGGCATTCTCGGAACGCCCTGGCCTCAGAATGCAGCATCTGTAGTCCATGGTAATCTGCGGAGAAGGGGCGGAGCTGAGGGAGGTTGGAACACTGCCCTCACTGAGGGAGTGGGTGTGGCCATCTCTGCTGTGACTGAACAAAGGGCAGGGGAGCAAGGGTCCCAGGGCAGGGCCCTCAGATCCCGGCAGGCCCAGTGGGGTGTCACCAGCATTTAGTCCCAGGCCAAGGGACGCATTCTTTTTCTGCATAGCTGCCCAAACTCTCACCTTTCCACCCAGGCCGCCCTCTTACTTGAAGTGTGGGTGGAACCTGTCCGCGCAGTACACCTCGCTGCACAGCTAACCATAGGTCTGGGCATCGTAGCTTCCTGACAGGTGACCGAAGTTCGCAGGCAGATGGGTCCCAGGGACACACGCGGAGAGGCTCCTGCCCGGGCCACATGCCGCCCACTGACCCTACCACAGATCAGGGGCCGCAAAGCAGCCCTGTCTGAGTCCCCTGCGTCTAGAGGGAGTATTGGACCAACACTTGTAGTAAACGGTGTCCTTGCGGGCAACACATTGGAGGGACACAAATAAATCTTTGCCAACTTTCTGCTGCAGCTTACCTATGTTCACACCTAAGCCTCTTACAAGGTCAGCTGTTTAGCTAAACATGAGCTCATGATCTAAGTTTATACAATAATGAAGAAATCAGCTACAAGGGGAGACAATCAGCAAAACAATCAATTCCAGAATTAGATTCCCTAGGCCATCCATCAGATGTTAGAATAATCAGGTGCAAGGCAGAAAATATACACAAAACTGGAACTGAAACAAGGAACAAGGATGTTATCAAAGACTGATAAGATGTCTAAAACATTTTTAAAGTACGTGTCATTGATAAAGCTAAATACTCAAAGGTTGTGTAATACAACATATTCATAGTTCAGAAGAGTGAAATTATGCTCTTTTGAAAACTATGGCAGGTCAGATTTTCTGCCTAATTATATAAGAAGATTTTTCTAAAAAATGCACATTATTTCAAAGACTTATTGGCTGTGAAATAAGTTAAGGGAATTGCAAATGGCTTGTCTGCAAAGAAAGGTGAGATGTAGGGAATCACAGAAAGTCGAGGGCAAAATAGGTCAATATATAATTGCTATATGGTGAACAAAGCCTTAGGCCAGCAACAATGTAGAAGACCTGACCCTTAGAAACTTACAAGTAAGCTGTAATTCTCAAAATTTCAAATATTTATAAGTAAAAAGATTTATTAAAATGAATAACCAAGTGTTTTAATTGACATCAAAAGATCAATACATTAAGCCCTGAGAACATAGAATAAAGATAAATAAAGATATGAGCACAACTTAATACAACAGAAAACGTATAGAATTTAGGTGTGTAAGTCCAAAGAATATTCTTTGAAAAGATTTAAAAGACAGAGTTTGATTAAGGAAAACAAAAAAATAAATAAAGCATATACAGAAAGAATTAGGACAATGTTATAGCAGAGAATATATGAAATGCCCGTAAATTTGAACATTTCTGTAAAGTGCACCATTTCCTAGCTCCTAAAGTTTACCAAAACTGACACAAGAGGAAATCATTTAAGGTCATCCTGTCTGCCCTTGGCATTCTCGGAACGCCCTGGCCTCAGAATGCAGCATCTGTAGTCCATGGTAACCTGCGGAGAAGGGGCGGAGCTGAGGGAGTTAGGAACACTGCCCTCACTGAGGGAGTGGGTGTGGCCATCTCTGCTGTGACAGAACAAAGGTCAGGGGAGCAAGGGTCCCAGGGCAGGGCCCTCAGATCCCGGCAGGCCCAGTGGGGTGTCACAAGCATTTAGGCCCAGGCCAAGGGACGCCTTCTTTTTCTGCATAGCTGCCCAAACTCTCACCTTTCCACTCAGGCCGCCCTCTTACTTGAAGTGTGGGTGGAACCTGTCCGCGCAGTACACCTCGCTGCACAGCTAACCATAGGTCTGGGCATCGTAGCTTCCTGACAGGTGACCGAAGTTCGCAGGCAGATGGGTACCTGGGACACATGCGGAGAGGCTCCTGCCCGGGCCACAGTCCGCCCACAGCCCCTGCCCCTGATCAGTGGCCGCAAAGCAGCCCAGTCTGAGTCCCCGGCCTCAAGAGGGAGTATTGGACCAACACTTGTAGAAAACGGGTTCCTCGTGGGCAACTCATTGGTGGGACACAAATAACTCTGCCGAATTTCTGCTGAAGCTTACGTGCGTTCACACCTAAGCCACTTACAAGGTAAGCTGTTTAGCTAAACATGAGCTCATGATCTAAATTTACACAATAATGAAGAAATCAGCTACAAGGCGAGACAATCAGCCAAAACAATCAATTCCAGAATTAGATTCCCTAGGCCATCCATCAGATGTTGGAAAAATCAGTTGCAAGGCAGAAAATATATACAAAACTGGAACTGAAACAAGGAACAAGGATGTTTTCAAAGACTGGTAGGATCTCTAAAACATTTTTAAAGTACTACTCATTGATAAAGATAAATACTCAAAGGTTGTGTAATACAACAGATTCATCATTGAGAAGAGTGAAATTATGCTGTTTTGAAAACTAGGGCAGGTCAGATTTTCTGCCTCATTATATAAGAATATTTCTCTAAATAATACACATTATTTCAAAGACTTATTGGCTGTGAAATAAGTTAAGGGTATTTCAAATGGCTTGTCTGCAAAGAAAGGTGAGATATAGGAAATCACAGAAAGCCGAGGGGAAAATAGGTCAATATATACATTGCTCTTTGGTGAACTAAGCCTTAGGCCAGCAACAATGTACAGGACCTGACGCTTAGATACTTACAAGTAAGCTGGAATCTTCAAAAGTTAAAATCTTTATAAGTAAAACGATTTATTAAAATGAATTACCAAGTGTTTTAATTGACATCAGAAGATCAATACATTAAGCCCTGAGAACATAGAAAAAAGATAAATAAATATATGAGCAGAACTTAATACAACAGGAAACGTATACAATTCAGGTGATGTAGTAAGTCCAAAGAATATTCTTTGAAAAGATTTAAAAGACAGAGTTTGATTAAGGAAAACAAAAAAAAATAAGAAAAGCATATACAGAAAGAATTAGGACAATGTTATAGCAGAGAATATATGAAATGCGGGAAAATTTGAACATTTCTGTAAAGTGGACCATTTCCTAGCTCCTAAAGTTTACCAAAACTGACACAAGAGGAAATCATTTAAGGTCACCATGTCTGCTCTTGGCATTCTCGGAACGCCCTGGCCTCAGAATGCAGCATCTGTAGTCCATGGTAACCTGTGGAGAAGGGGCGGAGCTGAGGGAGTTTGGAACACTGCCCTCACTGAGGGAGTGGGTGTGGCCATCTCTGATGTGACTGAACAAAGGCAGGGGAGCAGGGGTCCATGGCAGGGCCCTCAGAGACCGGCCGGCCCAGTGGGTTGCTACAGGCATTTAAGCCCAGGCCAAAGGGCGCTTTATTTGTCTGCACAGCTGCCCAAACTCTCACCTTTCCACTCAGGCCGCCCTCTTACTTGAAGTGTGGGTGGAAACAGTCCGTGCAGTACACCTCGCTGCACAGCTAACCATAGGTCTGGGAATCGTAGCTTCCTGCCAGGTGACCGAAGTTCGCAGGCAGATGGGTCCCTGGTACACACGCGGAGAGGTTCCTGCCCGGGCCACAGGCCGCCCACTGCCCCTGCCCCAGATCGGGGGCCGCATAGCAGCCCTGTCTGAGTCCACTTCCTCTAGAGGGAGTATTGGACCAACTCTTGTATAAAACGGGTTCCTCGCGGGCAACTCATTGGAGGGACACAAATAACTCTTTGCCGACTTTCTGCTGAAGCTTACGTGTGTTCACACCTAAGCCTCTTACAAGGTCAGCTGTTTAGGTAAACATGAGCTCATGATCTAAATTTACACAATAATGAAGAAATCAGCTACAAGGGGAGACAATCAGCAAAAACAATCAATTCCAGAATTAGATTCCCTTAGCCATCCATCAGATGTTAGAATAATCAGGTGCAAGGCAGAAAATATGCACAAAACTGGAACTGAAACAAGGAACAAGGATGTTATCAAAGACTGATAAGATGTCTAAAACATTTTTAAAGTACGTGTCATTGATAAAGCTAAATACTCAAAGGTTGTGTAATACAACATATTCATAGTTCAGAAGAGTGAAATTATGCTCTTTTGAAAACTATGGCAGGTCAGATTTTCTGCCTAATTATATAAGAAGATTTTTCTAAAAAATGCACATTATTTCAAGACTTATTGGCTGTGAAATAAGTTAAGGGAATTGCAAATGGCTTGTCTGCAAAGAAAGGTGAGATGTAGGGAATCACAGAAAGTCGAGGGCAAAATAGGTCAATATATAATTGCTATATGGTGAACAAAGCCTTAGGCCAGCAACAATGTAGAAGACCTGACCCTTAGAAACTTACAAGTAAGCTGTAATTCTCAAAATTTCAAATATTTATAAGTAAAAAGATTTATTAAAATGAATAACCAAGTGTTTTAATTGACATCAGAAGATCAATACATTAAGCCCTGAGAACATAGAATAAAGATAAATAAAGATATGAGCACAACTTAATACAACAGAAAACGTATAGAATTTAGGTGTGTAAGTCCAAAGAATATTCTTTGAAAAGATTTAAAAGACAGAGTTTGATTAAGGAAAACAAAAAAATAAATAAAGCATATACAGAAAGAATTAGGACAATGTTATAGCAGAGAATATATGAAATGCCCGTAAATTTGAACATTTCTGTAAAGTGCACCATTTCCTAGCTCCTAAAGTTTACCAAAACTGACACAAGAGGAAATCATTTAAGGTCATCCTGTCTGCCCTTGGCATTCTCGGAACGCCCTGGCCTCAGAATGCAGCATCTGTAGTCCATGGTAACCTGCGGAGAAGGGGCGGAGCTGAGGGAGGTTCGAACACTGCCCTCACTGAGGGAGTGGGTGTGGCCATCTCTGCTGTGACTGAAGAAAGGTCAGGGGAGCAAGGGTCCCAGGGCAGGGCCCTCAGATCCCGGCAGGCCCAGTGGGGTGTCACAAGCATTTAGGCCCAGGCCAAGGGACGCCTTCTTTTTCTGCATAGCTGCCCAAACTCTCACCTTTCCACTCAGGCCGCCCTCTTACTTGAAGTGTGGGTGGAACCTGTCCGCGCAGTACACCTCGCTGCACAGCTAACCATAGGTCTGGGCATCGTAGCTTCCTGACAGGTGACCGAAGTTCGCAGGCAGATGGGTACCTGGGACACATGCGGAGAGGCTCCTGCCCGGGCCACAGGCCGCCCACAGCCCCTGCCCCTGATCAGTGGCCGCAAAGCTGCCCAGTCTGAGTCCCCTGCCTCTAGAGGGAGTATTGGACCAACACTTGTAGAAAACGGGTTCCTCGCGGGCAACTCATTGGTGGGACACAAATAACTCTGCCGAATTTCTGCTGAAGCTTACGTGCGTTCACACCTAAGCCACTTACAAGGTCAGCTGTTTAGCTAAACATGAGCTCATGATCTAAATTTACACAATAATGAAGAAATCAGCTACAAGGGGAGACAATCAGCCAAAACAATCGATTCCAGAATTAGATTCCCTAGGCCATCCATCAGATGTTGGAAAAATCAGTTGCAAGGCAGAAAATATATACAAAACTGGAACTGAAACAAGGAACAAGGATGTTTTCAAAGACTGGTAGGATCTCTAAAACATTTTTAAAGTACTAGTCATTGATAAAGATAAATACTCAAAGGTTGTGTAATACAACAGATTCATCATTGAGAAGAGTGAAATTATGCTGTTTTGAAAACTAGGGCAGGTCAGATTTTCTGCCTCATTCTATAAGAATATTTCTCTAAATAATACACATTATTTCAAAGACTTATTGGCTGTGAAATAAGTTAAGGGTATTTCAAAAGGCTTGTCTGCAAAGAAAGGTGAGATATAGGAAATCACAGAAAGCCGAGGGGAAATTAGGTCAATATATACATTGCTCTTTGGTGAACTAAGCCTTAGGCCAGCAACAATGTACAGGACCTGACGCTTAGATACTTACAAGTAAGCTGGAATCTTCAAAAGTTAAAATCTTTATAAGTAAAACGATTTATTAAAATGAATTACCAAGTGTTTTAATTGACATCAGAAGATCAATACATTAAGCCCTGAGAACATAGAAAAAAGATAAATAAATATATGAGCAGAACTTAATACAACAGGAAACGTATACAATTCAGGTGATGTAGTAAGTCCAAAGAATATTCTTTGAAAAGATTTAAAAGACAGAGTTTGATTAAGGAAAACAAAAAAAAAAAAAATAAGAAAAGCATATACAGAAAGAATTAGGACAATGTTATAGCAGAGAATATATGAAATGCGGGAAAATTTGAACATTTCTCTAAAGTGGACCATTTCCTAGCTCCTAAAGTTTACCAAAACTGACACAAGAGGAAATCATTTAAGGTCACCATGTCTTCTCTTGGCATTCTCGGAACGCCCTGGCCTCAGAATGCAGCATCTGTAGTCCATGGTAACCTGTGGAGAAGGGGCGGAGCTGAGGGAGTTTGGAACACTGCCCTCACTGAGGGAGTGGGTGTGGCCATCTCTGATGTGACTGAACAAAGGCAGGGGAGCAGGGGGCCCATGGCAGGGCCCTCAGAGACCGGCCGGCCCAGTGGGTTGCTACAGGCATTTAAGCCCAGGCCAAAGGGCGCTTTCTTTGTCTGCACAGCTGCCCAAACTCTCACCTTTCCACTCAGGCCGCCCTCTTACTTGAAGTGTGGGTGAAAACAGTCCGGGCAGTACACCTCGCTGCACAGCTAACCATAGGTCTGGGAATCGTAGCTTCCTGCCAGGTGACCGAAGTTCGCAGGCAGATGGGTCCCTGGTACACACGCGGAGAGGTTCCTGCCCGGGCCACAGGCCGCCCACTGCCCCTGCCCCAGATTGGGGGCCGCATAGCAGCCCTGTCTGAGTCCACTGCCTCTAGAGGGAGTATTGGACCAACACTTGTATAAAACGGGTTCCTCGCGGGCAACTCATTGGAGGGACACAAATAACTCTTTGCCGACTTTCTGCTGAAGCTTACGTGTGTTCACACCTAAGCCTCTTACAAGGTCAGCTGTTTAGCTAAACATGAGCTCATGATCTAAATTTACACAATAATGAAGAAATCAGCTACAAGGGAAGACAATCAGCAAAAACAATCAATTCCAGAATTAGATTCCCTTAGCCATCCATCAGATATTAGAATAATCAGGTGCAAGGCAGAAAATATACACAAAACTGGAACTGAAACAAGGAACAAGGATGTTATCAAAGACTGATAAGATGTCTAAAACATTTTTAAAATACATGTCATTGATAATGCTAAATACTCAAAGGTTGTGTATTACAACAGATTCATAGTTCACAAGAGTGGAATTATGCTCATTTGAAAACTATGGCAGGTCAGATTTTCTGCCTAATTATAAAAGAAGATTTTTCTAAAAAATACACATTATTTCAAAGACGTATTGGCTGTGAAATAAGTTAAGGGAATTGCAAATGGTTTCTCTGCACAGAAAGGTCAGATGTAGGGAATCACAGAAAGTCGAGGGGAAAATAGGTCAATATATAATTGCTATATGGTGAACACAACCTTAGGCCAGCAACAATGTAGAGGACCTGACCCTTAGAAACTTACAAGTAAGCTGGAATCCTCAAAATTTCAAATCTTTATAAGTAAAAAATTTATTAAAATGAATATCCAAGTGTTTTAATTTACATCAGAAGATCAATACATTAAGCCCTGAGAACAGAGAAAAAAGATAAATAAAGATATGAGCACAACTTAATACAACAGAAAACGTATACAATTTAGGTGATGTAGTAAGTCCAAACAATATTCTTTGAAAAGATTTAAAAGACAGAGTTTGATTAAGGAAAACAAAAAAATAAGTAAAGCATATACAGAAAGAATTAGGACAATGTTATAGCAGAGAATATATGAAATGCGGGAAAATTTGAACATTTCTGTAAAGTGGACCATTTCCTAGCTCCTAAAGTTTACCAAAACTGACACAAGAGGAAATCATTTAAGGTCATCCTGTCTGCCCTTGGCATTCTCGGAACGCCCTGGCCTCAGAATGCAGCATCTGTAGTCCATGGTAACCAGCGGAGAAGGGGCGGAGCTGAGGGAGGTTGGAACACTGCCCTCACTGAGGGAGTGGGTGTGGCCATTTCTGCTGTGACTGAACAAAGGGCAGGGGAGCAAGGGTCCCAGGGCAGGGCCCTCAGATCCCGGCAGGCCCAGTGGGGTGTCACAAGCATTTAGGCCCAGGTCAAGGGACGCCTTCTTTTTCTGCATAGCTGCCCAAACTCTCACCTTTCCACTCAGGCCGCCCTCTTACTTGAAGTGTGGGTTGAAACTGTCCGCGCAGTACACCTCGCTGCACAGCTAACCATAGGGCTTGGCATCGTAGCTTCCTGCCAGGTGACCGAAGTTCGCAGGAAGATGGGTCCCAGGGACACACGCGGAGAGGCTCCTGCCCGGGCCACAGGCCCCCACTGCCCCTGCCCCAGATCGGTGGCCGCAAATCAGCCCTGTCTGAGTCCCCTGCCTCTAGGGGGAGTATTGGACCAACACTTGTAGTAAACGGGTTCCTCGCGGGCAACTCATTGGAGGGACACAAATAACTCTTTGCCGACTTTCTGCTGAAGCTTACGTGTGTTCACACCTAAGCCTCTTACAAGGTCAGCTGTTTAGCTAAACATGAGCTCATGATATAAATTTACACAATAATGAAGAAATCAGCTACAAGGGGCGACAATCAGCAAAAACAATCAATTCCAGAATTAGATTCCCTAGGCCATCCATCAGATGTTGGAATAAACAGGTGCAAGGCAAAAAATATACACAAAACTGGAACTGAAACAAGGAACAAGGATGTTTCCAAAGACTGGTAGGATCTCTAAAACATTTTTAAAGTACTAGTCATTGATAAAGATAAATACTCAAATGTTGTGTAATACAACAGATTCATCATTGAGAAGAGTGAAATTATGCTGTTTTGAAAACTAGGGCAGGTCAGATTTTCTGCCTCATTATATAAGAATATTTCTCTAAATAATACACATTATTTCAAAGACTTATTGGCTGTGAAGTAAGTTAAGGGTATTTCAAATGGCTTATCTGAAAAGAAAGGTGAGATGTAGGAAATCACAGAAAGCCGAGGGGAAAATAGGTCAATATATACATTGCTCTATGGTGAACTAAGCCTTAGGCCAGCAACAATGTAGAGGACCTGACCCTTAGATACTTACAAGTAAGCTGGAATCTTCAAAAGTTCAAATCTTTATAAGTAAAAACATTTATTAAAATGAATTACCAAGTGTTTTGATGGACATCAGATGATCAAAACAATAAACCCTGAGAACATAGAAAAAAGATAAATAAAGATATGAGCAGAGGGCCTCCCTGGTGGTGCAGTGGTTGAGAGTCCGCCTGCCGATGCAGGGGATACGGGTTCGTGCCCCGGTCTGGGAGGATCCCATATGCCGTGGAGCGGCTGAGCCCGTGAGCCATGGCGTCTGGTCCTGCGAGTCCAGAGCCTGTGCACCGCAACGGGAGAGGCCACAACTGTGAGAGGCCCGCATACCGCAAAAAGAAAAAAAAAAAAAAAAGATATGAGCAGAACTTAATACAATAGAAAACGTATAAAATTCAGGTGATGTAGTAAGTCCAAAGAATATTCTTTGAAACATTTAAAAGACACACTTTGATTAAGGAAAACAAAAACATAAGTAAATAATATACAGAAAGAATCAGAACAATGTTATAGCAGAGAATATATGAAATGCCAGTAAATTTGAACATTTGTGTAAAGTGGACCATTTCCTAGCTCCTAAAGTTTACCAAAACTGACACAAGAGGAAATCATTTAAGGTCATCATGTCTCCCCTTGGCATTCTCGGAACGTCCTGGCCTCAGAATGCAGCATCTGTAGTCCATGGTAAACTGCCGAGAGGGGGAGGGGCTGAATGATGTTGGAACACTGCCCTCACTGAGGTAGTGGGTGTGGCCATCTCTGCTGTGTCTGAACAAAGGCAGGGGATCAGGGGGCCCATGGCAGGGTCCTCAGAGAACGGCAGGCCCAGTGGGGTGCCACAGGCATTTAAGCCCAGGCCAAAGGGCGCATTCTTTGTCTGCACAGCTGCCCAAACTCTCACCTTTCCACGCAGGCCGCCCTCTTACTTGAAGTGTGGGTGGAAACAGTCCGCGCAGTACACCGCGCTGCACAGCTAACCATAGGTCTGGGAATCGTAGCTTCCTGCCAGGTGACCGAAGTTCGCAGGCAGATGGGTCCCTGGGACACACGCGGAGATGCTCCTGCCCGGGCCACAGGCCGCCCACTGCCCCTGCCCCAGTTCAGGGGCCGCAAAGCAGCCCAGTCTGTGTCCCCTGCCTCTAGAGGGAGTATTGGACCAACACTTGTAGTAAACGGGGTCCTTGCGGGCAACACATTGGAGGGACACAAATAAATCTTTGCCGACTTTCTGCTGAAGCTTACGTATGTTCACACCTAAGCCTCTTACAAGGTCAGCTGTTTAGGTAAACATGAGCTCATTATCTAAGTTTACACAATAATGAAGAAATCAGCTACAATGGGAGACAATTAGCAAAAACAATCAATTCCAGAATTAGATTCCCTAGGCCGTCCATCAGATGTTAGAATAATCAGGTGCAAGGCAGAAAATATACACAAAACTGGAACTGAAACAAGGAACAAGGATGTTATCAAAGACTGATAAGATGTCTAAAACATTTTTAAAGTACGTGTCATTGATAAAGCTAAACACTCAAAGGTTGAGTAATACAACATATTCATAGTTCAGAAGAGTGAAATTATGCTCTTTTGAAAACTATGGCAGGTCAGATTTTCTGCCTAATTATATAAGAAGATTTTTCTAAAAAATGCACATTATTTCAAAGACTTATTGGCTGTGAACTAAGTTAAGGGAATTGCAAATGGCTTCTCTGCAAAGAAAGGTGAGATGTAGGGAATCACAGAAAGTCTTGGGCAAAATAGGTCAATATATAATTGCTATATGGTGAACTAAGCCTTAGGCCAGCAACATTGTAGAGGACCTGACCCTTAGAAACTTACAAGTAAGCTGGAATCCTCAAAATTTCAAATATTTATAAGTAAAAAGATTTATTAAATGAATAACCAAGTGTTTTAATTGACATCAGAAGATCAATACATTAAGCCCTGAGAACATAGAATAAAGATAATTAAAGATATGAGCACAATTTAATACAACAGAAAACGTATAGAATTTAGGTGATGTAGTAAGTCCAAAGAATATTCTTTGAAAAGATTTAAAAGACAGAGTTTGATTAAGGAAAACAAAAAAATAAGTAAAGCATATACAGAAAGAATTAGGACTATGTTATAGCAGAGAATATATGAAATGCTCGTAAATTTGAACATTTCTGTTAAGTGGACCATTTCCTAGCTCCTAAAGTTTACCAAAACTGACACAAGAGGAAATCATTTAAGGTCATCCTGTCTGCCCTTGGCATTCTCGGAACGCCCTGGCCTCAGAATGCAGCATCTGTAGTCCATGGTAACCTGCAGAGAAGGGGCAGAGCTGAGGGAGGTTGGAACACTGCCCTCACTGAGGGAGTGGGTGTGGCCATCTCTGCTGTGACTGAACAAAGGGCAGGAGAGCAAGGGTCCCAGGGCAGGGCCCTCAGATCCCGGCAGGCCCAGTGGGGTGTCACAAGCATTTAGGCCCAGGCCAAGGGACGCATTCTTTTTCTGCATAGCTGCCCAAACTCTCACCTTTCCACTCAGGCCGCCCTCTTACTTGAAGTGTGGTTGGAACCTGTCCGCGCAGTACACCTCGCTGCACAGCTAACCATAGGTCTGGGCATCGTAGCTTCCTGACAGGTGACCGAAGTTCGCAGGCAGATGGGTACCTGGGACACATGCGGAGAGGCTCCTGCCCGGGCCACAGGCCGCCCACAGCCCCTGTCCCTGATCAGGGGCCGCAAAGGAGCCCAGTCTGAGTCCCCTGCCTCTAGAGGGAGTATTGGACCAACACTTGTAGAAAACGGGTTCCTCGCGGGCAACTCATTGGTGGGACACAAATATCTCTGCCGAAATTCTGCTGAAGCTTACGTGCGTTCACACCTAAGCCACTTACAAGGTCAGCTGTTTAGCTAAACATGAGCTCATGATCTAAATCAGCTACAAGGGGAGACAATCAGCCAAAACTATCAATTCCAGGATTAGATTCCCTAGGCCATCCATCAGATGTTGGAATAATCAGTTGCAAGGCAGAAAATATACACAAAACTGGAACTGAAACTAGGAACAAGGATGTTTTCAAAGACTGGTAGGATCTCTAAAACACTTTTAAAGTACTAGTCATTGATAAAGATAAATACTCAAAGGTTGTGTAATACAACAGATTCATCATTGAGACGAGTGAAATTATACTGTTTTGAAAACTAGGGCAGGTCAGATTTTCTGCCTCATTATATAAGAATATTTCTCTAAATAATACACATTATTTCAAAGACTTATTGTCTGTGAAATAAGTTAAGGGTATTTCAAATGGCTTGTCTGCAAAGAAAGGTGAGATATAGGAAATCACAGAAAGCCGAGGGGAAAATAGGTCAATATATACATTGCTCTTTGGTGAACTAAGCCTTAGGCCAGCAACAATGTAGAGGACCTGACGCTTAGATACTTACAAGTAAGCTGGAATCTTCTTTTTTTTTTTTTTTTTTTTTTTTTTTCTTTTTGCGGTATGCGGGCCTCTCACTGTTGTGGCCTCTCCCGTTGCGGAGCACAGGCTCCGGATGCGCAGGCCCAGCGGCCATGGCTCACGGGCCCAGCCGCTCCGCGGCATATGGGATCCTCCCAGACCGGGGCACGAACCCGTATCCCCTGCATCGGCAGGCGGACTCTCAACCACTGCGCCACCAGGGAGGCCCAAGCTGGAATCTTTAAAAGTTAAAATCTTTATAAGTAAAAAGATTTATTAAAATGAATTACCAAGTGTTTTAATTGACATCAGAAGATCAATACATTAAGCCCTGAGAACATAGAAAAAAGATAAATAAATATATGAGCAGAACTTAATACAACAGAAAACGTATACTATTCAGGTGATGTAGTAAGTCGAAAGAATATTCTTTGAAAAGATTTAAAAGACAGAGTTTGATTAAGGAAAACAAAAAAAAATAAGAAAAGCATATACAGAAAGAATTAGGAAAATGTTATAGCAGAGAATATATGAAATGCGGGAAAATTTGAACATTTCTGTAAAGTGGACCATTTCCTAGCTCCTAAAGTTTACCAAAATTGACACAAGAGGAAATCATTTAAGGTCACCATGTCTTCTCTTGGCATTCTCGGAACGCCCTGGCCTCAGAATGCAGCATCTGTAGTCCATGGTAACCTGTGGAGAAGGGGCGGAGCTGAGGGAGGTAGGATCACTGCCCTCACTGAGGGGGTGGGTGTGGCCATCTCTGATGTGACTGAACAAATGCAGGGGAGCAGGTGGCCCATGGCAGGGCCCTCAGAGCCCGGCCGGCCCAGTGGGGTGCCACAGGCATTTAAGCCCAGGACAAAGGGCGCTTTCTTTGTCTGCACAGCTGCCCAAACTCTCACCTTTCCACTCAGGCCGCCCTCTTACTTGAAGTGTGGGTGGAAACTGTCCACGCAGTACACCTCGCTGCACAGGTAACCATAGGTCTGGGAATCGTAGCTTCCTGCCAGGTTACCGATGTTCGCAGGCAGATGGGTCCCTGGTACACACGCGGAGATGTTCCTGCCCGGGCCACAGGCCGCCCACTGCCCCTGCCCCAGATCGGGTGCCGCAAAGCAGCCCAGTCTGAGTCCCCTGCCTCTAGAGGGAGTATTGGACCAACACTTGTATAAAACGGGTTCCTCGCGGGCAACTCATTGGAGGGACACAAATAACTCTTTGCCGACTTTCTGCTGAAGCTTACGTGTGTTCACACCTAAGCTTCTTACAAGGTCAGCTGTTTAGCTAAACATGAGCTCATGATCTAAATTTACACAATAATGAAGAAATCAGCTACAAGGGGAGACGATCAGCAAAAACAATCAATTCCAGAATTAGATTCCCTTAGCCATCCATCAGATGTTAGAATAATCAGGTGCAAGGCAGAAAATATACACAAAACTGGAACTGAAACAAGGAACAAGGATGTTATCAAAGACTGATAAGATGTCTAAAACATTTTTAAAATACATGTCATTGATAAAGGTAAATACTCAAAGGTTGTGTATTACAACAGATTCATAGTTCACAAGAGTGGAATTATACTCTTTTGAAAACTATGGCAGGTCATATTTTCTGCCTAATTATATAAGAAGATTTTTCTAAAAAATACACATTATTTCAAAGACTTATTGGCTGTGAAATAAGTAAAGGGAATTGCAAATGGTTTCTCTGCACAGAAAGATCAGATGTAGGTAATCACAGAAAGTCGAGGGGAAAATAGGTCATCATATAATTGCTATATGGTGAACACAGCCTTAGGCCAGCAACAATGTAGAGGACCTGACCCTTAGAAACTTACAAGTAAGCTGGAATCCTCAAAATTACAAATCTTTATAAGTAAAAATTTATTAAAATGAATATCCAAGTGTTTTAATTGACATCAGAAGATCAATACATTAAGCCCTGAGAACATAGAAAAAAGATAAATAAAGATATGAGCACAACTTAATACAACAGAAAACGTATAGAATTTAGGTGAAGTAGTAAGTCCAAAGAATATTCTTTGAAAAGATTTAAAAGACAGAGTTTGATTAAGGAAAACAAAAAAATAAGTAAAGCATATACAGAAAGAATTAGGACAATGTTATAGCAGAGAATATATGAAATGCCCGTAAATTTGAACATTTCTGTAAAGTGGACCATTTCCTAGCTCCTAAAGTTTACCAAAACTGACACAAGAGGAAATCATTTAAGGTGATCCTGTCTGCCCTTGGCATTCTCGGAACGCCCTGGCCTCAGAATGCAGCATCTGTAGTCCATGGTAACCTGCGGAGAAGGGGCGGAGCTGAGGGAGGTTGGAACACTGCCCTCACTGAGGGAGTGGGTGTGGCCATCTCTGCTGTGACTGAACAAAGGGCAGGGGAGCAAGGGTCCAAGGGCAGGGCCCTCAGATCCCGGCAGGCCCAGTGGGGTGTCACAAGCATTTAGGCCCACAACAAGGGACGCCTTCTTTTTCTGCATAGCTGCCCAAACTCTCTCCTTTCCACTCAGGCCGCCCTCTTACTTGAAGTGTGGGTTGAACCTGTCCGGGCAGTACACCTCGCTGCACAGCTAACCATATGTCTGGGCATCGTAGCTTCCTGCCAGGTGACCGAAGTTCGCAGGCAGATTGGTCCCTGGGACACACGCGGAGATGCTCCTGCCCGGGCCACAGGCCGCCCACTGCCCCTGCTCCTGATCAGAGGCCGCAAATCAGCCCTGTCTGAGTCCCCTGCCTCTAGGCGGAGTATTGGACCAACACTTGTAGAAAACGGGTTCCTCGCGGGCAACTCATTGGAGGGACACAAATAACTCTTTGCCGACTTTCTGCTGAAGCTTACGTGTGTTCACACCTAAGCCTCTTACAAGGTCAGCTCTTTAGCTAAACATGAGCTCATGATCCAAATTTACACAATAATGAAGAAATCAGCTACAAGGGGAGACAATCAGCAAAAACAATCAATTCCAGAATTAGATTCCCTAGGCCATCGATCAGATGTTGGAATAATCAGGTGCAAGGCAGAAAATATACACAAAACTGGAACTGAAACAAGGAACAAGGATGTTTTCAAAGACTGGTAGGATCTCTAAAATATTTTTAAAGTACTAGTCATTGATAAATATAAATTCTCAAAGGTTGTGTAATACAACAGATTCATCATTGAGAAGAGTGAAATTATGCTGTTTTGAAAACTAGGGCAGGTCAGATTTTCTGCCTCATTCTATAAGAATATTTCTCTAAATAATACACATTATTTCAAAGTCTTATTGGCTGTGAAATAAGTTAAGGGTATTTCAAATGGCTTATCTGCAAAGAAAGGTGAGATGTAGGAAATCACAGAAAGCCGAGGGGAAAATAGGTCAATATATACATTGCTCTATGGTGAACTAAGCTTTAGGCCAGCAACAATGTAGAGGACCTGACCCTTAGATACTTACAAGTAAGCTGGAATCTTCAAAAGTTCAAATCTTTATAAGTAAAAAGATTTATTAAAATGAATTACCAAGTGTTTTGATGGACATCAGAAGATCAAAACAATAAACCCTGAGAACATAGAAAAAAGATAAATAAAGATATGAGCAGAACTTAATACAACAGAAAACGTATAAAATTAGGTGATGTAGTAAGTCCAAAGAATATTCATTGAAACATTTAAAAGACACACTTTGATTAAGGAAAACAAAAACATAAGTAAAGAATATACAGAAAGAATCAGGACAATGTTATAGCAGAGAATATATGAAATGCCAGTAAATTTGAACATTTGTGTAAAGTGGACCATTTCCTAGCTCCTAAAGTTTACCAAAACTGACACAAGGGGAAATCATTTAAGGTCATCATGTCTTCCTTGGCATTCTCGGAACGTCCTGGCCTCAGAATGCAGCATCTGTAGTCCATGGTAACCTGCCGAGAGGGGGAGGGGCTGAGGGAGGTTGGAACACTGCCCTCACTGAGGGAGTGTGTGTGGCCATCTCTGCTGTGTCGGAACAAAGGCAGGGGATCAGGGGGCCCATGGCAGGGTCCTCAGAGACCGGCAGGCCCACTGGGGTGCCACAGGCATTTAAGCCCAGGCCAAAGGGCGCTTTCTTTGTCTGCACAGCTGCCCAAACTCTCTCTTTTCCACTCAGGCCGCCCTCTTACTTGAAGTGTGGGTGAAAACAGTCCGCGCAGTACACCGCGCTGCACAGCTAACCATAGGTCTGGGAATCGTAGCTTCCTGCCAGGTGACCGAAGTTCGCAAGCAGATGGGTCCCTGGGACACACGCGGAGAGTCTCCTGCCCGGGCCACAGGCCGCCCACAGCCCCTGCAGCAGATCAGGGGCCGCAAAGCAGCCCTGTCTGAGTCCCCTGCCTCTAGACGGAGTATTGGACCAACACTTGTAGTAAACGGGGTCCTTGCGGGCAACATATTGGAGGGACACAAATAAATCTTTGCCGCCTTTCTGCTGAAGCTTACGTATGTTCACACCTAAGCCTCTTACAAGGTCAGCTGTTTAGCTAAACATGAGCTCATGATCTAAGTTTACACAATAATGAAGAAATCAGCTACAAGGGGAGACAATCAGCAAAAACAATCAATTCCAGAATTAGATTCCCTAGGCCATCCATCAGATGTTAGAATAATCAGGTGCAAGGCAGAAAATATACACAAAACTGGAACTGAAACAAGGAACAAGGATGTTATCAAAGACCGATAAGATGTCTAAAACATTTTTAAAGTACGTGTCATTGATAAAGCTAAATACTCAAAGGTTGTGTAGTACAACATATTCATAGTTCAGAAGAGTGAAATTATGCTCTTTTGAAAACTATGGCAGGTCAGATTTTCTGCCTAATTATATAAGAAGATTTTTCTAAAAAATGCACATTATTTCAAAGACTTATTGGCTGTGAAATAAGTTAAGCGATTTGCAAATGGCTTGTCTGCAAAGAAAGGTGAGATGTAGGGAATCACAGAAAGTCGAGGGCAAAATAGGTCAATATATAATTGCTATAAGGTGAACTAAGCCTTAGGCCAGCAACAATGTAGAGGACCTGACCCTTAGAAACTTACAAGTAAGCTGGAATCCTCAAAATTTCAAATATTTATAAGTAAAAAGATTTATTAAAATGAATAACCAAGTGTTTAATTGACATAAGAAGATCAATACATTAAGCCCTGAGAACATAGAATAAAGATAAATAAAGATATGAGCACAACTTAATACAACAGAAAATGTATAGTATTTAGGTGATGTAGTAAGTCCAAAGAATATTCTTAGAAAAGATTTGAAAGACAGTGTTTGATTAAGGAAAACAAAAAAATAAGTAAAGCATATACAGAAAGAATTAGGACAATGTTATAGCAGAGAATATATGAAATGCCCGTAAATTTGAACATTTCTGTAAAGTGGACCATTTCCTAGCTCCTAAACTTTACCAAAACTGACACAAGAGGAAATCATTTAAGGTCATCCTGTCTGCCCTTGGCATTCTCGGAACGCACTGGCCTCAGAATGCAGCATCTGTAGTCCATGGTAACCTGCGGAGAATGGGCGGAGCTGAGGGAGGTTGGAACACTGACCTCACTGAGGGAGTGGGTGTGGCCATCTCTGCTGTGACTGAACAAAGGGCAGGGGAGCAAGGGTCCCAGTGCAGGGCCCTCAGATCCCGGCAGGCCCAGTGGGGTGTCACAAGCATTTAGGCCCAGGCCAAGGGAGGCCTTCTTTTTCTGCATAGCTGCCCAAACTCTCACCTTTCCACTCAGGCCGCCCTCTTACTTGAAGTGTGGGTGGAACCTGTCTGCGCAGTACACCTCGCTGCACAGCTAACCATAGGTCTGGGCATCGTAGGTTCCTGACAGGTGACCGAAGTTCGCAGGCAGATGGGTACCTGGGACACATGCGGAGAGGCTCCTGCCCGGGCCACAGGCCGCCCACAGCCCATGCCCATGATCAGAGGCCGCAAAGCAGCCCAGTCTGAGTCCCCTGCCTCTAGAGGGAGTATTGGACCAACACTTGTAGAAAACGGGTTCCTCGCGGGCAACTCAGTGGTGGGACACAAATAACTCTGCCGAATTTCTGCTGAAGCTTACGTGCGTTCACACCTAAGCCACTTACAAGGTCAGCTGTTTAGCTAAACATGAGCTCATGATCTAAATTTACACAATAATGAAGAAATCAGCTACAAGGGGAGACAATCAGCCAAAACAATCAATTCCAGAATTAGATTCCCTAGGCCATCCATCAGATGTTGGAATAATCACCTGCAAGGCAGAAAATATACACAAAACTGGAACTGAAACAAGGAACAAGGATGTTTTCAAAGACTGGTAGGATCTCTAAAACGTTTTTAAAGTACTAGTCATTGATAAAGATAAATACTCAAATGTTGTGTAATACAACAGATTCATCATTGAGAAGAGTGAAATTATGCTGTTTTGAAAACTAGGGCAGGTCAGATTTTCTGCCTCATTATATAAGAATATTTCTCTAAATAATACACATTATTTCAAAGACTTATTGGCTGTGAAATAAGTTAAGGGTATTTCAAATGGCTTGTCTGCAAAGAAAGGTGAGATATAGGAAATCACAGAAAGCCGAGGGGAAAATAGGTCAATATATACATTGCTCTCTGGTGAACTAAGCCTTAGGCCAGCAACAATGTAGAGGACCTGACGCTTAGATACTTACAAGTAAGCTGGAATCTTCAAAAGTTAAAATCTTTATAAGTAAAACGATTTATTAAAATGAATTAGCAAGTGTTTTAATTGACATTAGAAGATCAATACATTAAGCCCTGAGAACATAGAAAAAAGATAAATAAATATATGAGCAGAACTTAATACAACAGAAAACGTATACAATTCAGGTGATGTAGTAAGTCGAAAGAATATTCTTTGAAAAGATTTAAAAGACACAGTTTGATTAAGGAAAACAAAAAAAATAAGAAAAGCATATACAGAAATAATTAGGACAATGTTATTGCAGAGAATATATGAAATGCGGGAAAATTTGAACATTTCTGTAAAGTGGACCATTTCCTAGCTCCTAAAGTTTAACAAAGCTGACACAAGAGGAAATCATTTAAGGTCACCATGTCTGCTCTTGGCATTCTCGGAACGCCCTGGCCTCAGAATGTAGCATCTGTAGTCCATGGTAACCTGTGGAGAAGGGGCGGAGTTGAGGGAGGTTGGAACACCGCCCTCATTGAGGGAGTGGGTGTGGCCATCTCTGATGTGACTGAACAAAGGCAGGGTAGCAGGGGGTCCATGGCAGGGCCCTCAGATCCCGGCAGGCCCAGTGGGGTGTCACAAGCGTTTAGGCCCAGGCCTATGGACGCCTTCTTTGTCTGCACAGCTGCCCAAACTCTCACCTTTCCACTCAGGCCGCCCTCTTACTTGAAGTGTGGGTGGAACCTGTCCGCGCAGTACACCTCGCTGCACAGCTAACCATAGGTCTGGACATCGTAGCTTCCTGACAGGTGACCGAAGTTCGCAGGCAGATGGGTACCTGGGACACACGCTGAGAGGCTCCTGCCCGGGCCACATGCCGCCCACAGCCCCTTCCCCAGATCAGGGGAATAAAGAAGCCCAGTCTGAGTCCCCTGCCTCTAGACGGAGTATTGGACCAACACTTGTAGAAAACGGGTTCCTCGCCGGCAACTCATTGGAGGGACACAAATAACTCTGCCGAATTTCTGCTGAAGCTTACGTGCATTCACACTTAAGCCTATTACAAGGTCAGCTGTTTAGCTAAACATAAGCTCATGATCTAAATTTACTAAATAATGAAGAAATCAGCTACAAGGGGAGACAATCAGCAAAAACAATCAATTCCAGAATTAGATTTCCTAGGCCATCCATCAGATGATGGAATAATCAGGTGCACGGCAGAAAATATACACACAACTGGCACTGAAACAAGGAATAAGGATGTTTTCAAAGACTGGTAGGATCTCTAAAACATTTTTAAAGTACATGTCATTGATAAAGCTAAATACTCAGAGGTTGTGTAAGACAACAGATTCATCATTGAGAAGAGTGCAATTATGCTGTTATGAAAACTATGGCAAGTCAGATTTTCTGCCTAATTTTATAAGAATATTTCTCTAAAAAATACACATTATTTCAAAGACTTATTGGCTGTGAAATAAGTTAAGGGTATTTCAAATGGCTTGTATGCAAAGAAAGGTGAGATGTAGGGATTCACAGAAAGCCGTGGGGAAAATAGGACAATATATACATTGCTATATGGTGAAGTAAGCCTTAGGCCAGCAACAATGTAGAGGACCTGACCCTTAGATACTTACAAGTAAGCTGGAATCTTCAAAAGTTCAAATCTTTATAAGTAAAAAGATTTATTAAAATGAATAACCAAGTGTTTTAATTGACATCAGAAGATCAAAACAATAAACCCTGAGAACATAGAAAAAAGATAAATAAAGATATGAGCAGAACTTAATACAAGAGAAATCGTATACAATTCAGGTGATGTAGTAAGTCCAAAGAATATTCTTTGAAACATTTAAAAGACACACTTTGATTAAGGAAAACAAAAACATAATTAAATAATATACAGAAAGAATCAGGACAATGTTATAGCAGAGAATATATGAAATGCCAGTAAATTTGAACATTTGTGTAAAGTGGACCATTTCCGAGCTCCTAAAGTTTACCAAAACTGACAAAAGAGGAAATCATTTAAGGTCATCATGTCTGCCCTTGGCATTCTCGGAACGTCCTGGCCTCAGAATGCAGCATCTGTCGTCCATGGTAACCTGCGGAGATGCGGAGGAGCTGAGGGAGGTTGGAACACTGCCCTCACTGAGGGAGTGTTTGCGGCCATCTCTGCTGTGACTGAACAAAGGCAGGAGAGCAGGGGGCCCATCGCAGGGCCCTCAGAGACCGGCAGGCCCAGTGGGGTGACACAGGCATTTAAGCCCAGGCCAAAGGGCGCATTCTTTGTCTGCACAGCTGCCCAAACTCTCACCTTTCCACTCAGGCCGCACTCTTACTTGAAGTGTGGGTGGAAACTGTCCGCGCAGTACACCTCGCTGCACAGCTAACCATAGGTCTGGGAATCGTAACTTCCTGCCAGGTGACCGAAGTTCGCAGGCAGATGGGTCCCTGGGACACACGCGGAGAGGCTCCTGCCCGGGCCACAGGCCACCCACTGCCCCTGCCCCAGATAGGGGGCCGCAAAACTGCCCTGTTTGAGTCCCTGTCTCTAGAGGGAGTATTGGACCAACACGTGTATAAAACGGGTTCCTCGTGGGCAACTCCATGGAGGGACACAAATAACTCTTTGCCGACTTTCTGCTGAAGCTTACGTGTGTTCACACCTAAGCCTCTTACAAGGTCAGCTGTTTAGCTAAACATGAGCTCATGATCTAAATTTACACAATAATGAAGAAATCAGCTACAAGGGCAGACAATCAGCAAAAACAATCAATTCCAGAATTAGATTCCCTAGGCCATCCATCAGATGTTAGAATAATCAGGTGCAAGGCAGAAAATATACACAAAACTGGAACTGAAACAAGGAACAAGGATGTTATCAAAGACTGATAAGATGTCTAAAACATTTTTAAACTACATGTCATTGATAAAGCTAAATACTCAAAGGTTGTGTAATACAACAGATTCATAGATCAGAAGAGTGAAATTATGCTCTTTTGAAAACTATGGCAGGTCAGATTTTCTGCCTTATTATATAAGACGATTTTTCTAAAAAACACACATTATTTCAAAGACTTATTGGCTGTGAAATAAGTTAAGGTAATTGCAAATGGCTTGTCTGCAAAGAAAGGTGAGATGTAGGGAATCACAGAAAGTCGAGCGAAAAATAGGTCAATATATAATTGCTATATGGTGAACTAAGCCTTAGGCCAGCAACAATGTAGAGGACCTGACCCTTAGAAACTTACAAGTAAGCTGGAATACTCAAAATTTCAAATCTTTATAAGTAAAAAGATTTATTAAAATGAATATCCAAGTGTTTTAATTGACATCAGAAGATCAATACATTAAGCCCTGAGAACATAGAATAGAGATAAATAAAGATATGAGCAGAACTTAATACAACAGAAAATGTATACAGTTCAGGTGATGTAGTAAGTCCGAAGAATATTCTTTGAAAAGATTTAAAAGACAGAGTTAGATTAAGGAAAGCAAAAAAATAAGTAAAGCATATACAGAAAGTATTAGGACAATGTTATAGCAGAGAATATATGAAATGCCCTTAAAATTTAACATTTCTGTAAAGTGGACCATTTCCTAGCTCCTAAAGTTTACCAAAACTGATGCAAGAGGATATCATTTAAGGTCATCATGTCTGCCCTTGGCATTCTCGGAACGCCCTGGACTCAGAATGCAGCATCTGTAGTCCATGGTAACCTGCGGAGAAGGGGCGGGGCTGAGGGAGTTTGGAACACTGCCCTCACTGAGGGAGTGGGTGTGGCCATCTCTGCTGTGACTGAACAAAGGGCAGGGGAGCAAGGGTCCCACGGCAGGGCCCTCAGATCCCGGCAGGCCCAGTGGGATGTCAGAAGCATTTAGGCCCAGGCCAAGGGACGCATTCTTTGTCTGCACAGCTGCCCCAACTCTCACCTTTCCACTCAGGCCATCCTCTTACTTGAAGTGTGGGAGGAACCTGTCCGCACAGTACACCTCACTGCACAGCTAACCATACGTCTGGGAATCGTAACTTCCTGCCAGGTGACCGAAGTTCGCAGGCAGATGGGTCCCTGGGACACACGCGGAGAGGCTCCTGCCCGGGCCACAGGCCACCCACTGCCCCTGCCCCAGATAGGGGGCCGCAAAACTGCCCTGTTTGAGTCCCTGTCTCTAGAGGGAGTATTGGACCAACACGTGTATAAAACGGGTTCCTCGTGGGCAACTCAATGGAGGGACACAAATAACTCTTTGCCGACTTTCTGCTGAAGCTTACGTGTGTTCACACCTAAGCCTCTTACAAGGTCAGCTGTTTAGCTAAACATGAGCTCATGATCTAAATTTACACAATAATGAAGAAATCAGCTACAAGGGCAGACAATCAGCAAAAACAATCAATTCCAGAATTAGATTCCCTAGGCCATCCATCAGATGTTAGAATAATCAGGTGCAAGGCAGAAAATATACACAAAACTGGAACTGAAACAAGGAACAAGGATGTTATCAAAGACTGATAAGATGTCTAAAACATTTTTAAACTACATGTCATTGATAAAGCTAAATACTCAAAGGTTGTGTAATACAACAGATTCATAGATCAGAAGAGTGAAATTATGCTCTTTTGAAAACTATGGCAGGTCAGATTTTCTGCCTTATTATATAAGACGATTTTTCTAAAAAACACACATTATTTCAAAGACTTATTGGCTGTGAAATAAGTTAAGGTAATTGCAAATGGCTTGTCTGCAAAGAAAGGTGAGATGTAGGGAATCACAGAAAGTCGAGCGAAAAATAGGTCAATATATAATTGCTATATGGTGAACTAAGCCTTAGGCCAGCAACAATGTAGAGGACCTGACCCTTAGAAACTTACAAGTAAGCTGGAATACTCAAAATTTCAAATCTTTATAAGTAAAAAGATTTATTAAAATGAATATCCAAGTGTTTTAATTGACATCAGAAGATCAATACATTAAGCCCTGAGAACATAGAATAGAGATAAATAAAGATATGAGCAGAACTTAATACAACAGAAAATGTATACAGTTCAGGTGATGTAGTAAGTCCGAAGAATATTCTTTGAAAAGATTTAAAAGACAGAGTTAGATTAAGGAAAGCAAAAAAATAAGTAAAGCATATACAGAAAGTATTAGGACAATGTTATAGCAGAGAATATATGAAATGCCCTTAAAATTTAACATTTCTGTAAAGTGGACCATTTCCTAGCTCCTAAAGTTTACCAAAACTGATGCAAGAGGATATCATTTAAGGTCATCATGTCTGCCCTTGGCATTCTCGGAACGCCCTGGACTCAGAATGCAGCATCTGTAGTCCATGGTAACCTGCGGAGAAGGGGCGGGGCTGAGGGAGTTTGGAACACTGCCCTCACTGAGGGAGTGGGTGTGGCCATCTCTGCTGTGACTGAACAAAGGGCAGGGGAGCAAGGGTCCCACGGCAGGGCCCTCAGATCCCGGCAGGCCCAGTGGGATGTCAGAAGCATTTAGGCCCAGGCCAAGGGACGCATTCTTTGTCTGCACAGCTGCCCCAACTCTCACCTTTCCACTCAGGCCATCCTCTTACTTGAAGTGTGGGAGGAACCTGTCCGCACAGTACACCTCACTGCACAGCTAACCATACGTCTGGGAATCGTAACTTCCTGCCAGGTGACCGAAGTTCGCAGGCAGATGGGTCCCTGGGACACACGCGGAGAGGCTCCTGCCCGGGCCACAGGCCACCCACTGCCCCTGCCCCAGATAGGGGGCCGCAAAACTGCCCTGTTTGAGTCCCTGTCTCTAGAGGGAGTATTGGACCAACACGTGTATAAAACGGGTTCCTCGTGGGCAACTCAATGGAGGGACACAAATAACTCTTTGCCGACTTTCTGCTGAAGCTTACGTGTGTTCACACCTAAGCCTCTTACAAGGTCAGCTGTTTAGCTAAACATGAGCTCATGATCTAAATTTACACAATAATGAAGAAATCAGCTACAAGGGCAGACAATCAGCAAAAACAATCAATTCCAGAATTAGATTCCCTAGGCCATCCATCAGATGTTAGAATAATCAGGTGCAAGGCAGAAAATATACACAAAACTGGAACTGAAACAAGGAACAAGGATGTTATCAAAGACTGATAAGATGTCTAAAACATTTTTAAACTACATGTCATTGATAAAGCTAAATACTCAAAGGTTGTGTAATACAACAGATTCATAGATCAGAAGAGTGAAATTATGCTCTTTTGAAAACTATGGCAGGTCAGATTTTCTGCCTTATTATATAAGACGATTTTTCTAAAAAACACACATTATTTCAAAGACTTATTGGCTGTGAAATAAGTTAAGGTAATTGCAAATGGCTTGTCTGCAAAGAAAGGTGAGATGTAGGGAATCACAGAAAGTCGAGCGAAAAATAGGTCAATATATAATTGCTATATGGTGAACTAAGCCTTAGGCCAGCAACAATGTAGAGGACCTGACCCTTAGAAACTTACAAGTAAGCTGGAATACTCAAAATTTCAAATCTTTATAACTAAAAAGATTTATTAAAATGAATATCCAAGTGTTTTAATTGACATCAGAAGATCAATACATTAAGCCCTGAGAACATAGAATAGAGATAAATAAAGATATGAGCAGAACTTAATACAACAGAAAATGTATACAGTTCAGGTGATGTAGTAAGTCCGAAGAATATTCTTTGAAAAGATTTAAAAGACAGAGTTAGATTAAGGAAAGCAAAAAAATAAGTAAAGCATATACAGAAAGTATTAGGACAATGTTATAGCAGAGAATATATGAAATGCCCTTAAAATTTAACATTTCTGTAAAGTGGACCATTTCCTAGCTCCTAAAGTTTACCAAAACTGATGCAAGAGGATATCATTTGAGGTCATCATGTCTGCCCTTGGCATTCTCGGAACGCCCTGGACTCAGAATGCAGCATCTGTAGTCCATGGTAACCTGCGGAGAAGGGGCGGGGCTGAGGGAGTTTGGAACACTGCCCTCACTGAGGGAGTGGGTGTGGCCATCTCTGCTGTGACTGAACGAAGGGCAGGGGAGCAAGGGTCCCACGGCAGGGCCCTCAGATCCCGGCAGGCCCAGTGGGATGTCAGAAGCATTTAGGCCCAGGCCAAGGGACGCATTCTTTGTCTGCACAGCTGCCCCAACTCTCACCTTTCCACTCAGGCCATCCTCTTACTTGAAGTGTGGGAGGACCCTGTCCGCACAGTACACCTCACTGCACAGCTAACCATACGTCTGGGCATCGTAGCTTCCTGACAGGTGACCGAAGTTCGCAGGCAGATAGGTACCTGGGATACACGCGGAGAGGCTTCTGCCCGGGCCACAGGCCGCCCACTGCCCCTGCCCCAGATCAGCGGCCGCAAAACAGCCCTGTCTGAGTCCCTGCCTCTAGAGGGAGTATTGGACCAACACTTGTAGAAAATGGGTTCCTCGCGGGCAACTCATTGTAGGGACAAAAATAACTCTTTGCCCAATTTCTGCTGAAGCTTATGTGCGTTCACACTTAAGACTCTTACAATGTCAGCTGTTTAGCTAAACATGAGCTCATGATCTAAATTTACTAAATAATGAAGAAATCAGCTACAAGGGGAGACAATCAGCAAAAACAATCAATTCCAGAATTAGATTTCCTAGGCCATCCATCAGATGTTGGTATAATCATGTGCAAGGCAGAAAATATACACTAAACTGGAACTGAAACAAGGAACAAGGATGTTTTCAAAGACTGGTAGGATCTCTAAAACATTTTTAAAGTACATGTCATTGATAAAGCTAAATACTCAGAGGTTGTGTAAGACAACAGATTCATCATTGAGAAGAGTGAATTTATGCTGTTTTGAAAACTATGGCAGGTCAGATTTTCTGCCTCATTATATAAGAAGATTTCTCTAAAAAATACACATTATTTCAACGACTTATTGGCTGTGAAATAAGTTAAGGGTATTTCAAATGGCTTGCCTGCAGAGAAAGGTGAGATATAGGGAATCACAGAAAGCCGAGGGGAAAATAGGTCAATATATACATTGCTATATGGTGAACTAAGCCTCAGGCCAGCAACAATGTAGACGACCTGACCCTTAGATACTTACAAGTAAGCTGGAATCTTCAAAAGTTCAAATCTTTATAAGTAAAAAGATTTATTAAAATGAATATCCAAGTGTTTTAATTTACATCAGAAGATCTAAACAATAAACCCTGAGAACATAGAAAAAAGATAAATAAAGATATGAGCAGAACTTAATAAAACAGAAAACGTATAAAATTCAGGTGATGTAGTAAGTCCAAAGAATATTCTTTGAAACATTTAAAAGACACACTTTGATTAAGGAAAACAAAAACATAAGTAAATAATATACAGAAAGAATCAGGACAATGTTATATCAGAGAATATATGAAATGCCAGTAAATTTGAACATTTGTGTAAAGTGGACCATTTCCTAGCTCCTAAAGTTTACCAAAACTGACACAAGAGGAAATCATTTAAGGTCATCATGTCTGCCCTTGGCATTCTCAGAACGTCCTGGCCTCAGAATGCAGCATCTGTAGTCCATGGTAACTTTCGGAGAGGGGTAGGGGCCGAGGGATGTTGGAACACTGCCCTCACTGAGGGAGTGGGTGTGGCCATCTCTGCTGTGACTGAACAAAGGCAGGGGAGCAGGGGGCCCATGGCAGGGTCCTCAGAGACCGGCAGGCCCTGTGGGGAGCCACAGGCGTTTAAGCCCAGGCCAAAGTGCGAATTCGTTGTCTGCACAGCTACCCAAACCCTCACCTTTCCACTCAAGCCGACCTCTTAATTGAAGTGTGGGTGGAAACAGTCCGCGCAGTACTCCTCGCTGCACAGCTAACCATAGGTCTGGGAATCGTAGCTTCCTGCCAGGTGACCGAAGTTCTCAGGCAGATGGGTCCCAGGGACACACGAGGAGAGGCTCCTGCCAGGGCTACAGGCCGCTCACTCACCCTGCCCCAGATCGGTGTCCGCAAAGCAGCCCTGTCTGAGTCCCCTGCCTCTAGGGGGAGTATTGGAACAACACTTGTAGAAAACGGGTTCCTCGCGGGCAACTCAATGGAGGGACACAAATAACTCTTTGCCGACTTTCTGCTGAAGCTTACGTGCGTTCACACCTAAGCCTCTTACAAGGTCAGCTGTTTAGCTAAACATGAGCTCATGATCTAAATTTACACAATAATGAAGAAATCAGCTACAAGGGGAGAAAATCAGCAAAAACAATCAATTCCAGAATTAGATTCCCTAGGCCATCTATCAAATGTGAGAATAATCAGGTGCAAGGCAGAAAATATACACAAAACTGGAACTGAAACAAGGAACAACGGTTATCAAAGACTGATAAGATGTCTAAAACATTTTTAAAGTACGTGTCATTGATAAAGCTAAATACTCAAAGGTTGTGTAATACAACATATTCATAGTTCAGAAGAGTGAAATTATGCTCTTTTGAAAGTTATGGCAGTTGAGATTTTCTGCCTAATTATATAAGAAGATTTTTCTAAAAAATGCACATTATTTCAAAGACTTATTGGCTGTGAAATAAGTTAAGGGAATTGCAAATGGCTTGTCTGCAAAGAAAGGTGAGATGTAGGGAATCACAGAAAGTCGAGGGCAAAATAGGTCAATATATAATTGCTATATGGTGAACTAAGCCTTAGGCCAGCAACAATGTAGAGGACCTGACCCTTAGAAACTTACAAGTAAGCCGGAATCCTCAAAATTTGAAATCTTTATAAGTAAAAAGATTTATTAAAATGAATATCCAAGTGTTTTAATTGACATCAGAAGATCAATACATTAAGCCCTGAGAACATAGAATAAAGATAAATAAAGATATGAGCACAACTTAATACAACAAAAAACGTATAGAATTTAGGTGATGTAGTAAGTCCAAAGAATATTCTTTGAAAAGATTTAAAAGACAGAGTTTGATTAAGGAAAACAAAAAAAAATAAGTAAAGCATATACAGAAAGAATTAGGACAATGTTATAGCAGAGAATATATGAAATGCCCGAAAATTTGAACATTTCTGTAAAGTGGACCATTACCTAGCTCCTAAAGTTTACCAAAATTGACACAAGAGGAAATCATTTAAGGTCATCCTGTCTGCTCTTGGCATTCTCGGAACGCTCTGGCCTCAGAATGCAGCATCTGTAATCCATGGTAACCTGCGGAGAAGGGGCGCAGCTGAGGGAGGTTGGAACACTGCCCTCACTGAGGGAGTGAGTGTGGCCATCTCTTCTGTGACTGAACAAAGGGCAGGGGAGCAAGGTTCCCAGGGCTGGGCCCTCAGATCCCGGCAGGCCCAGTTCGGTGTCACAAGCATTTAGGCCCAGTCCTAGGGACGCTTTTTTGTCTGCACAGCTGCCCAAACTATCACCTTTCCACTCAGGCCGCCCTCTTACTTGAAGTGAGGGTGGTACCTGTCCGCGCAGTACACCTCGCTGCACAGCTAACCATAGGTCTGGGCATCGTGGCTTCCTGACAGGTGACCGAAGTTCGCAGGTAGATGGGTACCTGGGACACACGCGGAGAGGCTCCTGCCCGGGCCACAGGCCGCCCACTGCCCCTGCCCCAGATCAGGGGACGCAATGCAGCCCTGTCTGAGTCCCCTGCCTCTAGAGGGAGTATTGGACCAACATCTGAATAAAACGGGTTCCTCGCGTGCAACTCATTGTAGGGACAAAAATAAATCTTTGCCGACTTTCTGCTGAAGCTTACGTGTGTTCACACCTAAGCCTCTTACAAGGTCAGCTGTTTAGCTAACCATGAGCTCATGATCTAAGTTTACACAATAATGAAGAAATCAGCTACAAGGGGAGGCAATCAGCAAAAACATTCAATTCCAGAATTAGATTCCCTAGGCCATCCATCAGATGTTAGAATAATCAGGTTCAAGGCAGAAAATATACACAAAACTGGAACTGAAACAAGGAACAAGGATGTTATCAAAGACTGATAAGATGTCTAAAATATTTTTAAAGTACATGTCATTGATAAAGCTAAATACTCAAAGGTTGTGTAGTACAACAGATTCATAGTTCAGAAGAGTGAAATTATGCTCCTTTGAAAACTATGGCAGGTCAGATTTTCTGCCTAATTATATAAGACGATTTTTCTAAAAAATACACTTTATTTCAAAGCCTTATTGGCTGTGAAATAAGTTAAGGGAATTGCAAATGGCTTGTCTGCAAAGACAGTTGAGATGTAGGGAATCACAGAAAGTCGAGAACAAAATAGGTCAATATATAATTGCTATATGGTGAACTAAGCCTTAGGCCAGCAACAATGTAGAGGACCTGACCCTTAGAAACTTACAAGTAAGCTGGAATACTCAAAATTTCAAATCTTTATAAGTAAAAACATTTATTAAAATGAATAACCAAGTGTGTTAATTGACATCAGAAGATCAATACATTAAACCCTGAGAACATAGAAAAAAGATAAATATAGATAGGAGCAGAACTTAATACAACAGAAAACGTATACAATTCAGGTGATGTAGTAAGTCTGAAGAATATTCTTTGAAAAAATTTAAAAGACAGAGTTTGATTAAGGAAAACAAAAAAATAAGTAAAGCATATACAGAAAGTATTAGGACAATGTTTTAGCAGAGAATATATGAAATGCCCGTAAATTTGAACATTTCTGTAAAGTGGACCATTTCCTAGCTCCTAAAGTTTACCAAAACTGACGCAAGAGGATATCATTTAAGGTCATCATGTCTGCCCTTGTTATTCTCGGAACGCCCTGGCCTCAGAATGCAGCATCTGTAGTCCATGGTAACCTGCGGAGAAGGGGCGGGGCTGAGGGAGGTTGGAACACTGCCCTCACTGAGGGAGTGGGTGTGGCCATCTCTGCTGTGACTGAACAAAGGGCACGGGAGCAAGGGTCCCAGGGCAGGGACCTCAGATCCCGGCTGGCCCAGTGGGATGTCACAAGCAATTAGGCCCAGGCCAAAGGACGCATTCTTTGTCTGCACAGCTGCGCAAACTATCACCTTTCCACTCAGGCCGCCCTCTTACTTGAAGTGTGGGTGGAACCTGTCCGCGCAGTACACCTCGCTGCACAGCTAACCATACGTCTGGGCATCGTAGCTTTCTGAACAGGTGACCGAAGTTTGCAAGCAGATGTGTACCTGTGACACACTCGGAGAGGCTCCTGCCCGGGCCACAGGTTGCCCACTGCCCCTGCCCCAGATCAGGCGCCGCAAAGCAGCCCAGTCTGAGTCCCCTGCATCTAGAGGGAGTATTGGACCAACACTTGTAGACAACGGGTTCCTCGCGGGCAACTAATTGGAGGGACAAAAGTAACTCTGCCGTATTTCTGCTGAAGCTTACGTGCGTTCCCACTTAAGCCTCTTACAAGGTCAGCTGTTTAGCTAAACATGAGCTCATGATCTAAATTTACTAAATAATGAAGAAATCAGCTACAAGGGGAGACAATCAGCAAAAACAATCAATTCCAGAATTAGATTTCCTAGGCCATCCATCAGATGTTGGAATAATCAGGTGCTAGGCAGAAAATATACATAAACCTGGAAATGCAACAGGGAACAAGGATGTTTTCAAAGACTGATAGGATCTCTAAAACATTTTAAAGTACATGTCATTGATAAAGCTAAATACTCAAAGGTTGTGTAATACAATAGATTCATAGTCCAGAAGAGTGAAATTATGCTCTTTTGAAAACTATTACAGGTCAGATTTTCTGCCTAATTATATAAGACGATATTTCTAAAAAATACACATTATTTCAAAGACTTATTGGCTGTGAAATAAGTTAAGGGAATTGCAAATGGCTTGTCTGCAAAGAAAGGTGAGATGTAGGAAATCACAGAAAGCCGAGGGGAAAATAGGTCAATATATACATTGCTATATGGTGAACTAAGCCTTAGGCCAGCACCAATGTAGAGGAACTGACCCTTAGAAACTTACAAGTAAGCTGGAATCCTCAAAATTTCAAATCTTTATATGTAAAAAGATTTATTAAAAGGAATAACCAAGTGTTTTAATTGACATCAGAAGATCAATACATTAAGCCCTGAGAACAGAGAAAAAAGATAAATAAAGTTATGAGCAGAACTTAACACAACAGAAAACGTATACAATTCAGGTTATGTAGTAAGTACAAAGAATATTCTTTGAAAAGAATTAAAAGACAGAGTTTGATTAAGGAAAACAAAAAAATAAGTAAAGCATATACAGAAAAAATTAGGACAATGTTATAGCAGAGAATATTTGAAATGCCCGTAAATTTGAACATTTCTGTAAAGTGGACCATTTCCTAGCTCCTAAAGTTTACCAAAACTGACACAAGAGGAAATCATTTAAGGTCATCCTGTCTGGCCTTGGCGCTCTCAGAACGCCCTGGCCTCAGAATGCAGCATCTGTATTCCATGGTAACCTGCGGAGAAGGGGCTGAGCTGAGGGAGGTTGGAACACAGCCCTCACTGAGGGAGTGGCTGTGGCCATCTCTGCTGTGACTGAACAAAGGGCATGGTAGCAAGGGTCCCAGGGCAGGGCCCTGAGACACCGGCAGGCCCAGTGGGGTGTCACAAGCATTTAGGCCCAGGACAAGGGACGCCTTCTCTGTCTGCACAGCTGCCCAAACTCTCACCTTTCCACTCAGGCCGCCCTCTTACTTGAAGTGTGGGTGGAAACAGTCCGCGCAGTACACCTCGCTGCACAGCTATCCATAGGTCTGGGCATCGTAGCTTCCTGACAGGTGACCGAAGTTCGCAGGCAGATGCGTCCCTGGGACACACGCGTAGATGCTCCTGCCCGGGCCACAGGCCGCCCACAGCCCCTGCCCCAGATCAGGGGCCGCAAAGCAGCCCACTCTGAGTTTCCTGCCTCTAGATGGAGTATTGGACCAACACTTGTAGAAAACGGGTTCCTCGCGGGCAACTCATTTGAGGGACACAAATAACTCTGCCGAATTTCTGGTGAAGCTTACATGCGTTCACACCTAAGCCTCTTACAAGGTCAGCTGTTTAGCTAAACATAAGCTCATGATCTAAATTTACACAATAATGAAGAAATCAGCTACAAGGGGAGACAATCAGCAAAAACAATCAATTCCAGAATTAGATTCCCTAGGCCATCCATCAGATGTTGGAATAATCAGGTGCAAGGCAGAAAACATACACAAATCTGGAACTGAAACAAGGAACAAGGATGTTTTCAAAGAGTGGTAGGATCTCTAAAACATTTTTAAAGTACTGGTCATTGATAAAGCTAAATACTCAAACGTTGTGTAAGACAACAGATTCATCATTGAGAAGAGTGAAATTATGCTGTTTTGAAAACTATGGCAGGTCAGATTTTCTGCCTCATTATATAAGAAGATTTCTCTAAAAAATACACATTATTTCAACGACTTATTGGTTGTGAAATAAGTTAAGGGTATTTCAAATGGCTTGTCTGCAAAGAAAGGTGAGATGTAGGGAATCACAGAAAGCCGAGGGGAAAATAGGACAATATATACGTTGCTATATGGTGAACTAAGCCTTAGGCCAGCAACAATGTAGAGGACCTGACCCTTAGATACTTACAAGTAAGCTGGAATCTTCAAAAGTTCAAATCTTTATAAGTAAAAAGGTTTATTAAAATGAATAACCAAGTGTTTTAATTGACATCAGAAGATCAAAACAATAAACCCTGAGAACATAGAAAAAAGATAAATAAAGATATGAGCAGAACTTAATACAACAGAAAACGTATAAAATTCAGGTGATGTAGTAAGTCCAAAGAATATTCTTTGAAACATTTAAAAGACACACTTTGATTAAGGAAAACAAAAACATAAGTAAATAATATACAGAAAGAATCAGGAAAATGTTATAGCAGAAAATATATGAAATGCCAGTAAATTTGAACTTTTGTGTAAAGTGGACCATTTCCTAGCTCCTAAAATTTACCAAAACTGACACAAGAGGAAATCATTTAAGGTCATCATGTCCGCCCTTGGCATTCTCGGAACGTCCTGGCCTCAGAATGCAGCATCTGTAGTCCATGGTAACCTGCGGAGACGTGGAGGAGCTGAGGGATGTTGGAACACTGCCCTCACTGAGGGAGTGTGTGTGGCCATCTCTGCTATGACTGAACAAAGACAGGGGAGCAGGGGGCCCATGGCAGGGCACTCAGAGACCGGCAGGCCCAGTGGGGTGCCACAGGCATTTAAGCCCAGGCCAAAGGGCGCATTCTTTTTCTGCACAGCTGCCCAAACTCTCACTTTTCCACTCAGGCAGCACTCTTACTTGAAGTGTGGGTGGAAACTGTCCGCGCAGTACACCTTGCTGCACAGCTAACCATAGGTCTGGGAATCGTAACTTCCTGCCAGGTGACCGAAGTTCGCAGGCAGATGGGTCCCTGGGACACACGCGGAGAGGCTCCTGCCCGGGCCACAGGCCACCCACTGCCCCTGCCCCAGATCGGGGGCCGCAAAACAGCCCTGTCTGAGTCCCTGCCTCTAGAGGGAGTATTGGACAAACACTTGTATAAAACGGTTTCCTCGCGGGCAACTCATTGGAGGGACACAAATAACTCTTTGCCGACTTTCTGCTGAAGCTTACGTGTGTTCACACCTAAGCCTCTTACAAGGTCAGCTGTTTAGCTAACATGAGCTCATGATCTAAGTTTACACATTAATGAAGAAATCAACTACAAGGGCAGACAATCAGCAAAAACAATCAATTCCAGAATTAGATTCCCTAGGCCATCCATCAGATGTTGGAAAAATCAGGTGCAAGGCCGAAAATATACACAAACCTGGAACTGAAACAAGGAAGAAGGATGTTTTCAATGACTGGTAGGATCCCTAAAACATTTTTAAAGTACTAGTCATTCATAAAGATAAATACTCAAAGTTTGTGTAAGACAACAGATTCATCATTGAGAAGAGTGAAATTATGCTGTTTTGAAAACTAGGGCAGGACAGATTTTTTGCCTCATTATATAAGAATATTTCACTAAATCATACACATTATTTCAAAGACTTATTGGCTGTGAAATAAGTTAAGGGTATTTCAAATGGCTTGTCTGCAAAGAAAGGTGAGATGTAGGAAATCACAGAAAGCCGAGGGTAAAATAGGTCAATAAATACATTGCTCTATGGTGAACTAAGCCTTAGGCCAGCAACAATGTAGAGGACCTGACGCTTAGATACTTACATGTAAGCTGGAATCTTCAAAAGTTATAATCTTTATAAGTAAAAAGATTTATGAAAATGAATTAACAAGTGTTTTCATGGACATCAGAAGATCATAACAATAAACCCTGAGAATATAGAAAAAAGATAAATAAAGATATGAGCAGAACTTAATAAAACAGAAAACGTATAAAATTCAGGTGATGTAGTAAGTCCACAGAATATTCTTTGAAACATCTAAAAGACACACTTTGATTAAGGAAAACAAAAACATAAGTAAATAACATACAGAAAGAATCAGGACAATGTTATAGCAGAGAATATATGAAATGCCAGTAAATTTGAACATTTGTGTAAAGTGGACCATTTCCTAGCTCCTAAAGTTTACCAAAACTGACACAAGAGGAAATCAATTAAGGTCATCATGTCTGCCCTTGGCATTCTTCGAACCTCCTGGCCTCAGAATGCAGCATCTGTAGTCCATGGTAACCTGCGGAGAAGGGGAGGGGCTGAGGGAGGTTGGAACACTGCCCTCACTGAGGGAGTGGGTATGACCATCTCTGCTGTGTCTGAACAAAGGCAGGGTAGCAGGGGGCCCAGGGCATGGCCCTTAGCGACCCGCAGGCCCAGTGGGGTGCCACAGGCATTTAAGCCCAGGACAAAGGGCGCTTTCTTTGTCTGCACAGCTGCCCAAACACTCACCTTTCGACTCAGGCCGGCCTCTTACTAGAAGTGTGGGTGGAAACTGTCCGCGCAGTACACCTCGCTGCACAGCTAACCATAGTTCTGGGAATCGTAGCTTCCTGAGAGTTGACCGAAGTGGGCAGGCAGATGGGTCCCTGGGACACACGCGGGGAGGCTCCTGCCCGGGACACAGGCCGCCCACTGCCCCTGCCCCAGATCGGGAGCCGCAAAGCAGCCCTGTCTGAGTCCCCTGCCTCTAGAGGGAGTATTGGAACAACACTTGTATAAAAGGGGTTCCTCGCGGGCAACTCATTGGAGGGACACAAATAACTCTTTGCCGACTTTCTGCTGAAGATTACGTATGTTCACACTTAAGCCTCTTACAAGGTCAGCTGTTTAGCTAAACATGAGCTCATGATCTAAATTTACACAATAATGAAGAAATCAGCTAAAAGGGCAGACAATCAGCAAAAACAATCAATTCCAGAATTAGATTCCCTAGGCCATCCATCAGATGTTAGAATAATCAGGTGCCAGGCAGAAAATATACAGAAAACTGGAACTGAAACAAGGAACAAGGATGTTATCAAATACTGATAAGATGTCTACAACATTTTTAAAGTACATGTCATTGATAAAGCTAAATACTCAAAGGTTGTGTAATACAACAGATTCATAGATCAGAAGAGTGAAATTATGCGCTTTTGAAAACTATGGCATGTCAGATTTTCTGCCTAATTATATAAGACGATTTTTCTAAAAAATACACATTATTTCAAAGTCTTATTGGCTGTGAAATAAGTTAAGGGAATTGCAAATGGCTTGTCTGCTAAGAAAGGTGAGATGTAGGGAATCACAGAAAGTCGAGGGAAAAATAGGTCAATATATAATTGCTATATGGTGAACTAAGCCTTAGGCCAGCAACAATGTAGAGAACCTGACACTTAGAAACTTACAAGTAAGCTAGAATACTCAAAATTTCAAATCTTTATAAGTAAAAAGATTTATTAAAATGAATATCCAAGTATTTTAATTGATATCAGAAGATCCATACATTAAGGCCTGAGAACATAGAAAAAAGATAAATAAAAATAGGAGCAGAACTTTATACAGCAGAAAATGTATACAATTCGGGTGATGTAGTAAGTCCGAAGAATATTCTTTGAAAAGATTTAAAAGACAGAGTTTGATTAAGGAAAGCAAAAAAATAAGTAAAGCATATACAGAAAGTATTAGGACAATGTTATAGCAGAGAATATATGAAATGCCCGTAAAATTTAACATTTCTGTAAAGTGGACCATTTCCTAGCTCCTAAAGTTTGCCAAAACTGATGCAAGGGGATATCATTTAAGGACATCATGACTGCCCTTGGCATTCTCGGAACGCCCTGGACTCAGAATGCAGCATCTGTAGTCCATGGTAACCTGCGGAGAAGGGGCGGAGCTGAGGGAGGTTGGAACACTGCCCTCTCTGAGGGAGTGGGTGTGGCCATCTCTGCTGTGACTGAACAAAGGGCAGGGGAGCAAGGGTCCCAGGGCAGGGCCCTCAGATCCCGGCAGGCCCAGTAGGGTGTCACAAGCATTTAGGCCCAGGCCAAGGGACGCCTTCTTTGTCTGCACAGCTGCCCAAACTCTCACCTTTCCACTCAGGGCGCCCTCTTACTTGAAGTGTGGTAGGAACCAGTCCGTGCAGTACACCTCACTGCACAGCTAACCATACGTCTGGGCATCGTAGCTTCCTGACAGGTGACCGACGTTCGCAGGCAGATGGGTACCTGGAACACACGCGGAGAGGCTCCTGCCGGGGCCACAGGCCGCGCACTGCCCCTGCCCAAGATCAGGGGCCGCAAAGCAGCCCAGTCTGAGTCCCCTGCCTCTAGAGGGAGTATAGGAACAACACTTGTAGAAAACGGGTTCCTCGCGGGCAACTCATTGGAGGGACACAAATAACTCGTTGCCGAATTTCTGCTGAAGCTTACGTGCGTTCACACTTAGGACCCTTACAATGTCAGCTGTTTAGCTAAACATGAGCTCATGATCTAAATTTACACAATAATGAAGAAATCAGCTACAAGGGGAGACAATCAGCAAAAACAATCAATTCCAGAATTAGATTTCCTAGGCCATCCATCAGATGTTGGAATAATCAGGTGCAAGGCAGAAAACATACACTAAACTGGAACTGAAACAAGGAACAAGGATGTTTTCAAAGACTGGTAGGATCTCTAAAACATTTTTAAAGTACATGTCATTGATAAAGCTAAATACTCAAATGTTGTGTAAGACAACAGATTCATCATTGAGAAGAGTGAAATTATGCTGTTTTGAAAACTATGGCAGGTCAGATTTTCTGCCCCATTATATAAGAAGATATCTCTAAAAAATACACATTATTTAAACGACTTATTGGCTGTGAAATAAGTTAAGGGTATTTCAAATGGCTTGTCTGCAAAGAAAGGTGAGATGTAGGGAATCACAGAAAGCCGAGGGGAAAATAGGTCAATATATACATTGCTATATGGTGAACTAAGCCTTAGGCCAGCAACAATGTAGAGGACCTGACCCTTAGATACTAACAAGTAAGCTGGAATCTTTAAAAGTTCAAATCTTTATAAGTAATAATATTTAATAAAATGAATATCCAAGTGTTTTAATTGACATCAGAAGATCAAAACAATAAACCCTGAGAACATAGAAAAAAGATAAATAAAGATATGAGCAGAACTTAATACAACAGAAAACGTATAAAATTCAGGTGATGTAGTAAGTCCAAAGAATATTCTTTGAAACATTTAAAAGACACACTTTTATTAAAGAAAACAAAAACATAAGTAAATAATATACAGAAAGAATCAGGACAATGTTATAGCAGAGAATATATGAAATGCCAGTAAATTTGAACATTTGTGTAAAGTGGACCATTTCCTAGCTCCTAAAGTTTACCAAAACTGACACAAGAGGAAATCATTTAATGTCATCATGTCTGGCCTTGGCATTCTCAGAACGTCCTGGCCTCAGAATGCAGCATCTGTAGTCTATGGTAACCTGCGGAGAGGGGGAGGGGCTGAGGGATGTTGGAACACTGCCCTCACTGAGGGACTGTGTGTGGCCATCTCTGCTGTGACTGAACAAAGGCAGGCGATCAGGGGGCCCATGGCAGTGTCCTCAGAGAACGGCAGGCCCAGTGGGGTGCCACAGGCATTTAAGCCCTGGCCAAAGGGGGCTTTCTTTGTCTGCACAGCTCCCCAATCTCTCACCTTTCCACTCAGGCCGCACTCTTACTTGAAGTGTGGGTGGAAACAGTCCGCGCAGTACACCTCGCTGCACAGCTAACCATAGGTCTGGGAATCGAAGCTTCCTGCCAGGTGACCGAAGTTCTCAGGCAGATGGGTCCGTGGGACACACACGGAGAGGCTCCTGCCCGGGCCACAGGCCGCCCACTGCCCCTGCCCCAGATCGGTGGCCTCAAATCAGCCCTGTCTGAGTCCCCTGCCTCTAGGGGGAGTATTGGACCAACACTTGTATAAAACGCGTTCCTCGCGGGCAACTCATTGGCGGGACACAAATAACTATTTGCCGACTTTCTGCTGAAGCTTACGTGTGTTCACACCTAAGCCTCTTACAAGGTCAGCTGTTTAGATAAACATGAGCTCATGATCTAAATTTACACAATAATGAAGAAATCAGCTACAAGGGGAGACAATCAGCAAAAACAATCAATTCCAGAATTAGATTACCCAAGCCATCCATCAGATGTTAGAATAATCAGGAGCAAGGCAGAAAATATATACAAAACTGGAACTGAAACAAGGAACAAGGGTTATCAAAGACTGAGAAGATGTGTAAAACATTTTTAAAGTACGTTTCATTGATAAAGCTAAATACTCAAAGGTTGTGTAATACAACATATTCATAGATCAGAAGAGTGAAATTATGCTCTTTTGAAAACTGTGGCAGTTCAGATTTTCTGCCTAATTATATAAGAAGATTTTTCTAAAAAATACTCATTATTTCAAAGACTTATTGGCTCTGAAATAAGTTAAGGGAATAGCAAATGGCTTGTCTGCAAAGAAAGGTGAGATGTAGGGAATCACAGAAAGTCGAGGGCAAAATAGGTGAATATATAAATGCTATATGGTGAGCTAAGCCTTAGGCCAGCAACAATGTAGAGGACCTGACCCTTAGAAACTTACAAGTAAGCTGGAATCCTCAAAATTTGAAATCTTTATAAGTAAAAAGATTTATTAAAATGAATAACCAAGTATTTTAATTGACATCAGAAGATCAATACATTAAGCCCTGAGAACATAGAATAAAGATAAATAAAGATATGAGAAGAACTTAATACAACAGAAAACGTATACAATTCAGGTGATGTAGTAAGTCCAAAGAATATTCTTTGAAAATATTTAAAAGACAGAGTTTGATTAAGGAAAACAAAAACATAAGTAAAGCATATACAGAAAGAATTAGGAGAATGTTATAGCAGAGAATATATGAAATGCCCGTAAATTTGAACATTTTTGTAATGTTGACCATTTCCTAGCTCCTAAAGTTTACCAAAACTGACACAAGAGGAAATCATTTAAGATCATCCTGTCTGCCCTTGATATTCTCGGAACGCCCTGGCCTCAGAATGCAGCATCTGTAGTCCATGGTAAACTGCAGAGAAGGGGCGGAGCTGAGGGAAGTTGGAACACTGCCCTCACTGAAGGAGTGGGTGTGGCCATATCTGCTCTGACTGAACAAAGGGCAGGGGAGCAAGGGTCCCAGGGCAGGGCCCTCAGATCCCGGCAGGCCCAGTGGGGTGTCACAAGCATTTAGGCCCAGGCCAAGGGACGCCTTCTTTGTCTACACAGCTGCCCAAACTCTTACCTTTCCAATCAGGCCGCCCTCTTACATGAAGTGTGGGTGGAACCAGTCCGCGCAGTACACCTCGCTGCACAGCTAACCATAGGTCTGGGCATCGTAGCTTCCTGACAGGTGACAGAAGTTCCTAGGCAGATGCGTCCCTGGGACACACGCGGAGAGGCTCCCGCCCGGGACACAGGCCGCCCACAGCCCCTTCCCCAAATCAGGGGCTGCAAAGCAGCCCAGTCTGAGTCCCCTGCTTCTAGAGGGAGTATTGGACCAACACTTGTAGAAAACGGGTTCCTCGGGGGCAACTCATTGGAGGGACAAAAATAACTCTGCCGAATTTCTGCTGAAGCGTACGTGCGTTCACACTTAAGCCTCTTACAAGGTCAGCTGTTTAGCTAAACATGAGCTCATGATCTAAATTTACACAGTAATGAAGAAATCAGCTACAAGGGGAGACAATCAGCAAAAACAATCAATTCCAGAATTAGATTTCCTAGGCCATCAATCCGATGTTGGAATAATCAGATGTAAGGCAGAAAATATACACTAAACTGGAACTGAAACAAGGAACAAGGATGTTTTCAAAGACTGGTAGGATCTCTAAAACATTTTTAAAGTACATGTCATTGATAAAGCTAAATACTCAGAGGTTGTGTAAGACAACAGATTCAACCTTGAGAAGAGTGCAATTATGCTGTTTTGAAAACTATGGCAGGTCAGATTTTCTGCCTAATTATATAAGAAGATTTCTCTGAATAATACACATTATTTCAACGACTTATTGGCTGTGAAATAAGTTAAGGGTATTTCAAATGGCTTGTCTGCAAAGAAAGGTGAGATGTAGGGAATCACAGAAAGCCGAGGGGAAAATAGGTCAATATATACATTTCTCTATGGTGAACTAAGCCTTAGGCCAGCAACAATGTAGAGGACCTGACCCTTAGATACTTACAAGTAAGCTGGAATCTTCAAATTTCAAATCTTTATAAATAAAAAGGTTTATTAAAATGAATAACCAAGTGTTTTAATTGACATTAGAAGATCAAAACAATAAACCCTGAGAACATAGAAAAAAGATAAATAAAGATATGAGCAGAACTTAATACAACAGAAAACGTATAAAATTCAGGTGATGTAGTAAGTCCAAAGAATATTCTTTGAAACATTTAAAAGAAACACTTTGATTAAGGAAAACAAAAACTTAAGTAAATAATATACAGAAAGAATCAGGACAATGTTATAGCAGAGAATATATGAAATGCCAGTAAATTTGAACATTTGTGTAAAGTGGACCATTTCCTAGCTCCTAAAGTTTACCAAAACTGACACAAGAGGAAATCATTTAAGGTCATCATGTCTGCCCTTGGCATTCTCGGTACGTCCTGGCCTCAGAATGCAGCATCTGTAGTCCATGGTAACCTGCGGAGAGGTGGAGGGGCTGAGGGAGGTTGGAACACTGCCCTCACTGAGGGAGTGGGTGTGGCCATCTCTGCTGTGACTGAACAAAGGTAGGGGAACAGGGGGCCCGTGGCTGTGCCCTCAGAGACTGGCAGGCCCAGTGGGGTTCCACAGGCATTTAAGCCCAAGCCAAAGGGTGTATTCTTTGTCTGCACAGCTGCCCAAACTCTCACCTTTCCACTCAGGCCGCCCTCTTACTTGAAGTGTGGGTGGAAACTGTCCGCGCAGTAAACCTCGCTGCACAGCTAACCATAGGTTTGGGAATCATAGCTTCCTGCCAGGTGACCGAAGTGCGCAGGCAGATGGGTCCCTGGGACTCACGCGGGGAGGCTCCTGCCACGGCCACAGGCCGCCCACTGTCCCTGCCCCAGATCGGGAGCCGCAAAGCAGCCCTGTCTGAGTCCCCTGCCTGTAGAGGGAGTATTGGACCAACACTTGTATAAAAGGGGTTCCTCGCGGGCAACTCATTGGAGGGACACAAATAACTCTTTGCCGACTTTCTGCTAAAGCTTACGTATGTTCACACCTAAGCCTCTTACAAGGTCAGCTGTTTAGCTAAACATGAGCTCATGATCTAAATTTACACAATAATGAAGAAATCAACTAAAAGGGCAGACAATCAGCAAAAACAATCAATTCCAGAATTAGATTCCCTAGGCCATCCATCAGATGTTAGAATAATCAGGTGCAAGGCAGAAAATATACACAAAACTGGAACTGAAACAAGGAACAAGGATGTTATAAAAGACTGATAAGTTGTCTAAAACATTTTTAAAGTACATGTCATTGATAAAGCTAAATACTCAAAAGTTGTGTAATACAACAGATTCATAGATCAGAAGAGTGAAATTATGCTCTTTTGAAAACTATGGCAGGTCAGATTTTCTGCCTAATTATATAAGACGATTTTTCTAAAAAATACACATTATTTCAAAGACTTATTGGCTGTCAAATAAGTTAAGGGAATTGCAATTGGCTTGTCTGCAAAGAAAGGTGAGATGTAGGGAATCACAGAAAGTCGAGGGAAAAATAGGTCAATATATAATTGCTATATGGTGAAGTAAGCTTTAGGCCAGCAACAATGTCGAGAACCTGACCCTTAGAAACTTACAAGTAAGCTGGAATACCCAAAATTTCAAATCTTTATAAGTAAAAAGATTTATTAAAATGAATATCCAAGTGTTTTAATTGACATCAGAAGATCAATACATTAAGCCCTGAGAACATAGAAAAAAGATAAATAAAAATAGGAGCAGAACTTAATACAACAGAAAATGTATACAATTCAGGTGATGTAGTAAGTCCGAAGAATATCCTTGAAAAGATTTAAAAGACAGAGTTTGATTAAGGAAAGCAAAAAAATAAGTAAAGCATATACAGAAAGTATTAGGACAATGTTATAGCAGAGAATATATGAAATGCCCATAAAATTTAACATTTCTGTAAAGTGGACTATTTCCTAGCTCCTAAAGTTTACCAAAACTGATGCAAAGGATATCATTTAAGGTCATCATGTCTGCCCTTGGCATTATTGGAACGCCCTGGACTCAGAATGCAGCATCTTTAGTCCATGGTAACGTGCGGAAAAGAGGCGGGGCTGAGGGAGTTTGGAACACTGCACTCACTGAGGGAGTGGGTGTGGCCATCTCTGCTGTGACTGAACAAAGGGCAGGGGAGCAAGGGTCCCAGGGCAGGGCCCTCAGATCACGGCAGGCCCAGTGGGGTGTCACAAGCATTTAGGCCCAGGCCAAGGGACGCCTTCTTTGTCTGCACAGCTGCCCAAACTCTCACCTTTCTACACATGCCACCCTCTTACTTGAAGTGTGGGTGGAACCTGTCTGCGCTGTACACCTCGCTGCACAGTTAACCATACGTCTGGTCATCGTAGCTTCCTGACATTTGACTGAAGTTCGCAGGCAGATGGGTACCTGGGACACACGCGGAGAGGCTCCTGCCCGGGCCACAGGCCGCCCACTGCCCATGCCCCAGATAGGGGGCCGCAAAGCCGCCCAGTATGAGTCCCCTGCCTCTAGAGGGAGTATTGGACCAACACTTGTAGAAAACGGGTTCCTCGCGGGCAACTCATTGGAGGGACACAAATAACTCGTTGCCGAATTTCTGCTGAAGCTTACGTGCATTCACACTTAAGACTCTTACAAGGTCAGCTGTTTAGCTAAACATGAGCTCATGATCTATATTTACTAAATAATGAAGAAATCATCTACAAGGGGAGACAATCAGCAAACACAATCAATACCAGAATTAGATACCCTAGGCCATCCATCAGATGTTGGAATAATCAGGTGAAAGGCAGAAAATATACACAAAACTGGAACTGAAACAAGGAACAAGGATGGTTTCAAAGCCTGATAGGAAATCAAAAATATTTTTAAAGTATATGTCATTGATAAAGCTAAATACTCAAAGGTTGCGTAATACAACAGATTCATCATTGAGTAGAGTGAAATTATGCTGTTTTGAATACTATGGCAGGTTAGATTTTCTGCCTAATTATATAAGATTTCTCTAAAAAATACACATTATTTCAAAGACTTATTGGCTGTGAAATAATTTAAGGGTATTTCAAATGGCTTGTCTGCAAAGAAAGGTGAGATGTAGGGAATCACAGAAAGCCGACGGGAAAATAGGTCAATATATACATTGCTCTATGGTGAACTAAGCCTTAGGCCAGCAACAATGTAGAGGACCTTACCCTTAGAAACTTACAAGTAAGCTGGAATCATCAAAAGTTCAAATCTTTATAAGTAAAAAGATTTATGAAAATGAATAACCAAGTGTTTTAATTGACATCAGAAGATCAAAACAATAAACCCTGAGAACATAGATAAAAGATAATGAAAAATATGAGCAGAACTTAATAAAACAGAAAACGTATAAAATTCAGGTGATGTAGTAAGTCTAAAGAATATTCTTTGAAACATATAAAAGACACACTTTGATTAAGGAAAACAAAAATATAAGTAAAGAAAATACAGAAAGAATCAGGACAATGTTATAGCAGAGAATATATGAAATGCCAGTAAATTTGAACATTTGTGTAAAGTGGACCATTTCCTAGCTCCTAAAGTTTACCAAAGCTGACACAAGAGGAAATCATTTAAGGTCATCATGTCTGCCCTTGGCATTCTCGGAACGTCCTGGCCTCAGAATGCAGCATCTGTAGTCCATGGTAACCTGCGGAGAGGGGGAGGGGCTGAGGGAGGTTGGAACACTGCACTCACTGAGGGAGTGTGTGTGGCCATCTCTGCTGTGACTGAACAAAGGCTGGGGAGCAGGGGGCACAGGGCATGGCCCTCAGAGACCGGCAGGCCCAGTGGGATGCCACAGGCATTTAAGTCCTGGCCAAAGGGCGCCTTCTTTGTCTGCACAGCTGTCCAAACTCTCACCTTTCCACTCAGTCCGCCCTATTACTTGAAGTGTGGGTGGAAACTGTCCGCACAGTACACCTCGCTGCACAGCTAACCATAGGGCTGGGAATCGTAACTTCCTGCCAGGTGACCGAAGTTCGCAGGCAGATGGGTCCCTGGGACACACGCGGAGAGGATCCTGACTGGGCCACAGGCGGCCCACTGCCCCTGCCACAGATCGGGGGCAGCAAAGCAGCCCTGTCTGAGTCCCCTGCCTCTATAGGGAATATTGGACCAACACTTGTAGAAAACGGGTTCCTCGCGGGCAACTCATTGGAGGGACACAAATAACTCTTTGCCAACTTACTGCTGAAGCTTACGTGTGTTCACACCTAAGTCTCTTACAAGGTCAGCTGTTTAGCTAAACATGAGCTCATGATCTAAATTTACAAAATAATGAAGAAATCAGCTACAAGGGGAGAAAATCAGCAAAAACAATCAATTCCAGAATTAGATTCCCTAGGCCATCCATCAGATGTTAGAATAATCAGGTGCAAGGCAGAAAATATACACAAAACTGGAACTGAAACAAGGAACAAGGATGTTATCAAAGACTGATAAGATGTCTAAAACATTTTTAAAGTACATGTCATTGATAAAGCTAAATACTCAATGGTTGTGTAGTACAAGAGATTCATAGTTCAGAAAAGTGAAATTATGCACTTTTGAAAACTATGGCAGGTCAGATTTTCTGCCTAATTATATAAGACGATTTTTCTAAAAAATACACATTATTTCAAAGACTTATTGGCTGTCAAATAAGTTAAGGGAATTGCAAATGGCTTTTCTGCAAAGAAAGGTGAGATGTAGGGAATCACAGAAAGTCGAGGGCAAAATAGGTCAATATATAATTGATATATGGTGAACTAAGCCTTAGGCCAGCAACAATGTAGAGGACCTGACCCTTAGAAACTTACAAGTAAGCTAGAATCCTCAAAATTTCAAATCTTTATAAGTAAAAAGATTTATTAAAATGAATAACCAAGTGTTGTAATTGACATCAAAAGATCAATACATTAAGCCCTGAGAACAGAGAAAAAAGATAAATAAAGATAGGAGCAGAACTTAATACAACAGAAAACGTATACAATTCAGGTGATGTAGTAAGTCCGAAGAATATTCTTTGAAAAGATTTAAAAGACAGAGTTTTATTAAGGAAAACAAAAAAAGAAGTAAAGCATATACAGAAAGAATTAGGAGAATGTTATAGCAGAGAATATATGAAATGCCCGTAAATTTGAACATTTCTGTAAAGTGGACCATTTCCTAGCTCCTAAAGTTTACCAAAACTGACGCAAGAGGATATCATTTAAGGTCATCATGTCTGCCCTTGGCATTCTCAGAACGTCCTGGCCTCAGAATGCAGCATCTGTAGTCCATGGTAACTTGCGGAGAGGGGGAGGGGCCGAGGGATGTTGGAACACTGCCCTCACTGAGGGAGTGGGTGTGGACATCTCTGCTGTGACTGAACAAAGGCAGGGGAGCAAGGTTCCCAGGGCAGTGCCCTCAGATAACGGTAGGCCCAGTGGGGTGTCACAGCATTTAGGCCCAGGCCAAGGGACGCCTTCTTTGTCTGCACAGCTGCCCAAATTCCCACCTTTCCACTCAGGCCGCCCTCTTACTTGAAGTGTGGGTGGAACATGTGCGCGCAGTACACCTCGATGCACAGCTAAACATAGGTCTGGGCATCGTAGCTTCCTGACATGTGACCGAAGTTTGCAGGCAGATGGGTCCCTGGGACACATGCGGAGAGGCTCCTGCCAGGACTACAGCCCGCCCACTACCCCTGCCACAGATCAGGGGCCGCAAAGCAGCCCTGTCTTAATCCCCTGCCTCTAGAGGGTGTATTGGACCAACACTTGTAGAAAACGGGTTCCTCGCGGGCAATTCATTGGAGGGACACAAATAACTCTTGGCCGAATTTCTGCGGAAGCTTACGTGCGTACACATCTAAGCCACTTACAAGGTCAGCTGTTTAGCTAAACATGAGCTCATGATCTAAATTTACACAATAATGAAGAAATCAGCTACAAGGGGAGACAATCAGCAAAAACAATCAATTCCAGAATTAGATTCACTAGGCCATCCATCAGATGTTGGAATAATCAGATTCAAGGCAGAAAATATACACCAAACTGGAACTGAAACAAGGAACAAGGATGTTTTCAAAGACTGGTAGGGTCTCTAAAACATTTTTAAAGTACTAGTCATTGATAAAGATAAATACTCAAAGGTTGTGTAATACAACAGATTCATAGTTCGGAAGAGTGAAATTATGCTCTTTTGAAAACTATGGCAGGTTAGATTTTCTGCCTAATTATATAAGAAGATTTTTCTAAAAAATACACATTATTTCAAGGCCTTATTGGCTGTGAAATAAGTTAAGGGAATTGCAAATGACTTGTCTGCAAAGAAAGGTGAGATGTAGGGACTCACAGAAAGTCGAGGGCAAAATAGGTCAATATATAATTGCTATATGGTGAACTAAGCCTTATGCCAGCAACAATGTAGAGGAACTGACCCTTAGAAACTTACAAGTAAGCTGGAATCCTCAAAATTTCAAATCTTTATAAGTAAAAAGATTTATTAAAATGAATAACCAGGTGTTTTAATTGACATCAGAAGATCAATACATTAAGCCCTGAGAACATAGAAAAAAGATAAATAAAGATATGAGCAGAACTTAATACAACAGAAAACGTATACAATTCAGGTGATGTAGTAAGTCCAAAGAATATTCTTTGAAATGATTTAAAAGACAGAGTTTGATTAAGGAAAACAACAAAAAAAATAATAATAAAGCATATACAGAAAGAATTAGGACAATGTTATAGCAGAGAATATATGAAATGCCCGAAAATTTGAACATTTCTGTAAAGTGGACCATTTCCTAGCTCCTAAAGTTTACCAAAACTGACACAAGTGGAAATCATTTAAGGTCATCATGTCTGCCCTTGGCATTCTAGGAACGCCCTGGCCTCAGAATGCAGCATCTGTAGTCCATGGTAACCTGCGGAGAAGGGGCGGAGCTGAGGGAGGTTGGAACACTGCCCTCACTGAGGGAGAGTGTGTGGCATTCTCTGCTGTGACTGAACAAAGGGCAGGGGAACAAGGGGAGCATGGCAGGGCCCTCAGAGCCCTGCAGGCCCAGTGGGGTGTCACAAGCATTTAGGCCCAGGCAAAGGGCACCATCTTTGTCTGCATAGCTGCCCAAACTGTCACCTTTCTCCTCAGGCCGCCCTCTTATTTGAAGTGTGTATGGAACCTGTCCGCGCAGTACACCTCGCTGCACAGCTAACCATATGTCTGGGCATCGTAGCTTCCTGCCAGGTGACTGAAGTTCGCAGGCAGATGGGTCCCTGGGACACACGTGGACAGGCTCCTGCCCGAGCCACCGGCCTCCCACTGCCCCTGCCCCAGATCGGGGATCGCAAAGCAGCCCCCTCTGATTCCCCTGCCTCAAGAGGGAGGATTGGAACAACTCTTGTAGAAAATGGGGTCCTCGTGGGCAACTCATTTGAGGGACACAAATAAACCACTGCCGCCTTCTACTGAAGCTTACTAGCAATCACACCTAAGCCTCTTACAAGGTAAGCTGTTTAGCTCAACATGAGCTCATGATCTAAATTTACACAATAATTAAGAAATCAGTTACAAGAGGAGAGAATCAGCAAAAACAATCAATACCAGAATTAGATTCTGTAGGCCATCCATCAGATGTTGGAATAATCAGGTGCAAGGCAGAAAATATACACAAAACTGGAACTGAAACAAGGAACAAGGATGTTTTCAAAGCCTGATAGGATCTCTAAAACATTTTTAAAGTACATGTCATTGATAAAACTAAATACTCAAAGGTTGCTTAATACAACAAATTCATCATTGAGAAGAGTGAAATTATGCTGTTTTGAAAACTATGGCAGGTCAGATTTTCTGCCTAATTATATAAGAAGATTTATCTAAAAAATTCACATTATTTCAAAGACTTATTGGCTGTGAAATAAGTTAAGGATATTTCAAATGGCTTGTCTGCAAAGAAAGGTGAGATGTAGGGAATCACAGAAAGCCGAGGGAAAAATAGGGTAATATATACATTGCTGTATGGTGAACTAAGCCTTAGGCCAGCAACAATGTAGAGGACGTGACCCTTAGAAATTTACAAGTAAGCTGGAATTTTCAAAAGTTCAAAACTTTATAAGTAAAAAGATTTAAGAAATGAATAACCAAGTGTTTTAATTGACATCAGAAGATCAAAGCAATAAACCCTGAGAACATAGAAAAAAGATAAATAAAGATATGAGCAGAACTTAATACAACAGAAAACGTATAAAATTCAGGTGATGTAGTAAGTCTGAAGAATATTCTTTGAAAAGACTTAAAAGACACACTTTGATTAAGGAAAACAAAAACATAAGTAAAAAATATAGAAGAGAATCAGAACAATGTTATAGCAGAGAATATATGAAATGCCAGTAAATTTGAACATTTGTGTAAAGTGGACCATTTCCTACCTCCTACAGTTTACCAAAACTGACACAAGAGGAAATCATTTAAGGTCATCATGCCTGCCCTTGGCATTCTAGGAACGCACTGGCCTCAGAATGCAGCATCTGTAGTCCATGGTAACCTGCGGAGAGGTGGCGGGGCTGAGGGAGTTTGGAACACTGCCCTCACTGAGGGAGTGGGTGTGGCCATCTGTGCTGTGACTGAACAAACGGCAGGGGAGAAGGGGGACCAGGGCAGGGCCCTCAGAGCCCAGCAGTCCCAGTGGGGTGTCACAAGCATTTAGGCCCATTGCAAAGGGCGTCTTCTTTGCCTGCACAGCTTCCCAAACTCTCACCTTTACCCTCAGGCATCCCTCTTACTTGAAGTGTGTGTGGAAGCTGTCCGTGCAGTACACCTCACAGCAGAGCTAACCATAGGTCGGGCATCGTAGCATCCTGCCGGTTGACCAAAGTTTGCAGGCAGATGTTCTCTGTGACACACGTGGAGAGCCTCCTGCCCAGGCCACAGGCCGCCCACTGCCCCTGCCCCAGATTGGGGGCCGCAAACAGCCCTCTCTTAGTCCCCTGCCACTAAGGGTGTATTGGACCAACACTTGTAGAAAACGGGGTCCTCGCGGGCAACTCATTGGAGAAACACACATAAATCTTTGCCGACTTTCTGCTGAAGCTTACGAGCGTTCACACCTAAGACTCTTACAAGGTAAGCTGTTTCTCTAAACATGAGCTCATCATCTAAATTTACACAATAATGAAGAATTCAGCTACAAGGGGAAACAATCACCAAAAACAATCAATACCAGAATAGATTCCCTAGGCCATCCATCAGATGTTGGAATAATCAGGTGCAAGGCAGAAAATATACACAAAACTGGAACAGAAACAAGGAACAAGGATGTTTTCAAAGAATGGTAGGGTCTCTAAAACATTGTTAAAGTACTTGTCATTGATAAAGCTGAATACTCAAAGGTTGTGTAATACAACAGATTCATCATTGAGAATACTGAAATTATGCTGTTTTGAAAACTATGGCAGGTGAGATTTTCTGCCTCATTATATAAGAAGATTTATCTAAAAAATACACATTATTTCAAAGACTTATTAGCTGTGAAATAAGTTAAGTGTATTTCAAATGGCTTGTCTGCAAAGAAAGCAGAGATGTAGGAAATCACAGAAAGCCGAGGGGAGAATAGGTGAATATATACATTGCTATATGGTGAACTAAGCCTTAGGCCAGCAACAATGTAGAGGACCTCACCCTTAGAAACTTACAATTAAGCTGGAATCTTCAAAGTTTCAAATCTTTATAAGTAAAAAGATTTATTAAAATGAATAACCAAGTGTTTTAATTGACATCAGAAGATCAAAACATTAAGCCCTGAGAACATAGAAAAAAGATAAATAAAGATATGAGCAGAACTTAATACGAAAGAAAACGTATACAATTCAGGTGATGCAGTAAGGCCAAAGAATTTTCTTTAAAAGATTTAAAAGACAGAGTTTGATTATGGAAAACAAAAACATAAGTAAAGCATATACAGAAAGAATAAGGACAATGTTATAGCAGATAATATATGAAATGCCCGTAAATTTGAACATTTCTGTAAAGTGGACCATATCCTAGCTCCTAAAGTTTACCAAAACTGACACAAGAGGAAATCATTTAAGGTCATCATGTCTGCCCTTGGCATCCTCGGAATGCCCTGTCCTCAGAATGCTGCATCTGTAGTCCATGGTAACCTGCGGAGAGGGGGCGGGGCTGAGGGAGTTTGGAACACTGCCCTCACTGAGGGAGTGGGTGCGGCCATCTCTGCTGTGACTGAACAAATGGCAGGGGAACAAGGGTCCAAGGGTGGGTCCCTCAGAGCCGGGCAGTCCCAGTGGGGTGTCACAGGCATTTAGGCCCAGGCCAAAGGACGGCATCTTTGTCTGCACAGCTGCCCAAACTCTCACAATTCCCCTCAGGCCGCCCTCTTACTTGAAGTGTGTGTGGAACCTGTACGCGCAGTACACCTCCCTGAACAGCTAACCATAGGTCTGGGCATCATAGCTTCCTGACAGGTGACCGAAGTTTGCAGGCAGAGGGGTCACTGGGAGAGACGTGGAGAGTTTCGTGCCCTGGCCACAGGCGGCCCAGAGCCCCTGCCCTGATTGGGGTCTGCAAACAGCCCTCTCTGTGACCCTCCCACTAGAGGGAGTATTGGACCAACATTTGTAGAAAACGGGGTCCTCGCGGGCAACTCATTGGAGGGACACAAGTAAATCTTTGCCGACTTTTTGCTGAAGCTTACAAGCGTTCACACCTAAGGCTCATACAAGGTCAGCTGTTTAGCTAAACATGAGCTCATCATCTAAATTTACAAAATAATGAAGAAATCAGCTACAAGGGGAAACAATCACGAAAAACCATCAATATCAGAATTAGATTCCTTAGGCCATCAATCAGATGTTGGAATAATCAGGTGCAAGGCAGAAAATATACACAAAACTGGAACTGAAACAAGGAACAAGGATGTTTTCAAAGACTGGTAGGATCTCTAAAACATTTTTAAAGTACATGTCATTGATAAAGGTAAATACTCAGAGGTTGTGTAAGACAACAGATTCATCATTGAGAAGAGTGAAATAATGCTCTTTTGAAAACTATGGCAGGTCAGATTTTCTGCCTAATTATATAAGAACATTTCTCTAAAAAATACGCATTATTTCAACCACTTATTGGCTGTGAAATAAGTTAAGGGTATTTCAAATGGCTTGTCTGCAAAGAAAGGTGAGATGTAGGAAATCACAGAAAGCCGAGGGGAAAATAGGTCAATATATACATTGCTATATGGTGAACTAAACCTTAGGCCAGCAACAATGTAGAGGACCTGACCCTTATAAACTTACAAGTAAGCTGGAATCTTCAAAAGTTGAAATCTTTATAAGTAAAAAGATTTATGAAAATGAATAACCAAGTGTTTTAATTGACATCAGAAGATCAAAACAATAAACCCTGAGAACATAGAAAAAAGATAAATAAAGATATGAGCAGAACTTTATACAACAGAAAACGTATAAAATTCAGGTGATGTAGTAAGTCCAAAGAATTTTCTTTGAAAAGATTTAAAAGACACACATTGATTAAGGAAAACAAAAACATAAGTGAAGAATATACAGAAAGAATCAGGACAATGTGATAGCAGAGAAGATCTGAAATGCCAGTAAATTTGAACATTTCTGTAAAGTGGACCATTTCCTAGCTCCTAAAGTTTACCAAAACTGACACAAGAGGAAATCATTTAAGGTCATCCTGTCTGCCCTTGGCATTCTCGGAACGCCCTGGCCTCAGAATGCAGCATCTGTCGTCCATGGTAACCTGCGAAGAGGGCGCGGGGCTGAGGGAGGCTGGAACAATGCCCTCACTAAGCAAGAGTGTGTGGCCATCTCTGCTGTGACTGAACAAAGGGCAGGGGAGCAGGTGGTCCAGTGAAGGGCCCTCAGAGCCCTCAGGCCCAGTGCGGTTTCACAAGCATTTAGGCCCAGGCCAAAGGGCACCATCTTTGTCTGCACAGCTGCCCAAACTCTCACCTTTCCACGCAGCCCGGCCTCTTACGTGAAGTGTGTGTGTAACCTGTCCGCGCAGTACACCTCGCTGCACAGCTAAACATAAGTCTGGGCATCGTAGCTTCCTACAGGTGACCGAAGTTCGTAGGCAGATGGGTCCCTGCGACACACGCGGAGATGATCCTGCCCAGTCCACCGGCCACTGACTGCCCCTGCCCCATATCGGGGCCCGCAAAGCAGCCCTGTCTGTGTCCCTGCCTCTAGAGGGAGTATTGGACCTACACTTGTAGAAAACAGGGTCCTCGCGGGCAACTCATTGGAGGGACATAAATAAATCTTTGCCAACTTTCTGCTGAAGCTTACGAGTGTTCACACGTAAGCCTCTTACAAGGTCAGCTGTTTAGCTAAACATGAGCTCATGATCTAAATTTACCCAATAATGAATAAATCAGCTACAAGGGGAAGACAAACAGCAAAAACAATCAATAGCAGAATTAGATTCCCTAGGCCATCCATCAGATGTTGGAATAATCAGGTGCAAGGCAGAAAATATACACTAAACTGGAACTGAAACAAGGCACAAGGATGTTTTCAAAGACTGGTAGGATCTCTAAAACATTTTTAAAGTACATGTCATTGATAAAGCTAAGTACTCAAAGGTTGTGTAATACAACAGATTAATCTTTGAGAAGAGTGAATTTATGCTGTTTTGAAAACTATGGCCGATCAGATTTTCTGCCTAATTAAATAAGGAGATTTCTCTAAAAAATACACATTATTTCAAAGACTTATTGGCTGTGAAATAAGTTAAGGGTATTTCAAATGGCCTGTCTGCAAAGAAAGGAGAGATGTTGGGAATCACAGAAAGTCGAGGGGAAAATAGGTCAATATATACATTGCTATATGGTGAACTAAGCCTTAGGCCAGCAACAATGTAGAGTACCTGACCCTTAGAAACTTACAAGTAAGCAAAAATCTTCAAAAGTTCAAATCTTTATAAGTAAAAAGATTTATAAAATGAATAACGAAGTGTTTTAATTGATATCAGAATACCAAAACAATAAACCGTGAGAACATAGAAAAAGGATAAATAAAGATATGAGCAGAACTTAATACAACAGAAAACGTATAAAATTCAGGTGTTGTAGTAAGTCCAAATAATATTCTTTGAAAGATTTAAAATATACACTTTGATTAAGGAAAACAAAAACATAAGTAAAGCATACAGAGAAAGTATCAGGACCATATTATAGCAGAGAATATATGAAATGCCAGTAAATTTGAACATTTCTGTAAAGTGGACCATTTCCTATCTCCTAAAGTTTACCAGAACTGACACAAGAGGAAATCATTTAAGGTCATTATGTCTGCCCTTGGCATTTTCGGAACGCCCTGGACTCAGAATGCATCAACTGCCGTCCTTGGTAACCTGCGGAGATTGGGCAGGGCGGAGGGCTGCTGGAACACTGCCCTCACTGAGGGAGTGGGTGTGGCCATCTCTGCTGTGACTGAACAAATGGCAAGGGTGCGGGGGGCCCAGTGCAGGGCCCTCAGAACCCGGCAGGCCCAGTCTTGTGTCACAAGCATTTAGGCCCAGGTGAAAGTGAGCCTTCTCTGTCACCACAGCTGCCCAAACTCTCACCTTTCCACTCAGGCCGCACTCTGACTTGAAGTGTGTGTGGAACTGGTCCGCGCTGTACACCTCGCTGCAAAGCTAACCATAGGTCTGGGCATCGTAAGCTTCCTGCCAGGTGACCGAATTTCGCAGGCAGTTGTATCCGTGGGACACACGCGGAGAGGCTCCTGCCTGGGCCACGTGCGGCCCAAAGACCCTGCGCCAGATCGGCAGCCGCAAAGCAGCCCTGTCCGAGCCCCTGCCTCTAGAGGTTGTATTGGACCAACACTTGTAGAAAACGGGGTCCTCGCGGGCAACTCATTGGAGGGACAGAAATAAATCTTTCCCGACTTTCTGATGAAGCTTACGAGCGTTCACATCTAAGTCTCTAACAAGGTTAGCTGTTTGGCTAAACATGAGCTCACGATCTAAATTTACACAATAATGAAGAAATCAGCTACAAGGCGGAGACAATCGGCAAAAACAATCAAAAGCAGAATTAGATTCCCTAGGCCATCCATCAGATATAGGTATAATCAGGTGCAAGGGAGAAAATATACATAAACCTGGAACTGAAACAAGGAATAAGGATGTTTTCAAAGACTGGTAGCATCACTAAAACATTTTTAAAGTACATGTCATTGATAAAGCTAAATAATCAAAGGTTGTGTAATACAACAGATACATCATTGAGAAGAGTGACATTATGCTATTTTGAAAACTATCGCAAGTCAGATTTTTGCCAGATTATATAAGAAGATTTCTCTAAAAAATACACATTATTTTAAAGACTTATTGGCTGTGAAATAAGTTAAGGGTAATTCAAATGGCTTGTCTGCAAAGAAAGGTGAGATGTAGGAAATCACAGAAAGCCCAGGGGAAAATAGTTCAATATATACATTGCTATATGGTGAACTAAGATTTAGGCCAGCAACAATGTAGAAGACCTGACCTCTTACAAGTAAGTAAGTTGGAATCTTCAAAAGTTCAAATCTTTATAAGTAAAAGATTTACTAAAATGAATAACCAAGTGTTTTAATTGGCATCAGAAGATCAAAACAATACACCTTGAGAACATAGAAAAAAGATAAATAAAGATATGAGCAGAACTTAATACAATAGAAAACGTATAAAATCAGGTGATGTAGTAAGTCCATAGAATATTCTTTGAAAAGATTTAAAAGACACACTTTGATTAATGTAAACAAAAACAAATGTAAAGAATATACAGAAAGAATCAGGACAATGTTATAGCAGAGAATATCTGAAATGCCAGTAAATTTGAACATTTCTGTAAAGTGGACCATTTCCTAGCTCCTACAGTTTACCAAAACTGACACAAGAGGAAATCATTTAAGGTCATCCTGTCTGCCCTTGGCATTCTCGGAACGCCCTGGCCTCAGAATTCAGCATCTGTAGTCCATGGTAACCTGCGGAAAGGGGGCGGGGTTGAGGGAGGCTGGAACACTGCCCTCACTGAGGGAGTGGGTGTGGCCATCTCTGCTGTGACTGAACAAAGGGCAAGGGAGCAGAGCGTCCAGTGCAGGGCTCTTAGAGCCCGGCAGGCCCAGTGCTGTTTCACAAGCATTTAGGCCCAGGCCAAAGTGCACTTTCTTTGTCTGTACAGCTGCCAAACTCTCACCTTTCCACTCAGGCCGCCCTCTTACTTGAAGTGTGTGTGGAAAATGTCCGCGCAGTACACCTCGCTGCACAGCTAGCCACAGGTCTGGGCATCGTAGCTTCCTTCCAGGTGACCGAAGTTCGCAGGCAGATGGGTCCGTGGGACACATGCAGAGAGGCTCCTGCCTGGGCCACGGGCACCCATAGACCCTGCCCCAGATCGGCGGCTGCAAAGCAGCCCTGTCTGAGTCCCTGCCTCTAGAGGGAGTATTGGACCAACACTTGTAGAAAACGGTGTCCTAGAGGGCAACTCATTGGAAGGACACAAAGAAATCCTTGCCGACTTTCTGATGAAGCTTACAACCATTCACAGCTAAGCCTCTTACAAGGTAAGCGGTTTAGGTAAACATGAGCTCATCATCTAAATTTACACAATAAAGAAGAAATCAGCTACAAGGGGAAACAATCACCAAAACCAATCAATACCAGAATTAGATTCCCTAGGCCATCCAGCAGATGTTGGAATAATCAGGTGAAAGGCAGAAAATATACATAAAACTGGAACTGAAACAAGGAACAAGGATGTTCTCAAAGACTGGTAGGATCTCTAAAACATTTTTAAAGTACATGTCATTGATAAAGCTAAATATTCAAAGTTTGTGTAATACAACAGATTCATCATTGAGAAGAGTGAAATTATGCTGTTTTGAAAACTATGGCAGGTCAAATTTTCTGCCTAATTGTATACGAAGATTTCTCTAAAAAATACACATTATTTCAAAGACTTATTGGCTGTGAAAGAAGTTAAGGTTTTTTTCAAATGGGTTGTCTGCAAAGAAACGTGAGATGCAGGGAATCACAGAAAGCCCAGGGGAAAATAGGTCAATACAGATATAGCTATACGGTGAACTAAGCCTTAGGCCAGCAACAATGTAGAGGACCTAACCTTTAGAATCTTACAAGTAAGCGGGAATCTTCAAAAGTTCTAATCTTCATAAGTAAAAAGATTTATGAAAATGAATAACCAAGTGTTTTAATTGACATCAGAAGAGCAAAACAATAAACCCTGAGATCATAGAAAAATGATAAATAAAGATATGAGCAGAACTTAATACAACAGAAAACGTATAAAATTCAGGTGATGTAGTAAGTCCAAAGAATATTCTTTGAAAAGAGTTAAAAGACACAATTTGATTAAGGAAAACAAAAACATAAGTCAAGAATATACAGAAAGAATCAGGACAATATTATAGCAGAGATGATATGAAATGTCAATAAATTTGAACATTTCTGTAAAGTGGACCATTTCCTAGCTCCCAAAGTTTACACAAACTGCCACAAGAGGAAATCATTTAAGGTCATCATGTCTTCCTTGGCATTCTCGGAACGCCCTGGCCTCAGAATGCAGCATCTGTAGTCCATGGTAACCGGCCGTGACGTGGCGGGTCTAAGGGAGGTTGGAACACTGCCCTCACTGAGGAAGTGGGTGTGGCCATCTCTGCTGTGACTGAACAAAGGGCAGGAGAGCAGGGAACCAAGGGCAGCTTCCTCAGAGCCCGGCAGGGCGTTGCGGTTTCACAAGCATTTAGGCCAAGGCCAAAGTGCGCCTTCGGTGTCTGCACAGCTGCCCAAACTCTCACTTTTCCACTGAGGCCGCCCTCTTACTTGAAGTGTGTGTGGAACCTCTCCGCGCAGTACACCTCGCTGCACAGCTAACCATAAGTTTGGGCATCATAGCTTCCTGCCAGGTGACCGAAGTTCGCAGGCAGATGGGTCCATGGGACACACGCGGAGAGGCTCCTGCCCGGGCCACAGGCCGCCGTCTGCCCCTGCGCCAAATCGGGGGCTACAAATAGCCTTGTCTGAGTCCCCTGCATCTACAGGGAGTATTGGACCAACACTTGTAGAAAACGGGGACCTCGCGGGCAACTCATTGGAGGGACACAAATAAATCTTTGCCGACTATCTGCTGAAGCTTACCAGCGTTGAAACCTAAGCGTCTTACAAGGTCAGCTGTTTAGCTAAAAATGAGCTCATTGTCTAAATTTACACAATAAGGAAAAATCAGCTACAAGGGGAGACAGTCAGCAAAAACAATACATACCAGAATGACATTCCCTAGGCCATCCATCAGATGTTGGAATAATCAGGTGCAAGGCAGAAAATATACATAAAACTGGAACTCAAACAAGGAACAAGGATGTTTTCAAAGACTGATAGGATCTCTAAAACATTTTTAAAATACATGTCATTGATAAAGCTAAATAATCAAAACAGATTCATCATTGAGAAGAGTGAAATTATGCTGTTTTCAAAACTATGGCAGGTCAGATTTTCTGCCTAATTATATAAGAAGATTTCTCTAAAAAATACACATTATTTCAAAGACTTAATGGCAGGAAATAAGGGTATTTCTAATGGCTTGTATGCAAAGAAAGGTGAGATGTAGGGAATAACAGAAAAACGAGGGGAAAATAGGTCAATATATACATTGCTATATGGTGAATTAAGTCTTAGGCCAGAAACAATGTAGAGCACCTGACCCTTGGAAACTTACAACTAAGCTGGAATCTTCCAAAGTTCAAATCATTATAAGTAAAATGATTTATTAAAATGAAACCCGAGTGTTTTAATTGACATCAGAAGTTCAAAACTATAAACCCTGAGAACATAGAAAAAAGAAAAATAAAGATATGAGCAGCACTTAAAACAACAGAAAACGTAAACAATTCAGTTGATGTAGTAAGTCCAAACAATATTCTTTGAAATGATTTAAAAGACACACTTTGATTAAGGAAAACAAAAACATAAGTAAAGAATATACAGAAAGAATCAGTACAATGTTATAGCAGAGAATATATGAAATGCAAGTAAATTTGAACATTTCTGTAAAGTGGAACCTTTCCCAGCTCCTAAAGTTTACCAAAACTGACACAAGAGGTAATCATTTAAGTTCATCATGTCTGCCCTTGTCATTCTCGGAAAGCCCTGGCCTCAGAATGCAGCATTTGTAGTCCAAGGTAACCTGCAGAAAGGGGGCGGTGCTGAGGGAGGTTGGAACACTACCCTCAATGAGGGAGTGAGTGTGGCCAACTCTGCTGTGACTGAACAAAGCGCAGGGGAGCAGGGGTCCCATGGCAGGGCCCTCAGAACACGTCAGGCCCAGTGGGGTGTCACAAGCATTTCGGCCAGGCCAAAGGGCGCATTCTTTGTCTGCACAGCTGCCCAAACTCTCACCTTTCCACTCAGGCCGCCCTCTTATTTGAAGTGTGTGTGGAACCTGTCCGCCCAGTACACCTCACTGCACAGCTAACCATATTTCTGAGCATCGTAGCTTCCTACCCGTGGACCGAATTTCGCAGGCACGTGGGTCCCTGGGACACACGTGGAGAGTCTCCTGCCTGGGCCACAGGACGCCCACTGCCCCTGGCCCAAATCGGGGGCCGCAAAGCAGCCCTGTCTGAAACCCCTGCCTCTAGAGGGCGTATTGGACCACACTTGTAGAAAACGGGGTCCTTGCGGGCAACTCATTGGAGGGACAGAAATAAATCTTTGCCGACTTTCTGCTGAAGCTTACCAGCGTTCACACCTAAGCCTCTTACAAGGTCAGCTGTTTAGATAAACATGAGTTCATGATCTAAATTTACACAAAAGGAAGAAATCAGCTACAAGGGGAGACAATCAGCAAAACAATCAATACCAGAATTAGATTCCCTAGGCCATCCATCAGATGATGGAATAATCAGGTGCAAGTCAGAAAATATACATAAAACTGGAACTGAAACAAGGAACAAGGATATTTTCAAAGACTGATGGAATCTCTAAAACATTTTTAAAGTACATGTCATTGATAAAGCTAAATACTCAAAACAGATTCATAATTGAGAAGAGTGAAATTATGCTGTTTTGAAAAATATGGCATGTCAGATTTTCTGCCTAATTATATAAGAAGATTTCTCTAAAAATTACACATTATATCAAAGACTTATTGGCTGTGAAATAAGTTAAGGGTATTTCAAATGGCTTGTCTGCAAAGAATGGAGAGATGTAGGGAATCACAGAAAGTCGAGGGGAAAATAGGTCAATATATACATTGCTATATGTTGAACTAAGCGTTAGGCGAGCAACAAAGTAGAGGACCTGACCCTTAAAAATTTACAAGTAAGTTCGAGTCTTCAAAACTACAAATCTTTACAAGTAAATAGATTTATTAAAATGAATAACCAAGTGTTTTAATAGACATCAGAAGATCAAAACAATAAACCCTGAGAACATAGAAAAAAGATAAAGATATGAGCAGAACGTAATACAAAAGAAAACGTGTAAAATAGAGGTGATTTAGTAAGTTAAAGAATATTCTTTGAAAATATTTAGAAGACACCCTTGATAAAGGAAAACAAAAACATAAGTAAAGAATATACAGAAAGAATCAGGACAATGTTATAGCAGAGAATATATGAAATGCCAGTAAATTTGAACATTTCTGTAAAGTGGACCATTTCCTTGCTCCTAAAGTTTACCAAAACTGACACTAGAGGAAATCATTTAATGTCCTCATGTCTGCCCTTGGCATTCTCGGAACGCCCTGGCCTCAGAATGCAGCATCTGTAGTCCATGGTAACCTGCGGAGAGGGGTCGGGGCTGAGGGATTTTAGAATACGGCCCTCACTGAGGGTTTGGGGGTGGCCATTTCTGCTGTGACTGAACAAAGGGCAGGGGAGCAGGAGGCCCAGTGCAGGGCCCTCAGAGCCCGGCAGGCCCAGTGGGGTGTCACAAGCATTTAGGCTCAGGCCAAAGTGTGCCTTCATTGTCAGCACAGCTGCCCAATCTCTCACCTTTCCACTCAGGACGCCCACTTACTCGAAGAGTGTTTGGAACCTGTCCGCGCAGTACACCTCGCTGCACAGCTAACCATAGGTCTGGGCATCGTAGCTCGTGCCAGGTGACCGAATTTCGCAGGCAGATGTGTCCCTGGGACACACGTGGAGAGGCTCCTGCCCGGGCCACTGGCCGCCCTCTGCCCCTGCCCCAAATCGGGGGCTGCAAACAGCCATGTCTGAGTCCCCTGCGTCTAGAGGGAGTTTTGGACCAACACTTGGAGAAAACGCGGTCCTCGCGGGCAACTCATTGGAGGGACACAAATATACCTTGCCGACTTTCTGCTGAAGCTTACGAGCATTCACACTTAAACCTCTTACAAGCTCAGCTGTTTAGCTAAACATGAGCTCATGATCTAAATTTACACAATACGGAAGAAATCAGCTACAAGGGGAGACAATCAGCAAAAACAATCCATACCAGAATTAGATTCCCTATGCCATCCATCAGATGTTGGAATAATCAGGTGCAAGGCAGAAAATATACATAAAACTGTAACTGAAACAAGGAACAAGGATGTTTTTAAAGACTGGTAGGATCTCTCAAACATTTTTAAAGTACATGTCATTGATAAAACTAAATACTCAAAGGTTGTGTAATACAACAGATTCATCATTGAGAAGAGTGGAATAATGCTGTTTTGAAAACTATGGCAGATGACATTTTCTGCCTAATAGTATAAGAAGATTTCTCTAAAAAATACACATTATTTCGAAGACTTATTGGCTGTGAAATAACTTAAGTGTATTTCAAATTGCTTGTCTGCAAATAAAGGTGAGATGTAGGGAATCACAGAAAGTCGAGGGGAAAAGTAGGACAATATACACATTGCTATAGGGTGAACTAAATCTTAGGCCAGCAACAATGTAGAGGACCTGACCCTTAGAAACTTACAAGTAAGCTGGAATCTTCAAAAGTTCAAATCTTTATAAGTAAAAAGATTTATTATAATGAATAACCAAGTGTTTTAATTGACATCAGAAAATCAAAACAATAAACCCTGAGAGCATAGAAAAAAGATAAATAAAGATATGAGCAGAACTTAATACAACAGAAAATGTATAAAATTCAGGTGATTTAGTAAGTCCAAAGAATATTCTTTGAAAAGATTTAAAAGACACACTTTGATTAAGGAAAACAAAAACATAAGTAAAGAATATACAGAAAGAATCAGGACAGTGTTATAGCAGAGAATATCTGAAATGCCAGTAAATTTGAACATTTCTGTAAAGTGGACCATTTCCTAGCTCCTAAAGTTTACCAAAACTGACACAAGAGGAAATCATTTAAGGTCGCCATGTCTGCCCTTGCATTCTCAGAAAGCCCTGGCCTCAGAATGCAGCATCTGTATTCCATGGTAACCTGCGGAGAGGGGGTGGTGCTGAGGGAGGTTGGAACACTGCCCTCACTGAGGGAATGCGTGTGGGCATCTCTGCTGTGACTGAACAAATTGCACGAGAGGAGGGGTCTCAGGGCAGGCCCCTCAGAGCCCGGCAGGCGCAGTGGGGTGTCACAAGCATTTAGGCCCAGGCCAAAGGGCGCCTTCTTTGTCTGCACAACTGGCCAAACTCTGACCTTTCCACTCAGGCCGCCCTCTTAACTGAAGTGTGTGTGGAACCTCTCCGCAAAGTACACCTCGCTGCACAGCTAACCATAGGTCTGGGCATCGTAGATTCCTGCCAGGTGACCGAAGTTCGCAGGCAAATGGGTCCCTGGGACACATGAAGAGAGGCTCCTGCCAGGCCACAGGCCGCTCACTGGCCCTGCCCCAGATCGAAGGCTGAAAAGCAGCCATGTCTGAGTCCACTGCCTCTCGAAGGAGTATTGGACAAACACTTGTAGAAAACGGGGTCCTTTCGGGCAACTCATTGGAGGGACACAAATAAATCTTTGCCGACTCTGTGATTAAGCTTAAAAGCGTTCACACCTAAGCCTCTTACAAGGTCAGCTGTTTAGCTAAACATGAACTCATGATCTAACTTTACACAATATTGAAGAAATCAGCTACAAAGTGAGACAATCAGCAAAAACAATCAATACCAGAATGAGATTCCCTAGGCCATCCATCAGATGTTGGAATAATCAAATGCAAGGCAGAAAATATACATAAAACTGGAACTGAAACAAGGAACAAGGAGGTTTTCAAAGGCTGGTAGGATCTCTAAAACATTTTTAAAGTACATGCCGTTGATAAACCTAAATACTCAAAGGTTGTTTAATACCTCAGATTAAGCATTCAGAAGAGTGAAATTATGCTGTTTTGAAAACTATGGCAGGTGAGATTTTCTGCCTAATTATATAAGAAGATTTCTCTAAAAAAATAGACATTATATCAAAGACTTATTGGCCGTGAAATAAGTTAAGTGTATTTCAAAAGGCTTGCGTGCATAGAAAGGTGAGATGTAGGGAATCACAGAAAGTCGAGGGGAAAATGTCTATAAATACATTGCTATAGGGTGAACTAATCCTTAGGCCAGCCACAATGTAGAGGACCTGACCCTTAGAAACTTACAGGTAAGCTGGAATCTTTAAAAGTTCAAGTATTTATAAGTAAAAAGATTTATTAAAATGAATAACCAAGTGGTTTAATTGACATCAAAAGATCAAAACAATAAACCTTGAGAACATAGAAAAAAGATAAATAAAGATATGAGAACTTAATACCACAGAAAACGCATAAAATTCAGGTGATTTAGTAAGTCCAAAAAATATTCTTTGAAAAGATTTAAAAGACACACTTTGATTAAGGAAAACATAAACATAAGTAAAGAATATACAGAAGGAATCAGGACAATGTTACAGCAGAGAATATATGAAATGCCAGTAAATTTGAACATTTCTGTAAAGTGGACCATTTCCTAGCTCCTACAGTTTACCAAAACTGACACAAGAGGAAATCATTGAAGGTCATCATGTCTGCCCTTGGCATTCTCGGAACGGCCTGGCCTCAGAACGCAGCATCTGTAGTCCATGGTAACCTGCGGAGAGTGGGCGGGGCTGAGGGAGGCTGGAACACTGCCCTCACTGAGGGAGTGGGTGTGGCCATCACTGCTGTGACGGAACAAAGGGCAGGTGATCAGGGGGCCCAGGGCAGGGCCCTCAGAGCCCGGCAGTCCCAGTGGGGTGTCACAAGCATTAAGGCCCGGGCCATAGGTCGCCTTCTTTGTCTGCACAGCTGCCCAAACTCTCACTTTTCCACTCTGGCCGCCCACTCAGTTGAACTGTGTGTGTAACCTGTCCACGTAGTATACCTCGCTGCACAGCTAACCATAGGTCTGGGCATCGTAGCTTCCTGCCAGGTGACCGAAGTTCGCAGGAGAGATGATTCCCAGGTTCACACGCAGAGAGGCTCCTAAACGGGCCACAGGCCTCCCACTGCCCCTTCCCAAGATCGGGGGCAGAAAGCAGCCCTGTCTAAGTCCCCTACCCCTAGAGGGAGTATTGGACCAACACTTCTAGAAAACGGGGTCCTTGTGGGCAACTCATTGGAGGGACACAAATAAATCTTTGCCGACTTTTTGCTGAAACTTACGAGCGTTCACACCTAAGCCTCTTACAAGGTCAGCTGTTTAGATAATCATGAGCTCATGATCTAAATTTACACAATAATGAAGAAAACAGCTACAAAGGGTAACAATCAGCAAAAACAATCAATACCAGAATTAGATTCCCTAGGACATCCCTCAGATGTTGGAATAATCAGGTTTTAGGCAGAAAATATACATAACCCTGGAAATGAAACAAGGAACAAGGATGTTTTCAAAGACTAGAAGGATCTCTAAAACATTTTTAAAGTACAGGGCATTGATAAAGCTAAATACTCATAGTTTGTTTAATACAACAAATTAAGCAGTGAGAATAGTGAAATTATGCTGTTTAGAAAAGTATGGAAGGTGAGATTTTCTGCCTAATTATATAAGATGATTTCTCTAAAAAATACACATTATTTCAAAGACTTATTGGCTGTGAAATAAGTTAAGGGTATTTCAAATGTTTTGTCTGCAAAGAAAGGTGAGATATAGGGAATCACTGAAAGCCGAGGGGATAATATGTCAATATATACATTGCTATATGGTGAACTAAGCCTTAGGCCGGCAACAGTGTAGAGGAATGGACCCTTAGAAACGTACAAGTAAGCTGGAATCTTTAAAAGTTCAAATCTTTATATGTAAGAAGATTTATTAAAATGAATAACCAATTGTTTTAATTGACATTAGAAGATCAAAACAATAAACACTGAGAACAAGAAAAAAGATAAATAAAGATATGAGAAGAACTTAATACCACAGAAAACGTATAAAATTCAGGTGATTTGGTAAGTCCAAAGAATATTCTTTGAAAAGATTTAAAAGACACACTTTGATTAAGGAAAACAAAAACATATGTAAAGAATATACAGAAAGAATCAGGACAATGTTATAGCAGAGAATATATGAAATGCCAGTAAATTGAACATTTCTGTAAAGTGGACCATTTCCTAGCTCCTAAAGTTTACCAAAACTGACACAAGAGGAAATCATTTAAGGTCATCATGTCTGCCCTTGGCATTCTCGGAACGCCCTGGCCTCAGAATGCAGCATCTGTAGTCCATGGTAACTGCGGAGTGGGGGCGTGGCTGAGGGAGATTGGAAGACTGCCCTCACTGAGGGAGTGGGTGTGGCCATCTCTGCTGTGACTGAACAAAGGGCAGGGGAGCATGGGGCCCAGAGCTGTGCCCTCAGAGCCCGGCAGACCCAGTGGTGTGTCACAAGCATTTAGGCCCTGGCCAAAGGGCGCCTTCTTTGTCTGCACAGCTACCCAAACTCTCACCTTCCCACCCATGCCGCCCTCTTATATGAAGTGTGTTTGGAACCTGTCCGCGCAGTACACCTCGCTGCACAGCTAACCATAGGTCAGGGCATCGTAGCTTCCTGCCAGGTGACCGAAGTTCGCAGGCAAATGGTCCCTGGGACACATGCAGAGAGGCTCCTGCCCGGGCCACAGGCCGCCCACTGCCCCTGTCCCAGATCGAAGGCTGAAAAGGAGCCATGTCTGAGTGTAGTGCCTCTCGAAGGAGTATTGGACCAACACTTGTAGTAAACGGGGTCCTTGCGGGCAACTCATTGGAGGGACACAAATAAATCTTTGCCGACTTTCTGCTGAAGCTTACCAGCGTTCACACCTAAGCCTCTTACAAGGTCAGCTGTTTAGCTAAACATGAGCTCAAGATCTTAATTTACACAATATTGAAGAAATCAGCTACAAAGTGAGACAATCAGGAAAAACAATCAATACCAGAAGGAGATTCCCTAGGCCATCCATCTGATGTTGGAATAATCAGGTGCAAGGCAGAAAATATACATAAAAGTGGAACTGAAACAAGGAACAAGGAGGTTTTCAAAGGATGGTAGGATCTCTAAAAGATTTTTAAAGTACATGTCGTTGATAAACCTAAATACTGAAAGGTTGTTTAATACCACAGATTAAGCATTGAGAAGAGTGAAATTATGTTGTTTTGAAAACAATGGCAGTTGGGATTTTCTGCCTAATTATATAAGAAGTTTTCTCTACAAAATAGACATTATTTCAAAAACTTATTGGCTGTGAAATAAGTTAAGTGTATTTCAAATGGCTTGTCTGCAAAGAAAGGTGAGATGTAGGGAATCACAGAAAGTCGAGGGGAAAATGTCAATATATACATTGCTATATGGTGAACTAAGCCTTAGGCCAGCCACAATGTAGAGGACCTGACCCTTAGAAAGTTAAAAGTGAGCTGGAATCTTTAAAAGTTCAAATCTTTATAAGTAAAAAGATTTATTAAAATGAATAACCAAGAGTTTTAATGGACATCAGAAGATCAAAACAATAAACCCTGAGAACATAGAAAAAAGATAAATAAAGATATGAGCAGAACTAAATACCACAGAAAACGTATAAAATTCAGGTGAGGTAGTAAGTCCAAGAATATTCTTTGGAAAGATTTAAAAGACACACTTTGATTAAGGAAAACACAAACATAATTAAAGAATATATAGAAAGAATCAGGACAATGTTATAGCAGAGAATATATGAAATGCCTGTAAATTTGAACATTTCTGTAAAGTGGACCATTTCCTAGCTCCTACAGTTTACCAAAACTGACACAAGAGGAAATCATTTAAGGTCATCATGTCGGCCCTTGGCATTCTCGGAAAGCCCTGGCCTCAGAATGCATCATATGTAGTCCATGGTAAACTGCGGGGAGTGGGCGGGGCTGAAGGAGGCTGGAAAACTGCACTCACTGAGGGAGTGGGTGTGGCCATCTCTGCTGTGGCTGAACAAAGGCTGGGGAGCAGGGGGGCCATGGCAGGGCCCTAAGGGTCCGGCAGGCACAGTGGGGTGTCACAAGCATTTAGGCCGAGGCCATAGGGCGCCTTCTTTGTCTCCACAGCTGGCCAAACTCTGACCTTTCCAATCAGGCCGCCCTCTTAACTGAAGTGTGTGTGGAACCTCTCCGCAAAGTACACCTCGCTGCACAGCTATCCATCGGTCTGGGCATCGTACCCTCCTGCCAGTTGACCGAATTTCACAGGAGAGATGATTCCTTGGTTCACACGCAGAGAGGCTCCTGCCAGGGCCACAGGCCGCCCACTGCCCCTGCCCAAGATCAGGGGCAGAAAGCAGCCCTGTCTAAGTCCCCTACCCCTAGAAGGAGTATTGGACCAACACTTCTAGAAAACGGGGTCCTTGTGGGCAACTCATTGGAGGGACACAAATAAATCTTTGCCGACTTTTTGCTGAAACTTACGAGCGTTCACACCTAAGCCTATTACAAGGTCAGCTGTTTAGTTAAACATGAACTCATGATCTAAATTTACACAATAATGAAGAAATCAGCTACAAATTGAGACAGTCAGCAAAAACAATCAAAACCAGAATTAGATTCCCTAGGCCATCCGTCAGATGTTGGAATAATCAGGTGCTAGGCAGAAAATATACATAAACCTGGGAATGAAACAAGGAACAAGGATGCTTTCAAACACTGGTAGGATCTCTAAATCATTTTTAAAGTACATGTCATTGATAAAGCTAAATACTCATAGGTAGTTTAATACAACAAATTAAGCAGTGAGAAAAGTGAAATTATGCTGTTTAGAAAACTATGGAAGGTGAGATTTTCTGCCTAATTATATAAGATGATTTCTCTAAAAAATTCCCATTATTTCAAAGACTTATTGGCTGTGAAATAAGTTAACGGTATTTCAAATGATTTGTCTGCAAAGAAAGGTGAGATGTAGGGAATCACAGAAAGCCGAGGGGATAATATGTCAATATATACATTGCTATATGGTGAACTAAGCCTTAGGCCGGCAACAGTGTAGAGGAATGGACCCTTAGCAACGTACAAGTAAGCTGGAATCCTTAAAAGTTCAAATCTTTATATGTAAAAAGATTTATTAAAATGAATAACCAATTGTTTTAATTGACATCAGAAGATCAAAACAATAAACCCGGAGAACATGGAAAAAAGATAAATAAAGATATGAGCAGAACTTAATACCACAGAAAACGTATAAAATTCAGGTGATTTAGTAAGTCCAAAGAATAGTATTTGAAAAGATTTAAAAGACACACTTTGATTAAGGAAAACAAAAACATAAGTAAAGAATATACAGAAAGAATCAGGACAATGTTATAGCAGAGAATATATGAAATGCCAGTAAATTTGAACATTTGTGTGAAGTGGACCATCTCCTAGCTCCTAAAGTTTACCAAAACTGACACAAGAGGAAATCATTTAAGGTCATCATGTCTGCCCTTGGCATTCTCGGAAGTCCCTGGCCTCAGAATGCAGCATCTGTAGTCCATGGTAACCTGCGCAGAGGGGGCGTGGCTGAGGGAGGTTGGAAGACTGCCCTCACTGAGGCAGTGGGTGTGGCCATCTCTGCTGTGACTGAACAAAGGGCAGGGGAGCAGGAGGCCCAGGGAAGGTCCCTCAGAGTCCGGCAGACCCAGTGGGGTGTCACAACCATTTAGGCCAAGGCCAAAGGGCGCCATCTTTGTCTGCACAGCTGCCCAAACTCTCATCTTTCCACCCAGGCCGCCCTCTTATTTGAAGTGTGTTTGGAACCTGTCCGCGCAGTACACCTCGCTGCACTGCTAACCATAGGTCAGGGCATCGTAGCTTCCTGCCAGGTGACCGAAGTTCGCAGGCAAATGTGTCCCTGGGACACATGCAGAGAGGCTCCTGCCCGGGCCACAGGCCGCCCACTGGCCCTGCCCCAGATCGAACGCAGTAAAGCAGCCATGTCTGAGTCCACTGCCTCTCGAAGGTGTATTGGACCAACACTTGTAGTAAACGGGGTCCTTGCGGGCAACTCATTGGAGGGACACAAATAAATCTTTGCCGACTTTCTGCCGAAGCTTACCAGCGTTCACACCTAAGCCTCTTACAAGGTCAGCTGTTTAGCTAAACAGGAGCTCATGAACAAAATTTACACAATATTGAAGAAATCAGCTACAAAGTGAGACAATCAGCAAAAACAATCACTACCAGAATGAGATTCCCTAGGCCATCCATCTGATGTTGGAATAATCAGGTGCAAGGTAGAAAATATACATAAACATGGAAATGAAACAAGGAACAAGGATGTTTTCAAAGACTGGTAGGATCTCTAAAACATTTTTAAAGTACATGGCATTGATAAAGCTAAATACTCAAAGGTTCTTTAATACAACAAATTAAGCAGTGAGAAGAGTGAAATTATGCTGTTTAGAAAACTATGGAAGGTGAGATTTTCTGCCTAATTATATAAGATGATTTCTCTGAAAAATACACATTATTTCAAAGACTTATTGGCTGTGAAATAAGTTAAGGGTATTTCAAATGGCTTGTCTGCAAAGAAAGGTGAGATGTAGGGAATCACAGAAAGCAGAGGGGATAATATGTCAATATATACATTGCTATATGGTGAACTAAGACTTAGGCCAGCAACAGTGTAGAGGAATGGACCCATAGAAACGTACAAGTAAGCTGGAATCTTTAAAAGTTCAAATCTTTATAAGTAAAAAGATTTATTAAAATGAATAACCAAGTGTTTTAAATGACATCAGAAAATCAAAACAATAAACCCTGAGAACATAGAAAAAAGATAAATAAAGATATGAGCAGAACTTAATACAACAGAAAAGTTATAAAATTCAGGTGATTTAGTAAGTCCAAAGAATATTCTTTGAAAAGATTTAAAAGACACACTTTGATAAAGGAAAACAAAAACATAAGTAAAGAATATACAGAAAGAATCAGGACAATGTTATAGCAGAGAATATATGAAATGCCAGTAAATTTGAACATTTCTGTAAAGTGGACCATTTCCTAGCTCCTAAAGGTTACCAAAACTGACACAAGAGGAAATCATTTAAGGTCATCATGTCTGCCCTTGGCATTCTCGGAACGCCATGGCCTCAGAATGCAGCATCTGTAGTCCATGGTAACCTGCGGAGAGGGGACGTGGCTGGGGGAGGTTGGAAGACTGCCCTCACTGAGGGAGTGGGTGTGGCCATCCCTGCTGTGACTGAACAAAGGGCAGGGGAGCAGGGGGCCCAGGGCAGTGCCCTCAGAGCCCGGCAGGCTCAGTGGGGTGTCACAAGCATTTAGGCCCAGGCCGTAGGGCGCCTTCTTTGTCTGCACAGCTGCCCAAACTCTCACTTTTCCACTCAGTCCGCCCACTTAGTTGAAGTGTGTGTGGAACCTGTCCACGCAGTATACCTCGCTGCACAGCTATCCATAGGTCTGGGCATCGTACTTTCCTGCCAGGTGTCCGAAGTTCTCCAGAGAGATGATTCCTTGGTTCACACGCAAAGAGGCTCCTGCCCGGGCCACAGGCCGCCCACTGCCCCTGCCCAAGATCGGGGGCCGAAAGCAACCCTGTCTAAGTCCCCTACGCCTAGAGAGAGTATTGGACCAACACTTCTAGAAAACGGGGTCCTTGTGGGCAACTCATTGGAGGGACACAAATAAATCTTTGCCGACTTTTTGCTGAAACTTACGAGCGGTCACACCTAAGCCTCTTACAAGGTCAGGTGTTTAGCTAAACATGAGCTCATGATCTAAATTTACACAATAATGAAATAATCAGCTACAAAGGAAGACAATCAGCAAAAACAATCAATACCAGATTTAGATTCCCTAGGCCATCCGTCAGATGTTGGAATAATCAGGTGCTAGGCAGAACATATACAAAAACCTGGGAATGAAACAAGGAACAAGGATGTTTTCAAACACTGGTAGGATCTCTTAAACTTTTTTAAGGTACATGTCATTGATAAAGCTAAATACTCATAGGTTGTTTAATACAACAAATTAAGCAGTGAGAAGAGTGAAATTATGCTGTTTAGAAAACTATGGAAGGTGAGATTTTCTGCCTAATTATATAAGATGATTTCTCTAAAAAATACACATTATTTCAAAGACTTATTGGCTGTGAAATAAGTTAACGGTATTTCAAATGTTTTGTCTGCAAAGAAAGGTGAGATGTAGGGAATCACAGAAAGCCGAGGGGATAATATGTCAATATATACATTGCTATATGATGAGCTAAGCCTTAGGCCGGCAACAGTGTAGAGGAATGGACCCTTAGAAACGTACAAGTAAGCGGGAATCTTTAAAAGTTCAAATATTTATAAGTAAAAAGTTTTATTAAAATGAATAACCAATTGTTTTAATTGACATCAGAAGATCAAAACAATAAACACTGAGAACATAGAAAAAAGATAAATAAAGATATGAGCAGAACTTAATACCACAGAAAACGTATAAAATTCAGGTGATTTAGTAAGTCCAAAGAATATTCTTTGAAAATATTTAAAAGACACATTTTGATTAAGGAAAACAAAAACATAAGTAAAGAATATACAGAAAGAATCAGGACAATGTTATAGCAGAGAATATATGAAATGCCAGTAAATTTGAACATTTCTGTAAAGTGGACCATTGCCTAGCTCCTAAAGTTTACCAAAACTGACACAAGAGGAAATCATTTAAGGTCATCAAGTCTGCCCTTGACATTCTCGGAAAGCCCTGGCCTCAGAATGCAGCATCTGTAGTCCATGGTAACTGCGGAGAGGGGACGTGGCTGAGGGAGGTTGGAAGACTGCCCTCACTGAGGGAGTGGGTGTGGCCATCTCTGCTGTGACTGAACAAAGGGCAGGGGAGCAGGGGGCCCTGGGCAGGGCACTCAGAGCCAGGCAGGCCCAGTGGGGTGTCACAAGCATTTAGGCCCTGGCCATAGGGCGCCTTCTTTGTCTGCACAGCTGCCCAAACTCTCACTTTTCCACTCAGGCCACCCACTTAGTAGAAGTGTGTGTGGAACCTGACCGTGCAGTATACCTCGCTGCACAGCGAAGCATAGGTCTGGGCATCGTAGCTTCCGGCCAGGTGACCGAAGTTCGCAGGAGAGATGATTCCCTGGTTCACACGCAGAGAGGCTCCTGCCCGGGCCACAGGCCGCCCACTGCCCCTGTCCAGGAGCGTGGGCCGAAAACAGCCCTGTCTAAGTCCCCTACCCCTAGAGGGAGTATTGGACCAACACTTCTAGTAAACGGGGTCCTAGTGGGCAACTCATTGGAGGGACACAAATAAATCTTTGGCGACTTTTTGTTGAAACTTACGAGCGTTCACCCCTAATCCTCTTACAAGGTCAGCTGTTTAGCTAAACATGAGCTCATGATCTAAATTTACACAATAATGAAGAAATCAGCTACAAAGGGAGACAATCAGCAAAACAATCAATACCAGAATTAGATTCCCTAGGCCATCCGTCAGATGTTGGAATAATCAGGTGCTAGGCAGAAAATATACATAAACCTGGAAATGAAACAAGGAACAAGGATGTTTTCAAAGACTGGTAGGATCTCTAAAACATTTTTAAAGTACATGTCATTGATAAAGCTAAATACTAAAAGGTTGTTTAATACAACAAATTAAGCAGTGAGAAGAGTGAAATTATGCTGTTTAGAAAACTATGGAAGATGAGATTTTCTGCCTAATTATATAAGATGATTTCTCTAAAAAATACACATCATTTCTAAGACTTATTGGCTGTGAAATAAGTTAATGGTATATCAAATTGCTTGTCTGCAAAGAAATGTGAGATGTAGGGAATCACAGAAAGCCAAGGGGATAATATGTCAATATATACATTGCTATATGGTGAACTAAGCCTTAGGCCGGCAACAGTGTAGAGGAATGGACCCTTAGAAACGTACAAGTACGCTGGAATCTTTAAAAGTTCAAATCTTTATAAGTAAAAAGTTTTATTAAAATGAATAACCAAGTGTTTTACTTGACATCAGAAAATCAAAACAATAAACCCTGAGAACATAGAAAAAAGATAAATAAAGATATGAGCAGATCTTAATACCACAGAAAACGTATAAAATTCAGGTGATTTAGTAAGTCCAAAGAATATTCTTTGAAAAGATATAAAAGACACACTTTGATAAAGGAAAACAAAAACATAAGTAAAGAATATACAGAAAGAATCAGGACAATGTTATAGCAGAGAATATATGAAATGCCAGTAAATTTGAACATTTCTGTAAAGTGGACCATTTCCTAGCTCCTAAAGTTTACCAAAACTGACACAGGAGGAAATCATTTAAGGTCATCATGACTGCCCTTGGCATTCTCGGAACGCCCTGGCCTCAGAATGCAGCATCTGTAGTCCATGGTAACCTGCGGAGACTGGGCGTGGCTGAGGGAGGCTGGAACACTGCCCTCACTGAGGGAGTGGGTGTGGCCATCTCTGCTGTGACTGAACAAAGGACAGGGGAGCAGGGGGCCCAGGGCAGGGCCCTCAGAGCCCGGCAAGCCCAGTGGGGTGTCACAAGCATTTAGGACCAGGCCATAGGGCGCCTTCTTGGTCTGCACAGCTCTCCAAACTCTCACTTTTCCACTCAGGCCGCCCTCTTTTTGAAGTGTGTTTGGAACCGGTACGCGCAGTACACCTCGCTGCACAGTTATCCATAGGACAGGGCATCATAGCTTCCTGCCAGGTGACCGAAGTTCGCAGGCAAATGGGTCTCTGGGACACATGCAGAGAGGCTCCTGCCCGGGCCACAGGCTCCCCACTGGCCCTGCCCAGATCGAAGGCTGAAAAGCAGCCATGTCTGAAACCACTGCCTCACGAAGGAGTATTGGACCAACACTTGTAGAAAACGGGGTCCTTGCGGGCAACTCATTGGAGGGATACAAGTAAATCTTTGCCGACTTTCTGCTGAAGCTTACCAGCGTTCACACCTCAGCCTCTTACAAGGTCAGCTGTTTAGCTAAACATGAGCTCATGATCTAAATTTACACAATATTGAAGAAATCAGCTACAAAGTGAGACAATCAGCAAAAACAATCAATACCAGAATGAGATTCCCTAGGCCATCCATCTGATGTTGGAATAATCAGGTGCAATGCAGAAAATATACATAAAACTGGAACTGAAACAAGGAACAAGGAGGTTTTCAAAGGATGGTAGGATCTCTAAAACATTTTTAAAGTACATGTCGTTGATAAACCTAAATACTCAAAGGTTGTGTTATACAACAGATTCATCATTGAGAAGAGTGCAATTATGCTGTTTTGAAAACTATGGCAGGTGAGATTTTCTGCCTAATTATATAAGAAGATTTCTCTAAAAAATAGACATTATTTCAAAGACTTATTGGCTGTGAAATAAGTTAAGTGTATTTCAAATGGCTTGTCTGAAAAGAAAGGTGAGATGTAGGGGATCAAGAAAGTCGAGGGGAAAATGTCAATATATACATTACTATATGGTGAACTAAGTTTTAGGCCAGCCACTATGTAGAGGACCTGACCCTTAGAAAATTAAAAGTGAGCTGGAATCTTTAAAAGTTCAAATCTTTATAAGTAAAATGTTTTATTAAAATGAATAACCGAGTGTTTTAATTGACATCAGAAGATCAAAACAATAAACCTGAGAACATAGAAGAAAGATAAATAAAGATATGAGCAGAACTTAATACCACAGAAAACGTATAAAATTCAGGTGAGGTAGTAAGTCCAAAGAATATTCTTTGAAAAGATTTAAAAGACTCACTTTGATTAAGGAAAAAACGAACATAATTAAAGAATATATAGAAAGAATCAGGAAAATGTTATAGCAGAGAATATATGAAATGCCAGTAAATTTGAACATTTCTGTAAAGTGGACCATTTCCTAGCTCCTACAGTTTACCAAAACTGACACAAGAGGAAATCATTTAAGGTCATCATGTCTGCTTTTGGCATTCTCGGAATACCCTGGCCTCAGAATGCAGCATCTGTAGTCCAAGGTAACCTGCGGAGAGTGGGCGGGGCTGAGGGAGGCTGAAGACTGCCCTCACTGAGGGAGTGTGTGTGGCCATCTCTGCTGTGACTGAACAAAGGGCAGGGGAGCTGGGGGCCCAGGGCAGGGCCCTCAGATACCGGCAGGCCCAGTGGGGTGTCACAAACATTTAGTCCCAGCCAATACGGCGCCTTCATTGTCTGCACAGCTGTCCAAACTCTCACTTTTCCACTCAGGCCGCCCACTTAGTTGAAGTGTGTGTTGAAACTGTCCGCGCAGTACACCTCGCTGCACAGGTAACCATAGTTCAGGGCATCGTAGCTTCCTGCCAGGTGACCGAAGTTCGCAGGCAAATGGGTCCCTGGGACACATGCGGAGACGCTCCTGCCCGGGCCACAGGCCGCCCACAGGCCCTGCCCCAGATCGAAGGCTGAAAAGCAGCCATGTCTGAGTCCACTGCCTCTCGAAAGATTATTGGACCAACACTTGTAGAAAACGGGGACCTTGCGGGCAACTCATTGGAGGGACACAAATAAATCTTTGCCGACTTTCCGCTGAAGCTTACCAGCGTTCACACCTAAGCCTCTTACAAGGTCAGCTGTTTAGCTAAACATGAGCTCATGATCTAAATTTACACAATATTGAAGAAATCAGCTACAAAGTGAGACAATCAGCAAAAACAATCAATACCAGAATGAGATTCCCTATGCCATCCATCTGATGTTGGAATAATCAGGTGCAAGGCAGAAAATATACATAAAACTGGAACTGAAACAAGGAACAAGGAGGTTTTCAAAGGCTAGTAGGATCTCTAAAACATTTTTAAAGTACATGTCGTTAAAAAAACTAAATACTCAAAGGTTGTTTAATACCACAGATTAAGCATTGAGAAGAGTGAAATTATGCTGTTTTGAAAACTATGGCAGGTGAGATTTTCTGCCTAAATATATAAGAAGATTTCTCTAAAAAATAGACATTATTTCAAAGACTTATTGGCTGTGAAATAAGTTAAGTGTATTTCAAATGGCTTGTCTGCACAGAAAGGTGAGAGGTAGGGAATCACAGAAAGTCGAGGGGAAAATGTCAATATATACATTGATATATGGTGAACTAAGCCTTAGGCCAGCCACAATGTAGAGGACCTGACACTTAGAAACTTAAAAGTGAGCTGGAATCTTTAAAAGTTCAAATGTTTATAAGAAAAAAGATTTATGAAAATGAATAACCAAGTGTTTTAATTGACATCAGAAAATCAAAACAATAAACCCTGAGAACATAGAAAAAAGATAAATAAATATATGAGCAGAACTTAATACCACAGAAAACGTATAAAATTCAGGTGAGGTAGTAAGTCCAAAGAATATTCTTTGAAAAGATTTAAAAGACTCACTTTGATTAAGGAAAACACAAACATAATTAAAGAATATATAGAAAGAATCAGGAAAATGTTATAGCAGAGAATATATGAAATGCCAGTAAATTTGAACATTTCTGTAAAGTGGACCATTTCCTAGCTCCTACAGTTTACCAAAACTGACACAAGAGGAAATCATTTAAGGTCATCATGTCGGCCCTTGGCATTCTCGGAACGCCCTGGGCTCAGAATGCAGCATCTGTAGTCCATGGTAACCTGCCGAGAGTGGGAGGGGCTGAGGGAGACTGGAACACTGCCCTCACTGAGTGAGTGGGTGTGGCCATCTCTGCTGTGACTGAACAAAGGGCAGCGGAGCAGGGGGCCCAGGGCAGGGACCTCAGATCCCGGCAGGCCCAGTGGTGTGTCACAAGCATTTAGGCCCAGGCCTCAGGGCGCCTTCTTTGTCTGCACAGCTGCACAATCTCTCATTTTTCCACACAGGCCGCCCACTTAGTTGAAGTGTGTGTGGAACCTGTCCGCGCAGTACACCTCGCTGCCCAGCTAACCATAGGTCTGGGCATCGTAGCCTCCTGCCAGGTGACCGAAGTTCGCAGGAGAGATGATTACCAGGTTCACACGCAGAGAGGCTCCTGCACGGGCCACAGGCCGCCCACTGCCCCTGTCCAGGATCGGGGGCCGAAAGCAGCCCTGTCTAAGTACCCTACCCCTTGAGGGAGTATTTGACCAACACTTCTAGAAAACGGGGTCCTTGTGGGCCACTCATTGGAGGGACACAAATAATTCTTTGCCGAATTTTTGCTGAAACTTAAGAGCGTTCACACCGAAGCCTCTTACAAGGACAGCTGTTTAGCTAAACATGAGCTCATGATCTAAATTTACACAATAATGAAGAAATCAGCTACAAAGGGAGACAATCAGCAAAAACAATCAATACCAGAATTAGATTCCCTAGGCCATCCGTCAGATGTTGGAATAATCAGGGTCTAGGCAGAAAATATACATAAACCTGGAAAGGAAACAAGGAACAAGGATGTTTTCAAAGACTGGTAGGATCTCTAAAGCATTTTTGAAGTACATGTCATTGATAAAGCTAAATACTCAAAGGTTGTTTAATACAACAAATTAAGCAGTGAGAAGAGTGAAATTATGCTGTTTAGAAAACTATGGAAGGTGAGATTTTCTGCCTAATTATATAAGATGATTTCTCTAAAAAATACACCTTATTTCAAAGACTTATAGGCTGTGAAATAAGTTAAGGGTATTTCAGATGGATTGTCTGCAAAGAATGGTGAGTTGTAGGGAATCACAGAAAGCCGAAGGGATAATATGTCAATATATACATTGCTATATGGTGAACTAAGCCTTAGGCCGGCAACACTGTAGAGGAATTGACCCTTAGAAACGTACAAGTAAGCTGGAATCTTTAAAAGTTCAAATCTTTATAAGTAAAAAGATTTATTAAAATGAATAACCAAGTGTTTTACTTGACATCAGAAAATCAAAACAATAAACCCTGAGAACATAGAAAAAAGATAAATAAAGATATGAGCAGGACTTAATACCACAGAAAACGTATAAAATTCAGGTGAGGTAGTAAGTCCAAAGAATATTCTTTGAAAAGATTTCAAAGACACACTTTGATTAAGGAAAACAGAACATAAGTAAAGAATATACAGAAAGAATCAGGACAATGTTATAGCAGAGAATATATGAAATGCCAGTAAATTTGAACATTTCTGTAAAGTTGACCATTTCCTAACTCGTACAGTTTAACAAAACTGACACAAGAGGAAATCATTTAAGGTAATCATGTCTGCTCTTGGCATTCTCGGTATACCCTGGCCTCAGAATGCAGCATCTGTTGTCCAAGGTAACCTGCGGACAGTGGGCGTGGCTGAGGGAGGCTGAAGACTGCCCTCACTGAGGGAGTGGGTGTGGCCATCTCTGCTGTGACTGAACAATGGGCAGGGGAGCAGGGGGCCAGGGAAGGGCCCTCAGAGCCCGGCAGGCCCAATGGGGTGTCACAAGCATTTAGGCCAAGGCCATAGGGCGCCTTCTTTGTGCTGTCCAAACTCTCACTTTTCCACTCAGGCCGCTCACTTAGTTGAAGTGTGTGTGGAACCTGTCCTGGCAGTACACCTCGCTGCACAGCTAACCATAGGTCAGGGCATCGTAGCTTCCTGCCAGGTGACCGAAGTTCGCAGGCAAATGGGTCCCTGGGACACATGCGGAGAGGCTCCTGCCCGGGCCACAGGCCGCCCACTGGCCCTGCCCCAGATCGAAGGCTGAAAAGCAGCCATGTCTGAGTCCACTGCCTCTCGAAGGATTATTGGACCAACACTTGTAGAAAACGGGGTCCTTGCGGGCAACTCATTGGAGGGACACAAATAAATCTTTGCCGACTTTCTGCTGAAGCTTACCAGCGTTCACACCTAAGCCTCTTACAAGGTCAGCTGTTTAGCTAAACATGAGCTCATGATCTAAATTTACACAATATTGAAGAAATCAGCTACAAAGTGAGACAATCAGGAAAAACAATCACTACCAGGATTAGATTCCCTAGGCCATCCATCTGATGTTGGAATAATCATTTGCAAGGCAGAAAACATACATAAACCTGAAAATGAAACAAGGAACAAGGATGTTTTCAAAGACAGGTAGGATCTCTAAAACATTTTTAAAGTACATGTCGTTGATAAACCTAAATACTCAAAGGTTGTTTAATACCACAGATTAAGCATTGAGAAGAGTGAAATTATGCTGTTTTGAAAATTATGGCAGGTGAGATTCTCTGCCTAATTATATAAGAAGATTTCTCTAAAAAATAGACATTATTTCAAAGACTATTGGCTGTGAAATAAGTTAAGTGTATTTCAAATGGCTTGTCTGCAAAGAAAGCTGAGATGTAGGGAATCACAGAAAATCGAAGGGAAAATGTCAATATATACATTGCTATATGGTGAACTCAGCCTTAGGCCAGCCACAATGTAGAGGACCTGACACTTAGAAACTTAAAAGTGAGCTGGAATCTTTAAAAGTTCAAATCTTTATAAGTAAAAATTTAAGAAAATGAATAACTAAGTGTTTTAATTGACATCAGAAAATCAAAACAAAAAACCCTGAGAACATAGAAAAAAGATAAATAACGATATGATCAGAACTTAATACCACAGAAAACGTATAAAATTCAGGTGAGGTAGTAAGTCCAAAGAATATTCTTTGAAAAGATTTAAAAGACACACTTTGATTAAGGACATCACAAACATAATTAAAGAATATATAGAAAGAATCAGGACAATGTTATAGCAGAGAATATATGAAATGCCAGTAAATTTGAACATTTCTGTAAACTGGACCATTTCCTAGCTCCTACAGTTTACCAAAACAGACACAAGAGGAAATCATTTAAGGTCATCATGTCGGCCCTTGGCATTCTCAGAACGCCCTGGCCTCAGAATGCAGCATCTGTAGTCCATGGTAACCTGCCGAGAGTGGGAGGGGCTGAGGGAGACTGGAACACTGCCCTCACTGAGGGAGTGATTGTGGCCATCTCTGCTGTGACTGAACAAATGGCAGGGGAGCAGGGGGCCCAGGGCCGTGCCCTCAGAGCCCGACAGGCCCAGTGGGGTGTCACAAACATTTAGGCCCAGGCCATAGGGCGCCTTCTTTGTCTGCACAGCTGTCAAAACTCTCATTTTTCCACACAGGCCGCCCACTTAGTTGAAGTGTGTGTGGAACCTGTCCTGGCAGTACACCTCGCTGCACAGCTTACCATAGGTCTGGGCATCGTAGCTTCCTGCCAGGTGACCGAAGTTCACAGGAAAATGGGTCCCTGGGACACATGCAGAGAGGCTCCTTCCCGGGCCACAGGCCACGCCCTGGCCCTGCCCCAGATCGAAGGCTGAAAAGCAGCCATGTCTGAGTCCACTGCCTCTCGAAGTAGTATTGGACCAACACTTGTAGAAAACAGGATCCTTGCGGGCAACTCATTGGAGGGACACAAATAAATCCTTGCCTACTTTCTGCTGAAGCTTACCAGCATTCACACCTAAGCCTCTTACAAGGTCAGCTGTTTAGCTAAACATGAGCTCATGATCTAAATTTACACAATATTTAAGAAATCAGCTACAAAGTGAGACATTCAGCAAAAACAATCAATACCAGAATTAGATTCCCTACGCCATCCATCTTTTGTTGGAATAATCAGGTGCAAGACAGAAAATATACATAAAACTGGAACTGAAACAAGGAACAAGGAGGTTTTCAAAGGCTGGTAGGATCTCTCAAACATTTTTAAAGTACACGTCGTTGATAAACCTAAATACTCAAAGGTTGTTTAATACCACAGATTAAGCATTGAGAAGAGTGAAATTATGCTGTTTTGAAAACTATGGCAGGTGAGATTTTCTGCCTAATTATATAAGAAGATTTCTCTAAAAAATAGACATTATTTCAAAGACTTATTGGCTGTGAAATAAGTTAAGTGTATTTCAAATGGCTTGTCTGCAAAGAAAGGTGAGATGTAGGGAATCACAGAAAGTCGAGGGGAAAATGTCAATATATACATTGCTATATGGAGAACTAAGCCTTAGCCCAGCCACAATGTAGAGATCCTGACCCTTAGAAATTAAAAGTGAGCTGGAATCTTTAAAAGTTCGAATCTTTATAAGTAAAAAGATTTATTAAAATGAATAACAAGTGTTTTAATGGACATCAGAAGATCAAAACAATAAACCCTGTGAACATAGAAAAAAGATAAATAAAGATATGAGCAGAACTTAATACCACAGAAAACGTATAAAATTCAGGTGAGGTAGTAAGTCCAAAGAATATCCTTTGAAAAGATTTAAAAGACTCACTTTGATTAAGGAAAACACAAACATAATTAAAGAATATATAGAAAGAATCAGGACAATGTTATAGCAGAGAATATATGAAATGCCAGTAAATTTGAACATTTCTGTAAAGTTGACCATTTCCTAGCTCCTACAGTTTACCAAAACTGACACAAGAGGAAATCATTTAAGGTCATCATGTCTGCTCTTGGCATTCTCGGAATGCCCTGGCCTCAGAATGCAGCATCTGTAGTCCATGGTAACCTGCGGAGAGTGGGCGTGGCTGAGGGAGGCTGGAACACTGCCCTCACTGAGGGAGTGGGTGTGGCCATCTCTGCTGTGACTGAACAAAGGGCAGGGGAGCAGGGGGCCCAGGGCAGGGCCCTCATAGCCCGGCAGGCCCAGTGGGGTGTCACAAGCATTTAGGCCCAGGCCATAGGGCGCCTTCTTTGTCTGCACAGCTGCCCAAACTCTCACTTTTCCATTCAGGCCGCTCACTTAGTTGAAGTGTGTGTGGAACCTGTCTGCGCAGTACACCTCGCTGCACAGCTAACCATAGGTCTGGGCATCGTAGCTTGTGCCAGGTGACCAAAGTTCGCTGGCAGATATGTCCCTGGGACACACGTGGAGAGGCTCCTGCCCGGGACACAGGCCGCCCTCTGCCCCTGCCCCAAATCGGGGGCTGCAAAAAACCCTGTCTGAGTCCCCTGCGTCTAGAGGGAGTATAGGACCAACACTTGTAGAAAACGGGGTCCTCGCGGGCAACACTTTGGAGGGACACAAATAAAACTTTGCCGACTTTCTGCTGAAGCTTACGAGCGTTCACACCTAAGCCTCTTAAAAGGTCAGCTGTTTAGCTAAACATGTGCTCATGATGTAAATTTACACAATAAGGAAGAAATCAGCTACAAGGGGAGACAATCAGCAAAAAAAATCCATACCAGTATTAGATTCCCTAGGCCATCCATCAGATGTTGGAATAATCAGGTGCAAGGCTGAAAATATACATAAAACTGGAACTTAAACAACTAACAAGGATGTTTTCAAAGACTGGTAGGATCTCTCAAACATTTTTAAAGTACTTGTCATTGATAAAGCTAAATACTCAAAGGTTGTTTAATACCACAGATTAAGCATTGAGAAGAGTGAAATTATGTTGTTTTGAAAACTATGGCAGGTGAGATTTTCTGCCTAATTATATAAGAAGATTTCTTTAAAAAATAGACATTATTTTAAAGACTTATAGGCTGTGAAATAAGTTAAGTGTATTTCAAATGGCTTGTCTGCAAAGAACGGTGAGATGTAGGGAATCACAGAAAGTCAAGGGGAAAATGTCAATATATACATTGTTATATGGTGAACTAAGCCTTTGGCCAGACACAATGTAGAGGACCTGACCCTTAGAAACTTAAAAGTGAGCTGGAATCTTTAAAGTTCAAATATTTATAAGTAAATATATTTATGAAAATGAATAACCAAGTGTTTTAATTGACATCAGAAGATCAAAACAATAAACCCTGAGAACATAGAAAAAAGATAAATAAAGATATGAGCAGAACTTAATACCACAGAAAACGTATAAAATTCAGGTGAGGTAGTACGTCAAAAGAACATTCTTTGAAAAGATTTAAAAGACACACTTTGATTAAGGAAAACACAAACATAATTAAATAATATATAGAAAGAATCAGGACAATGTTATAGCAGAGAATATATGAAATGCCAGTAAATTTGAACATTTCTGTAAAGTTGACCATTTCCTAGCTCCAATAGTTTACCAAAACTGACACAAGAGGAAATCATTTAAGGTCATCATGTCTGCCCTTGGCATTCTCGGAACGTCCTGGCCACAGAATGCAGCATCTGTAGTCCATGGTAACCTGCGGAGAGTGGGCGGGGCTGAGGGAGGCTGGAACAATGCCCTTACTGAGGGAGTGGGTGTGGCCATCTCTGCTGTGACTGAACAAATGTCAGGGGAGCAGGGGCCCCAAGGCAGGGCCCTCAGAGCCCGGCAGGCACAGTGGGGTGTCGCAAGCATTTAGTCCCAGGCAATAGGGGGACTTCTTTGTCTGCGCAGCTGCCCAAACTCACAATTTTCTACTCAGGCCGCCCACTTAGCTGAAGTGTGTGTGGAACCTGTCCGCGCTGTACACCTCGCTGCACAGCTAACCATAGGTCTGGGCATCGTAGCTTCCTGCCAGGTGACCGAAGTTCGCAGGAGAGATGATTCCCAGGTTCACACGCAGAGAGGCTCCTGCACGGGCCACAGGCCGCCCATGCCCCTGCCCAATATCGGGGTCCGAAAGCAGCCCTGTCTAAGTCCCCTACCCCTAGAGGGAGTATTGGACCAACACTTCTAGAAAACGGGGTCCTTGTGGGCAACTCATTGGAGGGACACAAATAAATCTTTGCCGACTTTTTGCTGAAACTTGCGAGCGTTCACACCTAAGCCTCTTACAAGGTCAGCTGTTTAGCTAAACATGAGCTCATGATCTAAATTTACACAATAATGAAGAATTCAGCTACAAAGAGAGACAATCAGCAAAAACAATCAATACCAGAATTAGATTCCCTAGGCCATCCGTCAGATGTTGGAATAATCAGGGGCTAGGCAGAAAATATACATAAACCTGGAAATGAAACAAGGAACAAGGATGTTTTCAAAGACTGGTAGGATCATTAAAACATTTTTAAACTACATGTCATTGATAAAGCTAAATACTCAATGGTTGTTTAATACAACAAATTAAGCAGTGAGAAGAGTGAAATTATGCTGTTTAGAAAACTATGGAAGATGTGATTTTCTGCCTAATTATATAAGATGATTTCTCTAAAAAATACACATTATTTCAAAGACTTATTGCCTGTGAAATAAGTTAATGGTATTTCAAAAGGCTTGTCTGCAAATAAAGGTGAGATGTAGGGAATCACAGAAAGTCGAGGGGAAAATGTCAATATATACATTGCTATAGGGTGAACTAAGCCTTAGGCCAGCCACAATGTAGAGGACCTGACCCTTAGAAACTTAAAAGTGAGCTGGAATCTTTAAAAGTTCAAATCTTTATAAGTAAAAAGCTTTATTAAAATGAATAACCAAGAGTTTTAATGGACATCAGAAGATCAAAACAATAAACCCTGAGATCATAGAAAAAAGATAAATAAAGATATGAGCAGAATTTAATACCACAGAAAACGTATAAAATTCAGGTGAGGTAGTAAGTCCAAAGAATATTCTTTGAAAAGATTTAAAATACACACTTTGATTAAAGAAAACACAAACATAATTAAAGAATATATAGAAAGAATCAGGACAATGTTATAGCAGAGAATATATGAAATGCCAGTAAATTTGAACATTTCTGTAAAGTTGACCATTTCCTAGCTCCTACAGTTTACCAAAACTGACACAAGAGGAAATCATTTAAGGTCATCATGTCTGCTCTTGGCATTCTCGGAATGCCCTGGCCTCAGAATGCAGCATCTGAGTCCATCGTAACCTGCGGAGAGTGGGCGGGGCTGAGGGAGGCTGGAACACTGCCCTCACTGAGGGAGTGGGTGTGGCCAACTCTGCTGTGACTGAACAAAGGGCAGGGGAGCAGGGGGCCCAGGGCAGGGCCCTCAGAGCCAGGCAGGCCCAGTGGGGTGTCACAAGCATTTAGGCCCAGGCCATAGGGCGCCTTCTTTGTCTGCACAGCTGCCCAATCTCTCATTTTTCCACTCAGGCCGCCCACTTAGTTGAAGTCTGTGTGTAACCTGTCTACGCAGTACTCCTCGCTGCCCAGCTAACCATAGGTCTGGGCATCGTAGCTTCCTGCCAGGTGACCGAAGTTCGCAGGAGAGATGATTCCCAGGTTCACATGCAGAGAGTCTCCTGCCCGGGCCACAGGCCGCCCACTGCCCCTGCCCAAGTTCGGGGGCCGAAAGCAGCCCTGTCTAAGTCCCCTACCACTAGAGGGAGTATTGGACCAACACTTCTAGAGAACGGGGTCCTTCTGGGCAACTCATTGGAGGGACACAAATAAATCTTTGCCGACTTTTTGCTGAAACTTACGAGCGTTCACACCTAAGCCTCTTACAAGGTCAGCTGTTTAGCTAAGCATGAGCTCATGATCTAAATTTACACAGTAATGAAGAAATCAGCTACATAGGGAGACAATCAGCAAAAACAATCAATACCAGAATTAGATTCCCTAGGCCATCCTTGAGATGTTGGAATAATCAGGTGCTAGGCAGAAAATATACATAAACCTGGAAATGAAACAAGGAACAAGCATGTTTTCAAAGACTGGTAGGATCTCCAAAACATTTTTAAAGTACATGGCATTGATAAAGATAAATAATCAAAGGTTCTTTAATACAACAAATTAAGCAGTGAGAAGAGTGAAATTATGCTGTTTAGAAAACTATGGAAGGTGAGATTTTCTGCCTAATTATATAAGATGATTTCTCTAAAAAATACACATTATTTCAAAGACTTATTGGCTGTGAAATAAGTTAAGTTTATTTCAAATGGCTTGTCTGCAAAGATAGGTGAGATGTAGGGAATCACAGAAAGCCGAGGGGATAATATGTCAATATATACATTGCTATATGGTGAACTAAGCCTTAGGCCGGCAACAGTGTATAGGAATGGACCCTTAGAAACTTACAAGTAAGCTGGAATCTTTAAAAGTTCAAATCTTTATAAGTAAAAAGCTTTATTAAAATGAATAAACAAGTGTTTTAATTTACATCAGAAAATCAAAAAAATAAACCGTGAGAACATAGAAAAAATATAAATAAAGATACGAGCAGAACATAATACAACAGAAAACGTATAAAATTCAGGTGATTTTGTAAGTCCAAAGAATATTCTTTGAAAAGATTTAAAAGACACACTTTGATTAAGGAAAACAAAAAAAAAGTAGAGAATACACAGAAAGAATCAGGACAATGTTATAGCAGAGAACATATGAAATGCCAGTAAATTTGAACATTTCTGTAAAGTGGACCATTTCCTAGCGCCTAAACTTTACCAAAACTGACAAAAGAGGAAATCATTTATGGTCATCCCGTCTGCCCTTGGCATTCTCGGAACGCCCTGGCCTCAGAATGCAGCATCTGTAGTCCATGGTAACCTGCAGAGAGGGGGCGTGGCTGAGGGAGTTTGGAATACTGCCTTCACTGAGGGAGTGGGTGTGGCCATCTCTGCTGTGACTGAACAAAGGGCAGGGGAGCAGGGGGCCCAGGGCAGGGCCCTCAGAGCCCGGCAGGCCCAGTGGGGTGTCACAAGCATTTAGGCCCAGGCCAAAGGGCGCCTTCTTTGTCTGCACAGCTGCCCACACTCTCACTTTTCCTTTCAGGCCGCCCACTTAGTTGAAGTGTTTGTGGAACATGTCAGCGCAGTATACCTCGCTGCACAGCTATCCATAGGTCTGGGCATCGTACCTTCCTGCCAGGTGACCGAAGTTCACAGGAGAGATGATTCCTTGGTTCACACGCAGAGAGTCTCCTGCCCGGGCCACAGGCCGCCCACTGCCCATGCCCAAGATCGGGGGCCGAAAGCAGCCCTGTCTAAGTCCCCTACCACTAGAGGGAGTATTGGAACAACACTTCTAGAAAACGGGGTCCTTGTGGGCAACTCATTGGAGGGACACAAATAAATCGTTGCCGACTTTTTGCTGAAACTTACGAGCTTTCCCACCTAAGCCACTTACAAGGTCAGCTGTTTAGCTAAACATGAGCTCATGATCTAAATTTACACAATAATGAAGAAATCAGCTACAAAGGGAGACAATCAGCAAAAAGAATCAATACGAGAATTAGATTCCCTAGGCCATCCGTCACATGTTGGAATAATCAGGTGCTAGGCAGAAAATATACATAAAACTTGAAATGAAACAAAGAACCAGGAGGTTTTCAAAGGTTGGTAGGATCTCTAAAACATTTTTAAAGTACATGTCGTTGATAAACCTAAATACTCAAAGGTTGTTTAATACCACAGATTAAGCTTTGAGAAGAGTGAAATTATGTTGTTTTGAAAACTATGGCAGGTGGCATTTTCTGCCTAATTATATAAGAAGATTTCTCTAAAAAATAGACATTATTTCAAAGACTTAATGGCTGTGAAATAAGTTAAGTGTATTTCAAATGGCTTGTCTGCAAAGAAAGCTGAGATGTAGGGAATCACAGAAAGTCGAGGGGAAAATGTCAATATATACATTGCTATATGGTGAACTAAGCCTTAGGCCAGCCACAATGTAGAGGACCTGACCCTTAAAAACTTAAAAGTGAGCTGGAATCTTTAAAAGTTCAATTGTTTATAAGTAAAAAGTTTTATGAAAATGAATAACCAAGTGTTTTAATTGACATCAGAAAATCAAAACAATAAACCCTGAGAACATAGAAAAAAGATAAATAAAGATATGAGCAGAACTTAATACCACAGAAAACGTATAAAATTCAGGTGAGGTAGTAAGTCCAAAGAATATTCTTTGAAAAGATTTAAAAGACACACTTTGATTAAGGTAAACACAAACATAATTAAAGAATATATAGAAAGAATCAGGACAATGTTATAGCAGAGAATATATGAAATGCCAGTAAATTTGAACATTTCGGTAAAGTGGACCATTTCCTAGCTCCTACAGTTTACCAAAACTGACACAAGAGGGAATCATGTAAGGTCATCATGTCGGCCCTTGGCATTCTCGGAACACCCTGGCCTCAGAATGCAGCATCTGTAGTCCATGGTAACCTGCGGAGAGTGAGCGGGGCTGAGGGAGGCTGGAACACTGCCCTCACTGAGGGAGTGGGTGTGGCCATCTCTGCTGTGACTGAACAAAGGGCAGGGGAGCAGGTGGCCCAGGACAGGGCCCTCAGAGCCCGGAAGGCCCAGTGGGGTGTCACATGCATTTAGGCCCAGGCCATAGGGCGCCTTCTTTGTCTGCACAGCTGCACAAACTCTCACTTTTCCATTCAGATCACCCACTTAGTTGAAGTGTGTGTGGAACCTGTCCGTGCAGTATACCTCGCTGCACAACTAACCATAGGTCTGTGCATCGTAGCTTCCTGCCAGGTGACCGAAGTACGCAGGAGAGATGATTCCCTGGTTCACACGCAGAGAGGCTCCTGACGGGCCACAGGCCGCCCACTGCCCCTGCCCAAGATCGGGGGCGGAAAGCAGCCTTTCTATGTCCCCTATCCCTAGAGGGAGTATTGGACCAACACTTCTAGAAAACGGAGTCCTTGTGGGCAACTCATTGAGGGACACAAATAAATCTTTGCCGACTTTTTGCTGAAACTTACGAGCGTTAACACTTAAGCCTCTTACAAGGTCAGCTGTTAAGCTAAAGATGAGCTCATGATCTAAATTTACACAATAATGAAGAAATCAGCTACAAAGTGAGACAATCAGCAAAAACAATCAATACCAGAATTAGATTCCCTAGGCCATCCATCAGATGTTGGAATAATCAGGTGCTAGGCAGAAAATATACATTAACCTGGAAAAGAAACAAAAACAAGGATATTTTCAAAGACTGGTAGGATGTCTAAAACATTTTAAAGTACATGTCATTGATAAAGCTAAATACTCAAAGGTTGTGTAAGACAACTTATTCAACATTGAGAAGAGTGAAATTATGCTGTTTTGAAAACTAGGGCCGGACAGATATTCTGCCTCATTATATAAGAATATTTCTCTAAAAAATACACATTATTTCAAAGACTTATTGGCTGTGAAATAAGTTAAGGGTATTTCAAATGGCTTGTCTGCAAAGAAAGGTGAGATGTAGGAAATCACAGAAAGCCGAGGGTAAAATAGGTCAATATATAATTGCTATATGGTGAACTAAGCCTTAGGCCAGCCACAATGTAGAGGACCTCACCCTTAGAAACTTAAAAGTGAGCTGGAATCTTTAAAAGTTCAAATCTTTATAAGTAAAAAGATTTATGAAAATGAATACCCAAGTGTTTTAATTTACATCCGAATATCAAAACAATAAACCCTGAGAACATAGAAAAAAGATAAATAAAGATATGAGCAGAACTTAATACCACAGAAAAAGTATAAAATTCGGGTGAGGTAGTAAGTCCAAAGAATATTCTTTGAAAAGATTTAAAAGACACACTTTGATTAAGGAAAACACAAATATAATTAAAGAATATATAGAAAGAATCAGGACAATGTTATAGCAGAGAATAAATGAAATGCCAGTAAATTTGAACATTTGTGTAAAGTGGACCATTTCCTAGCTCCTAAAGTTTAACAAAGCTGACACAAGAGGAAATCATTTCAGGTCATCATGTCTGCCCTTGGCATTCTCGGAACGTCCTGGCCTCAGAATGCAGCATCTGTAGTCCATGGTAACCTGCGGAGAGGGGGAGGGGCTGAGGGAGGTTGGAACACTGCCCTCACTGAGGGAGTGTGTGTGGCCATCTCTGCTGTGACTGAACAAAGGCAGGGGAGCATGGGGCCCAGGGCAGGGCCCTCAGAGACCGGCAGGCCCAGTGGGATGCCACAGGCATTTAAGCCCTGGCCAAAGGGCGCCTTCTTTGTCTGCACAGCAGTCCAAACTCTCACCTTTCCACTCAGTCCGCCCTATTACTTGAAGTGTGGGTGGAAACTGTCCGCGCAGTACACCTCGCTGCACAGCTAACCATAGGTCTGGGAATCGTAGCTTCCTGCCAGGTGACCGAAGTTCGCAGGCAGATGGGTCCCTGGGACACACGCGGAGAGGCTCCTGACTGGGCCACAGGCGGCCCACTGCCCCTGCCGTAGATCGGGGGCCGCAAAGCCGCCCAGTCTGAGTCCCCTGCCTCTACAGGGAGTATTGGACCAACACTTGTAGAAAACGGGTTCCTCGCGGGCAACTCATTGGAGGGACACAAATAACTCGTTTCCGAATTTCTGCTGAAGCTTACGTGCATTCACACTTAAGACTCTTACAAGGTCAGCTGTTTAGCTAAACATGAGCTCATGATCTATATTTACTAAATAATGAAGAAATCATCTACAAGGGGAGACAATCAGCAAACACAATCAATACCAGAATTAGATACCGTAGGCCATCCATCAGATGTTGGAATAATCAGGTGCAAGGCAGAAAATATACACAAAACTGGAACTGAAACAAGGAACAAGGATGATATCAAAGACTGATAAGATGTCTAAAACATTTTTAAAGTACATGTCATTGATAAAGCTAAATACTCAATGGTTGTGTAGTACAAGAGATTCATAGTTCAGAAAAGTGAAATTATGCACTTTTGAAAACTATGGCAGGTCAGATTTCCTGCCTAATTATATAAGACGATTTTTCTAAAAAATACACATTATTTCAAAGACTTATTGGCTGTCAAATAAGTTATGGGAATTGCAAATGGCTTGTCTGCCAAGAAAGGTGAGATGTAGGGAATCACAGAAAGTCGAGGGCAAAATAGGTCAATGTATAATTGATATATGGTGAACTAAGCCTTAGGCCAGCAACAATGTAGAGGACCTGACCCTTAGAAACTTACAAGTAAGCTGGAATCCTCAAAATTTCAAATCTTTATAAGTAAAAATATTTATTAAAATGAATAACCAAGTGTTGTAATTGACATCAGAAGATCAATACATTAAGCCCTGAGAACAGAGAAAAAAGATAAAGATTTGAGCAGAACTTAATACCACATAAAACGTATAAAATTCAGGTGATGTAGTAAGTCCGAAGAATATTCTTTGAAAAGATTTAAAAGACAGAGTTTTATTAAGGAAAACAAAAAAAAAGTAAAGCATATACAGAAAGTATTAGGATAAAGTTATAGCAGAGAAAATATGAAATGCCCGTAAATTTGAACATTTCTGTAAAGTGGACCATTTCCTAGCTCCTAAATTTTACCAAAATTGACACAAGTGGAAATCATTTAAGGTCATCATGTCTTCCCTTGGCATTCTAGGAACGCCCTGGCCTCAGAATGCAGCATCTGTAGTCCATGGTAACCTGCGGAGAAGGGGCGGAGCTGAGGGAGGTTGGAACACTGCCCTCACAGAGGAGAGGGTGTGGCATTCTCTGCTGTGAATGAACAAAGAGCAGGGGAATAAGGGGAGCATGGCAGGGCCCTCAGAGGCCTGCAGGCCCAGTGGGGTGTCACAAGCATTTAGGCCCAGGGAAAGGGCACCATCTTTGTCTGCACAGCTGCCCAAACTCTCACCTTTCCCCTCAGGCCGCCCTCTTATTTGAAGTGTGTGTGGAACCTGTCGGCACAGTACACCTCGCTGCACAGCTAACCATATGTCTGGGCATCGTAGCTTCCTGAGAGGTGACTGAAGTTCGCAGGCAGATGGGTCCCTGGGAAACACGCGGACAGGCTCCTGCCCAGGCCACCGGTCGCCCACTGCCCCTGCCCCAGATTGGGGATCGCAAAGCAGCCGCCTCTGATTCCCCTGCCTCAAGAGGGAGGATTGGAACAACTCTTGTAGAAAATGGGGTCCTCACGGGCAACTCATTTGAGGGACACAAATAAACCATTGCCGCCTTCTGCTGAAGCTTACGAGCAATCACACCTAAGCCTCTTACAAGGTAAGCTGTTTAGCTCAACATGTGCTCATGATCTAAATTTACACAATAATTAAGAAATCAGTTACAAGAGGAGAGAATCAGCAAAAACAATCAATACCAGAATTAGATTCTGTAGGCCATCCATCAGATGTTGGAATAATCAGGTGCAAGGCAGAAAATATACACAAAACTGGAACTGAAACAAGGAACAAGGATGTTTTCAAATCCTGATAGGATCTCTAAAACATTTTTAAAGTACATGTCATTGATAAAACCAAATACTCAAAGGTTGCTTAATACAACAAATTCATCATTGAGAAGAGTGAAATTATGCTGTTTTGAAAACTATGGCAGGTCAGATTTTCTGCCTAATTATATAAGAAGATGTATCTAAAAAATTCACATTATTTCAAAGACTTATTGGCTGTGAAATAAGATAAGGATATTTCAAATGGCTTGTCTGCAAAGAAAGGTGAGATGTAGGAAATCACAGAAAGCCGAGGGAAAAATAGGTTAATATATACATTGCTGTATGGTGAATTAAGCCTTAGGCCAGCCACAATGTAGAGGACGTGACCCTTAGAAATTTACAGGTAAGCTGGAATCTTCAAAAGTTCAAATCTTTATAAGTAAAATGATTTATGAAAATGAATAACCAAGTGTTTTAATTGACATCAGAAGATCAAATTAATAAACCATGAGAACATAGAAAAAAGATAAATAAAGATATGAGCAGAACTTAATACAACAGAAAACGTATAAAATTCAGGTGATGTAGTAAGTCTGAAGAATATTCTTTGAAAAGACTTAAAAGACACACTTTGATTAAGGAAAACAAAAACATAAGTAAAAAATATAGAACAGAATCAGAACAATGTTATACCAGAGAATATCTGAAATTCCAGTAAATTTGAACATTTGTGTAAAGTGGACCATTTCCTAGCTCCTACTGTTTACCAAAACTGACACAAGAGGAAATCATTTAAGGTCATCATGCCTGCCCTTGGCATTCTCGGAACGCCCTGGCCTCAGAATGCAGCATCTGTAGTCCATGGTAACCTGTGGAGAGGGGGCGGGGATGAGGGAGTTTGGAACACTGCCCTCACTGAGGGAGTGTGTGTGGCCATCTCTGCTGTGACTGAACAAAGGGCAGGGGAGAAGGGGGACGAGGGCAGGGCCCTCAGAGCCCAGCATTCCCATTGGGGTTTCACAAGCATTTAGGCCCATTGCAAAGGGCGTCTTCTTTGCCTGCACAGCTGCCCAAACTCTCACCTTTACCCTCAGGCAGCCCTCTTACTTGAAGTGTGTGTGGAAGCTGTCCGTGCAGTACACCTCACTGCAGAGCTAACCATAGGTCGGGCATCGTAGCATCCTGCCGGTTGACCAAAGTTTGCAGGCAGATGTTCTCTGTGACACACGTGGAGAGCCTCCTGCCCAGGCCACAGGCCGCCCACTGCCCCTGCCCCAGATCGGGGGCCGCAAACAGCCCTTTCTTAGTCCCCTGCCACTAGAGGGTGTATTGGACCAACACTTGTAGAAAACGGGGTCCTCGCGGGCAACTCATTGGAGAGACACAAATAAATCTTTGCCGACTTTCTGCTGAAGCTTACGAGCGTTCACACCTAAGACTCTTACAAGGTCAGCTGTTTCTGTAAACATGAGCTCATCATCTAAATTTACACAATAATGAAGAAATCAGCTACAAGGGGAAACAATCACCAAAAACAATCAATACCAGAATTAGATTCCCTAGGCCATCCATCAGATGTTGGAATAATCAGGTGCAAGGCAGAAAATATACACAAAACTGGAACTGAAACAAGGAACAAGGATGTTTTCAAAGAATGGTAGGGTCTCTAAAACATTTTTAAAGTACTTGTCATTGATAAAGCTGAATACTCAAAGGTTGTGTAATACAACAGATTCATCATTGAGAAGACAGAAATTATGCTGTTTTGAAAACTATGGCAGGTGAGATTTTCTGCCTCATTATATAAGAAGATTTCTCTAAAAAATACACATTATTTCAAAGACTTATTAGCTGTGAAATAAGTTAAGTGTATTTCAAATGGCTTGTCTGCAAAGAAAGCAGAGATGTAGGAAATCACAGAAAGCCGAGGGGAGAATAGGTGAATATATACATTGCTATATGGTGAACTAAGCCTTAGGCCAGCAACAATGTAGAGGTCCTGACCCTTAGAAACTTACAAGTAAGCTGGAACCTTCAAAATTTCAAATCTTTATAAGTAAAACGTTTTATTAAAATGAATAACCAAGTGTTTTAATTGACATCAGAAGATCAAAATATTAAGCCCTGAGAACATAGAAAAAAGTTAAATAAAGATATGAGCAGAACTTAATACGAAAGAAAACGTATACAATTCAGGTGACGTAGTAAGGCCAAAGAATTTTCTTTAAAAGATTTAAAAGACAGAGTTTGATTAAGGAAAACAAAAACATAAGTAAAGCATATACAGAAAGAATAAGGACAATGTTATAGCAGATAATATATGAAATGCCCGTAAATTTGAACATTTCTGTAAAGTGGACCATTTCCTAGCTCCTAAAGTTTACCAAAACTGACACAAGAGGAAATCATTTAAGTTCATCATGTCTGCCCTTGGCATCCTCGGAATGCCCTGTCCTCAGAATGCTGCATCTGTAGTCCATGGTAACCTGCGGAGAGGGGGCGGGGCTGAGGGAGTTTGGAACACTGCCCACACTGAGGGAGTAGGTGAGGCCATCTCTGCTGTGACTGAACAAATGGCAGGGGAACAAGGGTCCCAGGGAGGGGCCCTCAGAGCCGGGCAGTCCCAGTGGGGTGTCACAAGCATTTAGGCCCAGGCCAAAGGACGCCATCTTTGTCTGCACAGCTGCCCAAACTCTCACCTTTCCCCTCAGGCCGCCCTCTTACTTGAAGTGTGTGTGGAACCTGTCCGCGCAGTACACCTCCCTGAACAGCTAACCATAGGTCTGGGCATCGTAGCATCCTGACAGGTGACCGAAGTTCGCACGCAGAGGGGTCACTGGGAGAGACGTGGAGAGGTTCCTGCCCGGGCCAGAGGCCGCACAGAGCCCCTTGCCATGATCCGGGTCTGCAAACATCCCTCTATGAGTCCCCTGTCACTAGAGGGAGTATTGGACCAACATTTGTAGAAAACGGGGTCCTCGCGGGCAACTCATTGGAGGGACACAAGTAAATCTTTGCCGACTTTTTGCTGAAGCTTACGAGCGTTCACACCTAAGGCTCATACAAGGTCAGCTGTTTAGCTAAACATGAGCTCATCATCTAAATTTACAAAATAATGAAGAAATCAGCTACAAGGGGAAACAATCACGAAAACCCATCAATATCAGAATTAGATTCCTTAGGCCATCAATCAGATTTTGGAATAATCAGGTGCAAGGCAGAAAATATACACAAAACTGGAACTGAAACAAGGAACAAGGATGTTTTCAAAGACTGGTAGGATCTCTAAAACATTTTTAAAGTACATGTCATTGATAAAGGTAAATACTCAGAGGTTGTGTAAGACAACAGATTCATCATTGAGAAGAGTGAAATAATGCTCTTTTGAAAACTATGGCAGGTCAGATTTTCTGCCTAATTATATAAGAACATTTCTCTAAAAAATACGCATTATTTCAACCACTTATTGGCTGTGAAATAAGTTAAGGGTATTTCAAATGGCTTGTCTGCAAAGAAAGGTGAGATGTAGGAAATCACAGAAAGCCGAGGGGAAAATAGGTCAATATATACATTGCTATATGGTGAACTAAATCTTAGGCCAGCAACAATGTAGAGGACCTGACCCTTATAAACTTACAAGTAAGCTGGAATCTTCAAAAGTTGAAATCTTTATAAGTAAAAAGATTTATGAAAATGAATAACCAAGTGTTTTAATTGACATCAGAAGATCAAAACAATAAACCCTGAGAACATAGAAAAAAGATAAATAAAGATATGAGCAGAACTTTATACAACAGAAAACGTATAAAATTCAGGTGATGTAGTAAGTCCAAAGAATTTTCTTTGAAAAGATTTAAAAGACACACTTTGATTAAGGAAAACAAAAACATAAGTGAAGAATATACAGAAAGAATCAGGACAATGATATAGCAGAGAATATCTGAAATGCCAGAAAATTTGATCATTTCTGTAAAGTGGACCATTTCCTAGTTCCTAAAGTTTACCAAAACTGACACAAGAGGAAATCATTTAAGGTCATCATGTCTGCCCTTGGCATTCTCGCAACGCCATGGCCTCAGAATGCAGCATATGTAGTCCATGGTAACCTGCGGATAGGGGGCGGCGCTGAGGGAGGTTGGAACACTGCCCTCACTGAGTGAGTGGGTGCAGCCATCTCTGCCGTGACTGAACAAAGGGCAGGGGAGCAGGAGGCCCAGGGCAGGGCCCTCAGAGCCCGGCAGTCACAGTGGGTTGTCACAAGCATTTAGGCCCAGGCCAAAGGATGCCTTCTTTGTCTGCACAACAGCCCAAACTCTCACATTTCCCCTCAGGCCGCCCTCTTATTTGAAGTGTGTGTGGAACCTGTCTGTGCAGTACACCTCGCTTCAGAGATAACCATAGGTCCGGGCATAGTAGCTTCCTGCAGGTTGACCGAAGTTCTCAAGCAGATGGGTCCCTGGTAAACACGCGGAGAGGCTCCTGCCCGGGCCTCAGGCCGCCCACTGCCCCTGCCCAAGATCGGGGGCTGCAAAGCAGCTCTCTCTGAGTCCCCTGCCTCTAGAGCGTGTATTGAATCAACACTTGTAGAAAACGGGGTCCTCGCAGGCAACTCATTGGAGGGACACAAATAAATCTTTGTGGACTTTCTGCTGAAGCTTAAGTGCGTTCACACCTAAGCCTCTTACAATGTCAGCTGTTTAGCTAAACATGAGCTCATGATCTAAATTTACACAATAATGAAGAAATCAGCTACAAGGGGAGACAATCAGCAAAAACCATCAATACCAGAATTAGATTCCCAAGCCCATCTATCAGATGTTGGAATAATCAGGGGCAAGGCAGAAAATATACATAAAACTGGAAATGAAACAAGGAACAGGGATGTTTTCAAAGACGGGTAGGATCTCTAAAACATTTTTAAAGTATATGTCATTGATAATGCTAAATACTCAAAGGTTCTGTAATACAACAGATTCATCATTGAGAAGAGGGAAATTATGCTGTTTTGAAAACTATGGCAGGTCAGATTTTCTGCCTAATTATATAAGAAGATTTCTCTAAAAAATACACATTATTTCAAAGACTATTTGGCTGTGAAATAAGTTAAGGGTATTTCAAATGGCTTGTCTGCAAAGAAAGGTGAGATGTATGGAATCACAGAAAGCCGAGGAGAAAATAGGTCAATATATACATTGCTATATGGTGAACTAAGCCTTAGGCCAGCAGCAGTGTAGAGTACACGACCCTTAGAAACTTACAAGTAAGCAGTAATCTTCAAAAGTTCAAATCTTTATAAGAAAAAGATTTATTAAAATGAATAACCAAGTGTTTTAATTCGCATCAGAAGATCAAAACAATAAACCCTGAGAACATAGAAAAAAGATAAATAAAGATATGAGCAGAACTTAATACAACAGGAAACGTATAAAATTCAGGTGATGTAGTAAGTCCAAAGAATATTCATTGTAAATATTTAAAAGACACAATTTGATTAAGGAAAACAAAAAAAAAAGTAAAGAATATACAGAAAGAATCAGGACAATGTTATAGCAGAGAAGATCTGAAATGCCAGTAAATTTGAACATTTCTGTAAAGTGGACCATTTCCTAGCTCCTAAAGTTTACCAAAACTGACACAAGAGCAAATCATTTAAGGTCATCATGTCTGCCCTTGGCATTCTCGGAACGCCCTGGCCTCAGAATGCAGCATCTGTATTCCAATGTAAACTGCGGAGCGGGGGCACGGCTGAGGGAGGTTGGAACACTGCCCTCACTGAGGGAGTGGGTGTGGCCATCTCTGCTGTGACGGAACAAAGGGCAGGGGAGCAGGGCGTCCAGGGCAGGGCCCTAAGAGCCCGGCATGCCCAGTGGGGTGTCACAAGCATTTAGGCCCAAGCCAAAGGGCGCCTTCTTAGTCTGCACAACTGCCCAAACTCTCACTTTTCCACTCAACCTGCCCTCTTACGTGAAGTGTGTGTGGAACCTGTCCGAGCAGTACACCTTCCTGCACAGCTAACCATAGGTCTGGGAATCGTAGCTCCCTGCCAGGTGACCGAAGTTTGCAGGCAGATACGTCCATGGGACACACGCGGAGAGGCTCCTGCCCGGGCAACAGGGTTCCAACTGCCCCTGCACCAGATTGGGTGTCGCAAAGCAACCTTGTCTGTGTCCCTGCCTCTAGAGGGAGTATTGGACAATCACTTGTAGAAAACTGGGTCCTCGCGGGCCACTCATTGGAGGGACACAAATAATTATTTGCCGACTTTCTGATGAAGCTTACGAGAGTTCACACCTAAGCGTCTTACAAGGTCAGCTGTTTAGCTAAACATGAGCTCATGATCTAAATTTACACAATAATGAAGAAATCAGCTACAAGGGGGAGACAATCAGCAAAAACAATCAATACCAGAATTAGATTCCCTAGGACATCCATCAGATGTTGTAATAATCAGGTGCAAGGCAGAAAATATACATAAAACTGGAACTGAAACAAGGAACTAGGATGTTTTCAAAGACTGGTAGGATCTCTAAAACATTTTTAAAGTACATGTCATTGATAAAGCTAAATACTCAAAGGTTGTGTCATACAACAGATTCATCACTGAGAAGAGTGAAATTATGCTGTTTTGAAAACTATGTCAGGTCAGATTTTCTGCCTAATTATATAAGAAGATTTCTCTAAAAATTACACATTATTTCAAAGACTTATTGGCTGTGAAATAAGTTAAGGGTATTTCAAATGGCTTGTCTGCAAAGAGAGGTGAGATGTAGGGAATCATAGAAAGTCGAGGGGAAAATAGGTCAATATATACATTGCTCTATGGTGAACTAAGCCTTACGCGAGCAACAATGTAGAGGACCTGACCCTTAGAAACTTACATGTAAGTTGGAATCTTCAAAAGTTCAAATCTTTATATGTAAAAAGATTTATGAAAATGAATAACCAAGTGTTTTAATTGACATCAGAAGATCAAAACAATAAACCCTGAGAACATAGAAAAAAGATAAATAAAGATATGAGCAGAACTTAATACAACAGAAAATGTATAAAATTCAGGTGATGTAGTAAGTCCAAAGAATATTTTGTAAAATAATTAAAAGACACACTTTGATTAAGGAAATCAAAAACATAAGTAAAGAATATACAGAAAGAATCAGGACAATGTTATAGCAGAGAACATCTGGAATGCCAGTAAATTTGAACATTTCTGTAAAGTGGACCATTTCCTAGCTCCTAAAGTTTATCAAAACTGACACTAGAGGAAACCATTTAAGAACATTATGTCTGCCCTTGGCATTCTCGGAACGCCCTGGACTCAGAATGCAACATCTGTAGTCCATGGTAACCTGCGGAGAGGGGGCGGGGCTGAGGGAGTTTGGAACACTGCCCTCACTGAGGGAGTGGGTGTGGCCATTTCTGCTGTGACTGAACAAAGGGCAGTGGAGCAGAGAGTCTGGGCAGGGCCCTCAGAGCCCGGCAGGCCCAGTGGGGTGTCACAAGCATTTAGGCCCAGGCCAAAGGGCGCCTTCTTTGTCTGCACAGCTAGCCAAACTCTCACCTTTCCACTCAGCCCGCCCTCTTACTTGAAGTGTGTGTGTAACCTGTCCACGCAGTACACCTCGCTGCACAGCTAACCATAGGTCTGGGCATCGTAGCTTCTTGCCAGGAGACCGACGTTCGCAGGCAGATGGGTAATTGGGACACACGCTGAGAGGCTCCTGCACGGGCCACAGGACTCCAACTGACCCTGTACCACATCGGGGGCCGCAAACCAACCTTTTATGAGTCCGTGCTTCAAGAGGGAGTATTGGACCAACACTTGTAGAAAACTGGGTCCTCGCGGGCCACTCATTGGAGGGACACAAATAAATCTTTGCCGACTTTCTGATGAAGCTTACGAGATTTCAAACCTAAGCCTCTTACAAGGTCAGCTGTTTAGCTAAACATGAGCTCATGATCTAAATTTACACAATAATGAAGAAATCAGCTACAAGTGGGAGACAATCAGCAAAAACAATCAATACCAGAAATAGATTCCCTAGGCAATCAATCAGATGTTGGAATAATCAGGTGCAAGGCAGAAAATATACCTAAAACTGGAACTGAAACAAGGAACAAGGATGTTTCCAAAGACTGGTAGGATAACTAAATCATTTTTAAAGTACATGTCATTGATAATGCTAAATACTCAAATGTTATGTAATACAACAGATTCATCATTGAGAAGAGTGAAATTATGCTGTTTTGAAAACTATGGCAGGTCAGATTTTCTGCCTCATTATATAAGAAGATTTCTCTAAAAAATACACATTATTTCAAAGACTTATTGGCTGTGAAATAAGATAAGGGTATTTCAAATGGCTTGTCTGCAAAGAAAGGTGAGATGTAGGGAATCACAGAAAGTCGCGGGGAAAATAGGTCAATATATACTTTGCTATATGGTGAACTAAGCCTTAGGCCAGCAACAATGTAGAGGACCTGACCCTTAGAAACTTACAAGTAAGTCGGAATCTTCAAAAGTTCAAATCTTTATAAGTAAAAAGATTTATGAAAATGAATAACTAGGTGTTTTAATTGGCATCAGAAGATCAAAACAATAAACCCTGAGAACATAGAAAAAAGATAAATAAAGATATGAGCAGAACTTAATACAACAGAAATCGTATAAAATTCAGGTGATGTAGTAAGTCTGAAGAATATTCTTTGAAAAGACTTAAAAGACACACTTTGATTAAGGAAAACAAAAACATAAGTAAAAAATATAGAACAGAATCAGAACAATGTTATACCAGAGAATATCTGAAATTCCAGTAAATTTGAACATTTGTGTAAAGTGGACCATTTCCTAGCTCCGACTGTTTACCAAAACTGACACAAGAGGAAATCATTTAAGGTCATCATGCCTGCCCTTGGCATTCTCGGAACGCCCTGGCCTTACAATGCAGCATCTGTAGTCCATGGTAACCTGTGGAGAGGGGGCGGGGCTGAGGGAGTTTGGAACACTGCCCTCACTGAGGGAGTGGGTGTGGCCATCTCTGCTGTGACTGAACAAAGGGCAGGGGAGAAGGGGGACGAGGGCAGGGCCCTCAGAGCCCAGCATTCCCATTGGGGTGTCACAAGCATTTAGGCCCATTGCAAAGGGCGTCTTCTTTGCCTGCACAGCTGCCCAAACTCTCACCTTTACCCTCAGGCAGCCCTCTTACTTGAAGTGTGTGTGGAAGCTGTCCGTGCAGTACACCTCACTGCAGAGCTAACCATAGGTCGGGCATCGTAGCATCCTGCCGGTTGACCAAAGTTTGCAGGCAGATGTTCTCTGTGACACACGTGGAGAGCCTCCTGCCAAGGCCACAGGCCGCCCACTGCCCCTGCCCCAGATCGGGGGCCGCAAACAGCCCTTTCTTAGTCCCCTGCCACTAGAGGGTGTATTGGACCAACACTTGTAGAAAACGGGGTCCTCGCGGGCAACTCATTGGAGAGACACAAATAAATCTTTGCCGACTTTCTGCTGAAGCTTACGAGCGTTCACACCTAAGACTCTTACAAGGTCAGCTGTTTCTGTAAACATGAGCTCATCATCTAAATTTACACAATAATGAAGAAATCAGCTACAAGGGGAAACAATCACCAAAAACAATCAATACCAGAATTAGATTCCCTAGGCCATCCATCAGATGTTGGAATAATCAGGTGCAAGGCAGAAAATATACACAAAACTGGAACTGAAACAAGGAACAAGGATGTTTTCAAAGAATGGTAGGGTCTCTAAAACATTTTTAAAGTACTTGTCATTTGTAAAGCTGAATACTCAAAGGTTGTGTAATACAAGAGATTCATCATTGAGAAGACAGAAATTATGCTGTTTTGAAAACTATGGCAGGTGAGATTTTCTGCCTCATTATATAAGAAGATTTCTCTAAAAAATACACATTATTTCAAAGACTTATTAGCTGTGAAATAAGTGAAGTGTATTTCAAATGGCTTGTCTGCAAAGAAAGCAGAGATGTAGGAAATCACAGAAAGCCGAGGGGAGAATAGGTGAATATATACATTGCTATATGGTGAACTAAGCCTTAGGCCAGCAACAATGTAGAGGACCTGACCCTTAGAAACTTACAAGTAAGCTGGAACCTTCAAAATTTCAAATCTTTATAAGTAAAACGTTTTATTAAAATGAATAACCAAGTGTTTTAATTGACATCAGAAGATCAAAACATTAAGCCCTGAGAACATAGAAAAAAGATAAATAAAGATATGAGCAGAACTTAATACGAAAGAAAACGTATACAATTCAGGTGATGTAGTAAGGCCAAAGAATTTTCTTTAAAAGATTTAAAAGACAGAGTTTGATTAAGGAAAACAAAAACATAAGTAAAGCATATACAGAAAGAATAAGGACAATGTTATAGAAGATAATATATGAAATGCCCGTAAATTTGAACATTTCTGTAAAGTGGACCATTTCCTAGCTCCTAAAGTTTACCAAAACTGACACAAGAGGAAATCATTTAAGTTCATCATGTCTGCCCTTGGCATCCTCGGAATGCCCTGTCCTCAGAATGCTGCATCTGTAGTCCATGGTAACCTGCGGAGAGTGGGCGGGGCTGAGGGAGTTTGGAACACTGCCCACACTGAGGGAGTGGGTGAGGCCATCTCTGCTGTGACTGAACAAATGGCAGGGGAACAATGGTCCCAGGGAGGGGCCCTCAGAGCCGGGCAGTCCCAGTGGGGTGTCACAAGCATTTAGGCCCAGGCCAAAGGACGCCATCTTTGTCTGCACAGCTGCCCAAACTCTCACATTTCCCCTCAGGCCGCCGTCTTATTTAAAGTGTGTGTGGAACCTGTCCGCGCAGTACACCTCCCTGAACAGCTAACCATAGGTCTGGGCATCGTAGCATCCTGACAGGTGACCGAAGTTCGCACGCAGAGGGGTCACTGGGAGAGACGTGGAGAGCTTCCTGCCCGGGCCAGAGGCCGCACAGGGCCCCTTGCCATGATCCGGGTCTGCAAACAGCCCTCTCTGAGTCCCCTGCCACTAGAGGGAGTATTGGACCAACATTTGTAGAAAACGGGGTCCTCGCGGGCAACTCATTGGAGGGACACAAGTAAATCTTTGCCGACTTTTTGCTGAAGCTTACGAGCGTTCACACCTAAGGCTCATACAAGGTCAACTGTTTAGCTAAACATAAGCTCATCATCTAAATTTACAAAATAATGAAGAAATCAGCTACAAGGGGAAACAATCACGAAAAACTATCAATATCAGAATTAGATTCCTTAGGCCATCAATCAGATGTTGGAATAATCAGGTGCAAGGCAGAAAATATACACAAAACTGGAACTGAAACAAGGAACAAGGATGTTTTCAAAGACTGGTAGGATCTCTAAAACATTTTTAAAGTACATGTCATTGATAAAGGTAAATACTCAGAGGTTGTGTAAGACAACAGATTCATCATTGAGAAGAGTGAAATAATGCTCTTTTGAAAACTATGGCAGGTCAGATTTTCTGCCTAATTACATAAGAACATTTCTCTAAAAAATACGCATTATTTCAACCACTTATTGGCTGTGAAATAAGTTAAGGGTATTTCAAATGGCTTGTCTGCAAAGAAAGGTGAGATGTAGGAAATCACAGAAAGCCGAGGGGAAAATAGGTCAATATATACATTGCTATATGGTGAACTAAACCTTAGGCCAGCAACAATGTAGAGGACCTGACCCGTATAAACTTACAAGTAAGCTGGAATCTTCAAAAGTTGAAATCTTTATAAGTAAAAAGATTTATGAAAATGAATAACCAAGTGTTTTAATTGACATCAGAAGATCAAAACAATAAACCCTGAGAACATAGAAAAAAGATAATAAAGATATGAGCAGAACTTAATACAACAGAAAACGTATAAAATTCAGGTGATGTAGTAAGTCCAAAGAATTTTCTTTGAAAAGATTTAAAAGACACACTTTGATTAAGGAAAACAAAAACATAAGTGAAGAATATACAGAAAGAATCAGGACAATGATATAGCAGAGAATATCTGAAATGCCAGTAAATTTGAACATTTCTGTAAAGTGGACCATTTCCTAGTTCCTAAAGTTTACCAAAACTGACACAAGAGGAAATCATTTAAGGTCATCATGTCTGCCCTTGGCATTCTCGGAACGCCATGGCCTCAGAATGCAGCACATGTAGTCCATGGTAACCTGCGGATAGGGGGCGGCGCTGAGGGAGGTTGGAACACTGCCCTCACTGATGGAGTGGGTGCAGCCATCTCTGCCGTGACTGAACAAAGGGCAGGGGAGCAGGAGGCCCAGGGCAGGGCCCTCAGAGCCCGGCAGTCCCAGTGGGTTGTCACACCATTTAGGCCCAGGCCAAAGGATGCCTTCTTTGTCTGCACAGCAGCCCAAACTCTCACATTTCCCCTCAGGCCGCTCTCTTATTTGAAGTGTGTGTGGAACCTGTCTGTGCAGTACACCTCGCTTCAGAGATAACCATAGGTCCGGGCATAGTAGCTTCCTGCAGGTTGACCGAAGTTCTCAAGCAGATGGGTCCCTGGTAAACACACGGAGAGGCTCCTGCCCGTGCCACAGGCCGCCCACTGCCCCTGCCCCAGATCGGGAGCTGCAAAGCAGCTCTCTCTGAGTCCCCTGCCTCTAGAGGGTGTATTGAATCAACACTTGTAGAAAACGGGGTCCTCGCAGGCAACTCATTGGAGGGACACAAATAAGTCTTTGCGGACTTTCTGCTGAAGCTTACGTGCGTTCACACTTAAGCCTCTTACAAGGTCAGCTGTATAGCTAAACATGAGCTCATGATCTAAATTTACACAATAATGAAGAAATCAGCTACAAGGGGAGACAATCAGCAAAAACCATCAATACCAGAATTAGATTCCCAAGCCCATCTATCAGATGTTGGAATAATCAGGTGCAAGGCAGAAAATATACATAAAACTGGAAATGAAACAAGGAACAAGGATGTTTTCAAAGACGGGTAGGATCTCTATAACATTTTTAAAGTATATGTTATTGATAATGCTAAATACTCAAAGGTTCTGTAATACAACAGATTCATCATTGAGAAGAGTGAAATTATGCTGTTTTGAAAACTATGGCAGGTAAGATTTTCTGCCTAATTATATAAGAAGATTTCTCTAAAAAATACACATTATTTCAAAGACTATTTGGCTGTGAAATAAGTTAAGGGTATTTCAAATGGCTTGTCTGCAAAGAAAGGTGAGATGTAGGGAATCACAGAAAGCCGAGGAGAAAATAGGTCAATATATACATTGCTATATGGTGAACTAAGCCTTAGGCCAGCAGCAGTGTAGAGTACACGACCATTAGAAACTTACAAGTAAGCTGGAATCTTCAAAAGTTCAAATCTTTATAAGAAAAAGATTTATTAAAATGAATAACCAAGTGTTTTAATTGACATCAGAAGATCAAAACAATAAAACCTGAGAACATAGAAAAAAGATAAATAAAGATATGAGGAGAACTTAATACAACAGAAAACGTATAAAATTCAGGTGATGTAGTAAGTCCAAAGAATATTCATTGAAAAGATTTAAAAGACACAATTTGATTAAGGAAACCAAAAAAAAAGTAAAGAATATACAGAAAGAATCAGGACAATGTTACAGCAGAGAAGATCTGAAATGCCAGTAAATTTGAACATTTCTGTAAAGCGGACCATTTCCTAGCTCCTAAAGTTTACCAAAACTGACACAAGAGGAAATCATTTAAGGTCATCATCTCTGCCCTTGGCATTCTCGGAACACCCTGGCCTCAGAATGCAGCATCTGTATTCCATGGTAAACTGCCAAGAGGGGGCACGGCTGAGGGAGGTTGGAACACTGCCCTCACTGAGGGAGTGTGTGCGGCCATCTCTGCTGTGACGGAACAAAGGGCAGGGGAGCAGGGCGTCCAGGGCAGGGCCCTCAGAGCCCGGCATGCCCAGTGGGGTGTCACAAGCATTTAGGCCCAAGCCAAAGGGCGCCTTCTTGTTCTGCACAACTGCCCAAACTCTCACTTTTCCACTCAACCCGCCCTCTTACGTGAAGTGTGTGTGGAACCTGTCCGAGCAGTACACCTTCCTGCACAGCTAACCATAGGTCTGGGAATCGTAGCTCCCTGCCAGGTGACCGAAGTTTGCAGGCAGATACGTCCCTGGGACACACGCGGAGAGGTTCCTGCCCGGGCAACAGGGTTCCAACTGCCCCTGCACCAGATTGGGTGCCGCAAAGCAACCTTGTCTGTGTCCCTGCCTCTAGAGGGAGTATTGGACAATCACTTGTAGAAAACTGGGTCCTCGCGGGCCACTCATTGTAGGGACACAAATAATTATTTGCCGACTTTCTGATGAAGCTTACGAGAGTTCACACCTAAGCGTTTTACAAGGTCAGCTGTTTAGCTAAACATGAGCTCATGATCTAAATTTACACAATAATGAAGAAATCAGCTACAAGGGGGAGACAATCAGCAAAAACAATCAATACCAGAATTAGATTCCCTAGGACATCCATCAGATGTTGTAATAATCAGGTGCAAGGCAGAAAATATACATAAAACTGGAACTGAAACAAGGAACTAGGATGTTTTCAAAGACTGGTAGGATCTCTAAAACATTTTTAAAGTACATGTCATTGATAAAGCTAAATACTCAAAGGTTGTGTCATACAACAGATTCATCACTGAGAAGAGTGAAATTATGCTGTTTTGAAAAGTATGGCAGGTCAGATTTTCTGCCTAATTATATAAGAAGATTTCTCTAAAAATTACACATTATTTCAAAGACTTATTGGCTGTGAAATAAGTTAAGGGTATTTCAAATGGCTTGTCTGCAAAGAGAGGTGAGATGTAGGGAATCATAGAAAGTCGAGGGGAAAATAGGTCAATATATACATTGCTCTATGGTGAACTAAGCCTTAGGCGAGCAACAATGTAGAGGACCTGACCCTTAGAAACTTACACGTAAGTTGGAATCTTCAAAAGTTCTAATCTTTATATGTAAAAAGATTTAGGAAAATGAATAACCAAGTGTTTTAATTGACATCAGAAGATCAAAACAATAAACCCTGAGAACATAGAAAAAAGATAAATAAAGATATGAGCAGAACTTAATACAACAGAAAACGTATAAAATTCAGGTGATGTATTAAGTGCAAAGAATATTTTGTAAAAGATTTAAAAGACACACTTTGATTAAGGAAAACAAAAACATATGTAAAGAATATACAGAAAGAATCAGGACAATGTTATAGCAGAGAACATCTTGAATGCCAGTAAATTTGAACATTTCTGTAAAGTGGACCATTTCCTAGCTCCTAAAGTTTACCAAAACTGACACTAGAGGAAACCATTTAAGATCATTATGTCTGCCCTTGACATTCTCGGAACGCCCTGGACTCAGAATGCAACATCTGTAGTCCATGGTAACCTGCGGAGAGGGGAAGGGGCTGAGGGAGTTTGGAACACTGCCCTCACTGAGGGAGTGGGTGTGGCCATTTCTGCTGTGACTGAACAAAGGTCAGTGGAGCAGAGAGTCTGGGCATGGCCCTCAGAGCCCGGCAGGCCCAGTGGGGTGTCACAAGCATTTAGGCCCAGGCCAAAGGGCGCCTTCTTTGTCTGCACAGCTAGCCAAACTCTCACCTTTCCACTCAGCCCGCCCTCTTACGTGAAGTGTGTGTGGAACCTGTCCATGCAGTACAACTTGCTGCACAGCTAACCATAGGTCTGGGCATCGTAGCTTCCTGCAAGGAGACCGAAGTTCGCAGGCAGATGGGTAGTTGGGACACACGCTGTGAGGCTCCTGCACGGGCCACAGGACGCCAACTGACCCTGTAACACATCGGGGGCTGCAAAGCAACCTTTTCTGAGTCCGTGCCTCAAGAGGGAGTATTGGACCAACACTTTTAGAAAACTGGGTGCTCGCGGGCCACTCATTGGAGGGACACAAATAAATCTTTGCCGTCTTTCTGATGAAGCTTATGAGAGTTCAAACCAAAGCCTCTTACAACGTCAGCTGTTTAGCTAAACATGAGCTCATGATCTAAATTTACACAATAATGAAGAAATCAGCTACAAGGGGAGACTATCAGCAAAAACCATCAATACCAGAATTAGATTCCCAAGCCCATCTATCAGATGTTGGAATAATCAGGTGCAAGGCAGAAAATATACATAAAACTGGAAATGAAACAAGGAACAAGGATGTTTTCAAAGACTGGTAGGATCACTAAATCATTTCTAAAGTACATGTCATTGATAAAGCTAAATACTCAAATGTTATGTAATACAACAGATTCATCATTGAGAAGAGTGAAATTATGCTGTTTTGAAAACTATGGCAGGTCAGATTTTCTGCCTAATTATATAAGAAGATTTCTCTAAAAAATACACGTTATTTCAAAGACTTATTGGCTGTGAAATAAGATAAGGGTATTTCAAATGGCTTGTCTGCAAAGAAAGGTGAGATGTAGGGAATCACAGAAAGTCGAGGGGAAAACAGGTCAATATATACTTTGCTATATCGTGAACTAAGCCTTAGGCCAGCAGCAATGTAGAGGACCTGACCCTTAGAAACTTACAAGTAAGTCGGAATCTTCAAAAGTTCAAATCTTTATAAGTAAAAAGATTTATGAAAATGAATAACCAAGTGTTTTAATTGGTATCAGAAGATCAAAACAATAAACCCTGAGAACATAGAAAAAAGATAAATAAAGATATGAGCAGAACTTAATACAACAGAAAACGTATAAAATTGAGGTGGTTTTGTAAGTCCGAAGAATGTTTGTGGAAAAGAGCTTTAAAAGACACACTTTGATTAAGGAAAACAAAACATAAGTAAAGAATATACAGAAAGAATCAAGACAATATTATAGCAGAGAAGATCTGAAATGCCAGTAAATTTGAACATTTCTGTAAAGTGGACCATTTCCTAGCTCTTAAAGTTTACCAAAACTGACACAAGAGGAAATCATTTAAGGTCATCATGTCTTCCCTTGGCATTCTCGGAACGCCCTGGCCTCAGAAGGCAGCATCTGTAGTCCATGGTAACCTGCGGAGAGGGGGTGGTGCTGCAGGAGGTTGGAACACTGCCCTCACTGAGGGAGTGTGTGTGGCCATCTCTGCTCTGACTGAACAAAGGGCAGGGGAGCAGAGAGTCTGGGCATGGCCCTCAGAGCCCGGCAGGCCCAGTGGGGTGTCAAAAGCATTTAGGCCCAGGCCAAAGGGCGCCTTCATTGTCTGCACAGCTGCCCAAACCCTCACCTTTCCACTCAGCCCGCCCTCTTACTTGAAGTGTGTGTGGAACCTGTCCACGCAGTACACCTCGCTCAACAGCTAACCACAGGTCTGGGCATCGTAGCTTCCTGCCAGGTGACCGAAGTTCGCAGGCAGATGCGTCCCTGCGACACACGCGGAGAGGATCCTGCCCGGTCCACAGGCCTCCGACAGCCCTTGCCCCATATCGGGGGCCGCAAAGCAGCCCTGTCTGTGTCCCTGCCTCTAGAGGGAGTATTGGACCAACACATGTAGAAAACGGGGTCCTCGCGGACACCTCATTGGAGGGACATAAATAAATCTCTGCCTACTTTCTGCTGAAGCTTACCAGCGTTCACACATAAGCCTCTTACAAGGTCAGCTGTTTAGCTAAACATGAGCTCATGATCTAAATTTACACAATAATGAAGAAATCAGCTACAAGGGGGAGACAAACAGCAAAAACAATCAATACCAGAATTAGATTCCCTAGGCCATCCATCAGATGTTGGAATAATCAGGTGCAAGGCAGAAATTATACATAAAATTGGAACTGAAACAAGGAACAAGGATGTTTTCAAAGACTGGTAGGATCTCTAAAACATTTTTAAAGTACATGTCATTGATAAAGCTAAATACTCAAAGGTTGTGTAATACAACAGATTCATCATTGAGAAGAGTGAAATTATGCTGTTTTGAAAACTCTGGCAGGTCAGATTTTCTGCCTAATTATATAAGAAAATTTCTCTAAAAAATACACATTATTGCAAAGACTTATTGGCTGTGAAATAAGATAAGGGTATTTCAAATGGCTTGTCTGCAAAGAAAGGTGAGATGTAGGGAATCACAGAAAGTCGAGGGGAAAATAGGTCAATATATACTTTGCTATATGGTGAACTAAGTCTTAGGCCAGCAACAATGTAGAGGACCTGACCCTTAGAAATTTACAAGTAAGTCGGAATCTTCAAAAGTTCAAATCTTTATAAGTAAAAAGATTTATGAAAATGAATAACCAAGTGTTTTAATTGGTATCAGAAGATCAAAACAATAAACCCTGAGAACATAGAAAAAAGATAAATAAAGATATGAGCAGAACTTAATACAACAGAAAACGTATAAAATTGAGGTGGTTTTGTAAGTCCGAAGAATGTTTGTGGAAAAGAGCTTTAAAAGACACACTTTGATTAAGGAAAACAAAACATAAGTAAAGAATATACAGAAAGAATCAAGACAATATTATAGCAGAGAAGATCTGAAATGCCAGTAAATTTGAACATTTCTGTAAAGTGGACCATTTCCTAGCTCTTAAAGTTTACCAAAACTGACACAAGAGGAAATCATTTAAGGTCATCATGTCTGCCCTTGGCATTCTCGGAACGCCCTGGCCTCAGAAGGCAGCATCTGTACTCCATGGTAACCTGCGGAGAGGGGGCGGTGCTGCGGGAGGTTGGAACTCTGCCCTCACTGAGGGAGTGTGTGTGGCCATCTCTGCTCTGACTGAACAAAGGGCAGGGGAGCAGAGAGTCTGGCATGGGCCTCAGAGCCCGGCAGGCCCAGTGGGGTGTCAAAAGCATTTAGGCCCAGGCCAAAGGGCGCCTTCATTGTCTGCACAGCTGCCCAAACCCTCACCTTTCCACTCAGCCCGCCCTCTTACTTGAAGTGTGTGTGGAACCTGTCCACGCAGTACACCTCGCTCAACAGCTAACCACAGGTCTGGGCATCGTAGCTTCCTGCCAGGTGACCGAAGTTCGCAGGCAGATGCGTCCCTGCGACACACGCGGAGAGGATCCTGCCCGGTCCACAGGCCTCCGACAGCCCTTGCCCCATATCGGGGGCCGCAAAGCAGCCCTGTCTGTGTCCCTGCCTCTAGAGGGAGTATTGGACCAACACATGTAGAAAACGGGGTCCTCGCGGACACCTCATTGGAGGGACATAAATAAATCTTTGCCTACTTTCTGCTGAAGCTTACCAGCGTTCACACATAAGCCTCTTACAAGGTCAGCTGTTTAGCTAAACATGAGCTCATGATCTAAATTTACACAATAATGAAGAAATCAGCTACAAGGGGGAGACAAACAGCAAAAACAATCAATACCAGAATTAGATTCCCTAGGCCATCCATCAGATGTTGGAATAATCAGGTGCAAGGCAGAAATTATACATAAAATTGGAACTGAAACAAGGAACAAGGATGTTTTCAAAGACTGGTAGGATCTCTAAAACATTTTTAAAATACATGTCATTGATAAAGCTAAATACTCAAAGGTTGTGTAATACAACAGATTCATCATTGAGAAGAGTGAAATTATGCTGTTTTGAAAACTCTGGCAGGTCAGATTTTCTGCCTAATTATATAAGAAGATTTCTCTAAAAAATACACATTATTGCAAAGACTTATTGGCTGTGAAATAAGATAAGGTTATTTCAAATGGCTTGTCTGCAAAGAAAGGTGAGATGTAGGGAATCACAGAAAGTCGAGGGAAAAATAGGTCAATTTATACATTGCTATGTGGAGAACTAAGCCTTAGGCCAGCAAAAATGTAGAGGACCAGACCCTTAGAAACTTACAAGTAAGTTGGAATCTTCAAAAGTTCAAATCTTTATAAGTAAAAAGTTTTATGAAAATTAATAACCAAGTGTTTTAACTGGCATCAGAAGATCAAAACAATAAACCCTGAGAACATAGAAAAAAGATAAATAAAGATATGAGCAGAACTTAATACAACAGAAAACGTATAAAATTGTGGTGGTTTAGTAAGTCTGAAGAATGTTTGTGGAAAAGAGCTTTAAAAGACACACTTTGATTAAGGAAAACAAAACATAAGTAAAGAATATACAGAAAGAATCAAGACAATATTATAGCAGAGAAGATCTGAAATGCCAGTAAATTTGAACATTTCTGTAAAGTGGACCATTTCCTAGCTCCTAAAGTTTACCAAAACTGACACAAGAGGAAATCATTTAAGGTCATCATGTCTGCCCTTGTCATTCTCGGAATGCCCTGGCCTCAGAATTCAGCATCTGTAGTCCATGGTAACCTGCGGAGAGGGGGCGGTGCTGCGGGAGTTTGGAACCCTGCCCTCACTGAGGGAGTTGTTGTGGCCAACTCTGCTGTCACTGAACAAAGGGCAAGGGAGCAAGTCGTCCAGTGAAGGGCCCTCAGAGCCCGGCAGGTCCAGTGCGGTTTCACAAGAATTTAAGCCAAGGCCAAAGGGCGCCTTCTTTGTCTGTACAGCTGCCCAAACTCTCACCTTTCCACTCAGCCCGCCCACTTACTTGAAGTGTGTGTGGAACATGTCCATGCAGTACACCTCGCTGCACAGCTAACCATAGGACTGGGCATCGTAGTTTCCTGCAAGGAGACAGAAGTTCGCAGGCAGATGCGTCCCTGTGACATACGCGGAGAGGATCCTGCCCGGTCCACAGGCCGTCGACTGCCCCTGCCCCATATCGGGGTCTGTAAAGCAGCCCTGTCTATGTCCCTGCCTCTAGAGGGAGTATTGGACCAACACTTGTAGAAAACGGGGTCCTCACGGGCAACTCATTGGAGGAACATAAATAAATCTTTGCCGACTTTCTGCTGAAGCTTACAAGTGTTCACACCTAAGCCTCTTACAAGGTCAGCTGTTTACCTAAACATGAGCTCATGATCTAAATTTACACAATAATGAAGAAATCAGCTACAAGGGGGAGACAATCAGCAAAAACAATCAATACCAGAATTAGATTCCCTAGGCCATCCATCATATGTTGGAATAATCAGGTGCAAGGCAGAAAATATACACTAAACTGGAACTGAAACAAGGAACAAGGATGTTATCAAATACTGGTAGGATCTCTAAAACATTTTTAAAGTACATGTGTTTGATAAAGCTAAATACTCAAAGGTTTTGTAATACAACCGATTCATCATTGAGAAGAGTGAAATTATGCTGTTTTGAAAATTATGGCAGGTCAGATTTTCTGCCTAATTATATAAGAAGATTTCTCTAAAAATTACACATTATTTCAAAGTCTTATTGGCTGTGAAATAAGTTAAGGGTATTTCAAATGGCTTGTCTGCAAAGAAAGGTGAGATGTAGGGAATCACAGAAAGTCGCGGGGAAAATAGGTCAATATATACATTGCTCTATGGTGAACTAAGCCTTATGGCAGCAACAATGTAGATTACCTGACCCTTAGAAACTTACAAGTAAGTTGGAATATTCAAAAGTTCAAATTTTTATAAGTAAAAAGATTTAGGAAAATGAATAACCAAGTGTGTTAATTGGCATCAGAATATCAAAACAATAAACCCTGAGAACATAGAAAAAAGATAAATAAAGATATGAGCAGAACTTAATACAACAGAAAAAGTATAAAGTTCAGGTGATGTAGTAAGTCCAAAGAATATTTTTTAAAAGATGTAAAAGACACACTTTGATTAATGAAAACAAAAACATAAGTAAGAATATACAGAAAGAATCAGGACAATGTTATAGCAGAGAACATCTGGAATGCCAGTAAAATTGAACATTTCTGTAAAGTGGACCATTTCCTAGCTCCTACAGTTTACCAAAACTGACACAAGAGGAAACCATTTAAGATCATTATGTCTGCCCTAGGCATTCTCGCAACGCCCTGGCCTCGGAATGCAACATCTGTAGTCCATGGTAAACTGCAGAGAGGGGTCGGGGCTGAGGGAATTGGAACACTGCCCTCACTGAGGGAGTGGGTGTGGCCCTCTCTTCTGTGTCTGAACATAGGGCAGGGGAGAAGGGCGTCCTGGGCAGGGCCCTCAGAGTACGGCAGGCTCAGTGGCATGTCAAAAGCATTTAGGCCCAGGCAAAAGGGCGCCTTCTTTGTCTGCACAGCTGCCCAAACTCTCACCTTTCCACTCAGCCCGCCCTCTTACCTGAAGTGTGTGTGGAACCTGTCCATGCAGTACAATCTGCTGCACAGCTAACCATAGGTCTGGGCATCGTAGCTTCCTGACAGGTGACCGAAGTTCGCAGGCAGATGGGTCCCTGGGACACACGCGGAGAGGCTCCTGCCCGGGCCACAGGCCTCCAACAACCCCTGCACCAGATCAGGGGCCGCAAATCAACGTTTTCTGAGTCCGTGCCTCAAGAGGGAGTATTGGACCAACACTTGTAGAAAACTGGGTCCTCGCGGGACACTCATTGGAGGGACACAAATAAATCTTTGCTGACTTTCTGACGAAGCTTACGAGCGTTCACATCTGAGCCTCTTACAAGGTCAGCTGTTTAGCTAAACATGAGCTCATGATCTAAATTTACACAATAATGAAGAAATCAGCTAAAAGGGAGAGACAATCAGCAAAAACAATCAATACCAGAATTAGATTCCCTAGGCCATCCATCAGATGTTGGAATAATCAGGTGCAAGGCAGAAAACATACCTAAAACTGGAACTGAAACAAGGAACAAGGATATTTTCAAAGACTGGTAGGATCTATAAAACATTTTTAAAGTACATGTGATTGATAAAGCTAAATACTCAAAGGTTGTGTAATACAACCGATTCATCATTGAGAAGAGTGAAATTATGCTGTTTTGAAAACTATGGCAGGTCAGATTTTCTGCCTAATTATATACGAAGATTTCTCTAAAAAATACACATTATTTCAAAGACTTATTTGCTGTGAAATAAGTTAAGGGTATTTCAAAAGGCTTGTCTGCAAAGAAAGGTGAGATGTAGGGAATCACAGAAAGCCCAGGGGAAAATAGGTCAATACATATATAGCTACACGGTGAACTAAGACTTAGGCTAGCAATAATGTAGAGGACGTAACCCTTAGAAACTTATAAGTAAGCTGGAATCTTTAAAAGTTGAAATCTTTATAAGTAAAAAGATTTATTAAAATGAATAACCAAGTGTTTTAATTGACATCAGAAGATCAAAACAATAAACCCTGAGAACATAGAAAAAAGATAAATAAAGATATGAGCAGAACTTAATACAACAGATTACGTATAAAATTCATGTGATGTAGTACGTCCAAAGAATATTCATTGAAAAGATTTAAAAGACACACTTTGATTAAGGAAAACAAAAACATAAGTTAAGAATATACAGAAAGAATCAGGACAATGTTATAGAAGAGAAGATCTGAAATGCCAGTAAATTTGAACATTTCTGTAAAGTGGACCATTTCCTAGCTCCTAAAGTTTACCAAAACTGACACAAGAGGAAATCATTTAAGGTCATCCTGTCTGCCCTTGGCATTCTCGGAACGCCCTGGCCTCAGAATGCAGCATCTGTAGTCCATGGTAAACTGCGAAGAGGGCGCAAGGCTGAGTTAGGCTGGAACACTGCCCACACTAAGGGAGAGTGTGTGGCCATCTCTGCTGTGACTGAACAAAGGGCACGGGAGCAGGTCGTCCAGTGCAGGGCCCTCAGAGCCCACAGGCCCAGTACGGTTTCACAAGCATTTAGGCCCAGGCAAAAGGGCACCATCTTTGTCTGCACAGCTGCCCAAACTCTCTCCTTTCCTCGCAGCCCTCCCTCTTACTTGAAGTGTGTGTGTAACCTGTCCGCGCAGTACACCTCGCTGCACAGCTAACCATAGGTCTGGTCATCGTAGCTTCCTGCCAGGTGACCGAAGTTCGCAGGCAGATGGTTCCCTGCGACACACGCGGAGATGATCCTGCCCGGTCCACCGGCCACTGACTGCCCCTGCCCCATATCGGGGCCCGCAAAGCAGCCCTGTCTGTGTCCCTGCCTCTAGAGAGAGTATTGGACCAACACTTGTAGAAAACAGGGTCCTCGCGGGCCACTCATTGGAGGGACATAAATAAACCTTTGCCTACTTTCTGCTGAAGCTTACGAGCGTTCACACCTAAGCCACTTTCAAGGTCAGCTGTTTAGCTAAACATTTGCTCATGATCAAAATTTACACAATAATGAAGAAATCAGCTACAAGGGGGAGACAAACAGCAAAAACAATCAATACCAGAATTAGATTCCCTAGGCCATCCATCAGATGTTAGAATAATCAGGTGCAAGGCAGAAAATATACACAAAACTGGAACTGAAACAAGGAACAAGGATGTTATCAAAGACTGATAAGATGTCTAAAACATTTTTAAAGTACATGTCATTGATAAAGCTAAATACTCAAAGGTTGTGTAATACAATAGATTCATAGTCCAGAAGAGTGAAATTATGCTCTTTTGAAAACTATTGCAGGTCAGATTTTCTGCCTAATTATATAAGAAGATTTTTCTAAAAAATACACATTATTTCAAGGACTTATTGGCTGTGAAATAAGTTAAGGGAATTGCAAATGACTTGTCTGCAAAGAAAGGTGAGATGTTGGGACTCACAGAAAGTCGAGGACAAAATAGGTCAATATATAATTGCTATATGGTGAACTAAGCCTTAGGCCAGCAACAATGTAGAGGAACTGACCCTTAGAAACTTACAAGTAAGCTGGAATCCTCAAAATTTCAAATCTTTATAAGTAAAAAGATTTATTAAAATGAATAACCAGGTGTTTTAATTGACATCAGAAGATCAATACATTAAGCCCTGAGAACAGAGAAAAAAGATAAATAAAGATATGAGCAGAACTTAATACAACAGAAAACGTATACAATTCAGGTGATGTAGTAAGTCCAAAGAATATTCTTTGAAAAGATTTAAAAGACAGAGTTTGATTAAGGAAAACAAAAAAAAAATAAGTAAAGCATATACAGAAAGAATTAGGACAATGTTATAGCAGAGAATATATGAAATGCCCGAAAATTTGAACATTTCTGTAAAGTGGACCATTTCCTAGCTCCTAAAGTTTACCAAAACTGACACAAGTGGAAATCATTTAAGGTCATCATGTCTGCCCTTGGCATTCTAGGAAAGCCCTGGCCTCAGAATGCAGCATCTGTAGTCCATGGTAACCTGCGGAGAAGGGGCGGAGCTGAGGGAGGTTGGAACACTGCCCTCACTGAGGGAGAGGGTGTGGCATTCTCTGCTGTGACTGAACAAAGGGCAGGGGAACAAGGGGAGCATGGCAGGGCCCTCAGAGCCCTGCAGGCCCAGTGGGGTGTCACAAGCATTTAGGCCCAGGCAAAGGGCACCATATTTGTCTGCACATCTGCCCCAACTCTCACCTTTTCCCTCAGGCCGCCCTCTTATTTGAAGTGTGTGTGGAACCTGTCGGCGCAGTACACCTCGCTGCACAGCTACCCATATGTCTGGGCATCGTAGCTTCCTGCCAGGTGACTGAAGTTCGCAGGCAGATGGGTACCTGGGACACACGCGGACAGGCTCCTGCGCGGGCCAGCGGCCGCCCACTGCACCTGCCCCAGATCGGGGATCGCAAAGCAGCCCCCTCTGATTCCCCTGCCTCAAGAGGGAGGATTGGAACAACTCTTGTAGAAAATGGGGTCCTCGCAGGCAACTCATTTGAGGGACACAAATAAACCATTGCCGCCTTCTGCTGAACCTTACGAGCAATCACACCTAAGCCTCTTACAAGGTAAGCTGTTTCGCTAAACATGAGCTCATGATCTAAATTTACACAATAATTAAGAAATCAGTTACAAGAGGAGAGAATCAGCAAAAACAATCAATACCAGATTTAGATTCTGTAGGCCCTCCATCAGATGTTGGAATAATCAGGTGCAAGGCAGAAAATATACACAAAACTGGAACTGAAACAAGGAACAAGGATGTTTTCAAAGCCTGATAGGATCTCTAAAACATTTTTAAAGTACATGTCATTGATAAAACCAAATACACAAAGGTTGCTTAATACAACAAATTCATCATTGAGAAGAGTGAAATTATGCTGTTTTGTAAACTATGGAAGGTCAGATTTTTTGCCTAATTATATAAGAAGATTTATCTAAAAAATTCACATTATTTCAAAGACTTATTGGCTGTGAAATAAGTTAAGGATATTTCAAATGGCTTGTCTGCAAATAAAGGTGAGATGTAGGGAATCACAGAAAGCCGAGGGAAAAATAGGTTAATATATACACTGTTGTATGGTGAACTAAGCCTTAGGCCAGCATCAATGTAGAGGACGTGACCCTTAGAAATTTACAAGTAAGCTGGAATCTTCAAAAGTTCAAATCTTTATAAGTAAAAAGATTTATGAAAATGAATAACCAAGTGTTTTAATTGACATCAGAAGATCAAAGCAATAAACCATGAGAACATAGAAAAAAGATAAATAAAGATATGAGCAGAACTTAATACAACAGAAAACGTATAAAATTCAGGTGATGTAGTAAGTCTGAAGAATATTCTTTGAAAAGACTTAAAAGACACACTTTGATTAAGGAAAACAAAAACATAAGTAAAAAATATAGAAGAGAATCAGAACAATGTTATAGCAGAGAATATATGAAATGCCAGTAAATTTGAACATTTGTGTAAAGTGGACCATTTCCTAGCTCCTAAAGTTTACCAAAACTGACACAAGAGGAAATCATTTAAGGTCATCATGCCTGCCCTTGGCATTCTCGGAACGCCCTAGCCTCAGAATGCAGCATCTGTAGTCCATGGTAAACTGCGGAGAGGGGGCGGGGCTGAGGGAGTTTGGAACACTGCCCTCACTGAGGGAGTGGGTGTGGCCATCTCTGCTGTGACTGAACAAAGGGCAGGGGAGAAGGGGGACCAGGGCAGGGCCCTCAGAGCCCAGCAGTCCCAGTGGGGTGTCACAAGCATTTAAGCCCATTGCAAAGGGCGTCTTCTTTGCCTGCACAGCTGCCCAAACTCTCACCTTTACCCTCAGGCAGCCCTCTTACTTGAAGTGTGTCTGGAAGCTGTCCGTGCAGTACACCTCACTGCAGAGCAAACCATAGGTCGGGCATCATAGCATCCTGCCGGTTGACCAAAGTTTGCAGGCAGATGTTCTCTGTGACACACGTGGAGAGCCTCCTGCCCAGGCCACAGGCCGCCCACTGCCCCTGCCCCAGATCGGGGGCCGCAAACAGCCCTTTCTTAGTCCCCTGCCACTAGAGGGTGTATTGGACCAACACTTGTAGAAAACGGGGTCCTCGCGGGCAACTCATTGGAGAGACACACATAAATCTTTGCCGACTTTCTGCTGAAGCTTACGAGCGTTCACACCTAAGCCTCTTACAAGGTCAGCTGTTTCTCTAAACATGAGCTCATCATCTAAATTTACACAATAATGAAGAAATCAGCTACAAGGGGAACCAATCACCAAAAACAATCAATACCAGAATTAGATTCCCTAGGCCATCCATCAGATGTTGGAATAATCAGGAGCAAGGCAGAAAATATACAGAAAACTGGAACTGAAACAAGGAACAAGGATGTTTTCAAAGAATGGTAGGGTCTCTAAAACATTTTTAAAGCACTTGTCATTGATAAAGCTGAATACTCAAAGGTTGTTTAATACAACAGATTCATCATTGAGAAGACTGAAATTATGCTGTTTTGAAAACTATGGCAGGTGAGATTTTTTGCCTCATTATATAAGAAGATTTCTCTAAAAAATACACATTATATCAAAGACTTATTAGCTGTGAAATAAGTTAAGTGTATTTCAAATGGCTTGTCTGCAAAGAAAGCAGAGATGTAGGAAATCACAGAAAGCCGAGGGGAGAATAGGTGAATATATACATTGCTATATGGTGAACTAAGCCTTAGGCCAGCAACAATGTAGAGGACCTGACCCTTAGAAACTTACAAGTAAGCTGGAATCTTCAAAATTTCAAATCTTTATAAGTAAAACGTTTTATTAAAATGAATAACCAAGTGTTTTAATTGACATCAGAAGATCAAAACATTAAGCCCTGAGAACATAGAAAAAAGATAAATAAAGATATGAGCAGAACTTAATACGAAAGAAAACGTATACAATTCAGGTGATGTAGTAAGGCCAAAGAATTTTCTTTAAAAGATTTAAAAGACAGAGTTTGATTAAGGAAAACAAAAACATAAGTAAAGCATATACAGAAAGAATAAGGACAATGTTATAGCAGATAATATATGAAATGCCCGTAAATTTGAACATTTCTGTAAAGTGGACCATTTACTAGCTCCTAAAGTTTACCAAAACTGACACAAGAGGAAATCATTTAAGGTCATCATGTCTGCCTTTGGCATCCTCGGAATGCCCTGTCCTCAGAATGCTGCATCTGTAGTCCATGGTAACCTGCGGAGAGGGGGCGGGGCTGAGGGAGTTTGGAACACTGCCCTCACTGAGGGAGTGGGTGAGGCCATCTCTGCTGTGACTGAACAAATGGCAGGGGAACAAGGGTCCAAGGGCGGGGCCCTCAGACCCGGGCAGTCCCAGTGGGGTGTCACAAGCATTTAGGCCCAGGCCAAAGGACGCCATCTTTGTCTGCACAGCTGCCCAAACTCTCACCTTTCCCCTCAGGCCGCCCTCTTACTTGAAGTGTTTGTGGAACCTGTCCGCGCAGTACACCTCCCTGAACAGCTAACCATAGGTCTGGGCATCGTAGCTTCCTGACAGGTGACCGAAGTTCGCAGGCAGAGGGGTCACTGGGAGAGACGTGGAGAGGTTCCTGCCCGGGCCACAGGCCGCCCAGAGCCCCTGCCCATGATCGGGGTCTGCAAACAGCCCTCTCTGAGTCCCCTGCCACTAGAGGGAGTATTGGACCAACATTTGTAGAAAACGGGGTCCTCGCGGGCAACTCATTGGAGGGACACAAGTAAATCTTTGCCGACTTTTTGCTGAAGCTTACGAGCGTTCACACCTAAGGCTCATACAAGGTCAGCTGTTTAGCTAAACATGAGCTCATCATCTAAATTTACAAAATAATGAAGAAATCAGCTACAAGGGGAAACAATCACGAAAAACCATCAATATCAGAATTAGATTCCTTAGGCCATCAATCAGATGTTGGAATAATCAGGTGCAAGGCAGAAAATATACACAAAACTGGAACTGAAACAAGGAACAAGGATGTTTTCAAAGACTGGTAGGATCTCTAAAACATTTTTAAAGTACATGTCATTGATAAAGGAAAATACTCAGAGGTTGTGTAAGACAACAGATTCATCATTGAGAAGAGTGAAATAATGCTCTTTTGAAAACTATGGCAGGTCAGATTTTCTGCCTAATTATATAAGAACATTTCTCTAAAAAATACGCATTATTTCAACCACTTATTGGCTGTGAAATAAGTTAAGGGTATTTCAAATGGCTTGTCTGCAAAGAAAGGTGAGATGTAGGAAATCACAGAAAGCCGAGGGGAAAATAGGTCAATATATACATTGCTATATGGTGAACTAAACCTTAGGCCAGCAACAATGTAGAGGACCTGACCCGTATAAACTTACAAGTAAGCTGGAATCTTCAAAAGTTGAAATCTTTATAAGTAAAAAGATTTATGAAAATGAATAACCAAGTGTTTTAATTGACATCAGACGATCAAAACAATAAACCCTGAGAACATAGAAAAAAGATAAATAAAGATATGAGCAGAACTTTATACAACAGAAAACGTATAAAATTCAGGTGATGTAGTAAGTCCAAAGAATTTTCTTTGAAAAGATTTAAAAGACACACTTTGATTAAGGAAAACAAAAACATAAGTGAAGAATATACAGAAAGAATCAGGACAATGATATAGCAGAGAATATCTGAAATGCCAGTAAATTTGATCATTTCTGTAAAGTGGACCATTTCCTAGTTCCTAAAGTTTACCAAAACTGACACAAGAGGAAATCATTTAAGGTCATCATGTCTGCCCTTGGCATTCTCGGCACGCCATGGCCTCAGAATGCAGCATATGTAGTCCATGGTAACCTGCGGATAGGGGGCGGCGCTGAGGGAGGTTGGAACTCTGCCCTCACTGAGGGAGAGGGTGCAGCCATCTCTGCCGTGACTGAACAAAGGGCAGGGGAGCAGGAGGCCCAGGGCAGGGCCCTCAGAGCCCGGCAGTCCCAGTGGGTTGTCACAAGCATTTAGACCCAGGCCAAAGGATGCCTTCTTTGTCTGCACAGCAGCCCAAACTCTCACCTTTCCCCTCAGGCCGCCCTCTTATTTGAAGTGTGTGTGGAACCTCTCTGGGCAGTACACCTCGCTTCACAGATAACCATAGGTCCGGGCATAGTAGCTCCCTGCAGGTTGACCGAAGTTCTCAAGCAGATGGGTCCCTGGTAAACACGCGGAGTGGCTCCTGCCCGGGCCACAGGCCACCCACAGCCCCTGCCCAAGATCGGGGGCTGCAAAGCAGCTCTCTCTGAGTCCCCTGCCTCTAGAGGGTGTATTGAATCAACACTTGTAGAAAACGGGGTCCTGGCAGGCAACTCATTGGAGGGACACAAATAAATCTTTGTGGACTTTCTGCTGAAGCTTACGTGCGTTCACACCTAAGCCTCTTACAAGGTCAGCTGTTTAGCTAAACATGAGCTCATGATCTAAATTTACACAATAATGAAGAAATCATCTACAAGGGGAGACAATCAGCAAAATCCATCAATACCAGAATTAGTTTCCCAAGCCCATCTATCAGATGTTGGAATAATCAGGTGCAAGGCAGAAAATATACATAAACCTGGAAATGAAACAAGGAACAGGGATGTTTTCAAAGACGGGTAGGATCTCTAAAACATTTTTAAAGTATATGTCATTGATAATGCTAAATACTCAAAGGTTCTGTAATACAACAGATTCATCATTGAGGAGAGTGAAATTATGCTGTTTTGAATACTATGGCAGGTCAGATTTTCTGCCTAATTATATAAGATTTCTCTAAAAAATACACATTATTTCAAAGACTATTTGGCTGTGAAATAAGTTAAGGGTATTTCAAATGGCTTGTCTGCAAAGAAAGGTGAGCTGTAGGGAATCACAGAAAGCCGAGGAGAAAATAGGTCAATATATACATTGCTATATGGTGAACTAAGCCTTAGGCCAGCAGCAGTGTAGAGTACACGACCCTTAGAAACTTACAAGTAAGCTGGAATCTTCAAAAGTTCAAATCTTTATAAGAAAAAGATTTATTAAAATGAATAACCAAGTGTTTTAATTCGCATCAGAAGATCAAAACAATAAACCCTGAGAACATAGAAAAAAGATAAATAAAGATAGGAGCAGAACTTAATACAACAGAAAACGTATAAAATTCAGGTGATGTAGTAAGTCCAAAGAATATTCATTGAAAAGATTTAAAAGACACAATTTGATTAAGGAAAACAAAAAAAAGTAAAGAATATACAGAAAGAATCAGGACAATGTTATAGCAGAGAAGATCTGAAATGCCAGTAAATTTGAACAATTTCTGTAAAGTGGACCATTTCCTAGCTCCTAAAGTTTACCAAAACTGACACAAGAGGAAATCATTTAAGGTCATCATGTCTGCCCTTGGCATTCTCGGAACGCCCTGGCCTCAGAATGCAGCATCTGTATTCCATGGTAAACTGCGGAGAGGGGGCACGGCTGAGGGAGGTTGGAACACTGCCCTCACTGAGGGTGTGGGTGTGGCCATCTCTGCTGTGACGGAACAAAGGGCAGGGGAGCAGGGAGTCCAGGGCAGGGCCCTCAGAGCCCGGCATGCCCAGTGGGGTGTCACAAGCATTTAGGCCCAAGCCAAAGGGTGCCTTCTTGTTCTGCACAACTGCCCAAACTCTCACTTTTCCACTCAACCCGCCCTCTTACGTGAAGTGTGTGTGGAACCTGTCCGAGCAGTACACCTTCCTGCACAGCTAACCATAGGTCTGGGAATCGTAGCTCCCTGCCAGGTGACCGAAGTTTGCAGGCAGATACGTCCCAGGGACACACGCGGAGATGCTGCTGCCCGGGCAATAGGGTTCCAACTGCCCCTGCACCAGATTGGGTGCCGCAAAGCAACCTTGTCTGTGTCCCTGCCTCTAGAGGGAGTATTGGACAATCACTTGTAGAAAACTGGGTCCTCGCGGGCCACTCATTGGAGGGACACAAATAATTATTTGCCGACTTTCTGATGAAGCTTACGAGAGTTCACACCTAAGCGTCTTACAAGGTCAGCTGTTTAGCTAAACATGAGCTCATGATCTAAATTTACACAATAATGGAGAAATCAGCTACAAGGGGGAGACAATCAGCAAAAACAATCAATACCAGAATTAGATTCCCTAGGACATCCATCAGATGTTGTAATAATCAGGTGCAAGGCAGAAAATATACATAAAACTGGAACTGAAACAAGGAACAAGGATGTTTTCAAAGACTGGTAGGATCTCTAAAACATTTTTAAAGTACATGTCATTGATAAAGCTAAATACTCAAAGGTTGTGTCATACAACAGATTCATCACTGAGAAGAGTGAAATTATGCTGTTTTGAAAACTATGGCAGGTCAGATTTTCTGCCTAATTTTATAAGAAGATTTCTCTAAAAATTACACATCATTTCAAAGACTTATTGGCTGTGAAATAAGTTAAGGGTATTTCAAATGGCTTGTCTGCAAAGAAAGCTGAGATGTAGGGAATCATAGAAAGTCGAGGGGAATATAGGTCAATATATACATTGATCTATGGTGAACTAAGCCTTAGGCGAGCAACAATGTAGAGGACCTTACCCTTAGAAACTTACATGTAAGTTGGAATCTTCAAAAGTTCAAATCTTTATATGTAAAAAGATTTATGAAAATGAATAACCAAGTGTTTTAATTGACATCAGAAGATCAAAACAATAAACCCTGAGAACATAGAAAAAAGATAAATAAAGATATGAGCAGAACTTAATACAACAGAAAACGTATAAAATTCAGGTGATGTAGTAAGTCCAAAGAATATTTTGTAAAAGATTTAAAAGACACACTTTGATTAAGGAAAACAAAAACATAAGTAAAGAATATACAGAAAGAATCAGGACAATGTTATAGAAGAGAACATCTGGAATGCCAGTAAATTTGAACATTTCTGTAAAGTGGACCATTTCCTAGCTCCTAAAGTTTACCAAAACTGACACTAGAGGAAACCATTTAAGAACATTATGTTTCCCCTTGGCATTCTCGGAACGCCCTGGACTCAGAATGCAACATCTGTAGTCCATGGTAACCTGCGGAGAGGGGGCGGGGTTGAGGGAGTTTGGAACACTGCCCTCACTGAGGGAGTGGGTGTGGCCATTTCTGCTGTGACTGAACAAAGGGCAGTGGAGCAGAGAGTCTGGGCATGGCCCTCAGAGCCCGGCAGGCCCAGTGCGGTGTCACAAGCATTTAGGCCCAGGCCAAAGGGCGCCTTCTTTGTCTGCACAACTGCCCAAACTCTCACCTTTCCACTCAGCCCGCCCTCTTACGTGAAGTGTGTGTGGAACCTGTCCATGCAGTACAACTTGCTGCACAGCTAACCATAGGTCTGGGCATCGTAGCTTCTTGCCAGGAGACCGAAGTTCGCAGTTAGATGGGTAGTTGGGACACACGCTGAGAGGCTCCTGCACGGGCCACAGGACTCCAACTGACCCTGTACCACATCGGGGGCCGCAAAGCAACCTTTTCTGAGTCCGTGCCTCAAGAGGGAGTATTGGACCAACACTTGTAGAAAACTGGGTCCTCGCGGGCCACTCATTGGAGGGACACAAATAAATCTTTGCCGACTTTCTGAGGAAGCTTACGAGAGTTCCAACCTAAGCCTCTTACAAGGTCAGCTGTTTAGCTAAACATGAGCTCATGATCTAAATTTACACAATAATGAAGAAATCAGCTACAAGGGGGAGACAATCAGCAAAAACAATCAATACCAGAAATAGATTCCCTAGGCAATCAATCAGATGTTGGAATAATCAGGTGCAAGGCAGAAAATATACCTAAAACTGGAACTGAAACAAGGAACAAGGATGTTTTCAAAGACTGGTAGGATAACTAAATCATTTTTAAAGTACATGTCATTGATAATGCTAAATACTCAAATGTTATGTAATACAACAGATTCATCATTGAGAAGAGTGAAATTATGCTGTTTTGAAAACTATGGCATGTCAGATTTTCTGCCTAATTATATAAGAAGATTTCTCTAAAAAGTACACATTATTTTAAAGTCTTATTGGCTGTGAAATAAGTTAAGGGTATTTCAAATGGCTTGTCTGCAAAGAAAGGTGAGATGTAGGGAATCACAGAAAGTCGATGGAAAAATAGGTCAATTTATACATTGCTATGTGGAGAACTAAGCCTTAGGCCAGCAAAAATGTAGAGGACCAGACGCTTAGAAACTTACAAGTAAGTTGGAATCTTCAAAAGTTCAAATCTTTATAAGTAAAAAGTTTTATGAAAATTAATAACCAAGTGTTTTAATTGGCATCAGAAGATCAAAACAATAAACCCTGAGAACATAGAAAAAAGATAAATAAAGATATGAGCAGAACTTAATACAACAGAAAACGTATAAAATTGAGGTGGTTTTGTAAGTCCGAAGAATGTTTGTGGAAAAGAGCTTTAAAAGACACACTTTGATTAAGGAAAACAAAACATAAGTAAAGAATATACAGAAAGAATCAAGACAATATTATAGCAGAGAAGATCTGAAATGCCAGTAAATTTGAACATTTCTGTAAAGTGGACCATTTCCTAGCTCTTAAAGTTTACCAAAACTGACACAAGAGGAAATCATTTAAGGCCATCATGTCTGCCCTTGGCATTCTCGGAACGCCCTGGCCTCAGAAGGCAGCATCTGTAGTCCATGGTAACCTGCGGAGAGGGGGCGGTGCTGCGGGAGGTTGGAACACTGCCCTCACAGAGGGAGTGTGTGTGGCCATCTCTGCTCTGACTGAACAAAGGGCAGGGAGCAGAGAGTCTGTGCATGGCCCTCAGAGCCCGGCAGGCCCAGTGGGGTGTCAAAAGCATTTAGGCCCAGGCCAAAGGGCGCCTTCACTGTCTGCACAGCTGCCCAAACCCTCACCTTTCCACTCAGCCCGCCCTCTTACTTGAAGTGTGTGTGGAACCTGTCCACGCAGTACACCTCGCTCAACAGCTAACCATAGGTCTGGGCATCGTAGCTTCCTGCCAGGTGACCGAAGTTCGCAGGCAGATGCGTCCCTGCGACACACGCGGAGAGGATCCTGCCCGGTCCACAGGCCTCCGACCGCCCTTGCCCCATATCGGGGGCCGCAAAGCAGCCCTGTCTGTGTCCCTGCCTCTAGAGGGAGTATTGGACCAACACATGTAGAAAACGGGGTCCTCGCGGACACCTCATTGCAGGGACATAAATAAATCTTTGCCTACTTTCTGCTGAAGCTTACCAGCGTTCACACATAAGCCTCTTACAAGGTCAGCTGTTTAGCTAAACATGAGCTCATGATCTAAATTTACACAATAATGAAGAATTCAGCTACAAGGGGGAGACAAAAAGCAAAAACAATCAATACCAGAATTAGATTCCCTAGGCCATCCATCAGATGTTGGAATAATCAGGTGCAAGGCAGAAATTATACATAAAATTGGAACTGAAACAAGGAACAAGGATGTTTTCAAAGACTGGTAGGATCTCGAAAACATTTTTAAAGTACATGTCATTGATAAAACTAAATACTCAAAGGTTGTGTTATACAACAGATTCATCATTGAGAAGAGTGAAATTATGCTGTTTTGAAAACTATGGCAGGTCAGATTTTCTGCCTAATTATATAAGAATATTTCTCTAAAAAATACACATTATTTCAAAGATTAATTGGCTGTGAAATAAGATAAGGTTATTTCAAATGGCTTGTCTGCAAAGAAAGGTGAGATGTAGGGAATCACAGAAAGTCGAGGGAAAAATAGGTCAATTAATACATTGCTATGTGGAGAACTAAGCCTTAGGCCAGCAAAAATGTAGAGGACCAGACCCTTAGAAACTTACAAATAAGTTGGAATCTTCAAAAGTTCAAATCTTTATAAGTAAAAAGTTTTATGAAAATTAATAACCAAGTGTTTTAATTGGCATCAGAAGATCAAAACAATAAACCCTGAGAACATAGAAAAAAGATAAATAAAGATATGAGCAGAACTTAATACAACAGAAAACGTATAAAATTCAGGTGATGTAGTAAGTCCAAAGAATATTCATTGAAAAGATTTAAAAGACACACTTTGATAAAGGAAAACAAAACATAAGTAAAGAATATACAGAAAGAATCAAGACAATATTATAGCAGAGAAGATCTGAAATGCCAGTAAATATGAACATTTCTGTAAAGTGGACCATTTCCTAGCTCCTAAAGTTTACCAAAACTGACCCTAGAGGAAATCATTTAAGGTCATCATGTCTGCCCTTGGCATTCTCGGAACGCCCTGGCCTCAGAATTCAGCATCTGTAGTCCATGGTAACCTGCAGAGAGGGGGCGGTGCTGCGGTAGTTTGGAACCCTGCCCTCACTGAGGGAGTTGTTGTGGCCATCTCTGCTGTCACTGAACAAAGAGCAGGGGAGCAAGTCGTCCAGTGCAGGGCCCTGAGAGCCCGGCAGGCCCAGTGCGGTTTCACAAGAATTTAAGCCAAGGCCAAAGGGCGCCTTCTTTGTCTGCACAGCTGCCCAAACTCTCACCTTTCCACTCAGCCGGCCCACGTACTTGAAGTGTGTGTGGAACATGTCCATGCAGTACACCTCGCTGCACAGCTAACCATAGGTCTGGGCATCGTAGTTTCCTGCAAGGAGACAGAAGTTCGCAGGCAGATGCGTCCCTGCGACATACGCGGAGAGGATCATGCCCGGTCCACAGGCCGTCGACTGCCCCTGCCGCATATCGGGGTCTGTAAAGCAGCCCTGTCTGTGTCCCTGCCTCTAGAGGGAGTATTGGACCAACACTTGTAGAAAACGGGGTCCTCACAGGCAACTCATTGGAAGAACATAAATAAATCTTTGCCGACTTTCTGCTGAAGCTTACAAGCGTTCACACCTAAGCCTCTTACAAGGTCAGCTGTTTAGCTAAACATGAGCTCATGATCTAAATTTACACAATAATGAAGAATTCAGCTACAAGAGGGAGACAAACAGCAAAAACAATCAACACCAGAATTAGATTCCCTAGGCCATCCATCATATGTTGGAATAATCAGGTGCAAGGCAGAAAATATACACTAAACTGGAACTGAAACAAGGAACAAGGATGTTTTCAAATACTGGTAGGATCTCTAAAACATTTTTAAAGTACATGTGATTGATAAAGCTAAATACTCAAAAGTTTTGTAATACAACGTATTCATCACTGAGAAGAGTGAAATTATGCTGTTTTGAAAATTATGGCAGGTCAGATTTTCTGCCTAATTATATAAGAAGATTTCTCTAAAAAGTACACATTATTTCAAAGTCTTATTGGCTGTGAAATAAGTTAAGGGTATTTCAAATGGTTTGTCTGCAAAGAAAGGTGAGATGTAGGGAATCACAGAAAGTCGCGGGGAAAATAGGTCAATATATACATTGCTCTATGGTGAACTAAGCCTTATGGCAGCAACAATGTAGAGGACCTGACCCTTAGAAACTTACAAGTAAGTTGGAATGTTCAAAAGTTCAAATTTTTATAAGTAAAAAGATTTATGAAAATGAATAACCAAGTATTTTAATTGGCATCAGAATATCAAAACAATAAACCCTGAGAACATAGAAAAGAGATAAATAAAGATATGAGCAGAACTTAATACAACAGAAAACGTATAAAATTCAGGTGATGTAGTAAATCTGAAGAATATTCTTTGAAAAGACTTAAAAGACACACTTTGATTAAGGAAAACAAAAACATAAGTAAAAAATATAGAAGAGAATCAGGCCAATGTTATAGCAGAGAATATATGAAATGCCAGTAAATTTGAACATTTGTGTAAAGTGGACCATTTCCTAGCTCCTAAAGTTTACCAAAACTGACACAAGAGGAAATCATTTAAGGTCATCATGCCTGCCCTTGGCATTCTGAAACGCCCTGGCCTCAGAATGCAGCATCTGTAGTCCATGGTAAGCTGCGGAGAGGGAGCGGGGCTGAGGGAGTTTGGAACACTGCCCTCACTGAGGGAGTGGGTGTGGCCATCTCTGCTGTGACTGAACAAAGGGCAGGGGAGAAGGGGGCCCAGGGCAGGGCCCTCAGAGCCCAGCAGTCCCAGTGGGGTGTCACAAGCATTTAGGCCCTTTGCAAAGGCGTCTTCTTTGCCTGCACAGCTGCCCAAACTCTCACCTTTACCCTCAGGCAGCCCTCTTCCTTGAAGTGTGTGTGGAAGCTGTCCGTGCAGTACACCTCAATGCAGAGCTAACCATAGGTCGGGCATCGTAGCATCCTGCCGGTTGACCAAAGTTTGCAGGCAGATTGTCTCTGTGACACACGTAGAGAGCCTCCTGCCCAGGCCACAGGCCGCCCACTGCCCCTGCCCCAGATCGGGGGCCGCAAACAGCCCTCTCTTAGTCCCCTGCCACTAGAGGGTGTATTGGACCAACACTTGTAGAAAACGGGGTCCTCTCGGGCCACTCATTGGAGAGACACAAAAAATCTTTTCCTACTTTCTGCTGAAGCTTACGAGCGTTCACACCTAAACCTCTTACAAGGTCAGCTGTTTCTCTAAACATAAGCTCATCATCTAAGTTTACACAATCATGAAGAAATCAGCTACAAGGGGAAACAATCACCAAAAACAATCAATACCAGAATTAGATTCCCTAGGCCATCCATCAGATGTTGGAATAATCAGGTGTAAGGCAAAAAATATACACAAAACTGGAACTGAAACAAGGAACAAGGATGTTTTGAAAGAATGGTAGGGTCTCTAAAACATTGTTAAAGTACTAGTCATTGATAAAGCTGAATACTCAAAGGTTGTGTAATACAACAGATTCATCATTGAGAAGACTGAAATTATGCTGTTTTGAAAACTATGGCAGGTGAGATTTTCTGCCTCATTATATAAGAAGATTTCGCTAAAAAATACACATTATTTCAAAGACTTATTAGCTGTGAAATAAGTTAAGTGTATTTCAAATGGCTTGTCTGCAAAGAAAGCAGAGATGTAGGAAATCACAGAAAGCCGAAGGGAAAATAGGTGAATATATACATTGCTATATGGTGAACTAAGCCTTAGGCCAGCAACAATGTAGGGGACCTGACCCTTAGAAACTTACAAGTAAGCTGGAATCTTCAAAATTTGAAATCTTTATAAGTAAAAAGATTTATTAAATGAATAACCAAGTGTTTTAATTGACATCAGAATATCAAAACATTAAGCCCTGAGAACATAGAAAAAAGATAAATAAAGATATGAGCAGAACTTAATACGATAGAAAACGTATACAATTCAGGAGATGTACTATGTCCAAAGAAGATTCATTGAAAAGATTTAAAAGACACAATTTGATTAAGGAAACCAAAAAAAAAGTAAAGAATATACAGAAAGAATCAGGAAAATGTTACAGCAGAGAATATATGAAATGCCCGTAAATTTGAACATTTCTGTAAAGTGGACCATTTCCTAGCTCCTAAAGTTTACCAAAACTGACACAAGAGGAAATCATTTAAGGTCATCATGTCTGCCTTTGGCATCCTCGGAATGTCCTGTCCTCAGAATGCTGCATCTGTAGTCCATGGTAACCTGCGGAGAGGGGGCGGGGCTGAGGGAGTTTGGAACACTGCCCTCACTGAGGGAGTGGGTGAGGCCATCTCTGCTGTGACTGAACAAATGGCAGGGGAACAAGGGTCCCAGTGCGGGGCCCTCAGAGCCGGGCAGTCCCAGTGGGGTGTCACAAGCATTTAGGCCCAGGCCAAAGGACGCCATCTTTGTCTGCACAGCTGCCCAAACTCTCACCTTTCCCCTCAGGCCGCCCTCTTACTTGAAGTGTGTGTGGAACCTGTCCGCGCAGTACACCTCCCTGAACAGCTAACCATAGGTCTGGGCATCGTAGCTTCCTGACAGGTGACCGAAGTTCGCAGGCAGAGGGGTCACTGGGAGAGACGTGGAGAGGTTCCTGCCCGGGCCACAGGCCGCCCAGAGCCCCTGCCCATGATCGGGGTCTGCAAACAGCCCTCTCTGAGTCCCCTGCCACTAGAGGGAGTATTGGACCAACATTTGTAGAAAACAGGGTCCTCGCGGGCAACTCATTGGAGGGACACAAGTAAATCTTTGCCGACTTTTTGCTGAAGCTTGCGAGCGTTCACACCTAAGGCTCATACAAGGTCAGCTGTTTAGCTAAACATAAGCTCATCATCTAAATTTACAAAATAATGAAGAAATCAGCTACAAGGGGAAACAATCACGAAAAACCATCAATATCAGAATTAGATTCCTTAGGCCATCAATCAGATGTTGGAATAATCAGGTGCAAGGCAGAAAATATACACAAAACTGGAACTGAAACAAGGAACAAGGATGTTTTCAAAGACTGGTAGGATCTCTAAAACATTTTTAAAGTACATGTCATTGATAAAGGAAAATACTCAGAGGTTGTGTAAGACAACAGATTCATCATTGAGAAGAGTGAAATAATGCTCTTTTGAAAACTATGGCAGGTCAGATTTTCTGCCTAATTATATAAGAACATTTCTCTAAAAAATACGCATTATTTCAACCACTTATTGGCTGTGAAATAAGTTAAGGGTATTTCAAATGGCTTGTCTGCAAAGAAAGGTGAGATGTAGGAAATCACAGAAAGCCGACGGGAAAATAGGTCAATATATACATTGCTATATGGTGAACTAAACCTTAGGCCAGGAACAATGTAGAGGATGTGACCCTAATAAACTTACAAGTAAGCTGGAATCTTCAAAAGTTGAAATCTTTATAAGTAAAAAGATTTATGAAAATGAATAACCAAGTGTTTTAATTGACAACAGAAGATCAAAACAATAAACCCTGAGAACATAGAAAAAAGATAAATAAAGATATGAGCAGAACTTAATACAACAGAAAACGTATAAAATTCAGGTGATGTAGTAAGTCCAAAGAATATTCATTGAAAAGATTTAAAAGACACAATTTGATTAAGGAAAACAAAAAAAAGTAAAGAATATACAGAAAGAATCAGGACAATGTTATAGCAGAGAAGATCTGAAATGCCAGTAAATTTGAACATTTCTGTAAAGTGGACCATTTCCTAGCTCCTAAAGTTTACCAAAACTGACACAAGAGGAAATCATTTAAGGTCATCATGTCTGCCCTTGGCATTCTCGGAACGCCCTGGCCTCAGAATGCAGCATCTGTATTCCATGGTAAAGGGCGGAGAGGGGGCACGGCTGAGGGAGGTTGGAACACTGCCCTCACTGAGGGAGTGGGTGTGGCCATCTCTGCTGTGACGGAACAAAGGGCAGGGGAGCAGGGCGTCCAGGGCAGGGCCCTCAGAGCCCGGCATGCCCAGTGGAGTGTCACAAGCATTTAGGCCCAAGCCAAAGGGCGCCTTCTTGGTCTACACAACTGCCCAAACTCTCACTTTTCCACTCAACACGCCCTCTTACGTGAAGTGTGTGTGGAACCTGTCCGAGCAGTACACCTTCCTGCACAGCTAACCATAGGTCTGGGAATCGTAGTTCCCTGCCAGGTGACCGAAGTTTGCAGGCAGATACGTCCCTGGGACACACGCGGAGAGTCTCCTGCCCGGGCAACAGGGATCCAAATGCCCCTGCACCAGATTGGGTGCCGCAAAGCAACCTTGTCTGTGTCCCTGCCTCTAGAGGGAGTATTGGACAATCACTTGTAGAAAACTGGGTCCTCGCGGGCCACTCATTGGAGGGACACAAATAATTATTTGCCGACTTTCTGATGAAGCTTACGAGAGTTCACACCTAAGCGTCTTACAAGGTCAGCTGTTTAGCTAAACATAAGCTCATGATCTAAATTTACACAATAATGAAGAAATCAGCTAAAAGAGGGAGACAATCAGCAAAAACAATCAATACCAGAATTAGATTCCCTAGGACATCCATCAGATGTTGTAATAATCAGGTGCAAGGCAGAAAATATACATAAAACTGGAACTGAAACAAGGAACAAGGATGTTTTCAAAGACTGGTAGGATCTCTAAAACATTTTTAAAGTACATGTCATTGATAAAGCTAAATACTCAAAGGTTGTGTCATACAACAGATTCATCACTGAGAAGAGTGAAATTATGCTGTTTTGAAAACTATGGCAGGTCAGGTTTTCTGCCTAATTATATAAGAAGATTTCTATAAAAATTACACATCATTTCAAAGATTTATTGGCTGTGAAATAAGTTAAGGGTATTTCAAATGGCTTGTCTGCAAAGAAAGGTGAGATGTAGGGAATCATAGAAAGTCGAGGGGAAAATAGGTCAATATATACATTGATCTATGGTGAACTAAGCCTTAGGCGAGCAACAATGTAGAGGACCTTACCCTTAGAAACTTACATGTAAGTTGGAATCTTCAAAAGTTCAAATCTTTATATGTAAAAAGATTTATGAAAATGAATAACCAAGTGTTTTAATTGACATCAGAAGATCAAAACAATAAACCCTGAGAATATAGAAAAAAGGTAAATAAAGATATGAGCAGAACTTAATACAACAGAAAACGTATAAAATTCAGGTGATGTAGTAAGTCCAAAGAATATTTTGTAAAAGATTTAAAAGACACACTTTGATTAAGGAAAACAAAAACATAAGTAAAGAATATACAGAAAGAATCAGGACAATGTTATAGCAGAGAACATCTGGAATGCCAGTAAATTTGAACATTTCTGTAAAGTGTACCATTTCCTAGCTCCTAAAGTTTACCAAAACTGACACTAGAGGAAACCATTTAAGAACATTATGTCTCCCCTTGGCATTCTCGGAACGCCCTGGACTCAGAATGCAACATCTGTAGTCCATGGTAACCTGCGGAGAGGGGGCGGGGTTGAGGGAGTTTGGAACACTGCCCTCACTGAGGGAGTGGGTGTGGCCATTTCTGCTGTGACTGAACAAAGGGCAGTGGAGCAGAGAGTCTGGGCAGGGCGCTCAGAGCCAGGCAGGCCCAGTGGGGTGTCACAAGTATTTAGGCCTAGGCCAAAGGGCGCCTTCTTTGTCTGCACAGCTGCCCAAACTCTCACCTTTCCACTCAGCCCGCCCTCTTACGTGAAGTGTGTGTGGAACCTGTCCATGCAGTACAACTTGCTGCACAGCTAACAATAGGTCTGGGCATCGTAGCTTCTTGCCAGGAGACCGAAGTTCGCAGGGAGATGGGTAGTTGGGACACACGCTGAGAGGCTCCTGCACGGGCCACAGGACTCCAACTGACCGTGTACCACATCGGGGGACGCAAACAACCTTTTCTGAGTCCGTGCCTCAAGAGGGAGTATTGGACCAACACTTGTAGAAAACTGGGTCCTCGCGGGCCACTCATTGGAGGGACACAAATAAATCTTTGCCGACTTTCTGATGAAGCTTACGAGAGTTCAAACCTAAGCCTCTTACAAGGTCAGCTGTTTAGCTAAACATGAGCTCATGATCTAAATTTACACAATAATGAAGATATCAGCTACAAGGGGGAGACAATCAGCAAAAACAATCAATACCAGAAATAGATTCCCTAGGCAATCAATCAGATGTTGGAATAATCAGGTGCAAGGCAGAAAATATACCTAAAACTGGAACTGAAACAAGGAACAAGGATGTTTTCAAAGACTTGTAGGATAACTAAATCATTTTTAAAGTGCATGTCATTGATAATGCTAAATACTCAAATGTTATGTAATACAACAGATTCATCATTGAGAAGAGTGAAATTATGCTGTTTTGAAAACTATGGCAGGTCAGATTTTCTGCCTAATTATATAAGAAGATTTCTCTAAAAAATACACGTTATTTCAAAGACTTATTGGCTGTGAAATAAGATAAGGGTATTTCAAATGGCTTGTCTGCAAAGAAAGGTGAGATGTAGGGAATCACAGAAAGTCGAGAGGAAAATAGGGCAATATATACTTTGCTATATGGTGAACTAAGCCTTAGGCCAGCAACAATGTAGAGGACCTGACCCTTAGAAACTTACAAGTAAGTCGGAATCTTCAAAAGTTCAAATCTTTATAAGTAAAATGATTTATGAAAATGAATAACCAAGTGTTTTAATTGGCATCAGAAGATCAAAACAATAAACCCTGAGAACATAGAAAAAAGATAAATAAAGATACGAGCAGAACTTAATACAACAGAAAACGTATAAAATTGAGGTGGTTTTGTAAGTCCGAAGAATGTTTGTGGAAAAGAGCTTTAAAAGACACACTTTGATTAAGGAAAACAAAATATAAGTAAAGAATATACAGAAAGAATCAAGACAATATTATAGCAGATAAGATCTGAAATGCCAGTAAATTTGAATATTTCTGTAAAGTGGACCATTTCCTAGCTCTTAAAGTTTACCAAAACTGACACAAGAGGAAATCATTTAAGGCCATCATGTCTGCCCTTGGCATTCTCGGAACGCCCTGGCCTCAGAAGGCAGCATCTGTAGTCCATGGTAACCAGCGGAGAGCGGGCGGTGCTGCGGGAGGTTGGAACACTGCCCTCACTGAGGGAGTGTGTGTGGCCATCTCTGCTCTGACTGAACAAAGGGCAGGGGAGCAGAGAGTCTGTGCATGGCCCTCAGAGCCCGGCAGGCCCAGTGGGGTGTTAAAAGCATTTAGGCCCAGGCCAAAGGGCGCCTTCACTGTCTGCACAGCTGCCCAAACCCTCACCTTTCCACTCAGCCCGCCCTCTTACTTGAAGTGTGTGTGGAACCTGTCCACGCAGTACACCTCGCTCAACAGCTAACCATAGGTCTGGGCATCGTAGCTTCCTGCCAGGTGACCGAAGTTCGCAGGCAGATGCGTCCCTGCGACACACGCGGAGAGGATCCTGCCCGGTCCACAGGCCTCCGACAGCCCTTGCCCCATATCGGGGGCCGCAAAGCAGCCCTGTCTGTGTCCCTGCCTCTAGAGGGAGTATTGGACCAACACATGTAGAAAACGGGGTCCTCGCGGACACCTCATTGCAGGGACATAAATAAATCTTTGCCTACTTTCTGCTGAAGCTTACCAGCGTTCACACATAAGCCTCTTACAAGGTCAGCTGTTTAGCTAAACATGAGCTCATGATCTAAATTTACACAATAATGAAGAAATCAGCTACAAGGGGGAGACAAACAGCAAAAACAATCAATACCAGAATTAGATTCCCTAGGCCATCCATCAGATGTTGGAATAATCAGGTGCAAGGCAGAAATTATACATAAAATTGGAACTGAAACAAGGAACAAGGATGTTTTCAAAGACTGGTAGGATCTCTAAAATATTTTTAAAGTACATGTCATTGATAAAGCTAAATACTCAAAGGTTTTGTTATACAACAGATTCATCATTGAGAAGAGTGCAATTATGCTGTTTTGAAAACTATGGCAGGTCAGATTTTCTGCCTAATTATATAAGAATATTTCTCTAAAAAATACACATTATTTCAAAGACTTATTGGCTGTGAAATAAGATAAGGTTATTTCAAATGGCTTGTCTGCAAAGAAAGGTGAGATGTAGGGAATCACAGAAAGTCGAGGGAAAAATAGGTCAATTTATACATTGCAATGTGGAGAACTAAGCCTTAGGCCAGCAAAAATGTAGAGGACCAGACCCTTAGAAACTTACAAGTAAGTTGGAATTTTCAAAAGTTCAAATCTTTATAAGTAAAAAGTTTTATGAAAATTAATAACCAAGTGTTTTAATTGGCATCAGAAGATCAAAACAATAAACCCTGAGAACATAGAAAAAAGATAAATAAAGATATGAGCAGAACTTAATACAACAGAAAACGTATAAAATTGAGGTGGTTTAGTAAGTCTGAAGAATGTTTGTGGAAAAGAGCTTTAAAAGACACACTTTGATTAAGGAAAACAAAACATAAGTAAAGAATATACAGAAAGAATCAAGACAATATTATAGCAGAGAAGATCTGAAATGCCAGTAAATTTGAACATTTCTGTAAAGTGGACCATTTCCTAGCTCCTAAAGTTTACCAAAACTGACACAAGAGGAAATCATTTAAGGTCATCATGTCTGCCCTTGGCATTCTCGGAACGCCCTGGCCTCAGAATTCAGCATCTGTAGTCCATGGTAACCTGCGGAGAGTGGGCGGTGCTGCGGTAGGTTGGAACCCTGCCCTCACTGAGGGAGTTGTTGTGGCCATCTCTGCTGTCACTGAACAAAGAGCAGGGGAGCAAGTCGTCCAGTGCAGGGCCCTCAGAGCCCGGCAGGCCCAGTGCGGTTTCACAAGAATTTAAGCCAAGGCCAAAGGGCGCCTTCTTTGTCTGCACAGCTGCCCAAACTCTCACCTTTCCACTCAGCCCGCCCACTTACTTGAAGTGTGTGTGGAACATGTCCATGCAGTACACCTCGCTGCACAGCTAACCATAGGTATGGGCATCGTAGTTTCCTGCAAGGAGACAGACGTTCGCAGGCAGATGCGTCCCTGCGACATACGCGGAGAGGATCCTGCCCGGTCCACAGGCCGTCGACTGCCCCTGCCCCATATCGGGGTCTGTAAAGCAGCCCTGTCTGTGTCCCTGCCTCTAGAGGGAGTATTGGACCAACACTTGTAGAAAACGGGGTCCTCACGGGCAACTCATTGGAGGAACATAAATAAATCTTTGCCGACTTTCTGCTGAAGCTTACAAGCGTTCACACCTAAGCCTCTTACAAGGTCAGCTGTTTAGCTAAACATGAGCTCATGATCTAAATTTACACAATAATGAAGAAATCAGCTACAAGGGGGAGACAATCAGCAAAAACAATCAACACCAGAATTAGATTCCCTAGGCCATCCATCATATGTTGGAATAATCAGGTGCAAGGCAGAAAATATACACTAAACTGGAACTGAAACAAGGAACAAGGATGTTTTCAACTACTGGTAGGATCTCTAAAACATTTTTAAAGTACATGTGATTGATAAAGCTAAATACTCAAAGGTTTTGTAATACAATGGATTTATCACTGAGAAGAGTGAAATTATGCTGTTTTGAAAATTATGGCAGGTCAGATTTTCTGCCTAATTATATAAGAAGATTTCTCTAAAAAGGACACATTATTTCAAAATCTTATTGGCTGTGAAATAAGTTAAGGGTATTTCAAATGGCTTGTCTGCAAAGAAAGGTGAGATGTAGGGAATCACAGAAAGTCGCGGGGAAAATAGGTCAATATATACATTGCTCTATGGTGAACTAAGCCTTATGGCAGCAACAATGTAGAGGACCTGACCCTTAGAAACTTACAAGTAAGTTGGAATGTTCAAAAGTTCAAATTTTTATAAGTAAAAAGATTTATGAAAATGAATAACCAAGTGTTTTAATTGGCATCAGAATATCAAAACAATAAACCCTGAGAACATAGAAAAAAGATAAATAAAGATATGAGCAGAACTTAATACAACAGAAAACGTATAAAATTCAGGTGATGTAGTAAATCTGAAGAATATTCTTTGAAAAGACTTAAAAGACACACTTTGATTAAGGAAAACAAAAACATAAGTAAAAAATATAGAAGAGAATCAGAACAATGTTATACCAGAGAATATATGAAATGCCAGTAAATTTGAACATTTGTGTAAAGTGGACCATTTCCTAGCTCCTAAAGTTTACCAACAATGACACAAGAGGAAATCATTTAAGGTCATCATGTCTGCCCTTGGCATTCTCGGAATGCCCTGGCCTCAGAATGCAGCATCTTCAGTCCATGGTAACCTGCGGAGAGGGGGCGTGGCTGAGGGAGCTTGGAAGACTGCCCTCACTGAGGGAGTGGGTGTGGCCATCTCTGCTGTGACTGAACAAAGGGCAGGGGAGCAGGGGGCCCAGGGGTGTGTACTCAGAGCCCGGCAGACCCAGTGGGTTGTCACAAGCATTTAGGAACACGCCAAAGGGCGACTTCTTTGTCTGCACAGCTGCCCAAACTCTCACCTTTCCACTCAGGCCGCCCTCTTATTTGAAGTGTGTTTGGAACCTGTCCACGCAGTACACTTCGCTGCACAGCTAACCATAGGTCAGGGCATCGTAGCTTCCTGCCAGGTGACCGAAGTGCGCAGGCAAATGGGTCCCTGGGACACATGCGGAGAGGCTCTTGCCCGGGCCACAGTCCACACACTGGCCCTGCCCCAGATCGAAGGCTGAAAAGCAGCCATGTCTGAGTCCACTGCCTCTCGAAGGAGTATTGGACCAACACTTGTAGAAAACGGGGTCCTTGCGGGCAACTCATTGGAGGGACACAAATAAATCTTTGCCGACTTTCTGCTGAAGCTTACCAGCGTTCACACATAAGCCTCTTACAAGGTCAGCTGTTTAGCTAAACATGAGCTCATGATCTAAATTTACACAATATTGAAGAAATCAGCTACAAGGTGAGACAATCAGCAAAAACAATCAATACCAGAATGAGATTCCCTAGGCCATCCATCTGATGTTGGAATAATCAGGTGCAAGGCAGAAAATATACATAAAACTGGAACTGAAACAAGGAACAAGGAGGTTTTCAAAGGCTGGTAGGATCTCTAAAACATTTTTAAAGTACATGTCGTTGATAAACCTAAATACTCAAAGGTTGTTTAATACCACAGATTAAGCATTGAGAAGAGTGAAATTATGCTGTTTTGAAAACTATGGCAGGTGAGATTTTCTGCCTAATTATATAAGAAGATTTCTCTAAAAAATAGACAGTATTTCAAAGACTTATTGGCTGTGAAATAAGTTAAGTGTATTTCAAATGGCTTGTCTGCAAAGAAAGGTGAGATGTAGGGAATCACAGAAAGTCGAGGGGAAAATGCCAATATATACATTGCTATATGGTGAACTAAGTCTTAGGCCAGCCACAATGTAGAGGACCTGACCCTTAGAAACTTAAAAGTGAGCTGGAATCTTTAAAAGTTCAAATCTTTATAAGTAAAAAGATTGATGAAAATGAATAACCAAGTGTTTTAATTGACATCAGAAGATCAAAACAATAAACCCTGAGAACATAGAAAAAAGATAAATAAAGATATGAGCAGAACTTAATACCACAGAAAACGTATACAATTTAGGTGATGTAGTAAGGCCAAAGAATTGTCTTTAAAAGATTTAAAAGACAGAGTTTGATTAAGGAAAACAAAAACATAAGTAAAGCATATACAGAAAGAATAAGGACAATGTTATAGCAGAGAATATATGAAATGCCAGTAAATTTGAACATTTTTGTAAAGTTGACCATTTCCAAGCTCCTACAGTTTACCAAAACTGACACAAGAGGAAATCATTTAAGGTCATCATGTCTGCCCTTGGCATTCTCGGAACGCCCTGGCCTCAGAATGCAGCATCTGTAGTCCATGGTAACCTGCGGAGAGGGGGCGTGGCTGAGGGAGCTTGGAAGACTGCCCTCACTGAGGGAGTGGGTGTGGCCATCTCTGCTGTGACTGAACAAAGGGCAGGGGAGCAGGGGGCCCAGGGCAGGGCCCTCAGAGCCCGGCAGACCCAGTGGGGTGTCACAAGCATTTAGGCCGAGGCCAAAGGGCGCCTTCTTTGTCTGCACAGCTGCCCAAACTCTCACCTTTCCACTCAGGCCGCCCTCTTATTTGAAGTGTGTTTGGAACCTGTCCGCGCAGTACACCTCGCTGCACAGCTAACCATACGTCTGGGCATCGTAGCTTCCTGCCAGGTGACCGAAGTTCGCAGGTAAATGGGTCCCTGGGACACATGCGGAGAAGCTCTTTCCTGGGCCACAGTCCACCCACTGGCCCTGACCCAGATCGAAGGCTGAAATGCAGCCATGTCTGAGTCCACTGCCTCTCGAAGGAGTATTGGACCAACACTTGTAGAAAACGGGGTCCTTGCGGGCAACTCATTGGAGGGACACAAATAAATCTTTGCCGACTTTCTGCTGAAGCTTACCAGCGTTCACACCTAAGCCTCTTACAAGGTCAGGTGTTTAGCTAAACATGAGCTCAAGATCTAAACTTACACAATAATGAAGAAATCAGCTACAAAGTGAGACAATCAGCAAAAACAATCAATACCAGAATTAGATTCCCTAGGCCACCCGTCAGATGTTGGAATAATCAGGTGCAAGGCAGAAAATATACATAAACCTGGAACTGAAACAAGGAACAAGGAGGTTTTCAAAGACTGGTAGGGTCTCTAAAACATTTTTAAAGTACATGTCATTGATAAACCTAAATACTCAAAGGTTGTTTAATACAACAAATTAAGCAGTGAGAAGAGTGAAATTATGCTGTTTAGAAAACTATGGAAGGTGTGATTTTCAGCCTAATTATATAAGATGATTTCTCTAAAAAATACACATTATTTTAAAGACTATTGGCTGTGAAATAAGTTAAGGGTATTTCAAATGGCTTGTCTGCAAAGAAAGGTGAGATGTAGGGAATCACAGAAAGCCGAGGGGATAATATGTCAATATATACATTTCTAATGGTGAACTAAGCCTTAGGCCAGCCACAATGTAGAGGAATGGACCCTTAGAAACGTACAAGTAAGCTGGAATCTTTAAAAGTTCAAATCTTTATAAGTAAAAAGATTGATGAAAATGAATAACCAAGTGTTTTAATTGACATCAGAATATCAAAACAATAAACCCTGAGAACATAGAAAAAAGATAAATAAAGATATGAGCAGAATTTAATACCACAGAAAACGTATAAAATTCAGCTGATTTAGTAAGTCCAAAGAATATTCTTTGAAAAGATTTAAAAGACACACTTTGATTAAGGAAAACAAAAACATAAGTAAAGAATATACAGAAAGAATCACGACAATGTTATAGCAGAGAATATATGAAATTCCAGTAAATTTGAACATTTCTGTAAAGCGGACCATTTCCTAGCTCCTACAGTTTACCAAAACTGACACAAGAGGAAATCATTTAAGGTCATCATGTCTGCCCTTGGCATTCTCGGAACGCCCTGGCCTCAGAATGCAGCATCTGTTGTCCATGGTAACCTGCGGAGAGGGGGCGTGGCTGAGGGAGCTTGGAAGACTGCCCTCACTGAGGGAGTGGGTGTGGCCATCTCTGCTGTGACTGAACAAAGGGCAGGGGAGCAGAGGGCCCAGGGGAGGGCCCTCAGAGCCTGGCATGCCCAGTGGGGTGTCACAAGCATTTAGGCCCAGGCAAAAGGGCGCCTTCTTTGTCTGCACAGCTGCCCAAACTCTCACCTTTCCACTCAGGCCGCCCTCTTATTTGAAGTGTGTTTGGAACCTGTCCGCGCAGTACACCTCGCTGCACAGCTAACCTTAGGTCTGGGCATCGTAGCTTCCTGCCAGGTGACCGAAGACCGCAGGAGAGATGATTCCCAGGTTGACACGCAGAGAGGTACCTGCCCGGGCCACAGGCCGCCCACTGTCCCTGCCCAAGATCAGGAGCGGAAAGCAGCCCTGTCTAAGTCCCCTACCCCTAGAGGGAGTATTGGACCAACACTTCTGGAAAACGGGGTCCTTGTGGGCAACTCATTTTAGGAACACAAATAAATCTTTGCTGACTTTTTGCTGAAACTTACGAGCGTTCACACCTAAGCCTCTTACAAGGTCAGCTGTTTAGTTAAACATGAGCTCATGATCTAAATTTACACAATAATGAAGAAATCAGCTACAAAGGGAGACAATCAGCAAAAACAATCAATACAAGAATTAGATTCCCTAGGCCACCCATCAGATGTTGAAAAAATCAGGTGCAAGGCAGAAAATATACATAAACCTGGAAATGAAACAAGGAACAAGGATGTTTTCAAAGACTGGTAGGGTCTCTAAAACATTAATAAAGTACATGTCGTTGATAAACCTAAATACTCAAAGGTTGTTTAATACCACAGATTAAGCATTGAGAAGAGTGAAATTATGCTGTTTTGAAAACTATGGTGGGTGAGATTTTCTGCCTAATTATATAAGAAGATTTCTCTAAAAAATAGACATTATTTCAAAGACTTATTGGCTGTGAAATAAGTTAAGTGTATTTCAAATGGCTTGTCTGCAAAGAAAGGTGAGATGTAGGGAATCACAGAAAGTCGAGGGGAAAATGTCAATATATGCATTGCTATATGGTGAACTAAGCCTTAGGCCAGCCACAATGTAGAGGACCTGACCCTTAGAAACTTAAAAGTGAGCTGGAATTTTTAAAAGTTCAAATCTTTATAAGTAAAAAGATAGATGAAAATGAATAACCAAGTGTTTTAATTGACATCAGAAGATCAAAACAATAAACCCTGAGAACATAGAAAAAAGATAAATAAAGATATGAGCAAAACTTAATACCACAGAAAACGAATAAAATTCAGGTGAGGTAGTATGTCCAAACAATATTCTTTGAAAAGATTTAAAAGACACACTTTGATTAAGGAAAACACAAATATAATTAAAGAATATATAGAAAGAATCAGGACAATGTTATAGCAGAGAATATATGAAATGCCAGTAAATTTGAACATTTCTGTAAAGTTGACCATTTCCTAGCTCCTACAGTTTACCAAAACTGACACAAGAGGAAATCATTTAAGGTCATCATGTCTGCCCTTGGCATTCTCGGAATGCCCTGGCCTCAGAATGCAGCATCTGTAGTCCATGGTAACCTGCGCAGAGGGGGCGTGGCTGAGGGAGGTTGGAAGACTGCCCTCACTGAGGGAGTGGGTGTGGCCATCTCTGCTGTGACTGAACAAAGGGCAGGGGAGCAGGGGGCCCAGGGCAGGGCCCTCAGAGCCCGGCAGGCAGAGTGGAGTGTCACAAGCATTTAGGCCCAGGCCATAAGGCGCCTTCTTTGTCTGCACAGCTGCCCAAACTCTCACTTTTCCACTCAGGCCACCCACTTAGTTGAAGTGAGTGTGGAACCTGTCCGCGCAGTATACCTCGCTGCACAGCTAACCATAGGTCTGGGCATCGTAGCTTCCTGCCAGGTGACCGAAGTTCGCAGGAGAGATGATTCCCAGGTTCACACCCAGAGAGGTTCCTGCCCGGGCCACAGGCCCCCCACTGCCCATGCCCAAGATCGGGGGCCGAAAACAGCCCTGTCTAAGTCCCCTACCCCTAGAGGGAGTATTGGACCAACACTTCTACAAAACGGGGTCCTTGTGGGCAACTCATTGGAGGGACACAAATAAATCTTTGCCGACATTTTGCTGAAACTTACGAGCGTTCACACCTAAGCCTCTTACAAGGTCAGCTGTTTAGCTAAACATGAGCTCATGATCTAAATTTACACAATAATGAAGAAAACAGCTACAAAGGGAGACAATCAGCAAAAACAATCAATACCAGAATTACATTCCCTCGGCCACCTGTCAGATGTTGGAATAATCAGGTGCAAGGCAGAAAATATACATAAACCTGGAAATGAAACAAGGAACAAGGATGTTTTCAAAGACTGGTAGGGTCTCTAAAACATTTTTAAAGTACATGTCATTGATAAAGCTAAATACTCATCGGTTGTTTAATACAACAAATTAAGCAGTGAGAAGAGTGAAATTATGCTGTTTAGAAAACTATGGAAGTTGAGATTTTCAGCCTAATTATATAAGATGATTTCTCTAAAAAATACACATTATTTCAAAGACTATTGGCTGTGAAATAAGTTAAGGGTATTTCAAATGGCTTGTCTGCAAAGAAAGGTGAGATGTAGGGAATCACAGAAAGCCGAGGGGATAATATGTCAATATATACATTGCTAATGGTGAACTAAGCCTTAGGCCGGCAACAGTGTAGAGGAATGGACCCTTAGAAACGTACAAGTAAGCTGGAGTCTTTAAAAGTTCAAATCTTTATAAGTAAAAAGATTTATTAAAATGAATAACCAAGTGTTTTACTTCACATCAGAAAATCAAAACAATAACCCCTGAGAACATAGAAAAAAGATAAATAAAGATATGAGCAGAATTTAATACAACAGAAAACGTATAAAATTCAGGTGATTTAGTAAGTCCAAAGAATATTCTTTGAAAAGATTTAAAAGACACACTTTGATTTAGGAAAACAAAAACATATGTAAAGAATATACAGAAAGAATCAGGACAATGTTATAGCAGAGAATATATGAAATGCCAGTAAATTTGAATATTTCTGGAAAGCGGACCATTTCCTAGCTCCTAAACTTTACCAAAACTGACACAAGAGGAAATCATTTAAGGTCATCATGTCTGCCCTTGGCATTTTCGGAACGCCCTGGCCTCAGAATGCAGCTTTTGTAGTCCATGGTAACCTGCGGAGAGGGGGCGTGGCTGAGGGAGCTTGGAAGACTGCCCTCACTGAGGGAGTGGGTGTGGCCATCTCTGCTGTGACTGAACAAAGGGCAGGGGAGCAGGGGGCCCAGGGGAGGGCACTCAGGGCCCGGCATTCCCAGTGGGTTGTCACAAGCATTTAGGAACACGCCAAAGGGCGACTTCTTTGTCTGCACAGCTGCCCAAACTCTCACCTTTCCACTCAGGCCGCCCTCTTATTTGAAGTGTGTTTGGAACCTGTCCACGCAGTACACTTCGCTGCACAGCTAACCATAGGTCAGGGCATCGTAGCTTCCTGCCAGGTGACCGAAGTGCGCAGGCAAATGGGTCCCTGGGACACATGCGGAGAGGCTCTTGCCCGGGCCACAGTCCACACACTGGCCCTGCCCCAGATCGAAGGCTGAAAAGCAGCCATGTCTGAGTCCACTGCCTCTCGAAGGAGTATTGTACCAACACTTGTAGAAAACGGGGTCCTTGCGGGCAACTCATTGGAGGGACACAAATAAATCTTTGCCGACTTTCTGCTGCAGCTTACCAGCGTTCACACATAAGCCTCTTACAAGGTCAGCTGTTTAGCTAAACATGAGCTCATGATCTAAATTTACACAATATTGAAGAAATCAGCTACAAGGTGAGACAATCAGCAAAAACAATCAATACCAGAATGAGATTCCCTAGGCCATCCATCTGATGTTGGAATAATCAGGTGCAAGGCAGAAAATATACATAAAACTGGAACTGAAACAAGGAACAAGGAGGTTTTCAAAGGCTGGTAGGATCTCTAAAACATTTTTAAAGTACATGTCGTTGATAAACCTAAATACTCAAAGGTTGTTTAATACCACAGATTAAGCATTGAGAAGAGTGAAATTATGCTGTTTTGAAAACTATGGCAGGTGAGATTTTCTGCCTAATTATATAAGAAGATTTCTCTAAAAAATAGACAGTATTTCAAAGACTTATTGGCTGTGAAATAAGTTAAGTGTATTTCAAATGGCTTGTCTGCAAAGAAAGGTGAGATGTAGGGAATCACAGAAAGTCGAGGGGAAAATGCCAATATATACATTACTATATGGTGAACTAAGTCTTAGGCCAGCCACAATGTAGAGGACCTGACCCTTACAAACTTAAAAGTGAGCTGGAATCTTTAAAAGTTCAAATCTTTATAAGTAAAAAGATTGATGAAAATGAATAACCAAGTGTTTTAATTGACATCAGAAGATCAAAACAATAAACCCTGAGAACATAGAAAAAAGATAAATAAAGATATGAGCAGAACTTAATACCACAGAAAACGTATACAATTTAGGTGATGTAGTAAGGCCAAAGAATTGTCTTTAAAAGATTTAAAAGACAGAGTTTGATTAAGGAAAACAAAAACATAAGTAAAGCATATACAGAAAGAATAAGGACAATGTTATAGCAGAGAATATATGAAATGCCAGTAAATTTGAACATTTCTGTAAAGTTGACCATTTCCTAGCTCCTACAGTTTACAAAAACTGACACAAGAGGAAATCATTTAAGGTCATCATGTCTGCCCTTGGCATTCTCGGAACGCCTTGGCCTCAGAATGCAGCATCTGTAGTCCATGGTAACCTGCCGAGAGGTGTCGTGGCTGAGGGAGCTTGGAAGACTGCCCTCACTGAGGGAGTGGGTGTGGCCATCTCTGCTGTGACTGAACAAAGGGCAGGGGAGCAGGGGGCCCAGGGCAGGGCCCTCAGAGCCCGGCAGACCCAGTGGGGTGTCACAAGCATTTAGGCCCAGGCCAAAGGGCGCCTTCTTTGAATGCATAGCTGCCCAAACTCTCACCTTTCCACTCAGGCCGCCCTCTTATTTGAAGTGTGTTTGGAACCTGTCCGCGCAGTACTCCTCGCTGCACAGCTCACCATAGGTCAGGGCATCGTAGCTTCCTGCCAGGTGACCGAAGTTCGCAGGCAAATGGGTCCCTGGGACACATGCAGAGAGGCTCCTGCCCGGGCCACAGGCCGCCCACTGGACCTGCCCCAGATCGAAGGCTGAAAAGCAGCCATGTCTGAGTCCACTGCCTCTCGAAGGAGTATTGGACCAACACTTGTAGAAAACGGGGTCCTTGCGGGCAACTCATTGGAGGGACACAAATAAATCTTTGCCGACTTTCTGCTGAAGCTTACCAGCGTTCACACCTAAGCCTCTTACAAGGTCAGCTGTTTAGCTAAACATGAGCTCATGATCTAAATTTACACAATATTGAAGAAATCAGCTACAAAGGGAGACAATCAGCAAAAACAATCAATACCAGAATGAGATTCCCTAGGCCATCCATCTGATGTTGGAATAATCAGGTGCAAGGCAGAAAATATACATAAAACTGGAACTGAAACAAGGAACAAGGAGGTTTTCAAAGGCTGGTAGGATCTCTAAAACATTTTTAAAGTACATGTCGTTGATAAATCTAAATACTCAAAGGTTGTTTAATACCACAGATTAAGCATTGAGAAGAGTGAAATTATGCTGTTTTGAAAACTATGGCAGGTGAGATTTTCTGCCTAATTATATAAGAAGATTTCTCTAAAAAATAGACATTATTTCAAAGACTTATTGGCTGTGAAATAAGTTAAGGGTATTTCAAACGGCTTGTCTGCAAAGAAAGGTGAGATGTAGGGAATCACAGAAAGTCGAGGGGAAAATGTCAATATATACATTGCTATATGGTGAACTAAGCCTTAGGCCAGCCACAATGTAGAGGACCTAACCCTTAGAAATTTAAAAGTGAGCTGGAATTTTTAAAAGTTCAAATCTTTATAAGTAAAAAGATTGATGAAAATGAATAACCAAGTGTTTTAATTGACATCAGAAGACCAAAATATTAAACCCTGAGAACATAGAAAAAAGATAAATAAAGATATGAGCAGAACTTAATACCACAGAAAACGTATAAAATTCAGGTGAGGTAGTAAGTCCAAAGAATATTCTTTGAAAAGGTTTAAAAGACACACTTTGATTAAGGAAAACACAAACATAATTAAAGAATATATAGAAAGAATCAGGACAATGTTATAGCAGAGAATATATGAAATGCCAGTAAATTTGAACATTTCTGTAAACTGGACCATTTCCTAGCTCCTACAGTTTACCAAAACTGACACAAGAGGAAATCATTTAAGGTCACCATGTCTGCCCTTGGCATTCTCGGAACGCCCTGGCCTCAGAATGCAGCATCTGTAGTCCATGGTATCCTGCGGAGAGTGGGCGGGGCTGAGGGAGGCTGGAACACTGCCCTCACTGAGGGAGTCGGTGTGGCCATCTCTGCTGTGACTGAACAAAGGGCAGGGGAGCAGTGGGCCCATTGCAGTGCCCTCAGAGCCCGGCAGGCCCAGTGGAGTGTCACAAGCATTGAGGCCGAGGCCATAGGGCGCCTTCTTTGTCTGCACAGCTACCCAAACTCTCACTTTTCCACTCAGGCCACCCGCTTAGTTGAAGTGTGTGTGGAACCTGTCCGCGCAGTATACCTCGCTGCACAGCTAACCATAGGTCTGGGCATCGTAGCTTCCTGCCAGGTGACCGAAGTTCGCAGGAGAGATGATTCCCAGGTTCACACGCAGAGAGGCTCCTGCCAGGGCCACAGGCCGCCCACTGCCCCTGCCCAAGATCGGGGGCAGAATGCAGCCCTGTCTAAGTTCCCTACTCCTAGAAGGAGTATTGGACCAACACTTCTAGAAAACGGGGTCCTTGTGGGCAACTCATTGGAGGGACACAAATAAATCTTTGCCGACTTTTTGCTGAAACTTACGAGCGTTCACACCTAAGCCTCTTACAAGGTCAGCTGTTGAGCTAAACATGAGCTCATGATCTAAATTTACACAATATTGAAGAAATCAGCTACAAAGTGAGACAATCAGCAAAAACAATCAATACCAGAATGAGATTCCCTAGGCCATCCATCTGATGTTGGAATAATCAGGTGCAAGGCAGAAAATATACATAAAACTGGAACTGAAACAAGGAACAAGGATGTTTTCAAAGACTGATAGGATCTCTAAAACATTTTTAAAGTGCATATCATTGATAAAGCTAAATAATCAATGGTTGTTTAACACAACAGATTCATCATTGAGAAGAGTGAAATTATGCTGTTTTGAAAACTATGGCAGGTCGGATTTTCTGCCTAAATATATAAGAAGATTTCTCTAAAAAATACACATTATTTCAAAGACTTATTATCTGTGAAATAAGTTAAGGGAATTTAAAATGGCTTGTCTGCAAAGAAATGTGAGATGTAGGGAATCACAGAAAGTCGAGGGGAAAATAGGTCAATATGTACTTTGCCATATAGTGAACTAAGCCTTAGGCCAGCCACTCTATAGAGGACCTGACCCTTAGAAACTTACAAGTAAGCTGGAATCTTGAAAAGTTGAAATCGTTATAAGTAACAACATTTATTAAAATGAATAACCAAGTCTTTCAATTGACATCAGAATATCAAAACAATAAACCTGAGAACACAGAAAAAATATAAATATGGATATGAGGAGAACTTAATACAATAGAAAATGTATAAAATTCAGGTGTGGTAGTAAGTCCAAAGAATATTTTTTGACAAGATTTAAAAGACACATTTTGATAAAGGAAAACCAAAACATAATTAAAGAATATACAGAAAGAATCAGGACATTGTTATAGCGAAGAATATATGAAATGCCAGTAAATTTGAACATTTGTGTAAGTGGACCATTTCCTAGCTCCTAACGTTTACCAAAATTGACACAAGAGGAAATCATTTAAGGTCATTATGTCTGCCCTTGACATTTTCGGAACGCCCTGGACTCAGAATTCAGCATCTGTAGTCCATGGTAACCTGCGGAGATGGGGCGGGGCTGAGGGAGGTTGGAAGACTGCCCTCACTGAGGGAGTGGGTGAGGCGATCTCTGCTGTGACTTAACAAAGGGCAGGGGAGAAGTGGGCCAACTGCAGGGCCCTCAGAGCCCGGCAGGCCAAGTCGTGTGTCACAAGCATTTAGGCCCAGGCCAAAATGCGCCTTCTTTGTCTGCACAGCTGCCCAAACTCTCACCTTTCCACTCAGGCCGCCCTCTTACTTGAAGTGTGTGTGGACCGATCCGCGCAGTACACCTCGCTGCAAAGCTAACCATAGTTCTGGGCATCATAGCTTCCTGCCAGGTGACCGAAGTTTGCAGGCAGATCGGTCTTGGGACACACGTGGAGAGCCTCCTGCCCAGGCCACAGGCCGCCCAAAGCCACTACCCCAGATCGGTGGAAGCAAAGCAGTCCTGTCTGAGTCCCAGCCTCTAGAGGGTATAGTGGACCAACACTTGTAGAAAATGGTGTCTGCGCGGGTAACTCATTGGAGGGACACAAAAAAATCTTTGTGGACTTTCTCCTGAAGATTATGAGCGTTCACACCTAAGCCTCTTACAAGGTCAGCTGTTTAGCTAAACATGAGCTCATGATCTAAATTTACAAAATAATGAGAAAATCAGCTACAAGGGGAGACAAGCAGCAAAAACAATCAATACCAGAATTAGATTCCCTAGGCCATCCATCAGATGTTGGAATAATCAGGTGCAAGGCAGAAAGTATACACAAAACTGGAACTGAAACAAGGAACAAGGAGGATTTCAAAGACTGGTAGGATATCTAAAATATTTTTAAGGTACATGTCATTGATAAAGCGAAATACTCAAACGTTGTGTCATACAACAGATTCATCATTGAAAAGAGTGAAATTATGCTGTTTTGAAAACTATGGCAGGTCAGATTTTCTGCCTAATTATATAAGAAGATTTCTCTAAATAATACACATTATTTCAGAGACTTATTGGCTGTGAAATAAGTTAAGGGTATTTCAAATGGCTTGTCTGCAAAGAAAGGTGAGATGTAGGGAATCACAGAAAGTCGAGGGGAAAATAGGTCAATATATACATTGCTATATGGTGAACTAAGCCTTAGGCCAGCAACAATGTAGAGGACCTGACCCCTAGAAACTTACAATTGAGCTGGAATATTGAAAAGTTCAAATCTTTATAAGTAAAAAGATTTATTAAAATGAGTAATCAAGTGTTTTAATTGACATCAGAATATCAAAACAATAAACATGAGAACACAGAAAAAATATAAATAAAGATATGAGGAGAACTTAATACAATAGAAAATGTATAAAATTCAGGTGATGTAGTAAGTCTAAGAATATTCTTTGACAAGATTTAAAAGACACACTTTGATTAAGGAAAAGCAAAACATAAGTAAAGAATATACAGAAAGTATAGGACAATGTTATAGCAGAGAATATATGAAATGCCAGTAAATTTGAACTTTTGTGTAAACTGGACCATTTCCTAGCTCCTAAAGTTTACCAAAACTGACACAAGAGGAAATCATGTAAGGTCATCATGTCTGCCCTTGGCATTCTCGGAATGCCCTGGACTCAGAATGCAGCATCTGTAGTCCGTGGCAACCTGCGGAGAGGGGGCGGGGCTGAGGGAGGTTGTAACACTGCCCTCACTGAAGGTGTGGGTGTGGCCATCTCTGCTGTGACTGAACAAAGGGCAGGGGAGCAGGGGTCACAGTGCAAGGCCCTCAGAGCCCGGCAGGCCCAGTGGGGTGTCACAAGCATTTAGGCCCATGCCAAAGTGCGCCTTCTTTGTCTGCACAGCTGCCCAAACTCTCACCTTTCCACTCAGGCCGCCCTCTTACTTGAAGTGTGTGTGGAACCGATCCGCGCAGTACACCTCCCTGCAAAGCTAACCATAGGTCTGGGCATCATAGCTTCCCGCCAGGTGACCGAAGTTTGCAGGGAGATCGGTCCTGGGACACACGTGGTGAGCCTCCTGCCCAGGCCACAAGCCACCCAAAGCCATTACCCCAGATCGGGGGAAGCAACGCAGTCCTGTCTGAGTCCCAGCCTCTAGAGGGAATAGTGGACCAACACTTGTAGAAAATGGCGTCCGCGCGAATAACTGATTGGAGGGACACAAAAAAATCTTTGTGGACTTTCTCCTGAAGCTTATGAGCGTTCACACCTAAGCCTCTTACAAGGTCAGCTGTTTAGCTAAACATGAGCTCATGATCTAAATTTACACAATAATGAAGAAATCAACTACAAGGGGAGACAAGCAGCAAAAACAATCAATACCAGAATTAGCTTCCCTAGGCGATCCATCAGATGTTGGAATAATCAGGTGCAAGGCAGAATGTATACACAAAACAGGAACTGAAACAAGGAACAAGGATGTTTTCAAAGACTGGTAGGATATCAAAAACATTTTTAAGGTACATGTCATTGATAAAGCTAAATACTCAAAGGTTGTGTCATACAACAGATTCATCATTGAGAAGAGTGAAATTATGCTGTTTTGAAAACTATGGCAGGTCAGATTTTCTGCCTAATTTTATAAGAAGATTTCTCTAAAAAATACACATTATTTCAGAGACTTATTGGCTGTGAAATAAGTTAAGGTTATTTCAAATGGCTTGTCTGCAAAGAAAGGTGAGATGTAGGGAATCACAGAAAGTCGAGGGGAAAATAGGTCAATATATACATTGCTATATGCGGAACTAAGCCTTAGGCCAGCCACAATGTAGAGGACCTGACCCTTAGAAACTTACAAGTAAGCTGGAATCTTGAAAAGTTCAAATCTTTATAAGTAAAAAGATTTATTAAAATGAGTAATCAAGTGTTTTAATTGACATCAGAATATCAAAACAATAAAACCTGAGAACATAGAAAAAAGATAAATAAAGATATGTGGGGAACTTAATACAATTGAAAATGTATAAAATTCATTGGATGTAGTAAGACCCAAGAATATTCTTTGACAATATTTATAAGACACACTTGATTAAGGAAAACCAAAACATAAAAAGAATATAAAGAAAGATTCAGGACAATGTATAGCAGAGAATATATGAAATGCCAGTAAAATTGAACATTTGTGTAAAGTGGACCTTTTCCTAGCTCCTAAAGTTTACCAAAACTGACACAAGAGGAAATAATTTAAGGTCATCATGTCTGCCCGTGGCATTCTCGGAATGCCGTGGACTCAGAATGCAGCATCTGTAGTCCATGGTAAACTGCGGAGAGGGGGCAGGGCTGAGGGAGTTTGGAACACGGCCTTCACTGAGGGTGTGGGTGTGGCCAATTCTGCTGTGACTGAACAAAGGGCGGGTGAACAGGGGGCCCAGGGAAGGGCCCTCAGAGCCCGGCAGGCCCAGTGAGGTGTCACAAGCATTTAGGCCCTGGACAAAGGGCTCTTTCTTTGTCTGTACAGCTGCCCAAACTTTCACCTTTCCAATCAGGCCGGCCTCTTACTTGAAGTGCTTGTGGAACCTGTCCGCGCAGTACACGTCGCTGCACAGCTAATCATAGCTCTGGGCATCGTAGCTTCCTGCCAGGTGACCGAAGTTCGCAGGCAGATGTGTCCCTGGGACACACGAGGAGATGCTCCTGCCCAGGCCAGAGGCCGCCCACTGCCACAGCCCCAGATCGTGGGGCACAAAGAATCCCTGTCTGAGGCCGTGCCTCTAGAGGGAGCATTGGACCAACACTTGCAGAAAACGGGGTCCTCGCAGGCAACTCATTGGAGGGACACAAATAAATCTTTGCGGACTTTCTGATGAAGCTTACGAGTGTTCACACCTAAGCCTCTTACAAAGTAAGATGTTTAGCTAAACATGAGCTCATGATCTAAATTTACACAATAATGAAGAAATCAGCTACAGGGGGAGACAATCAGCAAAAACTATCAATACCAGAATTAGATTCCATAGGCCATCGATCTGACGTTGGAATAATCAGGAGCAAGGCAGAAAATATACATAAAACTGGAACTGAAACAAGGAACAAGGATGTTTTCAAAGACTGGTAGGATCTCTAAAACATTTTTAAAGTACATGTCATTGATAAAGCTAAATACTCAAAGCTTGTGTAATACAACAGATTCATCAATGAGAAGAGTGAAATTATGCTGTTTTGAAAATTATGGCAGGTCAGATTTTCTTCCTAAATATATAAGAAGATTTCTCTAAAAATACACATTATTTCAAAGACTTATTGGCTGTGAAAAAAGTTAAGGTTATTTCAAATGGCTTGTCTGCAAAGAAAGGTGAGATGTACGGAATCACAGAAAGTCGAGGGGAAAATAGGTCAATATATACATTGCTATATGGTGAACTAAGCCATAGGCCAGCCACAATGTACAGTACCTGACCCTTAGAAACTTACAAGTAAGCTGGAATCTTGAAAAGTTCAAATCTTTATAAGTAAAAAGATTTATTAAAATGAATAATCAAGTGTTTTAATTGACATCAGAATATCAAAACAATAAAACCAGAGGACATAGAAAAAAGATAAATAAAGATATGAGGAGAACATAATACAATTGAAAACGTATAAAATTCAGGGGCTGTAGTTACTAAGCCTTAGGCCAGCCACAATGTAGAGGACCTGACCCTTAGAAACTTACCAGTAAGCTGGAAACTTTAAAAGTTCAAATCTTTATAAGTAAAAAGATTTATTAAAATGAATAACCAAGTGTTTTAATTGACATCAGAAGATCAAAACAATAAACCCTGAGAACATAGAAAAAAGATAAATAAAGATATGAGCAGAACTTAATACCACAGAAAACGTATAAAATTCAGGTGAGGTAGTAAGTCCAAAGAATATTCTTTGACAAGATTTAAAAGGCACACTTTGATTAAGGAAAACCAAAACATAAAAAGAATATACAGAAAGAATCAGGACAATATTATAGCATAGAATATATGAAATGCCAGTAAATTTGAAAATTTGTGTAAAGTGGATCTTTTTCTAGCTTCTAAAGTTTACCAAAACTGACACAAGAGGAAATCATTTAAGGTCATGATGTCTGCCCTTGGCATTCTCGGAATGCCCTGGACTCAGAATGCAGCATCTGTAGTCCAGCGTAAACTGCGGACAGGAGTCAGGGCTGAGGGAGTTTGGAACACGGCCTTCACTAAGGGAGTGGGTGTGGCCATCTCTGCTGTGACTGAACAATGGGCAGGGGAACAGGGGGTCCAGGTCAGGGCCCTCAGATCCAGGCAAGGCCCAGTGGGGTGTCACAAGCATTTAGGCCCAGGAAAAAGGGCACCTTCTTTGTCTGTACACCTGCCCAAACTCTCACCTTTCCACTCAGGCCGCCATCTTACTTGAAGTGTGTTTGGAACCGGTCCGCGCAGTACACCTCGCTGCAAAGCTAACCTTAGGTCTGGGCATCATAGCTTCCTGCAAGGTGACCGAAGTTCGCAGGCAGATCGGACGTGGGACACACGCAGGGAGCCTCCTGCCAGGCCACAGGCCGCCCAAAGCCACTACCCCAGATCGGGGGAAGCACAGCAGTCCTGTCTGAGTCCCAGCCTCTAGAGGGAGTAGTGGACCAACACTTGTAGAAAACGGGGTCCACGCGGGTAACTCATTGGAGGGACACAAAAAAATCTTTGTGGACTTTCTCCTGAAGCTTACGAGCGTTCACACCTAAGCCTCTTACAAGGTCAGCTGTTTAGCTAAACATGAGCTCATGATCTAAATTTACACAATAATGAAGAAATCAGCTACAAGGGGAGACAAGCAGCAAAAATAATCAATACCAGAATTAGATTCCCTAGGCCATCCATCAGATGTTGGAATAATCAGGTGCAAGGCAGATAGTATACACAAAACTGGAAATGAAACAAGGAACAAGGATGTTTTCAAAGACTGGTAGGATCTCTAAAACATTTTTAAAGTACATGTCATTGATAAAGCTAAATACTCAAAGGTTGTGTCATACAACAGATTCATCATTGAGAAGAGTGAAATTATGCTGTTTTGAAAACTATGGCAGGTCAGAATTTCTGCCTAATTATATAAGAAGATTTCTCTAAAAAATACACATTATTTCAAAGACTTATTGGCTGTGAAATAAGTTAAGGGTATTTCAAATGGCTTGTCTGCAAAGAAATGTGAGATGTAGGGAATCACAGAAAGTCGAGGGGAAAATAGGTCAATATATACATTGCTATATGGTGAACTAAGCCATAGGCCAGCCACAATGTAGAGGACCTGACTCTTAGAAACTTACATTAAGCTGGAATCTTGAAAAGTTGAAATCTTTATAAGTAAAAACTTTTATTAAAATGAATAACCAAGTGTTATAATTGACATCAGAATATCAAAACAATAAACCTGAGAACACACAAAAAATATAAATAAAGATATGAGGAGATCTTAATACAATAGAAAATGTATAAAATTCAGGTGATGTAGTAAGTCTAAGAATATTCTTTGACAAGATTTAAAAGACACACTTTGATTAAGGAAAACCAAAACATAAGTAAAGAATATACAGAAAGAAACAGGACAATGTTATAGTAGAGAATATATGAAATGCCAGTAAATTTGGACATTTGTGTAAAGTGGACCATTTCCTAGCTCCTAAAGTTTACCAAAACTGACACAAGAGGAAATCAGGTAAGGTCATCATGTCTGCCCTTGGCATTCTCGGAATGCCCTGGACTCAGAATGCAGCATCTGTAATCCATGGAAACCAGCGGAGAGGGGGCGGGGCTGAGGCGGTTGGAACACTGCCCTCACTGAGGGAGTGGGTGTGGCCATCTCTGCTGTGACTGAACAAAGGGCAGGGGAGCAGGGGGCCCAGTGCAGGGCCCTCAGAGCCCGGCAGGCCCAGTGGGGTGTCACAAGCATTAAGGCCCAGGCCAAAGTGCACCTTCTTTGTCTGCACAGCTGCCCAAACTCTCACCTTTCCACTCAGGACGCCCTCTTACTTGAAGTGTGCGTGGAACCTGTCCGCGCAGTACACCTCGCTGCACAACTAACCATAGGTCTGGGCATCGTAGCTTCCTGCCAGGTGACCGAAGTTCGCAGGCAGATGGGTCCCTGTGACACACGCAGAGAGGCTCCTGCCCGGGCCACAGGCAGCTCACTGCCACTGCCCCAGATCGTGGGGCGCAAAGCAGCCCTGTCTGAGGCCGTGCCTCTAGAGGGAGTAGTGGACCACCACTTGTAGAGAACGGGGCCCACGCGGGCAACTCATTGGAGGGACACAAATAAAACTTTGCGGATGTTCTGATGAAGCTTACGAGCGTTCACACCTAAGCCTCTTACAAAGTCATATGTTTAGCAAAACATGAGCTCATGATCTAAATTTACACAATAATGAAGAAATCAGCTACAGGGGGAGACAATCAGCAAAAACAATCAATACCAGTATTAGATTCCCTAGGCCATCGATCAGACGTTGGAATAATCAGGTGCAAGGCAGAAAATATACACAAAACTGGAACTGAAACAAGGAACAAGGATGTTTTCAAAGACTGGTAGGATCTCTAAAACATTTTTAAAGTACATGTCATTGATAAAGCTAAATACTCAAAGGTTGTGTAATACAACTGTTTCATCATTGAGAAGAGTGAAATTATGCTGTTTTGAAAACTATGGCAGGTCAGATTTTCTGCCTAAATATATAAGAAGATTTCTCTAAAAAATACACATTATTTCAAAGACTTATTGGCTGTGAAATAAGTTAAGGGTATTTCAAATGGCTTGTCTGCAAAGAAAAGTGAGATGTAGGAAATCACAGAAAGTCGAGGAGAAAATAGGTCAATATAAACTTTGCTATATTGTGAACTAAGACTTATGCCAGCCACAATGTAGAGGACCTGACCCTTAGAAACTTACAAGTAGGCTGGAATCTTTAAAAGTTCAAATCTTTATAAGTAAAAAGATTTATTAAAATGAATAACCAAGTGTATTAATTGACATCAGAAGATCAAAACAATAAACCCTGAGAACATAGAAAAAAGATAAATAAAGATATGAGCAGAACTTGATACCACAGAAAACGTATAAAATTCAGGTGAGGTAGTAAGTCCAAGGAATATTCTTTGACAAGATTTAAACGACACACTTTGATTAAGGAAATCCAAAACATAAGTAAATAATATACAGAAAGAATCAGACCCATGTTATAGCAGAGAATATATGAAATGCCAGTAAATTTGAACATTTGTGTAAAGTGGACCATTTCCTTGCTCCTAAAGTTTTCCCAAACTGACACAAGAGGAAATCATGTAAGGTCATCATGTGTGCCCTTGGCATTCTCAGAATGCCCTGGACTCAGAATGCAGCATCTGTAGTCCATGGAAACCTGCGGAGAGGCGGCGGGGCTGAGGGATGTAGGAAAACTGCCCTCACTGAGGGAGTGGGTGTGGCCATCTCTGCTGTGACTGAGCAAAGGGCAGGTGAGCAGGGGTCCCAGGGCAGGGCCCTCAGAGCCCGGCATGCCTAGTGGGGAGTCACAAGCATTTAGGCCCAGGCCAAAGTGTGCCTTCTTTGTCTGCACAGCTGCCCAAACTCTCACCTTTCCACTCAGGACGCCCTCTTACTTGAAGTGTGAGTGGAACCTGTCCGCGCATTACACCTCGCTGAACAGCTAACCATAGGTCTGGGCATCATAGCTTCCTGCCAGTTGACCGAAGTTCGCAGGCAGATGGGTCACTGGGACACACGCACAGAGGCTCCTTCCCGGGCCACAGCCCACCCACTGCCACTGCCCCAGATCATGGGGCGCAAAACAGCCCTGTCTGAGGTCGTGCCTCTAGAGGGAGTAGTAGACCAGCACTTGTAGAGAAAGGGACCCTCGCGGGCAAATCATTGGAGGGACACAAATAAATCTTTGCGGATGTTCTGATGAAGCTTACGATTGTTCACACCTAAGCCTCTTACAAAGTCATATGTTTAGCAAAACATGAGCTCATGATCTAAATTTACACAATAATGAAGAAATCAGCTACAGCGGGAGACATTCAGCAAAAACAATCAATACCAGAATTAGATTCCCTAGGCTATCGATCAGAAGTTGGAATAATCAGGTGCAAGGCAGAAAATATACATAAAACTGGAACTGAAACAAGGAACAAAGATGCTTTCAAAGACTGGTAGGATATCTAAACATTATTAAAGTGCATGTCACTGATAAAGCTAAATACTCAAAAGTTATGTAATACAACAGATTCATCATTGAGAAGAGTGAAATTATGCTGTTTTGAAAACTCTGGCAGGTCAGATTTTCTGCCTAAATATATAAGAAGATTTCTCTAAAAAATACACATTATTTCAAAGACTTATTAGCTGTGAAATAAGTTAAGGGTATTTCAAATGGTTGTCTGCAAAGAAAGGTGAGATGTAGGAAATCACAGAAAGTCGAGGGGAAAATAGGTCAATATATACTTTGCCATATTGTGAACTAAGCCTTAGGCCAGCCACAATATAGAGGACGTGACCCTTAGAAACTTACAAGTAAGCTGGAATCTTGAAAAGTTCAAATTTTTATAAGTGAAAAGATTTATTAAAATGAATAACCAAGTGTTTTAATTGACATCAGAAGATCAAAACAATAAACCCTGAGAACATAGAAAAAAGATAAATAAAGATATGAGCAGAATTTAATACCACAGAAAACGTATAAAATTCAGGTGAGGTAGTAAGTCCAAAGAATATGCTTTGACAAGATTTAAAAGACACACTTTGATTATGGAAAACCAAAATAAAGTAAAGAATATACAGAAAGAATCAGGACAATGTTATAGCAGAGAATATATGAAATGCCAGTAAATTTGAACATTAGTGTAAAGTGGACCATTTCCTAGCTCCTAAAGTTTACCAAAATTGACACAGAGGAAATCATTTAAGGTCATCATGTCTGCCCTTGGCATTTTCGGAACGCCCTGGCCTCACAATGCAGCATCTGTTGTCCATGGTAACCTGCGGAGAGGGGGCGGGGCAGAGGGAGGTGGGAACACTGCCCTCACTGAGGGAGTGAGTGTGGCCATCTCTGCTGTGATTTAATAAAGGGCAGGGGAGAAGGGGGCCAATGGCAGGGCCCTCAGAGCCCGGCAGGCCCAGTCGTGTGTCACAAGCATTTTGGCTCAGGCCAAAGTGCGCCTTCTTTGTCTGCACAGCTGCCCAAACTCTTACCTTTCCACTCAGGCTGCCCTCTTACTTGAAGTGTCTGTTGAACCGGTCCGCGCAGTACACCTCGCTGAAAAGCTAACCATAGATCTGGGCATCATAGCTTCCTGCCAGTTGACCGAATTTTGCAGGCAGATCGGTCGTGGGACACACGTGGGGAGACTCCTGCCCAGGCCACAGGCCGCCCAAAGCCACTACCCCAGATCGGGGGAAGCAAAGCAGTCCTGTCTGAGTCCCAGCCTCTAGAGGGAGTAGTGGAGTAACACTTGTAGAAACCGGGTCGGCGTGGGTAACTCATTGGAGGGACGCAAAAAAATCTTTGTGGACTTTCTGCTGAAGCTTACGAGCGTTCCAACCTAAGCCTCTTACAAGGTCAGCTGTTTAGCTAAACATGAGCTCATGATCTAAATTTACACAATAATGAAAAAATCAGCTACAAGGGAGACATGCAGCAAAACCAATCAATACCAGAATTAGATTCCCTAGGCCATCCATCAGATGTTGGAATAATCAGGTGCAAGGCAGAAAGTATACACAAAACTGGAACTGAAACAAGGAACAAGGATGTTTTCAAACACTGGTAGGATCTCTAAAATATTTTTAAGGTACATGTCATTGATAAAGCTAAATACTCAAAGGTTGTGTCATACAACAGATTCATCATTGAGATGAGTGAAATTATGCTGTTTTGAAAACTATGGCAGGTCATATTTTCTGCCTAATTATGTAAGAAGATTTTTTTAAAAAATACACATTATTTCAAAGACTTATTGGCTCTGAAATAAGTAAAGGGTATTTCAAATGGCTTGTCTGCAAAGAAAGGTGAGATGTAGGGAATCACAGAAAGTCGAGGGGGAAATAGGTCAATATATACATTGCTATATGGTGAACTAAGCCATAGGCCAGCCACAATGTAGAGGACCTGACCCTTAGAAACTTACAAGTAAGCTGGAATCTTGAAAAGTTGATATCTTTATAAGTAAAAACCTTTATTAAAATGAATAACCAAGTGTTTTAATTGACATCAGAATATCAAAACAATAAACCTGAGAACACAGAAAAAATATAAATAAAGATATGAGGAGAACTTAATACAATAGAAAATGTATAAAATTCAGGTGATGTAGTAAGTCTTATAATATTCTTTGACAAGATTTAAAAGACACACTTTGATTAAGGAAAACCAAAACATAAGTAAAGAATATACAGAAAGAATCAGGACAATGTTATAGCAGAGAATATATGAAATGCCAGTAAATTTGAACATTTGTGTAAAGTGGACCATTTCCTAGCTCCTAAAGTTGACCAAAACTAACACAGAAGGAAATCATTTAAGGTCATCATGTCTGCCCTTGGCATTCTCGGAATGCCCTGGACTCAGAATGCAGCATCTGTAGTCCATGGTAACCTGCGGAGAGGAGGAGGGGCTGAGGGAGTTTGGAACACTGCCCTCACAGAGGGAGTGGTTGTGGCCAATTCTGCTGTGAGTGAAGAAAGGGCAGGGGAAAAGCGGGCCCAGGTTAGGGCCCTCAGAGCCTGGTAGACCCAGTGGGGTGTCACAAGCATTTAGGCCCAGGACAAAGGGCTCCTTCTTTGTCTGCACATCTGCCAAAACTTTCACCTTTCCACTCAGGCCGCCCTCTTACTTGAAGTGCATGTGGAACCTGTCCGCGCAGTACACCTCGCTGCACAGCTAACCATAGGTCTGGGCATCATAGCTTCCTGCCAGGTGACCGAAGTTCGCAGGCAGATGGGTCACTGGGTCACACGCGGAGAGGCTACTGCCCAGGCCAGTGACCGCCCACTGCCACTGCCACAGATCGTGGGGCACAAACAGCCCTGTCTGAGGCCGTGCCTCTAGAGGGAGTATTGGACCAACACTTGTAGAAAACGGGGTCCTCGCGGGCAACTCATTGGAGGGACACAAATAAATATTTGCGGAGTTTCTGATGAAGCTTACGAGTGTTCACACATAAGCCTCTTACAGAGTCAGATGTTTAGCTAAACATGAGCTCATGATCTAAATTTACACAATAATGAAGAAATCAGCTACAGGGAGAGACAATCAGCAAAAACAATCAATTCCAGAATTAGATTCCCTAGGCCATCGATCTGACGTTGGAATAATCAGGTGCAAGGCAGAAAATATAAATAAAACTGGAACTGAAACAAGGAACAAGGATGTTTTCAAAGACTGGTAGGATCTCTAAAACATTTTTAAAGTACATGTCAATGATAAAGCTAAATATTCAAAGGTTGTGTAATACAACAGATTCATCATTGAGTAGAGTGAAATTATGCTGTTTTGAAAACTATGGCAGGTCAGATTTTCTGCCTAAATATATAAGAAGATTTCTCTAAAAATACACATTATTTCAAAGACTTATTGGTTGTGAAAAAAGTTAAGGGTATTTCAAATGGCTTGTCTGCAAAGAAAGGTGAGATGTAGGGAATCACAGAAAGTCGAGGGGAAAATAGGTCAATATATACATTGCTATATGGTGAACTAAGCCATAGGCCAGCCACAATGTAGAGGACCTGACCCTTAGAAACTTACAAGTAAGCTGGAATCTTGAAAAGTTGAAATCTTTATAAGTAAAAACATTTATTAAAATGAATCACCAAGTGTTTTAATTGACATCAGAATATCAAAACCATAAACAGGAGAACACAGAAAAAATATAAATAAAGATATGCGGAGAACTTAATACAATAGAAAACGAATAAAATTCAGGTGATGTAGTAAGTCCAAAGAATATTCTTTGACAAGATTTAAAAGACACACTTTGATTAAGGAAAACCAAAACATAAGTAAAGAATATACAGAAAGAATCAGGACAATGTTATAGCAGAGAATATATGAAATGCCAGTAAATTTGAACATTTGTGTAAAGTGGACCATTTCCTAGCTCCTAAAGTTGACCAAAACTAACACAAGAGGACATCATTTAAGGTCATCATGTCTGCCCTTGGCATTCTCGGAATGCCCTGGACTCAGAATGCAGCATCTGTAGTCCATGGTAAACTGCGGAGAGGGGGAGGGGCTGAGGGAGGTTGGAACACTGCCCACACAGAGGGAATGGGTGTGGCCAATTCTGCTGTGACTGAACAAAGTGCAGGGGAAAAGCGGGCCCAGGGCAGGGCCCTCAGAGCCCGGCAGGCCCAGTGCAGTGTCACAAGCATTAAGGCCCAGGACAAAGGGCTCCTTCTTTGTCTGCACAGCTGCCCAAACTTTCACCTTTTCCCTCAGGACGCCCGCTTACTTGAAGTGCATGTGGAACCTGTCCACGCAGTACACCTCGCTGCACAGCTAACCATAGGTCTGGGCATCATAGCTTCCTGCCAGGTGACCAAAGTTCGCAGGCAGATGGGTCAATGGGACACACGCGGAGAGGCTCCTGCCCAGGCCAGTGACCGCCCACTGCCAATGCCCCAGATCGTGGGGCGCAAAGCAGCCCTGTCGGAGGCCGTGCCTCTAGAGGGAGTAGTGGACAAACACTTGTAGAGAAAGGGGCCCTCGCGGGCAAATCATTGGAGGGACACAAATAAATCTTTGCGGACTTTCTGATGAAGCTTACGAGTGTTCACACCTAAGCCTCTTACAAAGTCATATGTTTAGCAAAACATGAGCTCATGATCTAAATTTACACAATAATGAAGAAAGCAGCTACAGGGGGAGACAATCAGCAAAAACAATCAATACCAGAATTAGATTCCCTAGGCCATCGATCAGACGTTGGAATAATCAGGTGCAAGGCAGAAAATATACATAAAACTGGAACTGAAACAAGGAACAAGGATGTTTTCAAAGACTGGTAGGATATCTAAAACATTGTTAAAGTGCATGTCATTGATAAAGCTAAATACTCAAAAGTTGTGTAATACAACAGATTCATCATTGAGAAGAGTGAAATTATGCTGTTTTGAAAACTATGGCAGGTCAGATTTTCTGCCTAAATATATAAGAAGATTTCTCTAAAAAATACACATTATTTCAAAAACTTATTAGCTGTGAAATAAGTTAAGGGTATTTCAAATGGCTTGTCTGCAAAGAAAGGTGAGATGTAGGAAATCACAGAAAGTCGAGGGGAAAATAAGTCAATATATACTTTGCCATATTGTGAACTAAGCCTTAGGCCAGCCACAATATAGTGGACCTGACCGTTAGAAACTTACAAGTAAGCTGGAATCTAGAAAAGTTGAAATCTTTATAAGTAACAACATTTATTAAAATGAATAACCAAGTGTTTTAATTGACATCAGAATATCAAAACAATAAACGTGAGAACACAGAAAAAATATAAATAAGGATATGAGGAGAACTTAATACAATAGAAAATGTATAAAATTCAGGTGAGGTAGTAAGTCCAAAGAATATTATTTGACAAGATTTAAAAGACACATTTTGATTAAGGAAAACCAAAACATAAGTAAAGAATATACAGAAAGAATCAGGACAATGTTATAGCAGAGAATATATGAAATGCCAGTAAATTTGAACATTTGTGTAAAGTGGACCATTTCCTAGCTCCTAAAGTTTACGAAAATTGACACAAGAGGAAATCATTTAAGGTCATCATGTCTGCCCTTGGCATTTTCGGAACGCCCTGGCCTCAGAATGCGGCATCTGTAGTCCATGGTAACCTGCGGAGAGGGGGCGGGGCAGAGGGAGGTGGGAACACTGCCCTCACTGTGAGAGTGGGTGTGGATATCTCTGCTGTGACTTAACAAAGGGCAGGGGAGAAGGGGGGCAATGGCAGGGCCCTCAGTGCCCGGCAGGCCCAGTCGTGTGTCTCAAGCATTTAGGCCCAGGCCAAAGTGCGCCTTCTTTGTCTGCACAGCTGCCCAAACTCTCACCTTTCCACTCAGGCCGTCCTCTTACTTGAAGTGTGTGTGGAACAGGTCCGCACAGTACACCTCGCTGCAAAGCTAACCATAGGTCTGGGCATCATAACTTCCTGCCAGGTGACCAAAGTTTGCAGGCAGATCGGTCGTGGGACACACGCGGGTAGCCTCCTGCCCAGGCCACAGGCCGTCCAAAGCCACTACCCCAGATCGGGGGAAGTTAAGCTGTACTGTCTGAGTCCCAGCCTCTAGAGGTAGTAGTGGACCAACACTTGTAGAAACCGGGTACGCGCGGGTAACTCATTGGAAGGACACAAAAAAATCTTTGTGGATTATCTGCTGAAGCTTACGAGCGTTCAAACCTAAGCCTCTTACAAGGTCAGCTGTTTAGCTAAACATGAGCTCATGATCTAAATTTACATAATAATGAAAATATCAGCTACAAGGGGAGACAAGCAGCAAAACCAATCATTACCAGAATTAGATTCCCTAGGCCATCCATCAGATGTTGGAATAATCAGGTGCAAGGCAGAAAGTATACACAAAACTGGAACTGAAACAAGGAACAAGGATGTTTTCAAAGACTGGTAGGATCTCTAAAATATTTTTAAGGTACATGTCATTGATAAAGCTAAATACTCAAAGGTTGTGTCATACAACAGATTCATCATTGAGATGAGTGAAATTATGCTGTTTTGAAAACTATGGCAGGTCAGATTTTCTGCCTAAATATATAAGAAGATTTCTCTAAAAATACACATTATTTCAAAGACTTATTGGCTGTGAAATAAGTTAAGGGTATTTCAAATGGCTTGTCTGCAAAGAAAGGTGAGATGTCGGAAATCACAGAAAGTCGAGGGGAAAATAGGTCAATGTATTCTTTGCTATATTGTGAACTAAGCCTTAGTCCAGCAACAATGTAGAGGACCTGACCCTTAGAAACTTACAGGTAAGCTGGAATCTTGAAAAGTTCAAATCTTTATAAGTAAAAAGATTTATTAAAATGAATAACCAAGTGTTTTAATTGACATCAGATGATCAAAACAATAAACCCTGAGAGCATAGAAAAAAGATAAATAAAGTTATGAGCAGAACTTAATACAACGGAAAACGTATAAAATTCAGGTGATGTAGTAATTCCATAGAATATTCTTTGACAATATTTAAAATACACACTTTGATTAAAGAAAACCAAAATATACGTAAAGAATATACAGAAAAAATCAGGAGAATGTTGAAGCAGAGAATATATGAAATGCCAGTAAATTTGAATATTTCTGTAAAGTGACCATTTCCTAGCTCCTAAAGTTTACCAAAATTGACATTAGAGGAAATCATTTAAGGTCATCATTTCTGCCCTTGGCATTTTCGGAAAGCCCTGGCCTCAGAATGCAGCATCTGTTCTCCATGGTAACCTGCGGAGAGCGAGCGGGGCTGAGGGAGGTTGTAACACTGCCCTCACTGAGGGAGTGGGTGTGGCCATCTCTGCGGTGACAGAACAAAGGCAGGGGAGAAGGGGGCCAAGGGCAGGGCCCTCATAGCCTGGCACGCCCAGTCGGGTGTCACAAGCATTTAGGCCGAGGCCAAAGGGCGCCTTCTTTGTCTGCACAGCTGCCCAAACTCTCACCTTTCCACTCAAGCCGCCCTCTTACTTGAAATGTGTGTGGAACGGGTACGCACAGTACACCTCGCTGCACGGCTCACCATAGGTCTGGGCATCGTAGCTTCCTGCCAGGTGACCGAAGTTCGCAGGCACATGGGTCGTGGGACACACGCGGGGAGACTCCTTCCCGGGCCACAGGGCGCCAAAAGCCACTACCCCAGATCGGTGGCAGCAGAGCAGTCCTGTCTGAGTCCCTGCCTCTAGAGGGAGTATTGGACCAACACTTGTAGTAAACGGGGTCATCGGGGTAACTCATTGGAGGGACACAAATAAATCTTTGCGGACTTTCTGATGAAGCTTACGAGCGTTCACACCTAAGCCTATTACAAAGTCAGATGTTTACCTAAACATGAGCTCATGATCTAAATTTACACGATAATGAAGAAATCAAATACCAGGGGAGACATTCAGAAAAAACAATCAATACCAGAATTAGATTCCCTAGGCCATCCATCACATTGCTATATGGTGAACTAAGCCTTAGGCCGGCAACAGTGTAGAGGAATGGACCCTTAGAAACGTATAAATAAGCTGGAATCTTTAAAAGTTCAAATCTTTATAAGTAAAAAGATTGATGAAAATGAATAACCAAGTGATTTAATTGACATCAGAAGATCAAAACAATAAACCCTGAGAACATAGAAAAAAGATAAATAAAGATATGAGCAGAGCTTAATACCACAGAAAACGTATAAAATTCAGGTGAGGTAGTAAGTCCAAAGAATATTCTTTGAAAAGATTTAAAAGACACACTTTGATTTAGGAAAACACAAACATAATTAAAGAATATATAGAAAGAATCAGGACAATGTTATAGCAGAGAATATATGGAATGCCAATAAATTTGAACATTTCTGTAAAGTTGACCATTTCCTAGCTCCTACAGTTTACCAAAACTGACACAAGAGGAAATCATTTAAGGTCATCATGTCTGCCCTTGGCATTCTCGTTACGCCCTGGCCTCAGAATGCAGGATCTGTAGTCCATGGTAACCTGCGGATAGTGGGCGGGGCTGAGGGAGTCTGAAACACTGCCCTCACTGAAGGAGTGGGTGTGGCCATCTCTGCTGTGACTGAACAAAGGGCAGGGGAGCAGGGGGCCCAGGGCAGGGCCCTCAGAGCCCGGCATGCCCAGTGTGGTGTCACATGCATTAAGGCCCAGGCCATAGGGCGCCTTCTTTGTCTGCACAGCTGCCCAAACTCTCACTTTTCCACTCAGGCCACCCACTTAGTTGAAGTGTGTGTGGAACCTGTCCGCGCAGTATACTTTGCTGCACAGCTAACCATAGGTCTGGGTATCGTAGCTTCCTGCCAGGTGACCGAAGATCGCAGGAGAGATGATTCCCAGGTTCACACACCGAGAGGCTCCTGCCCGAGCCACAGGCCGCACACTGCCCCTGCCCAAGTTCGGGAGCGGAAAGCAGCCCTGTCTAAGTCCCCTACCCCTAGAGGGAGTATTGGACCAACACTTCCAGAAAACGGGGTCCTTGTGGGCAACTCATTGGAGGGACACAAATAAATCTTTGCCGACTTTTTGCTGAAACTTACGAGCGTTCACACCTAAGCCTCTTACAAGGTCAGCTGTTTAGCTAAACATGAGCTCATGATCTAAATTTACACAATAATGAAGAAATCAGCTACAAAGTGAGACAATCAGCAAAAACAATCAATACCAGAATTAGATTCCCTAGGCCATCCTTGAGATGTTGGAATAATCAGGTGCTAGGCAGAAAATATACATAAACCTGGAAATGAAACAAGGAACAAGCATGTTTTCAAAGACTGGTAGGATCTCTAAAACATTTTTAAAGTACATGTCATTGATAAAGCTAAATACTCAAAGGTTGTTTAGTACAACAAATTAAGCAGTGAGAAGAGTGAAATTATGCTGTTTAGAAAACTATGGAAGGTGAGATTTTCTGCCTAATTATATAAGATGATTTCTCTAAAAAATACACATTATTTCAAAGACTTATTGGCTGTGAAATAAGTTAAGGGTATTTCAAATGGCTTGTCTGCAAAGAAAGGTGAGATGTAGGGAATCACAGAAAGCCGAGGGGATAATATGTCAATATATACATTGCTATATGGTGAACTAAGCCTTAGGCCGGCAACAGTGTAGAGGAATGGACCCTTAGAAACGTACAAGTAAGCTGGAATCTTTAAAAGTTCAAATCTTTATAAGTAAAAACATTTATTAAAATGAATAACCAAGTGTTTTACTTGACATCAGAAGATCAAAACAATAAACCCTGAGAACATAGAAAAAAGATAAATAAAGATATGAGCAGAACTTAATACAACAGAAAACGTATAAAATTCAGGTGATTTAGTAAGTCCAAAGAATATTCTTTGAAAAGATTTAAAAGACACACTTTGATTAAGGAAAACAAAAACATAAGTAAAGAATATACAGAAAGAATCAGGACAATGTTATAGCAGAGAATATATGAAATGCCAGTAAATTTGAACATTTCTGTAAAGGGGACCATTTCCTAGCTCCAAAAGTTTACCAAAACTGACACAAGAGGAAATCATTTAAGGTCATCATGTCTGCCCTTGGCATTCTCGGAACGCCCTGGCCTCAGAATGCAGCATCTGTAGTCCATGGTAACCTGCGGAGAAGGGGCGTGGCTGAGGGAGGTTGGAAGACTGCCCTCCGTGAGGGAGTGGGTGTGGCCATCTCTGCTGTGACTGAACAAAGGGCAGGGGAGCAGGGGGCCCAGGGCAGGGCCCTCAGAGCCAGGCAGACCCTGTGGGGTGTCACAAGCATTTAGGCCCAGGCCAAAGGGCGCCTTCTTTGTCTGCACAGCTGCCCAAACTATCACCTTTCCACTCAGGCCGCCCTCTTATTTGAAGTGTGTTTGGAACCTGTCCGCGCAGTACACCTCGCTGCAGAGCTAACCATAGGTCAGGGCATCGTACCTTCCTGCCAGGTGACCGAAGTTCGCAGCCAAATGGGTCCCTGGGACACATGCGGAGAGGCTCCTGCCCGGGCCACAGCCCGCCTACTGGCCCTGCCCCAGATCGAAGGCTGAAAAGCAGCCATGTCTGAGTCCACTGGCTCTCGAAGGAGTATTGGACCAACACTTGTAGAAAACGGGGTCCTTGCGGGCAACTCATTGGAGGGACACAAATAAATCTTTGCCGACTTTCTGCTGAAGCTTACCAGCGTTCACACCTATGCCTCTTACAAGGTCAGCTGTTTAGCTAAACAAGAGCTCATGATCTAAATTTACACAATATTGAAGAAATCAGCTACTAAGTGAGACAATCAGCAAAAACAATCAATACCAGAATGAGATTCCCTAGGCCATCCATCTGATGTTGGAATAATCAGGTGCAAGGCAGAAAATATACATAAAACTGGAACTGAAACAAGGAACAAGGAGGTTTTCAAAGGCTGGTAGGATCTCTAAAACATTTTTAAAGTACATGTCGTTGATAAACCTAAATACTCAAAGGTTGTTTAATACCACAGATTAAGCATTGAGAAGAGTGAAATTATGCTGCTTTGAAAACTATGGCAGGTGAGATATTCTGCCTAATTATATAAGAAGATTTCTCTAAAAAATAGACATTTTTCAAAGACTTATTGGCTGTGAAATAAGTTAAGTGTATTTCAAATAGCTTGTCTGCAAAGAAAGGTGAGATGTAGGGAATCACAGAAAGTCGAGGGGAAAATGTCAATATATACATTGCTATATGGTGAACTAAGCCTTAGGCCAGCCACAATGTAGAGGACCTGACCCTTAGAAACTTAAAAGTGAGCTGGAATCTTTAAAAGTTCAAATCTTTATAAGTAAAAAGATTGATGAAAATGAATAACCAAGTGTTTTAATTGACATCAGAAAATCAAAACAATAAACCCTGAGAACATAGAAAAAAGATAAATAAAGATAAGAGGAGAACTTAATACAACAGAAAACGTATAAAATTCAGGTGATTTAGTAAGTCCAAAGAATATTCTTTGAAAAGATTTAAAAGACACACTTTGATAAAGGAAAACTTAAACATAAATAAAGAATATAGAGAAAGAATCAAGACAATGTTATAGCAGAGAATATATGAAATGCCAGTAAATTTGAACATTTGTGTAAAGTGGACCATTTCCTAGCTCCTAAAGTTTACCAAAACTGACACAAGAGGAAATCATTTAAGGTCATCATGTCTGCCCTTGGCATTCTCGGTATGCCATGGCCTAGGAAGGCAGCATCTGTAGTTCATGGTAACCTGTGTAGAGGGGGCGGGGCTGAGGGAGTTTGGAACACTGCCCTCACTGAGGGAGTGGGTGTGGCCATCACTGTTGTGACTGAACAAAGGGCAGTGGAGCAGTGGTCCCAGTCCTGGGCCCTCAGAGCCCGTCATGCCCAGTGGGATGTCACAAGCATTTAGGCCCAGGCCAAAGGGCGCCTTCTTTGTATGCACAGCTGCCCAAACTCTCAACTTTCCACTCGGGACTCCCTCTTACTTGAAGTGTGTGTGGAACCAGTCCGCGCAGTACACCTCGCTGCACAGCTAACCATAGGTCTGGGCATCGTAGCTTCCTGCCAGGTGACCGAAGTTCACAGGCTGTTGGGTCCCTGGGACAGACGCGAATAGGCTCCTGCCTGGGCCTTAGGCCGCCCACTGCCATTGCCCAAGATCGTGGGGCACAAAGCAGCCCTGTCTGTGGCCGTGCCTCTAGAGGGACTATTGGACCAACATTTGTAGAAAACGGGGTCCTCGCGGGTATCTCATCGGAGGGACACAAATAAATCTTTGCGGACTTTCTGATGAAGCTTACGAGTGTTCAAACCTAAGCCTCTTACAAGGTCAGATGTTTAGCTAAACATGAGCTCATGATCCAAATTTAAACAATAATGAAGAAATCAGCTACAGTGGGAGACAATCAGCAGAAACAATCAATACCAGAATTAGATTCCCTATGCCATACATAAGACGTTGGAATAATCAGGTGCAACGCAGAAAATATACACAAAACTGGAAGTGAAACAAGGAACAAGGATGTTTTCAAAGACTGGTAGGATCTCTAAAACATTTTTAAAGTACATGTGATTGATAAAGCTAAATACTCAAAGGTTGTATAATGCAACATATTCATCCTTGAGAAGAGTGAAATTATGTTGTTTTGAAAACTATGGCAGGTGAGATTTTCTGCCTAATAGTATGAGAAGATTTCTCTAAAAATACACATTATTTCAAAGACATATAAGCTGTGAAATAAGTTAAGGGTATTTCAAATGGCTTGTCTGCAAAGAAAGGGGAGATGTAGGGAATCACAGAAAGTCGAGGGGAAAACGTCAATATATACATTGCTATATGGTGAACTAAGCCTTAGGCCAGCCACAATGTAGAGGACCTGACCCTTAGAAACTTAAAAGTGAGCTGGAATCTTTAAAAGTTCTAATCTTTATAAGTAAAAAATTGATGAAAATGAATAATCAAGTGATTTAATTGACATCAGAAGATCAAAACAATAAACCCTGAGAACATAGAAAAAAGATAAATAAAGATATGAGCAGAATTTAATACAACGGAAAACGTATAAAATTCAGGTGAGGTAGTAACTCCAAAGAATATTCTTTGACAAGATTTAAAAGACACACTTTGATTAAGGAAAACAAAACATAAGTAAAGAATATACAGAAAGAATCAGGACAATGTTATAGCAGAGAATATATGAAATGCCAGTAAATTTGAACATTTGTGTAAAATCAACCATTTCCTAGCTCCTAAAGTTTACCAAAACTGACACAAGATGAAATCATTTAAGGTCATCATGTCTGCCCTTGGCATTCTCGGTACGCCCTGGCCTCAGAATGCAGCATCTGTAGTCCATGGTAACCTGCGCAGAGGGGGCGTGGCTGAGGGAGTTTGGAACACTGCCCTCACTGAGGGAGTGGGTGTGGCCATCTCTGCTATGACTGAACAAAGGGCAGGGGAGCAGGGGGCCCAGGGCAGGGCCCTCAGAGCCCGGCAGGGCGAGTGGGGTGTCACAAGCATTTAGGCCTAGGCTAAAGGGCGCCTTCTTTGTCTGCACAGCTGCCCAAACTCTCACCTTTCCACTCAGGCCTCCCTCTTACTTGAAGTGTTTGTGGAACCTGTCCATGCAGTACACCTCGCTGCACAGCTAACCATAGGTCTGGGCATCTTGTCTTCCTGTCAGGTGACCGAAGTTCACAGGCAGTTGGGACCCTGGGACACACGCGAATAGGCTCCTGCCTGGGCCATAGGCCGCCCACTGCCTCTGCCCCAGATTGGGGGCCTCAAAGCAGCCCTGTCTAATTCCCCTGCCTTTAGAGGGAGTATTGGACCAACACTTGTAGAAAACGGGGTCCTCGCGGGCCACTCATTGGAGGGACACAAATAAATGTTTGATGACTTTCTGCTGAAGCTTACAAGCGTTCACACCTAAGCCTCTTACAAGGTTAGCTGTTTAGCTAAACGTGAGCTCATGATCTAAATTTACACAATAATGAAGAAATCAGCTACAAGGGGACATAATCTGCAAAAACAATGAATACCAGAGTTAGATTCCCTAGGCCATCCATCAGACGTTGGAATAGTCAGGTGCAAGGCAGAAAATATACATAAAACTGGAACTGAAACAAGGAACAAGGATGTTTTCAAAACTGGTAGGATCTCTGAAACATTTTTAAAGTACATGTCATTGGTAAAGCTAAATACTCAAAGGCTGTGTAATACAACAGATTCATCATTGAGAAGAGTGAAATTATGCTGTTTTGAAAACTATGGCAGATGAAATTTTCTGCCTAATAATATGAGAAGATTTCACTAAAAATACACATTATTTCAAAGACTTAATGGCTGTGTAATATGTTAAGGGTATTTTAAATGGCTTGTCTGCAAAGAAAGGTGAGATGTAGGAAATCACAGAAATTCGAGGAGTAAATAGGTCAATATATAGTTTGCTATATTGTGAACTAAGCCTTAGGCGAGCAACAATGTAGAGGACATGACCCATAGAAACTTACAAGTAAGCTGGAATATTAAAATGTTCAAACCTTTATAAGTAAAAAGATTTATTAAAATGAACAACCAAGTGTTTTAATTGACATCAGAAGATCAAAACAATAAACCCTGAGAACATAGAAAAAAGATAAATAAAGATATGAGCAGGGGCTTCCCTGGTGGCGCAGGGGTTAAGAATCTGCCTGCCAATGCAGGGGACACGGGTTCGAGCCCTGGTCTGGGAAGATCCCACATGCCGCGGAGCAACTAAGCCCGTGCGTCAAAACTACAGAGCCTGCGCATCTGGAGCCTGTGCTCCGCAACAGGAGAGGCCGCGACAGTGAGAGGCCCGCGCACCGCGATGAAGAGTGGCCCCCGCTCGCCGCAACTAGAGAAAGCTCTTACACAGAAACGAAGACCCAACACAGCCATAAATAAATAAATAAATAAACAAATAATTTATTAAAAAAAAAAGATATGAGCAGAACTTAATACAAGAGAAAACGTATAAAATTCAGGTGAGGTAGTAAGTCCAAAGAATATTCTTTGACAAGATTTAAAAGACACACTTTGGTTAGGAAAACAAAACATAAGTAAAGAATATACAGAAAGAATCAGGACAATGTTATAGCAGAGAATATATGAAATGCCAGTAAATTTGAACATTTCTGTAAAGTGGACCATTTGCTATCTCCTAAAGTTTACCAAAACTGACACAAGAGGAAATCATTTAAGGTCATCATGTCTGCCCTTGGCATTCTCGGAACGCCCTGGCCTCAGAATGCAGCATCTGTAGTCCATGGTAACCTGCGGAGAGGGGGCGGGGCTGAGGGAGCTTGGAACAATGCCCTCACTGAGGGAGTGGGTGTGGCCATCTCTGCTGTGACTGAACAAAGGGCAGGGGTGCAGGGGTCCCAGTGCAGGGCCCTCAGAGCCCGGCAGGCCCAGTTGGGTGTCACAAGCATTTAGGCCCATGCCAAAGAACGCCTTCTTTGTATGCACAGCTGCCCAAACTCTCACGTTTCCACTCAGGCCGCCCTCTAAATTGAAGTGTTTGTGGAACGTGTCCGCGCAGTACACCTCGCTGCACAGCCAACCATAGGTCTGGGCATCGTAGCTTCCTGCCAGGTGACTGAAGTTCGCAGGCATATGGGTCCCTGGGACACACACGGAGAGGCTCCTGCCCGGGCCACAGGCAGCCCACTGCCACTGCCACTGCTCGTGGGGTGCAAAGCAGCCCTGTCTGAGGCCGTGCCTCTAGAGGGAGTATTGGACCAACACTTGTAGAAAATGGGGTCCTCGCGGGCAACTCATTGGAGGGGCACAAATAAATCTTTGTGTACTTTCTGATGAAGCTTACGAGTGTTCACACCTAAGCCTCTTACAAGGTCAGATGTTTAGCTAAACATGAGCTCATGATGTAAATTTACACAATAATGAAGAAATCAGCTACAGGGGGAGACAATCAGCAAAAACAATCAATACCAGAATTAGATTCCCTAGGCCATCCATCAGACGTTGGAATAATCAGGTGCAAGGCAGAAAATATACACAAAACTGGAACTGAGACAAGGAAGAAGGATGTTTTCAAAGACTGGTAGGATCTCAAAACATTTTTAAAGTACATGTCTTTGATAAACCAAATACTCAAAGGTTGTGTAATACAACAGATTCATCATTGAGAAGAGTGAATTTATGCTATTTTGAAAACTATTGTAGGTCAGATTTTCTGCCTAAATATATAAAAAGATTTCTCTAAAAAATACACATTATTTCAAAGACTTATTGGCTGATAAATAAGTTAAGGGTATTTCAAATAGCTTGTCTGCAAAGAAATGTGATATGTAGGAAATCACAGAAAGTCGAGGGGAAAATAGCTCAATATATACTTTGCAATATTGTGAACTAAGCCTTAGGCCAGCATTAATGTAGAGGACCTGTCCCTTAGAAACTTATAAGTAAGCTGGAATCTTGAAAAATACAAATATTTATAAGTAAAATGATTTATTAAAAGGAATAACCAAGTGTTTTAATTGACATCAGATTATCAAAACAATAAACCTGAGAACATAGAAAAAAGATAAATAAAGATATGAGCAGAACATAATACAAAGGAAAACGTATAAAATTCAGGTGATGTAGTAAGTCCAAAGAATATTCTTTGACAAGATTTAAAAGACACACTTTGATTAAGGAAAACAAAGACATAAGTAAAGAATATACAGATAAAATCAGGAGAATGTTGTAGCAGAGAATGTATGAAAGGCCATTAACTTTGTATATTTCTGTAAAGTGCACCATTTCCTAGCTCCTAAAGTTTACCAAAATTGACACTAGAGGAAATCATTTAAGGTCATCATGTCTGCCCTTGGCATTCTCGGAACACCCTGGCCTCAGAATGCAGCATCTGTAGTCCATGGTAACCTGCGGAGAGGGGGCGGGGCTGAGGGTGGTCGGAACACTGCCCCCACTGAGGGAGTGGTTGTGGCCATCTCTGCTGTGACTGAACAAAGGGCAGGGGAGAAGGGGGCCAAGGGCAGAGCCCTCAGAGCCCGGCAGGCCCAATGGGGTGTCACAAGCATTTAGACCTAGGCCAAAGGGCGCCTTCTTTGTCTGCACGGCTGCCCAAACTCTCACCTTTCCTAATCAGGCCGCCCTTTTACTTGAAGTGTGTGTGGAACCGGTCCGCACAGTACACCTCACTGCACAGCTAACCATAGGTCTGGGCATCATAGCTTCCTGCCAGGTGACCGAAGTTCGCAGGCAGATGGGTCGTGGGACACATGCGGGGAGCCTCCTGCCCGGGCCACAGGCCGCCAAGAGCCATTACACCAGATCGGTGGCAGCAAAGCTGTCCTGTCTGAATCCCTGCCTCTAGAGCGAGTTTTGGACCAACACCTGTAGAAAACGGGGTCCTCGGGGTAACGCACTGCAGGGACAAAAATAAATCTTTGCTGACTTTCTGCTGAAGCTTACGAGCGTTCACAACTAAGCCTCTTACAAGGTCAGCTGTTTAGCTAAACATGAGCTCATGATCTAAATTTACACACTAATGAAGAAATCAGCTACAAGGTGAGACTAGCAGCAAAAACAATCAATACCAGAATTAGATTCCCTAGGCCATACATCAGATGTTGGAATAATCAAGTGCAAGGCAGAATATATACATAAAACTGGGACAGAAACAAGGAACAAGGATGTTTTCAAAAACTGGTAGGATCTCTAAAACATTTATAAAGTACATGCCATTGATAAAGCGAAATACTCAAAGGTTGTGTAATACAACAGATTCATCATTGAGAAGAGTGAAATTATGCTGTTTTGAAAACTATGGCAGGTCATATTTTCTGCCTAATTATATAAGAAGATTTCTCTGAAAAATATACCTTATTTGAAAGACTTATTGGTTGTGAAATAAGTTAAGGGTATTTCTAATGGCTTCTCTGCAAAGAAAGGTGAGATGTAGGAAATCACAGAAAGTAGAGGGGAAAATAGGTCAATATATACTTTGCTATATTGTGAACTAAGCCTTAGGCCAGCAACAATGTAGAGGACTTGACCCTTAGAAACTTACAAGTAAGCTGGAATCTTGAAAGGTTCAAATGTTTATACGTAAAAAGATTTATTAAAATGAATAACCAAGGGTTTTATTTGACATCAGAAGATCAAAACAATAAACACTGAGAACATAGAAAAAAGATAAATAAATATATGAGCAGAACTTATTACAAAGGAAAACCTATAAAATACAGGTGATGTAGTAAGTCCAAAGAATATTCTTTGAAACATTTAAAAGACACACTTTGATTAAGGAAAACAAAAACATAAGTTAAGAATATACAGAAAGAATCAGGACAATGTTATAGCAGAGAATATATGCAATGCCAGTAAATTTGAACATTTGTGTAAACTGAACCATTTCCTAGCTCCTAAAATTTACCAAAACTGACACAAGAGGAAATCATTTAAGGTCATCATGTCTGCCCTTGGCATTCACAGAACACCGTGGCCTCAGAATGCAGCATCTGTAGTCCATGGTAACCTGCGGAGAGTGGGCGGGGCTGAGGGAGGCTGGAACACTGCCCTCACTGAGGGAGTGGGTGTGGCCATCTCTGCTGTGATTGAACAAAGGGCAGGGGAGAAGGGGGCCAAGTGCAGGGCCCTCAGAGCCCGGCAGGCCCAGTCGGGTATCACAAGCATATAGGCCCAGATAAAAGGGCGCATTCTTTGTCTGCACAGCTGCCCAAACTCTCACCTTTCCACTCAGGCCGCCCACTTACTTGAAGTGTGTGTGGAACCGGTCCGCACAGTACTCCTCGCTGCACAGCTGACCATAGGTCTTGGCATCGTAAGCTTCCTGCCAGGTGACCGAAGTTGGCAGGCAGATGGGTCGTGGGACACACGTGGGGAGACTCCTGCCCGGGACACAGGCCGACAAAATCCACTACCCCAGATCGGTGGCAGCAAAGCAGTCCTGTCTGAGGCCGTGCCTCTAGAGGGAGTATTGGACCAACACTTGTAGAAAACGGGGTCTTCGCGGGCAACTCATTGGAGGGACACAAATAAATTGTTGCGGACTTTCTGCTGAAGCTTACGAGTGTTCACACCTAAGCCTCTTACAAGGTCAGATGTATAGCTAAACATGAGCTCATGATCTAAATTTACAGAATAATGAAGAAATAAGCTACAGGGGGAGACAATCAGCAAAAACAATCAATACCAGAATTAGATTCCCAAGGCCATCCATCAGACGTTGGAATAATCAGGTGCAAGGCAGAAAATATACATAAAACTGGAACTGAAACAAGGAACAAGCATGTTTTCAAAGACTGCTAGGATCTCTAAAACATTTTTAAAGTACATGTCATTGATAAACCAAATACTCAAAGGTTGTGTAATACAACAGATTCATCATTGAGAAGAGTGAAATTATGCTGTTTTGAAAACTATTGCAGATCAGATTTTCTGCCTAAATATATAAAAAGATTTCTCTAAAAAATACACATTATTTCAAAGACTTATTGGCTGTGAAATAAGTTAAGGGTATTTCAAATGGCTTGTCTGCAAAGAAAGGTGAGATGTAGGGAATAACAGAAAGTCGAGGGGAAAATAGGTCAATATATACTTTGCAATATTGTGAACTAAGCCTTAGGCCAGCAACAATGTAGAGGAACAGACCCTTAGAAAGTTACAAGTAAGATGGAATCTGCAAAAGTTCAAAATTTATAAGTAAAAAGTTTTATTAAAATGAGTAACCAAGTGTTTTAATTGATATCAGAATATCAAAGAAATAAACCCTGAGAACATAGAAAAAAGATAAATAAAGATATGAGCAGAACTTAATGGAAAGGAAAACGTATAAAATTCAGGTGATGTAGTAAGTCCAAAGAATATTCTTTGAAAAGATTTAAAAGACACACTTTGATAAAGGAAAACAAAAACATAAGTAAAGAATATACAGAAAGAATCAGGACAATGTTATAGCAGAGAATATATGAAATGCCAGTAAATTTGAACATTTCTGTAAAGCGGACCATTTCCTAGCTCCTAAAGTTTACCAAAACTGACAAAAGAGGAAATCATTTAAGGTCATCATGTCTGACCTTGGCATTCTCGGAACGCCCTGGCCTCAGAATGCAGCATCTGTAGTCCATGGTAACCTGCGGAGAGGGGGCGTGGCTGAGGGAGGTTGGAAGACTGCCCTCACTGAGGGAGTGGTTGTGGCCATCTCTGCTGTGACTGAACAAAGGTCAGGGGAGCAGGGGGCCCAGGGCAGGGCCCTCAGAACCCGGCCGACCCAGTGGGGTGTCACAAGCATTAAGGCACAGGACAAAGGGCGCCTTCTTTGACTGCACAGCTGCCCAAACTCTCACCTTTCCACTCAGGCCGCCCTCATATTTGAAGGGTGTTTGGAACCTGTCCGCGCAGTACACCTCGCTGCACAGCTAACAATATGTCAGGGCATCGTAGCTTCCTGCCAGGTGACCGAAGTTCGCAGGCAAATGGGTCCCTGGGACACATGCGAAGAGGCTCTTGCCCGGGCCACAGTCCACCCACTGGCCCTGCCCCAGATCGAAGGCTGAAAAGCAGCCATGTCTGAGTCCACTGCCTCTCGAAGGAGTATTGGACCAACACTTGTAGAAAACGTGGTCCTTGCGGGCAACTCATTGGAGGGACACAAAGAAATCTTTGCCGACTTCCTGCTGAAGCTTACCAGCGTTCACACATAAGCCTCTTACAAGGTCAGCTGTTTAGCTAAACATGAGCTCATGATCTAAATTTACACAATATTGAAGAAATCAGCTACAAAGTGAGACAATCAGCAAAAACAATCAATACCAGAATGAGATTCCCTAGGCCATCCATCTGATGTTGGAATAATCAGGTGCAAGGCAGAAAATATACATAAAACTGGAACTGAAACAAGGAACAAGGAGGTTTTCAAAGGCTGGTAGGATCTCTAAAACATTTTTAAAGTACATGTCGTTGATAAACCTAAATACTCAAAGGTTGTTTAATACCACAGATTAAGCATTGAGAAGAGTGAAATTATGCTGTTTTGAAAACTATGGCAGGTGAGATTTTCTGCCTAATTATATAAGAAGATTTCTCTAAAAAATAGACATTATTTCAAAGACTTATTGGCTGTGAAATAAGTTAAGTGTATTTCAAATGGCTTGTCTGCAAAGAAAGGTGAGATGTAGGGAATCACAGAAAGTCGAGGGGAAAATAGGTCAATATATACATTGCTATATGGTGAACTAAGACTTAGGCCAGCCACAATGTAGAGGACCTGACCCTTAGAAACTTACAAGTAAGCTGGAATCTTGAAAAGTTCAAATCTTTATAAGTAAAAAGATTTATTAAAATGAATAACCAAGTGTTTTAATTGACATCAGAATATCAAAACAATAAACCTGAGAACATAGAAAAAATATAAATAAAGATATGAGCAGAACTTAATACAATAGAAAACGTATAAAATTCAGGTGATGTAGTAAGTCCAAAGAATATTCTTTGACAAGATTTAAAAGACACACTTTGATTAAGGAAAACCAAAACATAAGTAAAGAATATACAGAGGGCTTCCCTGGTGGCGCAGTGGTTGAGAGTCCGCCTGCCGATGCAGGGGACACGGGTTCGTGCCCCGGTCTGGGAAGATCCCACATGCCGCAGAGCGGCTGGGCCCATGAGCCATGGCTGCTGAGCCTGCGCATTCGGAGCCTGTGCTCTGCAAGGGGAGAGGCCACAACAGTGAGAGGCCCGCCTACCGCAAAAAAAAAAAAAAAAAAAAAAAAAAAAAAAAAAAAAAAAAAGAATATACAGAAAGAATCAGGACAATGTTATAGCAGAGAATATATGAAATGCCAGTAAATTTGAACATTTCTGTAAAGCGGACCATTTCCTAGCTCCTAAAGTTTACCAACTGACACAAGAGGAAATCTTTTAAGGTCATCATGTCTGCCCTTGGCATTCTCGGTATGCCCTGGCCTCAGAATGCAGCATCTGTAGTCCTTGGTAACCTGCGGAGAGGGGGCGGGGCTGAGGGAGGTTGGAACACTGCCCTCACAGAGGGAGTGGGTGTGGCCATCTCTGCTGTGACTGAACAAAGGGCAGGGGAGCAGGGGTCCCAGGGCAGGGCCCTAAGAGTTCGGGAGGCCCAGTGGGGTGTCACAAGCATTTAGTCCCAGGCCATAGGGCGCCTTCTTTGTCTGCACAGCTGCCCAAACTCTCACCTTCCCACTCAGGCCGCCCTCTTACTTGAAGTGTGTGTGGAACCTGTCCACGCAGTACATCTCGCTGCACAGCTAAACATAGGTCTGGGCATCGTAGCTTCCTGCCAGGTGACCGAAGTTCGCAGGCAAATGGGTCCCTGGGACACATGCGGAGAGGCTCTTGCCCGGGCCACAGGCCGCCCACTGGCCCTGCCGCAGATCGAAGGCTGAAAATCAGCCATGTCTGAGTCCACTGCCTCTCGAAGGAGTATTGGACCAACACTTGTAGAAAACGGGGTCCTTGCGGGCAACTCATTGGAGGGACACAAATAAATCTTTGCCGACTTTTTGCTGAAGCTTACGAGCGTTCACACCTAAGCCTCTTACAAGGTCAGCTGTTTAGCTAAACATGAGCTCATGATCTAAATTTACACAATAATGAACACATCAGTTATAAGGGGAGACAATCAGCAAAAACAATCAATACCAGAATTAGATTCCCAAGACCATCCATCAGATGTTGGAATAATCAGGTGCAAGGCAGGAAATATACATAAAACTGCAAATAAAACAAGGAACCAGGATGTTTTCCAAGAGAGGTCGGTTCTCTAAAACATTTTTAAAGTATATGTCATTGATAAAGCTAAATACTAAAAGGTTGTGTAATACAACAGATTCATCATTGAGAAGAGTGAAATTATGCTGTTTTGAAAACTATGGCAGGTCAGATTTCCTGCGTAAATATATATATATAATAAGATTTCTCTGAAAACTACACATTATTTCAAAGACTTATTGGCTGTGAAATAAGTTAAGGGTATTTCAAATGGCTTGTCTTCATAAAAGGTGAGATATAGGGAATCACAGAAAGTCGATGGGAAAATATGTCAATATATACATTGCTATATGTTGCTCAAAGTATTAGGCTAGCAACAATGTAAAAGACCTGACCGTTAGAAAGTTGGAGTCTTCAAAATTTCATATCTTTTTAAGTAAAAAGATTTATTAAAAAGAATAACCAAATGTCTTAATTGACATCAGAAGTTCAAAACAATAAACCCTGAGAACATAGAAATATATAAAGATATGAGAAGAACTTAATACAAAAGAAAACGTATAAAATTGAGGTGATTTAGTAAGTCCAAAGAATATTCTTTGACAAGATTTAAAAGACACACTTTGATTAAGGAAAACAAAAACGTAAGTAAAAAATATACAGAGAGAGTCAGGACAATGTTATAGCAGAGAATATATGAAATGCCAGTAAATTTGAACATTTCTGTAAAGGGGACAATTTCCTAGCTCCTAAAGTTTACCAAAACAGACACAAAAGGAAAGCATTGAAGGTCATCATGTCTGCCCTTGGCATTCTCTGAATGCCCTGCCCTCAGAATGCAGCATCTGTAGTGCATGGTAACCTGCGGAGATGGGGCGTGGCTGAGGGAGTTGGGAACACTGCCCTCACTGACGGATTGGGTGTGGCCATCTCTGCTGTGACTGAACAAACGGCAGGGGAGCAGGGGCCCAGGGCAGGGCCCTCAGAGCCCGGCAGGCCCAGTGTGGTTTCACAAGCATTTAGGCCCAGGCCATAGGGCGCCTTCTTTGTCTGCACAGCTGCCCAAACTCTCAACTTTCCACTCAGGCCGCCCTCTTACTTGAAGTGTGTTTGGAATCTGTCCGCGCAGTACACCTCACTGCACAGCGAACCATAGGTCTGGGCATCTAAGCTTCCTGCCAGGTGACCGAAGTTCGCTGGCAGATGGGTCACTGGGACACACGCGAAGAGCCTCCTAAACGAGCCACAGGCCGCCCACAGCCCCTTCCCAGGTCGGGGGCCGCAAAGCAGCCCTGTCTGAGTCCCCTGCCTCTAGAAGGAGTATTGGACCAACACTTCTAGAAAACGGTGTCCTCGCGGGCAACTCATGGGAGGGACACGAATGAATCTTGGCTGACTTTCTGCTGAAACTTACGAGTGTTCACAGCTAAGCCTCTTACAAGATCAGCTGTTTAGCTAAACATGAGCTCATGATCTAAATTTACACAATAATGAAGAAATCAGCTACAAGGGGAGACAATCAACGAAAACAATCAATACCAAATTTATATTCCCAAGGCCATCCATCAGATGTTGGAATAATCACGTGGAAGGCAGAAATATATACATAAAACTGGAACTGAAACAAGAAACAAGGATGTTTTCAAAGACTGGTAGGATCTCTAAATTATTTTTAAAGTATATGTAACTGATAAAGCTAAATAATCAAAGGTTGTGTAATACAACAGATTTATCATTGAGAAGAGTGAAATTATGCTGTTTTGAAAACTATGGCAGGTCAGATTATTTGCCTAACTATGGAAGAAGATTTATCTAAAAATAATACACATTATTTCAAAGACTTATTGGCTGTGAAATAAGTTAAGGGTATTTCAAATGGCTTGTCCGCAAAGAAAGGTGAGATGTAGGGAATCACAGAAAGTCGAGGGGAAAGTATGTCAATATATACATTGCTATATGTTCAACTAAGCCTTAGGCCAGCAACAATGTAGAGGACCTGACCCTTAGAAATTTGGAATCCTCAAAAGTTCAAATCTTTATAAGTAAAAAGATTTATTAAAATGAATAACCAAGTGTTTTAATTGACATCAGAAGATCAAAACAATAAACCCTGAGAACATAGAAAAAAGATAAATAAAGATATGTGCAGAACTTAATACAACAGAAAACGTAGAAAGTTGAGGTGATTTAGTAAGTCCAAAGAATATTCTTTGAAAAGATTTAAAAGACACACTTTGATTAAGGAAAGCAAAAACATAAGTAAAGAATATACAGAAAGAATCAGGACAATGTTATAGCAGAGAATATATGAAATGCCAGTAAATTTGAACATTTCTGTAAAGGGGACCATTTACTAGCTAGGAAAGTTTACCAAAACTGACACACGAGGAAATCATTTAAGGTCATCATGTCTGCCCTTGGCATTCTCTGAACACCCTGGCCTCAGAATGCAGCATCTGTAGTCCCTGGAAACCTGCAGAGATGGGGGGGGGCTGAGGGAGTTTGGAACACTGCCTTCACTGAGGGAATGTGTGTTGCCATCTCTGCTGTGACTGAACAAAGGGCAGGGGAGCAGGGGGCCTAGGGCAGGGCCCTCAGATCCCGGAAGGACCAGTGGAGTGTCACAAGCATTTAGGCCCAGGCCAAAGGGCGCCTTCGTTGTCTGCACAGCTGCCCAAACTCTCAACTTTCCACTCAGGCCACCCTCTTAGTTGAAGTGTGTGTAGAACCTGTCCACGCAGTACACCTCGCTACACAGCTTACCATAGTTCTGGGCATTTTAACTTCCTGCCAGGTGACCGAAGTTCGCAGGCAGATGGATCCCTGGGACACATGCAGAGAGGATCCAGCCCGGGCCACAGGCCGCCCACTGCCTCTGCCCCAGATCGGGGACCACCTAGCAGCCCTGTCATGGTCCCCTGACTATACATGTAATATTGGACCAACACTTATGGAAGAAGGGGTCCTGGCGGGCAACTCATTGGAGAGACACAAAAAAGTCTCTCCCGACTTTCTGGTGAAACTTATATGCGTTCAAACCTAAGCCTCTTACAAGATAAGCTGTTTAGCTAAACATGAACTCATGATCTAAATTTACACAATAATGAAGTCATCAGCTACAAGGGAGACAATCAGCAAAAACAATCAATACCAGAATTAGATTCCCTAGGGCATCCATCAGATGTTGGAATAATCAGGTGCAAGGCAGGAAATATATATAAATCTGGAACTGAAACAAGGAACAAGGATGTTTTCAAAGACTGGTAGGATCTCTAAAACATTTTTAAAGTACATGTCATTGATAAAGCTAAATACGCAAAGGCTGTGTAATACAACAGATTTATCATTGAGAAGAGTGAAATTATGCTGTTTTGAAAACTATGGCAGGACAGATTTTCTGCCTAATTATATAAGAAGATGTATCTAAAAAATATACATTATTTCAAAGACTTATTGGCTGTGAAATAAGTTAAGCTTATTTCAAATGGCATCTCTCCAAAGAATGGTGAGATGTAGGAAATCACAGAAAGTCGAGGGTAACATATGTCAATATATACATTGCTATATGTTGAAATAAGCCTTAGGCCAGCAATAATGTAGAGGACCTGACCCTTAAAAACTCACAAGTAATTTGGAATCTTCAAAACTACAAATATTTATAAGTAAAAAGATTTATTAAAATGAATAACCAACTGTTTTAATTGACATCAGAAGATCAAAACAATAAACTCTGAAAACATAGAAAAAAGAAAAGTAAAGATATAAGAAGATCTTAATACAACAGAAAACGTATAAACTGGAGGTGATTTAGTAAGTCAAAAGAATATTCTTTGAAAATATTTAAAGACACATTTTCATTAAGGAAAACAAAAACATAACTAAAGAATATAAAGAAAGATTCAGGACAATGTTATAGCAGGGAATATATGAAATGCCAGTAAATTTGAATATTTCTGTAAAGTGGATCATTTCCTAGCTCCTAAAGTTTACCAAAACTGACACAAGAGGAAAACATTTAAGGTTATCATGTCTGCCTTTGGCATTCTCGGAACGCTCTGGCCTCAGAATGCAGCATCTGTCGGCCATGGTAACCTGTGCAGAGTGGGCGGGGCTGAGGGAGGTTGGAACACTGCCCTCACTGAGGGTGTGTGTGTGGCCATTTCTGCTGTGACTGAACAATGTGCAGGGGAGCAAGGCTGCCAGGGCAGGGCCCTCAGAGCCCGGCAGGCACAGTGGGGTGTCACAAGCATTTAGGCCCAGGACAAAGGGTGCCTTCTATGTCTGCACAGCTGCCCAAACTCTCAACTTTCCACTCAGGCCGCCCTCTTACTTGAAGTGTGTGTGTAACCTGTCCGTGCAGTACACCTCGCTGCACAGCTAACCATAAGTCTGGGCATCGTAGCTTCCTGCCAGGTGACCGAAGTTCACAGGCAGATGGTTCCCTTGGCGACACGCAGAGAGGCTCATGCTCGGGCCACAGGTTGCCCTCTGCCAATGCCCCAGATCGGCGTCCGCAAAGCAACGCTCTCTGAGTCCCCTGACTCTACAGAGAGTATGGGACCAACACTTGTAGAAAACGGTGTCCTTGCGGGCAACACATTTGAGGGAAACAAATAAATCTTTGCCGACTTTCTCCTGAAACTTACGAGCGTTCACAACTAAGACTCTTACAGGGTCCGCTGTTTAGCAAAACATCAGCTCATGATCTAAATTTACACAATAATGTAGAAATCACCTACAAGGGGAGACAATCAGCAAAAACAATCAATACCAGAAATAGACTCCCATGGGCATGCATCAGATGTTGGAATAATCAGGTGCAATGCAGGAAATATACATAAAACTGGAACTGAAACAAGGAACCAGGATATTTTCAAAGACAGGTAGTTTCTCTAAAACATTTTTAAAGTACATGTCATTGATAAAGCTAAATACTCAAAGGTTGAGTAATACAACAGATTCATCATTGAGAGGAGTGAAATTATGCTGTTTTGAAAACTATGGCAGGTCAGATTTTCTGCCTAATTATATAAGATTTCTCTAAAAAATACACATTATTTCAAAGATGTTATGGCTGTAAAATAAGTTAAGCTTATTTCAAATGGCTTGTCTGCAAAGAAAGGTGAGATGTAGGAAATCACAGAAAGTCGAGGGGAAAATATGTCAATATATACATTGCTATATGTTGAACTAAGCCTTAGGCCAGCAACAATGTAGAGGACCTGACCCTTAAAAACTTATAAGTAAGCTGGAATCTTCAAAAGTTCAAATCTTTATAAGTAAAAAGATTTATTAAAATGATAACCACGTGTTTTAATAGACATCAGATGATCAAAACTATAAACCCTGAGAACATAGAAAAAAGATAAATAAAGATATGAGCAGAACTTAATACAACAGAAAACGTATAAAATTCAGGTTATGTAGTAAGTCCAAAGAATATTCTTTGAAAAGAGTTAAAAGACACACTTTGATTAAGGAAAACACAAACATAAGTAAAGAATATACAGAAAGAATCAGGACAATGTTACAGCAGAGAATATCTGAAATACCTGTAAATTAGAACATTTCTGTAAAGTGGACCTTTTCCTAGCTCCTAAAGTTTACCAAAACTGACACAAGAGGAAATCATTTAAGGTCATCATGTCTGCCCTTGGCATTCTCGGAACGCCCTGGCCTCATAATGCAGCATCTGTAGTCCATGGTAACCTGCGGAGAGGGGGCGAGGCTGAGGGAGGTTGGAAAACTGCACTCACTGAGGGAGTGGGAGTGGCCATCTCTGCTGTGACTGAACATAGGGCAGGGGAGCAGGAGCCCAGGGCAGGGCCCTCAGAGCCCGGCAGGTGCAGTGGGGTGTCACAAGCATTTAGGCCCAGGCCGAAGAGCGCCTTCTTTGTCTGCACCGCCGCCCAAACTCTCAACTATCTACTCAGGCCGCCCTCTTACTTGAAGGGTGTGTGAAAGCTGTCCGCGCAATACACCTCGCTGCAGAGCTAACCATAGGTCTGTGCATCGTAGCTTCCTGCCAGATGACCGAAGTTCGCAGGCAGATGTGTCCCTGGGATACATGCGGAGAGGCTCCTGCCCGGGCCACAGGACGCCCAATGCCACTGCCACAGATCGGGGGCCGCAAAGCAGCCCTGTCTGAGTCCCTGCCTCTAGAGGAAGTATTGGACCAACACTTGTAGAAAACGGGGTCCTCACGGGCAACTCATTGGAGGGACACAAATAAATCTTTGCCGACTTTCTGATGAAGCTTACGAGCGTTCACACCTAAGCCTCTTACAAGGTCAGCTGTTTAGCTAAACATGAGCTCATGATCTAAATTTACACAATAATGAAGAAATCAGCTACAAATGGGAGACAATCAGGAAAAACAATCAATACCAGAATTAGATTCCCAAGGCCATCCATCAGATGTTGGAATAATCTGGTGCAAGGCAGGAAATATACATAAAACTGGAACTGAAACAAGGAACAAGGATGTTTTCAAAGACTGGTAGGATCTCTAAAACATTTTTAAAGTACATGTCATTGACAAAGCTAAATACTCAAAGATTTGTAATACAACAGATTCATCATAGAGAAGAGAGTAATTATGCTGTTTTGAAAACTATCCAGGTCAGATTTTCTGCCTAATTATATAAGAAGATTTCTCTTAAAAATACACATTATTTAATGACTTATGGGCTGTGAAATATGTTAAGGGTATTTCAAATGGCTTGCCTGCACAGAAAGGTGAGATGTAGGGAATCACAGAAAGTCGGGGGGAAAATAGGTCAATATATACTTTGCCATATTGTGAACTAAGCCTTAGGCCAGCAACAATGTAGAGGATCTGACCCTTAGAAACTTACAAGTAAGCTGGAATGTTTAAAAGTTCAAATCTTTATACGGAAAAAGATTTATTAAAATGAATAACCATGTGTTTTATATGACATCAGAATATCAAAACAATAAACCCTGAAAACATTGAAAAAAGAGAAATAAAGATATGAGCAGAACTTAATGCAAAGGAAAACGTATAAAATTCAGGTGATTTAGTAAGTGCAAAGAATATTCTTTGAAAAGATTTTAAAGACACAGTTTGATTAAGGAAAACAAAAACATAAGTAAAGAATATACAGAAAGAATCAGGACAATGTTATAGCAGAGAATATATGAAATGCCAGTAAATTTGAACATCTGTGTAAAGTGGACCATTTCCTAGCTCCTAAAGTTGACCAAAACTAACACAGAAGGAAATCATTTAAGGTCATCATGTCTGCCCTTGGCATTCTCGGAATGCCCTGGACTCAGAATGCAGCATCTGTAGTCCATGGTAACCTGCGGAGAGGGGGAGGGGCTGAGGGTGGTTGGAACACTGCCCTCACAGAGGGAGTGGGTGTGGCCAATTCTGCTGTGAGTGAAGAAAGGGCAGGGGAAAAGCGGGCCCAGGGCAGGGCCCTCAGAGCCTGGTAGTCCCAGTGGGGTGTCACAAGCATTTAGGCCCAGGACAAAGGGCTCCTTCTTTGTCTGCACAGCTGCCAAAACTTTCACCTTTCCACTCAGGCCGCCCTCTTACTTGAAGTGCATGTGGAACCTGTCCGCGCAGTACACCTCGCTGCACAGCTAACCATAGGTCTGGGCATCATAGCTTCCTGCCAGGTGACCGAAGTTCGCAGGCAGATGGGTCACTGGGTCACACGCGGAGAGGCTCCTGCCCAGGCCAGTGACCGCCCACTGCCACTGCCACAGATCGTGGGGCACAAAGCAGCCCTGTCTGAGGCCGTGCCTCTAGAGGGAGTATTGGACCAACACTTGTAGAAAACGGGGTCCTCGCGGGCAACTCATTGGAGGGACACAAATAAATCTTTGCAGAGTTTCTGATGAAGCTTACGAGTGTTCACACCTAAGCCTCTTACAAGGTCAGCTGTTTAGCTAAACATGAGCTCGTGATCTAAATTTACACAATAATGAAGAAATGAGCTACAGGGGGAGACAATCAGCAAAAACAATCAATACCAGAATTAGATTCCCTAGGCCATCGGTCAGACGTTGGAATAATCAGGTGCAAGGCAGAAAATATACATAAAACAGGAACTGAAACAAGGAACAAGGATGTTTTCAAAGATTGGTAGGATCTCTAAAACATTTTTAAAGTACATGTCATTGATAAAGCTAAATACTCAAAGGTTGTGTAATACAACAGATTCATCATTGAGAAGAGTGAAATTATGCTGTTTTGAAAACTATGGCAGGTCTGATTTTCTTCCAAAATATATAGGAAGATTTCTCTAAAAAATACAAATTATTTCAAAGACTTATTAGCTGTGAAATAAGTTAAGGGTATTTCAATTGGCTTGCCTGCAAAGAAAGGTGAGATGTAGGAAATCACAGAAAGTCGAGGGGAAAATAGGTCAATATATACTTTGCTATATGGTGAACTAAGCTTTAGGCCAGCAACAAGGTAGAGGACCTGACCGATAGAAACTTACAAGTAAGCTGGAATCTAGAAAAGTTGAAATCTTTATAAGTAACAACATTTATTAAAATGAATAACCAAGTCTTTTAATTGACATCAGAATATCAAAACAATAAACCTGAGAACACAGAAAAAATATAAATAAGGATATGAGGAGAACTTAATACAATAGAAAATGTATAAAATTCAGGTGAGGTAGTAACTCCAAAGAATATTCTTTGACAAGATTTAAAAGACACACTTTGATTAAGGAAAACCAAAACATAAGTAACGAATATAAAGAGACAATCAGGACAATGTTATAGCAGAGAATATCTGAAATGCCAGTAAATTTGAACATTTTTGTAAAGTGGACCATTTCCTAGCTCCTAAAGTCTACCAAAACTGACACAAGAGGAAATCATTTAAGGTCATCATGTCTGCCCTTGGCATTCTCGGAACGCCCTGGCCTCAGAATGAAGCATCTGTAGTCCTTGGTAACCTGGGTAGAGGGGGCGGTGCTGAGGGCGGTTGGAACACTGCCCTCACTGAGGGAGTGTGTGTGGCCATCTCTGCTGTGACTGAACAAACGTCAGGGGAGCAGGGGGCCCAAGGCAGGGCCCTCAGAGCCCGGCAGGCCCAGTGGGGTGTAACAAGCATTTAGGCCCAGGCCAAAGGGCGCCTTCTTTGTCTGCACAGCTGCCCAAACTCTCACCTTTCCACTCAGGCCGCCATCTTACTTGAAGTGTGTGTGGAACCTGTCCGTGCAGTAAAACTCGCTGCAGAGATAACCATAGTTCTGGGCATCGTAGCTTCCTGCCAGGTGACCGAAGTGTGCTGGCAGATGGGTCACTGGGACACACGCGGAGAGGCTCCTGCCCGGGCCACACGCCGCTCACTGCCCCGGAACCAGATCGGAGGCCGCAAAGCAGCCCTGTCTGAGTCCCTGCCTCTAGAGGAAGTATTGGACCAACACTTGTAGAAAACGGGGTCCTCACGGGCAACTCATTGGAGGGACACAAATAAATCTTTGCCGACTTTCTGATGAAGCTTACGAGCGTTCACACCTAAGCCTCTTACAAGGTCAGCTGTTTAGCTAAACATGAGCTCATGATCTAAATTTACACAATAATGAAGAAATCAGCTACAAATGGGAGACAATCAGCAAAAACAATCAATACCAGAATTAGATTCCCAAGGCCATCCATCAGATGTTGGAATAATCTGGTGCAAGGCAGGAAATATACATAAAACTGGAACTGAAACAAGGAACAAGGATGTTTTCAAAGACTGGTAGGATCTCTAAAACATTTTTAAAGTACATGTCATTGACAAAGCTAAATACTCAAAGATTTGTAATACAACAGATTCATCATAGAGAAGAGAGTAATTATGCTGTTTTGAAAACTATCCAGGTCAGATTTTCTGCCTAATTATATAAGAAGATTTCTCTTAAAAATACACATTATTTAAAGACTTATGGGCTGTGAAATATGTTAAGGGTATTTCAAATGGCTTGCCTGCACAGAAAGGTGAGATGTAGGGAATCACAGAAAGTCGAGGGGAAAATAGGTCAATATATACTTTGCCATATTGTGAACTAAGCCTTAGGCCAGCAACAATGTAGAGGATCTGACCCTTAGAAACTTACAAGTAAGCTGGAATGTTTAAAAGTTCAAATCTTTATACGGAAAAAGATTTATTAAAATGAATAACCATGTGTTTTATATGACATCAGAATATCAAAACAATAAACCCTGAAAACATTGAAAAAAGAGAAATAAAGATATGAGCAGAACTTAATGCAAAGGAAAACGTATAAAATTCAGGTGATTTAGTAAGTGCAAAGAATATTCTTTGAAAAGATTTTAAAGACACACTTTGATTAAGGAAAACAAAAACATAAGTAAAGAATATACAGGAAGAATCAGGACAATGTTATAGCAGAGAATATATGAAATGCCAGTAAATTTGAACATTTGTGTAAAGTGGACCATTTCCTAGCTCCTAAAGTTGACCAAAACTAACACAGAAGGAAATCATTTAAGGTCATCATGTCTGCCCTTGGCATTCTCGGAATGCCCTGGACTCAGAATGCAGCATCTGTAGTCCATGGTAACCTGCGGAGAGGGGGAGGGGCTGAGGGTGGTTGGAACACTGCCCTCACAGAGGGAGTGGGTGTGGCCAATTCTGCTGTGAGTGAAGAAAGGGCAGGGGAAAAGCGGGCCCAGGGCAGGGCCCTCAGAGCCTGGTAGTCCCAGTGGGGTGTCACAAGCATTTAGGCCCAGGACAAAGGGCTCCTTCTTTGTCTGCACAGCTGCCAAAACTTTCACCTTTCCACTCAGGCCGCCCTCTTACTTGAAGTGCATGTGGAACCTGTCCGCGCAGTACACCTCGCTGCACAGCTAACCATAGGTCTGGGCATCATAGCTTCCTGCCAGGTGACCGAAGTTCGCAGGCAGATGGGTCACTGGGTCACACGCGGAGAGGCTCCTGCCCAGGCCAGTGACCGCCCACTGCCACTGCCACAGATCGTGGGGCACAAAGCAGCCCTGTCTGAGGCCGTGCCTCTAGAGGGAGTATTGGACCAACACTTGTAGAAAACGGGGTCCTCGCGGGCAACTCATTGGAGGGACACAAATAAATCTTTGCAGAGTTTCTGATGAAGCTTACGAGTGTTCACACCTAAGCCTCTTACAAGGTCAGCTGTTTAGCTAAACATGAGCTCGTGATCTAAATTTACACAATAATGAAGAAATGAGCTACAGGGGGAGACAATCAGCAAAAACAATCAATACCAGAATTAGATTCCCTAGGCCATCGGTCAGACGTTGGAATAATCAGGTGCAAGGCAGAAAATATACATAAAACAGGAACTGAAACAAGGAACAAGGATGTTTTCAAAGATTGGTAGGATCTCTAAAACATTTTTAAAGTACATGTCATTGATAAAGCTAAATACTCAAAGGTTGTGTAATACAACAGATTCATCATTGAGAAGAGTGAAATTATGCTGTTTTGAAAACTATGGCAGGTCTGATTTTCTTCCAAAATATATAAGAAGATTTCTCTAAAAAATACACATTATTTCAAAGACTTATTAGCTGTGAAATAAGTTAAGGGTATTTCAATTGGCTTGCCTGCAAAGAAAGGTGAGATGTAGGAAATCACAGAAAGTCGAGGGGAAAATAGGTCAATATATACTTTGCTATATGGTGAACTAAGCTTTAGGCCAGCAACAAGGTAGAGGACCTGACCGATAGAAACTTACAAGTAAGCTGGAATCTAGAAAAGTTGAAATCTTTATAAGTAACAACATTTATTAAAATGAATAACCAAGTCTTTTAATTGACATCAGAATATCAAAACAATAAACCTGAGAACACAGAAAAAATATAAATAAGGATATGAGGAGAACTTAATACAATAGAAAATGTATAAAATTCAGGTGAGGTAGTAACTCCAAAGAATATTCTTTGACAAGATTTAAAAGACACACTTTGATTAAGGAAAACCAAAACATAAGTAACGAATATAAAGAGACAATCAGGACAATGTTATAGCAGAGAATATCTGAAATGCCAGTAAATTTGAACATTTTTGTAAAGTGGACCATTTCCTAGCTCCTAAAGTCTACCAAAACTGACACAAGAGGAAATCATTTAAGGTCATCATGTCTGCCCTTGGCATTCTCGGAACGCCCTGGCCTCAGAATGAAGCATCTGTAGTCCTTGGTAACCTGGGTAGAGGGGGCGGTGCTGAGGGCGGTTGGAACACTGCCCTCACTGAGGGAGTGTGTGTGGCCATCTCTGCTGTGACTGAACAAACGTCAGGGGAGCAGGGGGCCCAAGGCAGGGCCCTCAGAGCCCGGCAGGCCCAGTGGGGTGTAACAAGCATTTAGGCCCAGGCCAAAGGGCGCCTTCTTTGTCTGCACAGCTGCCCAAACTCTCACCTTTCCACTCAGGCCGCCATCTTACTTGAAGTGTGTGTGGAACCTGTCCGTGCAGTAAAACTCGCTGCAGAGATAACCATAGTTCTGGGCATCGTAGCTTCCTGCCAGGTGACCGAAGTGTGCTGGCAGATGGGTCACTGGGACACACGCGGAGAGTCTCCTGCCCGGGCCACACGCCGCTCACTGCCCCGGAACCAGATCGGAGGCCGCAAATCAGCCCTGTCTGAGTCCCTGCCTCTAGAGGAAGTATTGGAACAACCCTTGTAGAAAACGGGGTCCTCACGGGCAACTCATTGGAGGGACACAAATAAATATTTGCCGAGTTTCTGCTGAAGCTTACGAGCGTTCACAGCTAAGCCTCTTACAAGGTCACCTCTTTAGATAAACATGAGCTCATGATCTAAATTACACAATAATCAAAATCAGCTACAAGGGGGAGACAATCAACAAAAACAATCAATACCAGAATTAGATTCCCTAGGCCATCCATCAGATGTTGGAATAAGCAGGTGCAAGGAAGGAAATATACATAAAACTGGAACTGAAACAAGGAATAAGGATGTTTTCAAAGACTGCTAGGATCTCTAACATATTTTTAAAGTACATGTCTTTGAAAATGTTAAATACTCAAAGTTGTGTAATACAACAGATTCAACATTGAGAAGAGAGAAACTATGCTGTTTTGAAAGCTATGGCAGGTCAGATTTTCTGCCTAATTATATAAGAAGATTTCTCTAAAAAATACACATTATTTCAAAGACTTATTGGCTGTGAAATAAGTTAAGTGTATTTCAAATGGCTTGTCTGCAAAGAAAGGTGAGATGTAGGGAATCACAGAAGGTCGAGGGGAAAATAGGTCTATATATACATTGCTCTATGGTGAATTAAGCCTTAGTCCAGCAACAGTGTAGACGACGTGACCCTTAGAAACTTACATGTAAGCTGGAATCTTCAAAAGTTCAAATATTTATAAGTAAAAAGATTTATGAAAATGAATAACCAGGCGTTTTAATTGACATCAGAAGATCAAAACAATAAACACTGAGAAAATAGAAAAAAGATAAATATAGATATGAGTAGAACTTAATACAACAGAAAACGCATAAAATTGAGGTGATGTAGTAAGTCCAAAGAATGTTCTTTGAAAAGATTTAAAAGACACAATTTGATTAAGGAAAACGAAAACATAAGTCAAGAATATACAGAAAGAATCAGGACAATGTTAAAGCAGAGAAGATCTGAAATGCCAGTAAATTTGAACATTTCTGTAAAGTGGACCATTTCCTAGCTCCTAAAGTTTACCAAAACTGACACAAGAGGAAATCATTTAAGGTCATCATATCTGCCCTTGGCATTCTCGGAACGCCCTGGCCTCAGAATGCAGCATCTGTAGTCCATGGTAACCTGCGGAGATGGGGCGGGGCTGAGGGAGGCTGGAACACTGCCCTCACTGAGGGAGTGGGTGTGTCACACTCTGCTGTGACTGAACAAAGGGCAGGGGAGCAGTGCTTCCAGTGTAGGGCCCTCAGAGACCGGCACGCCCAGTGCGGTTTCACAAGCATTTAGGCCCAGGCCAAAGGGCGCCTTCTTTTTCTGCACACATGCCCAAACTCTCTCATTTCCACTAAGGCCGCACTCTTTCTTGAATTGATTGTGGAACCTGTCCGCGCAGTACACCTCGCAGCACAGCTAACCATAGGTCTGGGCTTCGTATCTTCCTGCCAGGTGAACGAAGTTCGCAGGCAGATGGGTCCGTGAGACACACGCGAAGAGGCTCCTGCCAGGGCCACGGGCGGCCCAAAAACACGGCCCCAGATCGGCGGCCGCAAAGCGGGCCAGTCTGAATCCCTGCCTCTAGAGGGATTATTGGACCAACACTTGTAGAAAACGGGGTCCTCGCGGGCAACTCATTGGAGGGACACAAATAAATCTTTGCCGACTTTCTGATGAAGCTTATGAGCATTCACACCTACGCCTCTTACAAGGTCAGCTGGTTGGCTCAACATGAGTTCATGATCTAAATTTACACTATAATGAAGAAATCATCTACAAGGTGGAGACAATCAGCAAAAACAATCAATACCAGAATTAGATTCCCTAGGCCATCCATCAGATGTTGGAATAATCAGTTGCAAGGCAGAAAATATACATAAAACCGGAACTGAAACAAGGAATAAGGATGTTTTCAAAGAATGGTAGGATCTCTAAAACATTTTTAAAGTAAATGTCATTGATAAAGCTAAATACTCAAAGGTTGTGTAATACAACAGATTCATCATTGAGAAGAGTGAAATTATGCTGTTTTGAAAACTATGGCAGGAGAGATTTTCTGCCTAATTATATAAGAAGATTTATCTAAATAATAGACATTATTCCAAAGACTTATTGGCTGTTAAATAAGTTAAGTTTATTTCAATTGGCTTGTCTGCAAAGAAAGGTGAGATGTAGGGAATCACAGAAAGACGATGGGAAACTAGGTCTATATATACATTGCTCTATGGTTAAATAAGCCTTAGTCCAGCAACAATGTAGAGGACTTGACCCTTAGAAACTTACATGTAAGCTGGAATCTGCAAAAGATCAAATCTTTATAAGTAAAAAGATTTATGCAAATGAATAACCAAGTGTTTTAATTGACATCAGAAGATCAAAACAATAACCCTGAGAACATAGAAAAAAGATAAATAAAGATATGAGCAGAACTTAATACAACACAAAATGTATAAAATTCAGGTGATGAAGAAAGTCCAAAGAATATTCTTTGAAAAGAGTTAAAAACACACTTTGATTAAGGAAAACAAAAACATAAGTAAAGAATATACAGAAAGAATCAGGACAATGTTATAGAAGAGAATATCTGAAATGCCAGTAAATTTGAACATTTCTGTAAAGTGGACCATTTCCTAGCTCCAAAGTTTACCAAAACGGACACAAGAGGAAATCATTTAAGGTCATCCTGTCTGCCCTTGGCATTCTCGGAACGCCCTGGCCTCAGAATGCAGCATCTGTAGTCCCTGGTAACCTGCGGAGAGAGGGCGGGGCTGAGGGAGGCTGGAACACTGTCCTCACTGAGGGAGTGGGTGTAGCCATCTGTGCTGTGACTGAACAAAGGGCAGGGGAACAGGGCGTCCAGTGCAGGGCCCTCAGAGCCCGGCAGGCCCAGTGCGGTTTCACAAGCATTTAGGCCCAGGCCAAAGGGCGCCTTCTTTGTCTGCACAGGTGCCCAAACTCTCACCTTTCCACTCAGGCCGCCCTCATAGTTGAAGTGTGTGTGGAACCTGTGCGCGCAGTACACCTCGCTGCGCAGCTAACCATAGGTCGTGGCATCGTATCTTCCTGCCAGGTGACCAAGGATCGCAGGCAGATGGGTCCCTGGGACAAACGCGGAGAGGCTCCTGACCGGTACTCAGGCCGCCCCTGCCCCATCCGCAGATCGGGGGCCGCAAAGCGGCCCTGTACGATTCCCTGCCTCTAGAGGGAGTATTTGACCAACAATTGTAGAATACGGGGTCCTCGCAGGAAATTCATTGCAGGGACACAAATAAATCTTTGCCGACTTTCTGATGAAGCTTACGAGCGTTCACACATAAGCCTATTACAAGGTCAGCTGTTTGGCTCAACATGAGTTCATGATCTAAATTTACACAATAATGAAGAAATCATCTACAAGGGGGAGACAATCAGCAAAAACAAGCAATACCAGAATTAGATTCCCTATGCCATCCATCAGATATTGGAATAATCAGGTGCAAGGAAGAAAATATACATAAAACTGGAACTGAAACAAAAAACAAGGATGTTGTCAAAGACCGGTAGGATCTCTAAAACATTTTAAAGTATATGTCCTTGATATAGCTAAATACTCAAAGGATGTGTAATACAACAGATTCATCATTGAGAAGCGTGAAATTATGCTGTTTTGAAAACTATGTCATGTCAGATTTTCTGCCTAAATATATAAGAAGATTTCTCTAAAAAATACACATTATTGCAAAGACTTATTGGCTGTGAAATAAGATAAGGTTATTTCAAATGGCTTGTCTGCAAAGAAAGGTGAGATGTAGGGAATCAAAGAAAGTCGAGGGGAAAATAGGGCAATATAAACATTGCTCTATGGTGAACTAAGCCATAGGCCAACAACTTTGTAGAGGACATGACCCTTAGAAACTTACAAGTAAGCTTTAATCTTCAAAAGTTCAAATCTTTATAAGTTAAAAGATTTATGAAGATGAATAAACAAGTGTTTTAATTGACATCAGAATATCAAAACAATAAACATGAGAACATAGAAAAAAGAGAAATAAAGATATGAGCAGAACTTAATACAACAGAAAACGTTGAAAATTCAGGTGATGTAGTAAGTCCAAAGAATATTCTTTGAAAAGAGTTAAAAGACACACTTTGATTTAGGAAAACAAAAGCATAAGTCAAGAATATACAGAAAGAATCAGGACAATATTATAGAAGAGAAAATCTGAAATGCCAGTAAATTTGAACATTTCTGTAAAGTGGACCATTTCCTAGCTCCAAAGTTTACCAAAACTGACACAAGAGGAAATCATTTAAGGTCATCCTGTCTGCCCTTGGCATTCTCGGAACGCCCTGGCCTCAGAATGCAGCATCTGTAGTCCCTGGTATCCTGCGGAGAGAGGGCGGGGCTGAGGGAGGCTGGAACACTGTCCTCACTGAGGGAGTGGGTGTAGCCATCTGTGCTGTGACTGTACAAAGGGCAGGGGAACAGGGCGTCCAGTGCAGAGCCCTCAGAGCCCGGCAGGCCCAGTGCGGTTTCACAAGCATTTAGGCCCTGGACAAAGGGCGCCTTCTTTGTCTGCACAGGTGCCCAAACTCTCACCTTTCCACTCAGGCCGCCCTCATAGTTGAAGTGTGTGTGGAACCTGTGCGCGCAGTACACCTCGCTGTGCAGCTAACCATAGGTCGTGGCATCGTATCTTCCTGCCAGGTGACCAAGGATCGCAGGCAGATGGGTCCCTGGGACAAACGCGGAGAGGCTCCTGACCGGTACTCAGGCCGCCCCTGCCCCATCCGCAGATCGGGGGCCGCAAAGCGGCCCTGTCCGATTCCCTGCCTCTAGAGGGAGTATTTGACCAACAATTGTAGAAAACGGGGTCCTCGCAGGAAATTCATTGCAGGGACACAAATAAATCTTTGCCGACTTTCTGATGAAGCTTACGAGCGTTCACACATAAGCCTATTACAAGGTCAGCTGTTTGGCTCAACATGAGTTCATGATCTAAATTTACACAATAATGAAGAAATCATCTACAAGGGGGAGACAATCAGCAAAAACAAGCAATACCAGAATTAGTTTCCCTATGCCATCCATCAGATATTGGAATAATCAGGTGCAAGGAAGAAAATATACATAAAACTGGAACTGAAACAAAAAACAAGGATGTTGTCAAAGACCGGTAGGATCTCTAAAACATTTTAAAGTATATGTCCTTGATATAGCTAAATACTCAAAGGATGTGTAATACAACAGATTCATCATTGAGAAGCGTGAAATTATGCTGTTTTGAAAACTATGTCATGTCAGATTTTCTGCCTAAATATATAAGAAGATTTCTCTAAAAAATACACATTATTGCAAAGACTTATTGGCTGTGAAATAAGATAAGGTTATTTCAAATGGCTTGTCTGCAAAGAAAGGTGAGATGTAGGGAATCAAAGAAAGTCGAGGGGAAAATAGGGCAGTATAAACATTGCTCTATGGTGAACTAAGCCTTAGGCCAACAACTTTGTAGAGGACATGACCCTTAGAAACTTACAAGTAAGCTTTAATCTTCAAAAGTTCAAATCTTTATAAGTTAAAAGATTTATGAAGATGAATAAACAAGTGTTTTAATTGACATCAGAATATCAAAACAATAAACCTGAGAACATAGAAAAAAGAGAAATAAAGATATGAGCAGAACTTAATACAACAGAAAACGTTGAAAATTCAGGTGATGTAGTAAGTCCAAAGAATATTCTTTGAAAAGAGTTAAAAGACACACTTTGATTTAGGAAAACAAAAGCATAGGTCAAGAATATACAGAAAGAATCAGGACAATATTATAGAAGAGAATATCTGAAATGCCAGTAAATTTGAACATTTCTGTAAAGTGGACCATTTCCTAGCTCCAAAGTTTACCAAAACTGACACAAGAGGAAATCATTTAAGGTCATCCTTTCTGCCCTTGGCATTCTCGGAACGCCCTGGCCTCAGAATGCAGCATCTGTAGTCCCTGGTAACCTGCGGAGAGAGGGCGGGGCTGAGGGAGGCTGGAACACTGTCCTCACTGAGGGAGTGGGTGTAGCCATCTGTGCTGTGACTGAACAAAGGGCAGGGGAGCAGGGTGTCCTGTTCAGGGCCCTCAGAGCCCGGCAGGCCCAGTGCGTTCTCACAAGCATTTAGGCCCAGGCCAAAGGGCGCCTTCTTTTTCTGCACAGGTGCCCAAACTCTCAACTTTCCACTCAGGCCGCCCCCTTAGTTGAAGTGTGTGTGGAACCTGTGCGCGCAGTACACCTCGCTGCACAGCTAACCATAAGTCTGGGCATCGTAGCTTCCTGCCAGGTGACCGAAGTCCGCAGGCAGATAGGTGCGTGGGGCACACGCGGAGAGGCTCCTACCTGGGCCACGGGCGGCCCAAAGACCATGCCCCAGATGGGAAGCCGCAAACAGCCCTGTCTGAGTCCCTGCCTCTAGAGGGAGTATTGGACCAACACTTGTAGAAAACGGTGTCCTCGCTGGCAACTCATTGGAGGGACACAAATAAATCTTTGCCAACTTTCGGATGAAGCTTACGAGTGTTCACAGCTAAGCCTCATACAAGGTCACCTGTTTAGCTAAACATGAGCTCATGAACTAAATTTACACAATAATGAAGAAATCAGCTACAAGGGGGAGACAATCAGCAAAAACATTCAATACCAGAATTAGATTCCCTAGGCCATCCATCAGATATTGGAATAATCAGGTGCATGGCAGAAAATATACGTAAAACTGGAACTGAAATAAGGAACAAGGATGTTTTCAAAGACTGGTAGAATCTCTAAAACACTTTTAAAGTACATGTCATTGATAAAGCTAAATACTCAAAGGTTGTGTAATACAACAGATTCATCATTGAGAAGAGTGAAATTATGCTGTTTTGAAAACTATGGCAGGTCAGATTTTCTGCCTAATTATATAAGAAGATTTCTCTGAAAAATACACATTATTTCAAAGACTTATTGGCTGTGAAATAACGTAAGGGTATATAAAATGGCTTGTCTACAAATAAAGGTGAGATTTAGGAATCACAGAAAGCCCAGGGTATAATAGGTCAATATATATATTTCTATACGATGAACTAAGCCTTAGGCCAGCAACAATGTAGACGACCTGACGCTTAGAAACTTACAAGTAAGCTGGAATCTTCAAAAGTTCATATATTTATAAGTAAAAAGATTTATTAAAATGAATAACCAAGTGTTTTAATTGACATCAGAAGATGAAAACAATAAACACTGAGAACATAGAAAAAAGATAAATAAAGATATGAGCAGAACATAATACAACAGAAAACGTATAAAATTCAGGTGATGTAGTAAGTCCAAAGAATATTCTTTGAAAAGATTTAAAAGACATACTTTGATTAAGGAAAACAAAAACACAGGTAAAGAATATACAGAAAGAATCAGGACAATGCTCTAGCAGAGACGATCTGAAATGCCAGTAAATTTGAACATTTCTGTAAAGTGGACCATTTACTAGCTCTTGAAGTTTACCAAAACTGACACAAGAGGAAACCATTTAAGGTCATCATGTCTGCCCTTGGCATTCTCGGAACACCCTGGCCTCAGAATGCAGCATCTGTAGTCCATGGTAACCTGTGGAGTGAGGGCGGAGCTGAGGGAGAATGGAACACTACCCTCACTGAGGGAGTCGGTGTGGCCATCTCTGCTGTGACGGAACAAAGGGCAGGGGACCTGGGCGTCCAGGGCAGGGCCCTCAGAGCCAGGCCGGCCCAGTGGGGTGTCAAAAGCATTTAGGCCAAGGCCAAAGGGCGCCTTCTTTTTCTGCACAGCTGCCCAAACTCTCACCTTTCCACTCAGCCCCCCCTCTTACGGGAAGTGTGTGTGGAACCTGTCCGCGCAGTACACCTCGCTGAACAGCTAACCGTAGGTCTGGGCATCGTAAGCTTCCTGCCAGGTAACCGAAGTTCGCAGGCCGATGGGTCCGTGGGACTCACGTGAAGAGACTCCTGCCCGGGCCACGTGCGGACCAAAACCCTGCCCGAGATCAGCTGCCGCAAAGCAGCCCTGTCTAAGTCCCTGCCTCAAGAGGGAGTATTGGACCAACACTTGTAGAAAACTGGGTCCTCGCGGGCAACTCATTGGTGGGAAACAAAGAAATCTTCGCCGACTTTCTGATGAAGCTTACGAGCGTTCACAGCTAAGCCTCTTACAAGGTTAGCTGTTTGCGTAAACATGAGCTCATCATCTAAATTTACACAATAATGAAGAAATCAATAACAAGGGGGAGACAATCAGCAAAAACAATCAATACAAGAATTAGATTCCCTAGGCCATCCATCAGATGTTGGAATAATGAGGTGCAAGGCAGAAAATATACATAAACCTGGAAATGAAACAAGGAACAAGGATGTTTTCAAAGACTGGTAGGATCTCTAAAACATTTTTATAGTACATGTCATTGATAAAGCTAAATACTCAAAGGTTGTGTAATACAACAGATTCATCATTGAGAAGTGTGAAATTATGCTGTTTTGAAAACTATGGAAGGTCAGATTTTCTGCCTACATATATACGAAGATTTCTCTAAAAAATACACATTTTTTTCAAAGACTTATTGGCTGTGAAATAAGTTAAGGGTATTTCAAATGGCTTGTCTGCAAAGAAAGGTGAGATTTAGGGAATCACAGAAAGCCCAGGGGAAAATAGGTCAATACATATAGAGCTATATGGTGAACTAAGCCTTAGGCCAGCCAAAATGTAGAGGACCTGACCCTTAGAAACTTAAAACTGAGCTGGAATCTTTAAAAGTTCAAATCTTTATAAGTAAAAAGTTTTATGAAAATGAATAACCAAGTGTTTTAATTGACATCAGAAAATCAAAACTATAAACCCTGAGAACATAGAAAAAAGATAAATAAAGATATGAGCAGAACTTAATACAACAGAAAACGTATAAAATTCAGGTGATGTAGTAAGTCCAAAGAATATTCTTTGAAAAAGTTAAAAGACACACTTTGATTAAGGAAAACCAAAACATAAGTCAAGAATATACAGAAAGAATTAGGACAATGTTATAGCAGAGAATATATGAAATGCCAGTAAATTTCTACATTTCTGTAATGTGGACCATTTCCTAGCTCCTAAAGTTTACCAAAACTGACAAAAGAGGAAATCATTTAAGGTCATCCTGTCTGCCCTTGGTATTCTGGGAACGCCCTGGACTCAGAATGCAGCATCTGTAGTCCATGGTATCCTGCGGAGAGGGGGCGTGGCTGAGGTAGTTTGGAAGACTGCCCTCACTGAGGGAGTGGGTGTGGCCATCTGTGCTGTGACTTAACAAAGGGCAGGGGAGCAGGGAGCCCAGGGCAGGGCCCTCAGAGCACGGCAGAGGCAGTGGGGTGTCACAAGCATTTAGGCCCAGGCCAAAGGGCATCTTCTTTGTCTGCACAGCTGCCCAAACTCTCACCTTTCCACTCAGGCCGCCCTCTTATTTGAAGTGTGCTTGGAACCTGAACGCACAGTACACCTCGCTGCACAGCTAACCATAGGACAGGGCATCGTAACTTCCTGCCAGTTGACCGAAGTTCGCAGGCAAATGTGTCCCTGGGACACATGCGGACAGCCTCCTGCCCGGGCCACAGGCCGCCCACTGCCCCTGCCCCAGATCGAAGGCTGAAAAGCAGCCATGTCTGAGTCCACTGCCTCTCGAAGGAGTATTGGACCAACACTTGTAGAAAACGGGGTCCTTGCGGGCAACTCATTGGAGGGACACAAAGAAATCTTTGCCGACTTTCTGCTGAAGCTTACCAGCGTTCACACCTAAGCCTCTTACAAGGTCAGCTGTTTAGCTAAACATGAGCTCATGATCTAAATTTACACAATATTGAAGAAATCAGCTACAAAGTGAGACAATCTGCAAAAACAATCAATACCAGAATGAGATTCCCTAGGCCATCCATTTGATGTTGGAATAATCAGGTGCAAGGCAGAAAATATACATAAAACTGGAACTGAAACAAGGAACAAGGAGGTTTTCAAAGGCTGGTAGGATCTCTAAAACATTTTTAAAGTACATGTCGTTGATAAACCTAACTACTCAAAGGTTGTTTAATACCACAGATTAAGCATTGAGAAGAGTGAAATTATGCTGTTTTGAAAACGATGGCAGGTGAGATTTTCTGCCTAATTATATCAGAATATTTCTCTAAAAAATAGACATTATTTCAAAGACTTATTGGCTGTGAAATAAGTTAAGTGTATTTCAATTGGCTTGTCTGCAAAGAAAGGTGAGATGTAGGGAATCACAGAAAGTCGAGGGGAAAATGTCAATATATACATTGCTATATGGTGAACTAAGCCTTAGGCCAGCCACAATGTAGAGGACCTGACCCTTAGAAACTTAAAAGTGAGCTGGAATCTTTAAAAGTTCAAATCTTTATAAGTAAATAGATTTATGAAAATGAATAACCAAGTGTTTTAATTGACATCAGAAGATCAAAACAATAAACCCTGAGAACATTGAAAAAAGATAAATAAAGATATGAGCAGAACTTAATACCACAGAAAACGTATAAAATTCAGGTGAGGTAGTAAGTCCAAAGAATATTCTTTGAAAAGATTTAAAAGACACACTTTGATTAAGGAAAACACAAACATAATTAAAGAATATATAGAAAGAATCAGGAGAAGGTTATAGCAGAGAATACATGAAATGCCTGTAAATTTGAACATTTCTGTAAAGTTGACCATTTCCTAGCTCGTACAGTTTACCAAAACTGACACAAGAGGAAATCATTTAAGGTCATCATGTCTGCCGTTGGCATTCTCGGAACGCCCTGGCCTCAGAATGAGGCATCTGTAGTCCATGGTAATCTGCGGAGAGTGGGCGGGGCTGAGGGAGGCTGGAACACTTCCCTCACTGTGGGAGTGGGTGTGGCCATCTCTGCTGTGACTGAACACAGGGCAGGGGAGCCGAGGGCCCAGGGCAGGGCCCTCAGAGCCCGGCAGGCCCAGTGGGGTGTCACAAGCATTTAGGCGCAGGCCATAGGGCGCCTTCTTTGTCTGCACAGCTGCCCAAACTCTAACTTTTCCACTCAGGCCCCCCACTCAGTTGAACGGTGTGTGAAACCTGTACACGCACTATACCTCGCTGCACAGCTAACCATAGGTCAGGGCATCGTAGCTTCCTGCCAGGTGACCGAAGTTCGCAGGAGAGATGATTCCCTGGTTCACACGCAGAGAGGCTCCTGCCCGGGCCACAAGCCTCCAACTGCCCCTTCCCAAGATCGGGGGCAGAAACAGCCCTGTCTAAGTCCCCTACCCCTAGAGGGAGTATTGGACCAACACATCTAGAAAACGGGGTCCTTGTGGGCAACTCTTTGTAGGGACACAAATAAATCTTTGCCGAATTTTTGCTGAAACTTACGAGCGTTCACACATAAGCCTCTTACAAGGTCAGCTTTTTGAATAAACATGAGCTCATGATCTAAATTTACACAATAATGAAGAAATCAGCTACAAAGGGTGACAATCAGAAAAAACAATCAATATCAGAATTAGATTCCCTAGGCCATCCGTCAGATGTTGGAATAATCAGGTGCTAGGCAGAAAATATACATAAACCTGGAAATGGAACAAGGAACAAGGATGTTTTCAAAGACTGGTAGGATCTCTAAAACATTTTTAAAGTACATGTCATTGATAAAGCTAAATACTCATAGGTTGTTTAATACAACAAATTAAGCAGTGAGAAGAGTGAAATTATGCTGTTTAGAAAACTATGGAAGTTGAGATTTTCTGCCTAATTATATAAGATGATTTCTCTAAAAAATACACATTATTTCAAAAACTTAATGGCTGTGAAATAAGTTAACGGTATTTCAAATGTTTTGTCTGCAAAGAAAGGTGAGATGTAGGGAATCACAGAAAGCCGAGGGGATAATATGTCAATATATACATTGCTATATGGTGAACTATGCCTTAGGCCGGCAACAGTGTAGAGGAAGGGACCCTTAGAAACGTACAAGTAAGCTGGAATCTTTAAAAGTTAAAATCTATATATGTAAAAAGATTTATTAAAATGAATAACCAAGTGTTTTAATTGACATCAGAAGATCAAAACAATAAACCCTGAGAACATAGAAAAAAGATAAATAAAGATATGAGCAGAACTTAATACAACAGAAAACGTATAAATTTCAGTTGATTTAGTAATTCCAAAGAATATTCCTTGAAAAGATTTAAAAGACACACTTTGATTAAGGAAAACAAAAACATAAGTAAAGAATATACAGAAAGAACCAGGACAATGTTATAGCAGAGAATATCTGAAATGCCAGTAAATTTGAACATTTGTGTAAAGTGGACCATTTCCTAGCTCCTAAAGTTTACGAAAACTGACACAAGAGAAAATCATTTAAGGTCATCATGTCTGCCCTTGTCATTCTCGGAACGCCCTAACCTCAGAATGCAGCATCTGCACTCCATGGTAACCTGCGGATAGGGGGCGTGGCTGAGGGAGGTTGGAAGACAGACCTCACTGGCGGAGTGGCTGTGGCAATCTCTGCTGTGACTGAACAAAGGGCAGGGGAGCAGTGGCCAAGGGCAGGGCCCTCAGAGCCCGGCAGACCCTGTGGGTTGTCACAAGCATTTAGGCCGAGGCCAAAGGACGCCTTCTTTGTCTGCACAGCTGCCCAAACTCTCACCTTTCCATTCAGGCCGCCCTCTTATTTGAAGTGTGTTTCGAACCTGTCCGTGCAGTACACCTCGCTGCACAGCTAACCATAAGTCAGGGCATCGTAGCTTCCTGCCAGGTGACCGAAGTTCGCAGGCAAATGGGTCCCTGGGACACATGCGGAGAGGCTCCTGCCCGGGCCACAGGCCGCCCACTGGCCCTGCCCCAGATCGAAGGCTGAAAAGCAGCCATGTCTGAGTCCACTGCCTCTCGAAGGAGTATTGGACCAACACTTGTAGAAAACGGGGTCCTTGTGAGCAACTCATTGGAGGGACACAAATAAATATTTGCCGACTTTCTGCTGAAGCTTACCATCGTTCACACCTAAGCCTCTTACAAGGTCAGCTGTTTAGCTAAACATGAGCTCATGATCTAAATTTACACAATATTGAAGAAATCAGCTACAAAGTGAGACAATCAGCAAAAACAATCAATACCAGAATGAGATTCCCTAGGCCATCCATTTGATGTTGGAATAATCAGGTGCAAGGCAGAAAATATACATAAAACTGGAACTGAAACAAGGAACAAGGAGGTTTTCAAAGGCTGGTAGGATCTCTAAAACATTTTTAAAGTACATGTCGTTGATAAACCTAACTACACAAAGGTTGTTTAATACCACAGATTAAGCATTGAGAAGAGTGAAATTATGCTGTTTTGAAAACTATGGCAGATGAGATTTTCTGCCTAATTATATAAGAAGATTTCTCTAAAAAATAGACATTATTTCAAAGACTTTTTGGCTGTGAAATAAGTTAAGTGTATTTCACATGGCTTGTCTGCAGAGAAAGGTGTGATGTAGGGAATCACAGAAAGTCGAGGGGAAAATGTCAATATATACATTGTTATATGGTGAACTAAGCCTTAGGCCAGCCACAATGTAGAGGACCTGACCCTTAGAAACTTAAAACTGAGCTGGAATCTTTAAAAGTTTAAATCTTTATAAGTAAAACGATTTATTAAAATGAATAACCAAGTGTTTTAATTGACATCAGAAGATCAAAACAATAGGCCCTGAGAACATAGAAAAAAGATAAATAAGATATGAGTAGAACTTAATACCACAGAAAACGTATAAAATTCAGGTGAGGTAGTAAGTCCAAAGAATATTCTTTGAAAAGATTTAAAAGACACACTTTGATTAAGGAAAATACAAACATAATTAAAGAATATATAGAAAGAATCAGGACAATGTTATAGCAGAGAATATATGAAATGCCAGTAAATTTTAACATTTCTGTAAAGTGGACCATTTCCTAGCTCCTACAGTTTACCAAAACTGACACAAGAGGAAATCATTTAAGGCCATCATGTTGGACATTTGCATTCTCGGAACGCCCTGGCCTCAGAATGCAGCATCTGTAGTCCATGGTAAACTGCGGAGAGTGGGAGGGGCTGAAGGAGACTGGAACACTGCCCTCACTGAGGGAGTGGGTGTGGCCATCTCTGCTGTGACTGAACAAAGGGCAGGGGAGCAGGGGGCCCAGGGCAGGGCCCTCAGATCCCGGCAGACCCAGTGGGGTGTCACAAGCATATAGGCCCAGGCCAAAGGGCGCCTTCTTTGTCTGCACAGCTGCCCAAATTCTCACCTTTCCACTCAGGCCGCCCTCTTATTTGAAGTGTGTTTGGAACCTGTCCGTGCAGTACTCCTCGCTGCACAGCTCACCATAGGTCAGGGCATCGTAGCTTCCTGCCAGGTGACCGAAGTTCGCAGGCAAATGGGTCCCTGGGACACATGCGGAGAGGCTCCTGCCCTGGCCACAGGCCGCCCACTGGCCCTGCCCCAGATCGAAGGCTGAAAAGCAGCCATGTCTGAGTCCACTGCCTCTCGAAGGAGTATTGGACCAACACTTGTAGAAAACGGGGTCCTTGCGGGCAACTCATTGGAGGGACACAAATAAATCTTTGCCGACTTTCTGCTGAAGCTTACCAGCGTTCACACCTAATCCTCTTACAAGGTCAGCTGTTTAGCAAAACATGAGCTCATGATCTAAATTTACACAATATTGAAGAAATCAGCTACAAAGTGCGACAATCAGCAAAAACAATCAATACCAGAATGAGATTCCCTAGGCCACCCATCAGATGTTGGAATAATCAGGTGCAAGGCAGAAAATATACATAAAACTGGAACTGAAACAAGGAACAAGGAGGTTTTCAAAGACTGGTAGAATCTCTAAAACATTTTTAAAGTACATGTCGTTGATAAACCTAAATACTCAAAGGTTGTTTAATACCACAGATTAAGCATTGAGAAGAGTGAAATTATGCTGTTTTGAAAACTATGGCAGGTGAGATTTTCTGCCTAATTATATAAGAAGATTTCTCTAAAAAATAGACATTATTTCAAAGACTTATTGGCTGTGAAATAACGTAAGGGTATATAAAATGGCTTGTCTACAAATAAAGGTGAGATTTAGAAATCACAGAAAGCCCAGGGTATAATAGGTCAATATATATATTTCTATACGGTGAACTAAGCCTTAGGCCAGCAACAATGTAGACGACCTGACGCTTAGAAACTTACAAGTAAGCTGGAATCTTCAAAAGTTCAAATATTTATAAGTAAAAAGATTTATTAAAATGAATAACCAAGTGTTTTAATTGACATCAGAAGATGAAAACAATAAACACTGAGAACATAGAAAAAAGATAAATAAAGATATGAGCAGAACATAATACAACAGAAAACGTATAAAATTCAGGTGATGTAGTAAGTCCAAAGAATATTCTTTGAAAAGATTTAAAAGACATACTTTGATTAAGGAAAACAAAAACACAGGTATAGAATATACAGAAAGAATCAGGACAATGCTCTAGCAGAGACGATCTGAAATGCCAGTAAATTTGAACATTTCTGTAAAGTGGATCATTTACTAGCTCTTGAAGTTTACCAAAACTGACACAAGAGGAAACCATTTAAGGTCATCATGTCTGCCCTTGGCATTCTCGGAACACCCTGGCCTCAGAATGCAGCATCTGTAGTCCATGGTAACCTGTGGAGTGAGGGCGGAGCTGAGGGAGAATGGAACACTACCCTCACTGAGGGAGTCGGTGTGGCCATCTCTGCTGTGACGGAACAAAGGGCAGGGGACCTGGGCGTCCAGGGCAGGGCCCTCAGAGCCAGGCCGGCCCAGTGGGGTGTCAAAAGCATTTAGGCCAAGGCCAAAGGGCGCCTTCTTTTTCTGCACAGCTGCCCAAACTCTCACCTTTCCACTCAGCCCCCCCTCTTACGGGAAGTGTGTGTGGAACCTGTCCGCGCAGTACACCTCGCTGAACAGCTAACCGTAGGTCTGGGCATCGTAAGCTTCCTGCCAGGTAACCGAAGTTCGCAGGCCGATGGGTCCGTGGGACTCACGTGAAGAGACTCCTGCCCGGGCCACGTGCGGACCAAAACCCTGCCCGAGATCAGCTGCCGCAAAGCAGCCCTGTCTAAGTCCCTGCCTCAAGAGGGAGTATTGGACCAACACTTGTAGAAAACTGGGTCCTCGCGGGCAACTCATTGGTGGGAAACAAAGAAATCTTCGCCGACTTTCTGATGAAGCTTACGAGCGTTCACAGCTAAGCCTCTTACAAGGTTAGCTGTTTGGGTAAACATGAGCTCATCATCTAAATTTACACAATAATGAAGAAATCAATAACAAGGGGGAGACAATCAGCAAAAACAATCAATACAAGAATTAGATTCCCTAGGCCATCCATCAGATGTTGGAATAATGAGGTGCAAGGCAGAAAATATACATAAACCTGGAAATGAAACAAGGAACAAGGATGTTTTCAAAGACTGGTAGGATCTCTAAAACATTTTTATAGTACATGTCATTGATAAAGCTAAATACTCAAAGGTTGTGTAATACAACAGATTCATCATTGAGAAGTGTGAAATTATGCTGTTTTGAAAACTATGGAAGGTCAGATTTTCTGCCTACATATATACGAAGATTTCTCTAAAAAATACACATTTTTTCAAAGACTTATTGGCTGTGAAATAAGTTAAGGGTATTTCAAATGGCTTGTCTGCAAAGAAAGGTGAGATTTAGGGAATCACAGAAAGCCCAGGGGAAAATAGGTCAATACATATAGAGCTATATGGTGAACTAAGCCTTAGGCCAGCCAAAATGTAGAGGACCTGACCCTTAGAAACTTAAAACTGAGCTGGAATCTTTAAAAGTTCAAATCTTTATAAGTAAAAAGTTTTATGAAAATGAATAACCAAGTGTTTTAATTGACATCAGAAAATCAAAACTATAAACCCTGAGAACATAGAAAAAAGATAAATAAAGATATGAGCAGAACTTAATACAACAGAAAACGTATAAAATTCAGGTGATGTAGTAAGTCCAAAGAATATTCTTTGAAAAAGTTAAAAGACACACTTTGATTAAGGAAAACCAAAACATAAGTCAAGAATATACAGAAAGAATTAGGACAATGTTATAGCAGAGAATATATGAAATGCCAGTAAATTTCTACATTTCTGTAATGTGGACCATTTCCTAGCTCCTAAAGTTTACCAAAACTGACAAAAGAGGAAATCATTTAAGGTCATCCTGTCTGCCCTTGGTATTCTGGGAACGCCGTGGACTCAGAATGCAGCATCTGTAGTCCATGGTATCCTGCGGAGAGGGGGCGTGGCTGAGGTAGTTTGGAAGACTGCCCTCACTGAGGGAGTGGGTGTGGCCATCTGTGCTGTGACTTAACAAAGGGCAGGGGAGCAGGGAGCCCAGGGCAGGGCCCTCAGAGCACGGCAGAAGCAGTGGGGTGTCACAAGCATTTAGGCCCAGGCCAAAGGGCATCTTCTTTGTCTGCACAGCTGCCCAAACTCTCACCTTTCCACTCAGGCCGCCCTCTTATTTGAAGTGTGCTTGGAACCTGAACGCACAGTACACCTCGCTGCACAGCTAACCATAGGACAGGGCATCGTAACTTCCTGCCAGTTGACCGAAGTTCGCAGGCAAATGTGTCCCTGGGACACATGCGGACAGCCTCCTGCCCGGGCCACAGGCCGCCCACTGCCCCTGCCCCAGATCGAAGGCTGAAAAACAGCCATGTCTGAGTCCACTGCCTCTCGAAGGAGTATTGGACCAACACTTGTAGAAAACGGGGTCCTTGCGGGCAACTCATTGGAGGGACACAAAGAAATCTTTGCCGACTTTCTGCTGAAGCTTACCAGCGTTCACACCTAAGCCTCTTACAAGGTCAGCTGTTTAGCTAAACATGAGCTCATGATCTAAATTTACACAATATTGAAGAAATCAGCTACAAAGTGAGACAATCTGCAAAAACAATCAATACCAGAATGAGATTCCCTAGGCCATCCATTTGATGTTGGAATAATCAGGTGCAAGGCAGAAAATATACATAAAACTGGAACTGAAACAAGGAACAAGGAGGTTTTCAAAGGCTGGTAGGATCTCTAAAACATTTTTAAAGTACATGTCGTTGATAAACCTAACTACTCAAAGGTTGTTTAATACCACAGATTAAGCATTGAGAAGAGTGAAATTATGCTGTTTTGAAAACTATGGCAGGTGAGATTTTCTGCCTAATTATATCAGAATATTTCTCTAAAAAATAGACATTATTTCAAAGACTTATTGGCTGTGAAATAAGTTAAGTGTATTTCAAATGGCTTGTCTGCAAAGAAAGGTGAGATGTAGGGAATCACAGAAAGTCGAGGGGAAAATGTCAATATATACATTGCTATATGGTGAACTAAGCCTTAGGCCAGCCACAATGTAGAGGACCTGACCCTTAGAAACTTAAAAGTGAGCTGGAATCTTTAAAAGTTCAAATCTTTATAAGTAAATAGATTTATGAAAATGAATAACCAAGTGTTTTAATTGACATCAGAAGATCAAAACAATAAACCCTGAGAACATAGAAAAAAGATAAATAAAGATATGAGCAGAACTTAATACCACAGAAAACGTATAAAATTCAGGTGAGGTAGTAAGTCCAAAGAATATTCTTTGAAAAGATTTAAAAGACACACTTTGATTAAGGAAAACACAAACATAATTAAAGAATATATAGAAAGAATCAGGAGAAGGTTATAGCAGAGAATACATGAAATGCCAGTAAATTTGAACATTTCTGTAAAGTTGACCATTTCCTAGCTCGTACAGTTTACCAAAACTGACACAAGAGGAAATCATTTAAGGTCATCATGTCTGCCGTTGGCATACTCGGAACGCCCTGGCCTCAGAAAGAGGCATCTGTAGTCCATGGTAATCTGCGGAGAGTGGGCGGGGCTGAGGGAGACTGGAACACTTCCCTCACTGTGGGAGTGGGTGTGGCCATCTCTGCTGTGACTGAACACAGGGCAGGGGAGCCGGGGGCCCAGGGCAGGGCCCTCAGAGCCCGGCAGGCCCAGTGGGGTGTCACAAGCATTTAGGCGCAGGCCATAGGGCGCCTTCTTTGTCTGCACAGCTGCCCAAACTCTAACTTTTCCACTCAGGCCCCCCACTCAGTTGAACGGTGTGTGAAACCTGTACACGCACTATACCTCGCTGCACAGCTAACCATAGGTCAGGGCATCGTAGCTTCCTGCCAGGTGACCGAAGTTCGCAGGAGAGATGATTCCCTGGTTCACACGCAGAGAGGCTCCTGCCAGGGCCACAAGCCTCCAACTGCCCCTTCCCAAGATCGGGGGCAGAAACAGCCCTGTCTAAGTCCCCTACCCCTAGAGGGAGTATTGGACCAACACTTCTAGAAAACGGGGTCCTTGTGGGCAACTCTTTGTAGGGACACAAATAAATCTTTGCCGAATTTTTGCTGAAACTTACGAGCGATCACACATAAGCCTCTTACAAGGTCAGCTTTTTGAATAAACATGAGCTCATGATCTAAATTTACACAATAATGAAGAAATCAGCTACAAAGGGTGACAATCAGAAAAAACAATCAATATCAGAATTAGATTCCCTAGGCCATCCGTCAGATGTTGGAATAATCAGGTGCTAGGCAGAAAATATACATAAACCTGGAAATGGAACAAGGAACAAGGATGTTTTCAAAGACTGGTAGGATCTCTAAAACATTTTTAAAGTACATGTCATTGATAAAGCTAAATACTCATAGGTTGTTTAATACAACAAATTAAGCAGTGAGAAGAGTGAAATTATGCTGTTTAGAAAACTATGGAAGATGAGATTTTCTGCCTAATTATATAAGATGATTTCTCTAAAAAATACACATTATTTCAAAGACTTAATGGCTGTGAAATAAGTTAACGGTATTTCAAATGTTTTGTCTGCAAAGAAAGGTGAGATGTAGGGAATCACAGAAAGCCGAGGGGATAATATGCCAATATATACATTGCTATATGGTGAACTATGCCTTAGGCCGGCAACAGTGTAGAGGAAGGGACCCTTAGAAACGTACAAGTAAGCTGGAATCTTTAAAAGTTAAAATCTATATATGTAAAAAGATTTATTAAAATGAATAACCAAGTGTTTTAATTGACATCAGAAGATCAAAACAATAAACCCTGAGAACATAGAAAAAAGATAAATAAAGATATGAGCAGAACTTAATACAACAGAAAACGTATAAATTTCAGTTGATTTAGTAATTCCAAAGAATATTCCTTGAAAAGATTTAAAAGACACACTTTGATTAAGGAAAACAAAAACATAAGTAAAGAATATACAGAAAGAACCAGGACAATGTTATAGCAGAGAATATCTGAAATGCCAGTAAATTTGAACATTTGTGTAAAGTGGACCATTTCCTAGCTCCTAAAGTTTACGAAAACTGACACAAGAGAAAATCATTTAAGGTCATCATGTCTGCCCTTGTCATTCTCGGAACGCCCTAACCTCAGAATGCAGCATCTGCACTCCATGGTAACCTGCGGATAGGGGGCGTGGCTGAGGGAGGTTGGAAGACAGTCCTCACTGGCGGAGTGGCTGTGGCAATCTCTGCTGTGACTGAACAAAGGGCAGGGGAGCAGTGGCCAAGGGCAGGGCCCTCAGAGCCCGGCAGACCCTGTGGGGTGTCACAAGCATTTAGGCCGAGGCCAAAGGGCGCCTTCTTTGTCTGCACAGCTGCCCAAACTCTCACCTTTCCATTCAGGCCGCCCTCTTATTTGAAGTGTGTTTCGAACCAGTCCGTGCAGTACACCTCGCTGCACAGCTAACCATAAGTCAGGGCATCGTAGCTTCCTGCCAGGTGACCGAAGTTCGCAGGCAAATGGGTCCCAGGGACACATGCGGAGAGGCTCCTGCCCGGGCCACAGGCCGCCCACTGGCCCTGCCCCAGATCGAAGGCTGAAAAGCAGCCATGTCTGAGTCCACTGCCTCTCGAAGGAGTATTGGACCAACACTTGTAGAAAACGGGGTCCTTGTGAGCAACTCATTGGAGGGACACAAATAAATATTTGCCGACTTTCTGCTGAAGCTTACCATCGTTCACACCTAAGCCTCTTACAAGGTCAGCTGTTTAGCTAAACATGAGCTCATGATCTAAATTTACACAATATTGAAGAAATCAGCTACAAAGTGAGACAATCAGCAAAAACAATCAATACCAGAATGAGATTCCCTAGGCCATCCATCTGATGTTGGAATAATCAGGTGCAAGTCAGAAAATATACATAAAACTGGAACTGAAACAAGGAACAAGGAGGTTTTCAAAGGCTGGTAGGATCTCTAAAACATTTTTAAAGTACTTGTCGTTGATAAACCTAAATATTCAAAGGTTGTTTAATACCACAGATTAAGCATTGAGAAGAGTGAAATTATGCTGTTTTGAAAACTATGGCAGATGAGATTTTCTGCCTAATTATATAAGAAGATTTCTCTAAAAAATAGACATTATTTCAAAGACTTTTTGGCTGTGAAATAAGTTAAGTGTATTTCACATGGCTTGTCTGCAGAGAAAGGTGTGATGTAGGGAATCACAGAAAGTCGAGTGGAAAATGTCAATATATACATTGTTATATGGTGAACTAAGCCATAGGCCAGCCACAATGTAGAGGACCTGACCCTTAGAAACTTAAAACTGAGCTGGAATCTTTAAAAGTTTAAATCTTTATAAGTAAAACGATTTATTAAAATGAATAACCAAGTGTTTTAATTGACATCAGAAGATCAAAACAATAGGCCCTGAGAACATAGAAAAAAGATAAATAAGATATGAGTAGAACTTAATACCACAGAAAACGTATAAAATTCAGGTGAGGTAGTAAGTCCAAAGAATATTCTTTGAAAAGATTTAAAAGACACACTTTGATTAAGGAAAACACAAACATAATTAAAGAATATATAGAAAGAATCTGGACAATGTTATAGCAGAGAATATATGAAATGCCAGTAAATTTGAACATTTCTGTAAAGTGGACCATTTCCTAGCTCCTACAGTTTACCAAAACTGACACAAGAGGAAATCATTTAAGGTCATCATGTCTGCCCTTGGCATTCTCGGAACGCCCTGGCCTCAGAATGCAGCATCTGTAGTCCATGGTAAACTGCGGAGAGTGGGAGGGGCTGAGGGAAACTGGAACACTGCCGTCACTGAGGGAGTGGGTGTGGCCATCTCTGCTGTGACTGAACAAAGGGTAGGGGAGCAGTGGGCCCAGGGCAGGGCCCTCAGAGCCCGGCAGGCCCAGTGGGGTGTCACAAGCATTTAGGCCCAGGCCATAGGGCGCCTTCTTTGTCTGAACAGCTGCCCAAACTCTCATTTTTCCACACAGGCCGCCCAGTTAGTTGAAGTGTGTCTGGAACCTGTCCGCGCAGTACACCTCGCTGCACAGCTAACCATAGGTCTGGGCATCGTAGCTTCCTGCCATGTGACCGAAGTTCGCAGGAGAGATGATTCCCAGGTTCACACGCAGAGAGGCTCCTGCCCGGGCCATAGGCCGCCCACTGCCCCTGCCCAAGATCGGGGGCCGAAAGCAGCCCTGTCTAAGTCCCCTACCCCTAGAGGGATTATTGGACCAACACTTCTAGAAAACGGGGTCCTTGTGGGCAACTCATTGGAGGGACACAAATAAATCTTTGCCGACTTTTTGCTGAAACTTTCGAGCGTTCATATCTAAGCCTCTTACAAGGTCAGCTGTTTAGCTAAACATGATCTCATGATCTAAATTTACACAATAATGAAGAAATCAGCTACAAAGGGAGACAATCAGCAAAAACAATCAATACCAGAATTAGATTCCCTAGGCCATCCGTCAGATGTTGGAATAATCAGGTGCTAGGCAGAAAATATACATAAACCTGGAAATGAAACAAGGAACAAGGATGTTTTCAAAGACTGGTAGGATCTCTAAAGCATTTTTGAAGTACATGGCATTGATAAAGCTAAATACTCAAAGGTTGTTTAATACAACAAATTAAGCAGTGAGAAGAGTGAAATTATGCTGTTTAGAAAACTATGGAAGGTGAGATTTTCTGCCTAATTATATAAGATGATTTCTCTAAAAAATACACATTAATTCAAACACTTATAGGCTGTGAAATAAGTTAAGGTTATTTCAAATGGCTTGTCTGCAAAAAAGGTGAGATGTAGGGAATCACAGAAAGCCGAGGGGATAATAGGTCAATATATACATTGCTATATGGTGAACTAAGCCTTAGGCCAGCCACAATGTAGACGACCTGACACTTATAAACTTAAAAGTGAGCTGGCATCTTTAAAAGTTCAAATGTTTATAAGTAAAAATATTTATGAAAATGAATAACCAAGTGTTTTAATTGACATCAGAAAATCAAAACAATAAACCCTGAGAACATAGAAAAAAGATAAATAAAGATATGAGCAGAACTTAATACCACAGAAAACGTATAAAATTCAGGTGAGGTAGTAAGTCCAAAGAATATTCTTTGAAAAGATTTAAAAGACACACTTTGATTAAGGAAAACACAAACATAATTAAAGTATATATAGAAAGAATCAGGACAATGTTATAGCAGAGAATATATGAAATGCCAGTAAATTGGAACATTTCTGTAAAGTGGACCATTTCCTAGCTCGTACAGTTTAACAAAACTGACACAAGAGGAAATCATTTAAGGTCATCATGTCTGCTCTTGGCACTCTCGTAACGCCCTGGCCTCAGAATGCAGCATCTGTAGTCCATGGTAACCTGCGGAGAGTGGGCGGGGCTCAGGGAGGCTGAAGACTGCCCTCACTGAGGGAGTAGGTGTGGCCATCTCTGCTGTGACTGAAAAAAGGGCAGGGGAGCAGGGGGCCCAGGGCAGGGCCCTCAGAGCCCGGCAGGCCCTGTGGGGTGTCACAAGCATTTAGGACCAGGCCATAGGGCGCCTTCTTTGTGTGCACAGCTGTCCAAACTCTCATTTTTCCACTCAGGCCGCCCACTTAGTTGAAGTGTGTGTGGAACCTGTCCGCGCAGTACACCTCGCTGCACAGCTAACCATAGGTCAGGGCATCGTAGCTTCCTGCCAGGTGACCGAAGTTCGCAGGCAAATGGGTCCCTGGGACACATGCGGAGAGGCTCCTGCCCGGGCCACAGGCCGCCCACTGCCCCTGCCCCAGATCGAAGGCTGCAAAGCAGCCATGTTTGAATCCACTGCCTCTCGAAGGAGTATTGGACCAACACTTGTAGAAAACGGGGTCCTTGCGGGCAACTCATTGGAGGGACACAAATAAATCTTTGCCGACATTCTGCTGAAGCTTACCAGCGTTCACACCTAAGCCTCTTACAAGGTCAGCTGTTTAGCTAAACATGAGCTCATGATCTAAATTTACACAATATTGAAGAAATCAGCTACAAAGTGAGATAATCAGCAAAAACAATCACTACCAGAATTAGATTCCCTAGGCCATCCATCTGATGCAGGAATAATCAGGTGCAAGGCAGAAAATATACATAAAACTGGAACTGAAACAAGGAACAAGGAGGTTTTCAAAGGCTGGTAGGATCTCTAAAACATTTTTAAAGTACATGTCGTTGATAAACCTAAATAGTGAAAGGTTGTTTAATACCACAGATTAAGCATTGAGAAGAGTGAAATTATGCTGTTTTGAAAACTATGGCAGGTGATATTTTCTGCCTAATTATATAAGAAGATTTCTCTAAAAAATACACATTATCTCAAAGACTTATTGGCTGTGAAATAAGTTAAGTGTATTTCAAATGGCTTGTCTGCAAAGAAAGGAAAGAGGTAGGGAATCACAGAAAGTCGAGGGGATAATGTCAATATATACATTGCTATATGGTGAACTAAGCCTTAGGCCAGCCACAATGTAGAGGACCTGACCCTTAGGAACTTAAAAGTGAGCTGGAATCTTTAAAAGTTCAAATCTTTATAAGTAAAAAGATTGATGAAAATGAATAACCAAGTGTTTTAATTGACATCAGAAGATCAAAACAATAAACCCTGAGAACATAGAAAAAAGATAAATAAAGATATGAGCAGAACTTAATACCACAGAAAACGTATAAAATTCAGGTGAGGTAGTAAGTCCAAAGAATATTCTTTGAAAAGATTTAAAAGACACACTTTGGTTAAGGAAAACAAAAACATAATTAAAGAATATATAGAAAGAATCAGGACAATGTTATAGCAGAAAATATATGAAATGCCAGTAAAATGGAAAATTTCTGTAAAGTGGACCATTTCCTAGCTCCTACAGTTTACCAAAACTGACACAAGAGGAAATCATTTAAGGTCATCATGTCGGCCCTTGGCATTCTCGGAACGCCCTGGCCTCAGATTGCAGCATCTGTAGTCCATGGTAACCTGCGGAGAGTGGGAGGGGCTGAGGGAGACTGGAACACTGCCCTCACTGAGGGAGTGTGTGTGGCCATCTCTGCTGTGACTGAACAAAGGGCAGTGGAGCAGGGGGCCAAGGGCAGGGCCCTCAGAGCACGGCAGGCCCAGTGTGGTGTCACAAGCATTTAGGCCCAGGCCATAGGGCGCCTTCTTTGTCTGCACAGCTGCCCAAACTCTCATTTTTCCACACAGGCCGCCCACTTAGTTGAAGTGTGTGTGGAACCTGTGCGCGCAGTACACCTCGCTGCACAGCTAACCATAGGTGTGCGCATCGTAGCTTCCTGCCCGGTGACCGAAGTTCGCAGGAGAGATGATTCCCAGGTTCACACGCAGAGAGGCTCCTGCCCGGGCCACAGGTGCCCACTGCCCCTGCCCAAGATCGGGGGCCGAAAGCAGCCCTGTCTAAGTCCCCTAACCCTAGAGGGAGTATTGGACCAACACTTCTAGAAAACGGGGTCCTTGTGGGCAACTCATTGGAGGGACACAAATAAATCTTTGCCGACTTTTTGCTGAAACTTACGAGCGTTCACACCTAAGCCTCTTACAAGGTCAGCTGTTTAGCTAAACATGAGCTCATGATCTAAATTTACACAATAATGAAGAAATCAGCTACAAAGGGAGACAATCAGCAAAAACAATCAATACCAGAATTAGATTCCCTAGGCCATCCGTCAGATGTTGGAATAATCAGGTGCTAGGCAGAAAATATACATAAACCTGGAAATGAAACAAGGAACAAGGATGTTTTCAAAGACTGGTAGGATCTCTAAAGCATTTTTGAAGTACATGGCATTGATAAAGCTAAATACTCAAAGGTTGTTTAATACAACAAATTAAGCAGTGAGAAGAGTGAAATTATGCTGTTTAGAAAACTATGGAAGTTGAGATTTTCTGCCTAATTATATAAGATGATTTCTCTAAAAAATACACATTATTTCAAAGACTTATAGGCTGTGAAATAAGTTAACGGTATTTCAAATGGCTTGTCTGCAAAGAAAGGTGAGATGTAGGGAATCACAGAAAGCCGAGGGGATAATATGTCAATATATACATTGCTATATGGTGAACTAAGCCTTAGGCCGGCAACACTGTAGAGGAATTGACCCTTAGAAACGTACAAGTAAGCTGGAATCTTTAAAAGTTCAAATCTTTATAAGTAAAAAGATTTATTAAAATGAATAACCAAGTGTTTTACTTGACATCAGAAAATCAAAACAATAAACCCTGAGAACATAGAAAAAAGATAAATAAAGATATGAGCAGAACTTAATACCACAGAAAACGTATAAAATTCAGGTGAGGTAGTAAGTCCAAAGAATATTCTTTGAAAAGATTTAAAAGACACACTTTGATTAAGGAAAACACAAACATAATTAAAGAATATATAAAAAGAATCAGGACAATGTTATAGCAGATAATATATGAAATGCTAGTAAATTGGAACATTTCTGTAAAGTTGACCATTTCCTAGCTCGTACAGTTTAACAAAACTGACACAAGAGGAATTCATTTAAGGTCATCATGTTGGACCTTTGCATTCTCGGAACGCCCTGTCCTCAGATTGCAGCATCTGTAGTCCATGGTAACCTGCGGAGAGTGGGCGGGGCTGAGGGAGGCTGAAGACTTCCCTCACTCAGGGAGTTGGTGTGGCCATCTCTGCTGTGACTGAACAAAGGGCAGGGGAGCAGGGGACACAGGGCAGTTCCCTCAAAGCCCGGCAGGCAAGTGGGGTGTCACAAGCATTTAGGCCCAGGCCATAGGGCGCCTTCTTTGTCTGCACAGCTGTCCAAACTCTCATTTTTCCACTCAGGCCGCCCACTTAGTTGAAGTGTGTGTGGAACCTGTCCGCGCAGTACACCTCGCTGCACAGCTAACCATAGGTCAGGGCATCGTAGCTTCCTGCCACGTGACCGAAGTTCGCAGGCAAATGGGTCCCTGGGACACATGCGGAGAGGCTCCTGCCCGGGCCACAGGCCGCCCACTGCCCCTGCCCCAGATCGAAGGCTAAAAAGCAGCCATGTGTGAGTCCACTGTCTCTCGAAGGAGTATTGGACCAATACTTATAGAAAACGGGGTCCTTGCGGGCAACTCATTGGAGGGACACAAATAAATATTTGCCGACTTTCTGCTGAAGCTTACCAGCGTTCACACCTAAGGCTCTTACAAGGCCAGCTGTTTAGCTAAACATGAGCTCATGATCTAAATTTACACAATATTGAAGAAATCAGCTACAAAGTGAGACAATCAGCAAAAACAATCAATACCAGAATGAGATTCCCGAGGCCATCCATCTGATGTTGAAATAATCAGGTGCAAGTCAGAAAATATACATAAAACTGGAACTGAAACAAGGAACAAGGAGGTTTTCAAAGGCTGGTAGGATCTCTAAAACATTTTTAAAGTACATGTCGTTGATAAACCTAAATACTCAAAGGTTGTTTAATACCACAGATTAAGCATTGAGAAGAGTGAAATTATGCTGTTTTGAAAACTATGGCAGGTGATATTTTCTGCCTAATTATATAAGAAGATTTCTCTAAAAAATACACATTATTTCAAAGACTTATTGGCTGTGAAATAAGTTAAGTGTATTTCAAATGGCTTGTCTGCAAAGAAAGGTGAGATGTAGGGAATCACAGAAAGTCGAGGGGAAAATGTCAATATATACATTGCTATATGGTGAACTAAGCTTTAGGCCAGCCACAATGTAGAGGACCTGACTCTTAGAAACTTAAAAGTGAGCTGGAATCTTTAAAAGTTCAAATGTTTATAAGTAAAAAGATTTATGAAAATGAATAACCAAGTGTTTTAATTGACATCAGAAAATCAAAAAAATAAAACCTGAGAACATAGAAAAAAGATAAATAAAGATATGAGCAGAACTTAATACCACAGAAAACGTATAAAATTTAGGTGAAGTAGTAAGTCCAAAGAATATTCTTTGAAAAGATTTAAAAGACACACTTTGATTAAGGAAAACACAAACATAATTAAAGAATATATAGAAAGAATCAGGACAATGTCATAGCAGAGAATATATGAAATGCCAGTATATGGAACATTTCTGTAAAGTGGACCATTTCCTAGCTCCTACAGTTTACCAAAACTGACACAAGAGGAAATCATTTAAGGTCATCATGTTGGACCTTTGCATTCTCGGAACGCCCTGGCCTCAGAATGCAGCATCTGTAGTCCATGGTAACCTGCGGAGAGTGGGAGCGGCTGAGGGAGACTGGAACACTGCCCTCACTGAGGGAGTGGGTGTGGCCATCTCTGCTGTGACTGAACAAAGGGCAGGGGAGCAGGGGGCCCAGGGCAGGGCCCTCAGAGCCCGGCAGGCCGAGTGGGGTGTCACAAGCATTTAGGCCCAGGCCATAGGGCGCCTTCTTTTTCTGCACAGCTGTCCAAACTCTCATTTTTCCACTCAGGCCGCCCACTTAGTTGAAGTGTGTGTGCAACCTGTCTGCGCAGTACACCTCGCTGCACAGCTAACCATAGGTAAAGGCATCATAGCTTCCTGCCAGGTGACCAAAGTTCGCAGGCAAATGGGTCCCTGGGACACATGCGGAGAGGCTCCTGCCCGGGCCACAGGCCGCCCACTGCCCCTGCCCCAGATCGAAGGCTGAAAACCAGCCATGTCTGAGTCCACTGCCTCTCGAAGGACTATTGGACCAACACTTGTAGAAAACGGGGTCCTTGCGGGCAACTCATTGGAGGGACACAAATAAATCTTTGCCGACTTTCTGCTGAAGCTTACCAGCGTTCACAACTAAGCCTCTAGCAAGGTCAGCTGTTTAGCTAAACATGAGCTCATGATCTAAATTTACACAATATTGAAGAAATCAGCTACAAAGTGAGACAATCAGCAAAAACAATCAATACCAGAATGAGATTCCCTAGGCCACCCATCAGATGTTGGAATAATCAGGTGCAAGGCAGAAAATATACATAAAACTGGAACTGAAACAAGGAACAAGGAGGTTTTCAAAGGCTGGTAGGATCTCTAAAACATTTTTAAAGTACATGTCGTTGATAAACCTAAATACTCAAAGGTTGTTTAATACCACAGATTAAGCATTTAGAAGAGTGAAATTATGCTGTTTTGAAAACTATGGCAGGTGAGATTTTCTGCCTAATTATATAAGAAGATTTCTCTAAAAAATAGACATTATTTCAAAGACTTATTGGCTGTGAAATAAGTTAAGTGTATTTCAAATGGCTTGTCTTCAAAGAAAGGTGAGTTGTAGGGAATCACAGAAAGTCGAGGGGAAAATGTCAATATATACATTGCTATATGGTGAACTAAGCCTTAGGCCAGACACAATGTAGAGGACCTGACACTTAGAAACTTAAAAGTGAGCTGGAATCGTTAAAAGTTCAAAGTTTTATAAGTAAAAAGATTTATGAAAATGAATAACCTAGTGTTTCAATTGACATCAGAAAATCAAAACAATAAACCCTGAGAACATAGAAAAAAGATAAATAAAGATATGAACAGAACTTAATACCACAGAAAACGTATAAAATTCAGGTGAGGTAGTAAGTCCAAAGAATATTCTTTGAAAAGATTTAAAAGACACACTTTGATTAAGGAAAACACAAACATAATTAAAGAATATATAGAAAGAATCTGGACAATGTTATAGCAGAGAATATATGAAATGCCAGTAAATTTGAACATTTCTGTAAAGTGGACCATTTCCTAGCTCCTACAGTTTACCAAAACTGACACAAGAGGAAATCATTTAAGGTCATCATGTCAGCCCTTGGCATTCTCGGAATGCCCTGGCCTCAGAATGCAGCATCTGTAGTCCATGGTAAACTGCGGAGAGTGGGAGGGGCTGAGGGAAACTGGAACACTGCCCTCACTGAGGGAGTGGGTGTGGCCATCTCTGCTGTGACTGAACAAAGGGTAGGGGAGCAGGGTCCCAGGGCAGGGCCCTCAGAGCCCGGCAGGCCCAGTGGGGTGTCACAAGCATTTAGGCCCAGGCCATAGGGCGCCTTCTTTGTCTGAACAGCTGCCCAAACTCTCATTTTTCCACACAGGCCGCCCACTAAGTTGAAGTGTGTCTGGAACCTGTCCGCGCAGTACACCTCGCTGCACAGCTAACCATAGGTCTGGGCATCGTAGCTTCCTGCCATGTGACCGAAGTTCGCAGGAGAGATGATTCCCAGGTTCACACGCACAGAGGCTCCTGCCCGGGCCATAGGCCGCCACTGCCCCTGCCCAAGATCGGGGGCCGAAAGCAGCCCTGTCTAATTCCCCTACCCCTAGAGGGATTATTGGACCAACACTTCTAGAAAACGGGGTCCATGTGGGCAACTCATTGGAGGGACACAAATAAATCTTTGCCGACTTTTTACTGAAACTTTCGAGCGTTCACACCTAAGCCTCTTACAAGGTCAGCTGTTTAGCTAAACATGAGCTCATGATCTAAATTTACACAATAATGAAGAAATCAGCTACAAAGGGAGACAATCAGCAAAAACAATCAATACCAGAATTAGATTCCCTAGGCCATCCGTCAGATGTTGGAATAATCAGGTGCTAGGCAGAAAATATACATAAACCTGGAAATGAAACAAGGAACAAGGATGTTTTCAAAGACTGGTAGGATCTCTAAAGCATTTTTGAAGTACATGGCATTGATAAAGCTAAATACTCAAAGGTTGTTTAATACAACAAATTAAGCAGTGAGAAGAGTGTAATTATGCTCTTTAGAAAACTATGGAAGTTGAGATTTTCTGCCTAATTATATAAGATGATTTCTCTAAAAAATACACATTATTTCAAAGACTTATAGGCTGTGAAATAAGTTAAGGTTATTTCAAATGGCTTGTCTGCAAAGAAATGTGAGATGTAGGGAATCACAGAAAGCCGAGGGGATAATAGGTCAATATATACATTGCTATATGGTGAACTAAGCCTTACGCCAGCCACAATGTAGAGGACCTGACACTTAGAAACTTAAAAGTTAGCTGGAATCTTTAAAAGTTCAAATGTTTATAAGTAAAAAGATTTATGAAAATGAATAACCAAGTGTTTTAATTGACATCAGAAAATCAAAACAATAAACCCTGAGAATATAGAAAAAAGATAAATAAAGATATGAGCAGAACTTAATACCACAGAAAACGTATAAAATTCAGGTGAGGTAGTAAGTCCAAAGAATATTCTTTGAAAAGATTTAAAAGACACACTTTGATTAAGGAAAACACAAACATAATTAAAGAATATATAGAAAGAATCAGGACAATGTTATAGCAGAGAATATATGAAATGCCAGTAAATTGGAACATTTCTGTAAAGTGGACCATTTCCTAGCTCGTACAGTTTAACAAAACTGACACAAGAGGAAATCATTTAAGGTCATCATGTCTGCTCTTGGCACTCTCGGCACGCCCTGGCCTCAGAATGCAGCATCTGTAGTCCATGGTAACCTGCGGAGAGTGGCGGGGCTCACGGAGGCTGAAGACTGCCCTCACTGAGGGAGTAGGTGTGGCCATCTCTGCTGTGACTGAACAAAGGGCAGGGGAGCGTGGGGCCCAGGGCAGGGCCCTCAGAGCCCGGCAGGCCCAGTGGGGTGTCACAAGCATTTAGGCCCAGGCCATAGGGCGCCTTCTTTGTCTGCACAGCTGTCCAAACTCTCATTTTTCCACTCAGGCCACCCACTTAGTTGAAGTGTGTGTGGAACCTGTCCGCGCAGTACACCTCGAGTACAGCTAACCATAGGTCAGGGCATCGTAGCTTCCTGCCAGGTGACCGAAGTTCGCAGGCAAATGGGTCCCTGGTACACATGCGGAGAGGCTCCTGCCCGGGCCACAGGCCGCCCACTGCCCCTGCCCCAGATCGAAGGCTGAAAAGCCGCCATGTTTGAATCCACTGCCTCTCAAAGGCGTATTGGACCAACACTTGTAGAAAACGGGGTCCTTGCGGGCAACTCATTGGAGGGACACAAATAAATCTTTGCCGACTTTCTGATGAAGCTTACCAGCGTTCACACCTAAGCCTCTTACAAGGTCAGCTGTTTAGCTAAACATGAGCTCATGATCTAAATTTACACAATATTGAAGAAATCAGCTACAAAGTGAGACAATCAGCAAAAACAATCACTACCAGAATGAGATTCCCTAGGCCATCCATCTGATGCTGGAATAATCAGGTGCAAGGCAGAAAATATACATAAAACTGGAACTGAAACAAGGAACAAGGAGGTTTTCAAAGGCTGGTAGGATCTCTAAAACATTTTTAGAGTACATGTCGTTGATAAACCTAAATAGTGAAAGGTTGTTTAATACCACAGATTAAGCATTGAGAAGAGTGAAATTATGCTGTTTTGAAAACTATGGCAGGTGATATTTTCTGCCTAATTATATAAGAAGATTTCTCTAAAAAATACACATTATTTCAAACACTTATTGGCTGTGAAATAAGTTAAGTGTATTTCAAATGGCTTGTCTTCAAAGAAAGGTGAGTTGTAGGGAATCACAGAAAGTCGAGGGGAAAATGTCAATATATACATTGCTATATGGTGAACTAAGCCTTAGGCCAGACACAATGTAGAGGACCTGACACTTAGAAACTTAAAAGTGATCTGGAATCGTTAAAAGTTCAAAGTTTTATAAGTAAAAAGATTTATTAAAATGAATATCCTAGTGTTTCAATTGACATCAGAAAATCAAAACAATAAACCCTGAGAACATAGAAAAAAGATAAATAAAGATATGAGCAGAACTTAATACCGCAGAAAACGTATAAAATTCAGGTGAGGTAGTAAGTCCAAAGAATATTCTTTGAAAAGATTTAAAAGACACACTTTGATTAAGGAAAACAAAAACATAAGTTAAGAATATACAGAAAGAATCAGGACAATGTTATAGCAGAGAATATACGAAATGCCAGTAAATTTGAACATTTCTGTAAAGTGGACCATTTCCTAGCTCCTAAAGTTTACCAAAACTGACACAAGAGGAAATCATTTAAGGTCATCATGACTGCCCTTGGCACTCTCGGAACGCCCTGGCCTCAGAATGCAGCATCTGTAGTCCATGGTAACCTGCGGAAATGGGGCCTGGCTGAGGGAGGTTGGAACACTGCCCTCACTGAGGGAGAGGGTGTGGCCATCTCTGCTGTGACTGAACAAAGGGCAGGGGAGCAGGGGGGCCAGGGAAGGGCCCTCAGAGCCCGGCAGACCCAACGGGTGTCACAAGCATTTAGGCCCTGCTCAAAGGGCGCCTTCTTTGTCTGCACAGCTGCCCAAATTCTCACCTTTCCACTCAGGCCGCCCTCTTATTTGAAGTGAGTTTGGAACCTGTCTGCGCAGTACACCTCGCTGCACAGCTAACCATAGGTCAGGGCGTCGTAGCTTCCTGCCAGGTGACCGAAGTTCCCAGGCAAATGGGTCCCTGGGACACATGCGGAGAGGCTCCTGCCCGGGCCACAGGCCGCCCACTGGCCCTGCCCCAGAACGAAGGCTGAAAACCAGCCATGTCTGAGTCCACTGCCTCTCGAAGGAGTATTGGACCAAGACTTGTAGAAAACCGGGTCCTTGCGGGCAACTCATTGGAGGGACACAAATAAATCTTTGCCGACTTTCTGCTGAAGCTTACCAGCGTTCACACCTAAGCCTCTTACGAGGTCAGCTGTTTAGCTAAACATGAGCTCAGGATCTAAATTTACACAATATTGAAGAAATCAGCTACAAAGTGAGACAATCAGCAAAAACAATCAATACCATAAATAGATTCCCTAGGGCATCCATCTGATGTTGGAATAATCAGGTGCAAGGCAGAAAATATACATAAAACTGGAACTGAAACAAGGAACAAGGAGGTTTTCAAAGGCTGATAGGATCTCTAAAACATTTTTAAAGTACATGTCGTTGATAAACCTAAATACTCAAAGGTTGTTTAATACAACAAATTAAGCAGTGAGAAGAGTGAAATTATGCTGTTTAGAAAACTATGGAAGTTGAGATTTTCTGCCTAAATATATAAGATGATTTCCCTAAAAAATACACATTATTTCAGAGACTTATTGGCTGTGAAATAAGTTAAGGGTATTTCAAATGGCTTGTCTGCAAAGATAGGTGAGATGTAGGGAATCACAGAAAGCCGAGGGGATAATATGTCAATATATACATTGCTATTTGGTGAACTAAGCCTTAGGCAGGCAACAGTGTAGAGGAATGGAACCTTAGAAACGTACAAGTAAGCTGGAATCTTTAAAAGTTCAAATCTTGTATAAGTAAAAACATTTGTTAAAATGAAATACGAAGTGTTTTAATTGACATCAGAAAATCAAAACAATAAACCCTGAGAACATAGAAAAAAGATAAATAAAGATATGAGCAGAACTTAATACCACAGAAAACGTATAAAATTCAGGTGATTTAGTAAGTCCAAAGAATATTCTTTGAAAAGATTTAAAAGACACAGTTTGATTAAGGAAATCAAAAACATAAGTAAAGAATATACAGAAAGAATCAGGACAATGTTATAGCAGAGAATATATGAAATGCCAGTAAATTTGAACATTTCTGTAAAGTTGACCATTTCCTAGCTCCTACAGTTTACCAAAACTGACACAAGAGGAAATCATTTAAGGTCATCATGCCGGCCCTTGGCATTCTCGGAACGCCCTGGCCTCAGAATGCAGCATCTGTAGTCAATGGTAAACTGCGGAGAGGGGGCGTGGCTGAGGGAGGCTGGAACACTGCCCTCACTGAGGGAGTGGGTGTGGCCATCTCTGCTGTGACTGAACAAAGGGAAGGGGAGTAGGGGGCCCAGGGCTGGGCCCTCAGAGTTCGGCAGACACAGTGGGGTGTCAGAAGCATTTAGGCCCAGGCCAAAGGGCGCCTTCTTTGTCTGCACAGGTGCCCAAACTTTGACCTTTCCACTCAGGCCACCCTCTTATTTGAAGTGTGTTTGGAACCTGTCCGCACAGTACACCTCGCTGCACAGCAAACCATAGGTGAAGGCATCGTAGCTTCCTGCCAGGTGACCAAATTTTGCAGGCAAATGGGTCACTGGGACACATGCGGAGAGGGTCCTGCAAGGGCCACAGGCCGCCCACTGGCCCTGCCCCAGATCGAAGGCTGAAAAGCAGCCATGTCTGAGTCCACTGCCTCTCGAAGGAGTATGGACCAACACTTGTAGAAAACGGGGCCCTTGCGGGCAACTCATTGGAGGGACACAAATAAATCTTTGCCGACTTTCTGCTGAAGCTTACCAGCGTTCACACCTAAGCCTCTTACAAGGTCAGCTGTTTAGCTAAACATGAGCTCATGATCTAAATTTACACAATATTGAAGAAATCAGCTACAAAGTGAGACAATCAGCAAAAACAATCAATACCAGAATGAGATTCCCTAGGCCATCCATCTGATGTTGGAATAATCAGGTGCAAGGCAGAAAATATACATAAAACTGGAACTGAAACAAGGAACAAGGAGGTTTTCAAAGGCTGGTAGGATCTCTAAAACATTTTTAAAGTACATGTCGTTGATAAACCTAAATACTCAAAGGTTGTTTAATACCACAGATTAAGCATTGAGAAGAGTGAAATTATGCTGTTTTGAAAACTATGGCAGGTGAGATTTTCTGCCTAATTATATAAGAAGATTTCGCTAAAAAATAGACATTATTTCAAAGACTTATTGGCTGTGAAATAAGTTAAGTATATTTCAAATGGCTTGTCTGCAAAGAAAGGTGAGATGTAGGGAATCACAGAAAGTCGAGGGGAAAATGTCAATATATACATTGCTATATGGTGAACTAAGCCTTAGGCCAGCCACAATGTACAGGACCTGACCCTTAGAAACTTAAACGTGAGCTGGAATCTTTAAAAGTTCAAATCTTTATAAGTAAAAAGATTTATTAAAGTGAATAAACAAGTGTTTTGATTGACATCAGATGATCAAAACAATAAACCCTGAGAACATAGAAAAAAGATAAATAAAGATATGAGCAGAACTTAATACCACAGAAAACGTATAAAATTCAGGTGAGGTAGTAAGTCCAAAGAATATTCTTTGAAAAGATTTAAAAGACAAACTTTGATTAAGGAAAACACAAACATAATTAAAGAATATATAGAAAGAATCAGGACGTTATAGCAGAGAATATATGAAATGCCAGTAAATTTGAACATTTCTGTAAAGTGGACCATTTCCTAGGTCCTACAGTTTACCAAAACTGACACAAGAGGAAATCATTTAAGGTCATCATGTCTGCTCTTGGAATTTTCGGAACGTCCTGGCCTCAGAATGCAGCATCTGTAGTCCATGGTAACCTACGGAGAGTGGGCGGTGCTGAGGGAGGCTGGAACACTGCCCTCACTGAGGGAGTGGCTGTGGCCATCTCTGCTGTGACTGAAAAAAGGGCAGGGGAGCAGGGGGCCCAGGCCAGGGACCTCAGAGCCCGGCATGCCCAGTGGGGTGTCACAAGCATTTAGGCCCAGGCCATAGGGCGCCTTCTTTGTCTGCACAGCTGCCCAAACTCTCACTTTTCCACTCAGGCCGCCCACTTAGTTGAAATGTGTGTGGAACCTGTCCGCGAAGTATACATCGCTGCACAGCTAACCATAGGTCTGGGCATCGTAGCTTCCTGCCAGGTGACCGAAGTTCGCAGGAGAGATGTTTCCCAGGTTCACACGCAGAGGGGTTCCTGCCCGGGCCACAGGCCGCCCACTGCCCCTGCTCAAGATCGGAGGACGAAAGCAGCCCTGTCCTAGTCCCCTAGCCTTAGAGGGAGTATTGGATCAACACTTCTAGAAAACGGGGTCCTTGCGGGCAACTCATTGGAGGGACACAAATAAATCTTTGCCGACATTCTGCTGAAGCTTACCAGCGTTCACACCTAAGCCTCTTACAAGATCAGCTGTTTAGCTAAACATGAGCTCATGATCTAAATTTACACAATATTGAAGAAATCAGCTACAAAGTGAGACAATCAGCAAAAACAATCAATACCAGGATTAGATTCCCTAGGCCATCCGTCAGATGTTGGAATAATCAGGTGCTAGGCAGAAAATATACATAAACCTGGAAATGAAACAAGGAACAAGGATTTTTTCAAAGACTGGTAGGATCTCTAAAACATTTTTAAAGTACATGGCATTGATAAAGCTAAATACTCAAAGGTTGTTTAATACAACAAATTAAGCAGTGAGAAGAGTGAAATTATGCTGTTTAGAAAACTATGGAAGGTGAGATTTTCTGCCTAATTATATAAGATGATTTCTCTAAAAAATATACATTATTTCAAAGACTTATTGGCTGTGAAATAAGTTAAGGGTGTTTCAAATGGCTTGTCTGCAAAGAAAGGTGAGATGTAGGGAATCACAGAAAGCCGAGGGGATAATATGTCAATATATACATTGCTATATAGAGAACTAAGCCTTAGGCCGGCAACAGTGTAGAGGAATGGACCCTTAGAAACGTACAAGTAAGCTGGAATCTTTAAAAGTTCAAATCTTTATAAGTAAAAAGTTTTATCAAAATGAATTACCAAGTGTTTTAATTGACATCAGAAGATCAAAACAATAAACCAGGAGAACTTAGAAAAAACATAAATAAAGATATGAGCAGAACTTAATACATCAGAAAACGTATAAAATTGAGGTGATGTAGTAAGTCCAAAGAATATTCTTTGAAAAGAGTTAAAAGACACACTTTGATTAAGGAAAACAGAAACATAAGTAAAGAATATACAAAAGAATCAGGACAATGTTATAGCAGAGAATATATGAAATGCCAATAAATTTGAACATTTCTGTAAAGTGGACCATTTCCCAGCTCCTAAAATCTACCAAAACTGAAACAAGAGGAAATCATTTAAGGTCATCATATCTGCCCTTGGCATTCTCGGAGCGCCCTGGCCTCAGAATGCAGCATCTGTAGGCCATGGTAACCTGCGGAAAGGGGGCGGGGCTGAGGGAAGTTGGAAGACTGCCCTCACTGAGGGAATGGGTATGGCCATCTCTGCTATGACTGAACAAAAGGAAGTGGAGCAGGGGGCCCAGGGCAAGGCCCTCAGAGACCGGCAGGCCCAGTGGGTTGTCACAAGCATTTAGGCCCAGACCAGAGGGCGTCTTCTTTGTCTTCACAGCTGCCCATACTCTCACCTTTCCACTCACTCCACCCTCTTACTTGAAGTGTGTGTGGCACCTGTCCGCGCAGTATACCTCGCTGCAGAGCTAGGCAGAGGTCTGGGCATTGTAGCTTCCTGCCAGGTGACCGAAGTTCGCAGGCAGATGGGTCCGTGGGAAACACGCGGTGAGGCTCATGCCTGGACCACCGGCGGCCCAAAGTCCCTGCCCCAGATTGGCGGCCGCAAAGCAGCCCTGTCTGAGTCCCTGCCTCTAGAGGGAGTATTGGACCAACACTTGTAGAAAACGGGGTCCTCGCGGGCAACTCATTGGAGGGATACAAATAAATCTTTGCCGACTTTCTGATGAAGCTTTCGAGCGTTCACACCTAAGCCTCTTACAAGGTCAGCTGTTTATCTAAACCTGAGCTCATGATCTAAATATACACAATAATGAGGAAATCAGCTACAAGGGGGAGACAATCAGCAAAAACAATCAATACCAGAATTAGATTCCCTAGGCCATCCATCAGATGTTGGAATAATCAGGTGCAAGGCAGAAAATATACATAAAACTGAAACTGAATCAAGGAACAAGGATGTTTTCAAAGGCTGGTAGGATCTCTAAAACATTTTTAAAGTACATGTCATTGATAAAGTTAAATACTCAAAGGTTGTGTAATACAACAGATTCATCATTGAGAAGAGTGAAATTATGCTGTTTTGAAAACTATGGCATGTCAGATTTTCTTCCTAATTATATAAGTAGATTACTCTAAAAAATACATATTATTTCAGAGAATTAATGGCTGTGTAATAATTTAAGGTTATTTCAAATGGCTTGTCTGAAAAGAAAGGTGACATGTAGGGAATCACAGAAAATCTAGGTGAAAATAGGTATATATATACATTGCTATATGGTGAACTAAGCCTTAGTCCAGCAACAATGTAGAGGACGTGACCCTTAGAAACTTATATGTAAGCTGGAATCTTCAAAAGTTCAAATATTTATAAGTAAAAAGATTTATAAAAATGAATAACCAAGTGTTTTAATTGACATCAGAATATCAAAACAATAAACCCTGAGAACATAAAAAAAGATAAGTAAAGATATGAGCAGAACTTAATACAACAGAAAACGTGTAAATTCAGGTGATGTAGTAAGTCCAAAGAATATTCTTTGAAAAGATTTAAAAGACACACTTGGATTAAGGAAAACAAAAACATAAGTCAAGAATATACAGAAAGAATCAGGACAATGTTATAGCAGAGAAGATCTGAAATGCTAGTAAATTTGAACATTTCTGTAAAGTGGACCATTTCCTAGCTCCTAAAGTTTACCAAAACTGACACAGGGGAAATCATTTAATGTCATCATATCTGCCCTTGGCATTCTCGGAGCGCCCTGGCCTCAGAATGCAGCATCTGTAGTCCATGGTAACCTGCGGAGAGGGGGCGGGGCTGAGGGACGCTGTAACACTGCCCTCACTGAGCGAGTGGGTGTGGCCATCTCTGCTGTGACTGAACAAAGGGCCGGCGAGCAAGGGGGCCAGGGCAGGGCCGTCAGAGCCGGCAGGCACAATGGGGTGTCACACGCATTAAGGCCCAGGCCAAAGACCTCCATCTTTGTCTGCAGAGCTGCCCAAACTCTCATCTTTCCTCCCAGGCCGCCATCTTACTTGAAGTGTGTGAGGAACTTGTCCGCAAAGTACACCTCGCTGCGCAGCTCATCATAGGTCTGGGCATCGTAGCTTCCTGCCAGGTGACCGAGGATCGCAGGCAGATGAGTCGCTGGGACACATTCGAAGAGGCTCCTGACCGGGACACAGGCGGCCCACTGCCCCTTCCCCAGATCGGGGGCCGCAAAGCAGCCCTGTCCGAGTCCCTGCCTCTAGAGGGAGTACTACACCAACACTAGTAGAAAACGGGGTCCTTGCAGGAAACTCACTGGAGGGACACAAATAAATCTTTGCAGACTTTCTGATGAAGCTTACGAGCGTTCACACCTAAGCCTCTTACAAGGTCAGCTGTTTGGCTAAACATGAGCTCATGATCTAAATTTACACAATAATGAAGAAATCAGCTACAAGGGGGAGACAGTCAGCAAAAACAATCAATGCCAGAATTAGATTCCCTAGGCTATATATCAGATGTTGGAATAATCAGGTGCAAGGCTGAAAATATACATAAAACTGGAACTGAAAGAAAGAAAAAGGATGATTTCAAAGACTGGTAGGATCTCTAAAACATTTTTAAACTACATGTCATTGAAAAAGCTAAATACTCAAAGGTTGTGTAATACAACAGATTCATCACTGAGAATAGTGAATTTATGCTGTTTTGAAAACTATGGCAGGCCAGATTTTCTGCCTAATTATATACGAAGATTTATCTAAAAAATACACATTATTTCAAAAACTTATTGGCTGTGAAATAAGTTAAGGGTATTTCAAATGGCTTGTCTGCAAAGAAACGTGAGATGTAGGGAATCACAGAAACTCGAGGGGAAAATAGGTCAATATATACATTGCTATAGGGTGAACTAAGCCTTAGGCCAGCAGCAACGTAGAGGAACTGACCCTTAGTAACTTACAAGTAAGCTGTAATATTCAAAAGTTCAAATCTTTATAATTAAAAAGGTTTATTAATATGAATAACCAAGTGTTTTAATTGACATCAGAAGACCAAACCAACAAACTCTGAGAACATAGAAAAAAGATAAATAAAGATATGAGCAGAACTTAGTACTACAGAAAACGAGTAAAATTGAGGTGATTTAGTAAGTCCAAAGAATATTCGTTGAAAAGATTTAAAACACACACTTTGATTAACAAAACAAAAACATAATTAAAGAATATATAGAAAGAATCAGGACAATGTTATAGCAGAGAAGATCTGAAATGCCAGGAAATTTGAATATTTCTGTAAAGTGGACCATTTCCTAGCTCCTAAAATTTACCAAAACTGACACAAGAGGAAATCATTAAAGGTCATCATGTCTGCACTTGGGAGTCTCCGAACGCCCTGGCCACAGAATGCAGCATCTGTAGTCCATGGTAACGTGCAGAGACGGGGCGGGGCTGAGGGAGGATGGAACACTGCCCTCACTGACGGAGTGGGTGTGGCCATCTCTGCTGTGACTGAACAAAGGGCAGGGGAGCAGGGGGCCCAGGGCAGGGCACTCAGAGAACGGCAGGCCCAGTGGGTTGCCAGAGGCATTTAAGTCCTGGCCAAAGGGCGCCTTCTTTGTGTGCACAGCTGCCCAAACTCTCACCTTTCCACTCAGGCCGCCCTCTTACTTGAAGTGTGGGTGGAAACTGTCCGCGCAGTACACCTCGCTGCAAAGCTAACCATAGGTCTGGGAATCGTAGCTTCCTGCCAGGTGACCAAAGTTCGCAGGCACATGGGTCCCTGGGACTCACACGGAGAGGCTCCTGCACGGGCCAAAGGACGCCCACTGCCCCTGCCCCAGATCGGGGGCCCCAAAGCAGCCCTGTCTGAGTCCCCTGCCTCTAGAGGGAGTATTAGACCAACACTTGTAGAAAACGGGTTCCTCGTGGGCAACTCATTGGAGGGACACATATAACTCTTTGCCGACTTTCTGCTGAAGCTTACGTGTGTTCACACCTAAGCCTCTTAAAAGGTCAGCTGTTGAGCTAAACATGAGCTCATGATCTAAATTTACACAATAATGAAGAAATCAGCTACATGGGGAGACAATCAGCAAAAACAATCAATTCCAGAATTAGATTCCCTAGGCCATCCATCAGATGTTAGAATAATCAGGTGCAAGGCAGAACATATACACAAAACTGGAACTGAAACAGGGAACAAGGATGTTATCAAAGACTGATAAGATGTCTAAAACATTTTTAAAGTACATGTCATTGATAAAGCTAAATACTCAAAGGTTGTGTACTACAACAGATTCATAGATCAGAAGAGTGAAATTATGCTCTTTTGAAAACTATGGAAGGTCAGATTTTCTGCCTTATTATATGAGACGATTTTTCTAAAAAATACACATTATTTCAAAGACTTATTGGCTGTGAAATAAGTTAAGGGAATTGCAAATGGCTTGTATGCAAAGAAAGGTGAGATGTAGGGAATCACAGAAAGTCGAGGGCAAAATAGGTCAATATATAATTGCTATATGGTAAACTAAGCCATAGGCCAGCAACAATGTAGAGGACCTGACCCTTAGAAACTTACAAGTAAGCTGGAATACTCAAAATTACAAATATTTATAAGTAAAAAGATTTATTAAAATGAATAACCAAGTGTTTTAATTGACATCAGAAGATCAATACATTAAGCCCTGAGAACATAGAAAAAAGATAATTAAAGATAGGAGCAGAACTCAATACAACAGAAAACGTATACAATTCAGGTGATGTAGTAAGTCCGAAGAATATTCTTTGAAAAGATTTAAAAGACAGAGTTTGATTAAGGAAAACAAAAAAATAAGTAAAGCATATACAGAAAGTATTAGGACAATGTTATAGCAGAGAATATATGAAATGCCCTTAAATTTTAACATTTCTGTAAAGTGGACCATTTCCTAGCTCCTAAAGTTTACCAAAACTGACACAAGAGGAAATCATTTAAGGTCATCATGTCTGCCCTTGGCATTCTCGGAACGCCCTGGCCTCAGAATGCAGCATCTGCAGTCCATGGTAAGCTGCGGAGAAGGGACGTAGCTGAGGGAGTTTGGAACACTGCCCTCACTGAGGGAGTGGGTGTGGCCATCTCTGCTGTGACTGAACAAAGGGCAGGGGAGCAAGGGTCCCAGGGCAGAGCCCTCAGATCCCGGCAGGCCCAGTGTGGTGTCACAAGATTTAGGCCCAGGCCAAGGGACGCCGTCTTTGTCTGCACAACTGCCCAAACCTTCAAATTTCCACTCAGGCCGCCCTCTTACTTGAAGTGTGGGTGGAACCTGTCCGCACAGTACAACTCGCTGCACAGCTAACCATAGGTCTGGGCATCGTAGCTTCCTGACAGGTGATCGAAGTTCGCAGGCAGATGGGTCCCTGGGACACAAGTGGAGAGGCTCCTGCCCGGGCCACAGGCCGCCCACTGCCCCTGCCACAGATCAGGGGCCGCAAAGCAGCCCTGTCTGAGTCCCCTGCCTCCAGAGGGAGTATTGGACCAACACTTGTACAAAACGGGGTCCTCGCGGGCAACTAATTGGAGGGACACAAATAACTCTTTGCCGAATTTCTGCTGAAGCTTACGTGCGTTCACACCTAAGCCTCTTACAAGGTCAGCTGTTTAGCTAAACATGAGCTCATGATCTAAATTTACTAAATAATGAAGAAATCAGTTACAAGGGGAGACAATCAGCAAAAACAATCAATTCCAGAATTTGATTTCCTAAGTCATCCATCAGATGTTGGAATATTCAGGTTCAATGCAGAAAATATACACTAAACTGGAACTGAAACAAGGAACAAGGATGTTGTCAAAGACTGGTAGGATCTCAAAACATTATTAAAGTACATGTCATTGATAAAGCTAAATACTCAGAGTTTGTTAAGACAACAGATTCATCATTGAGAAGAGTGAAATTATGCTGTTTTGAAAACTGTGGCAGGTCAGATTTTCTGCCTAATTATATAAGAAGATTTCTCTAAAAAATACACATTATTTCCAAGACTTATTGGCTGTGAAATAAGTTAAGGGTATTTCAAAAGGCCTGTCTGCAAAGAAAGGTGTGATGTAGGGAATCACAGAAAGCCGAGGGGAAAATAGGTCAATATATGCATTGCTGTATGTTTAACTAAGCCTTAGGCCAGCAACAATATAGGGGACCTGACCCTTAGAAACTTACAAGTAAGCTGGAATCTTCAAAAGTTCAAATCTTTATAAGTAAAAAGATTTATTAAAATGAATAACCAAGTGTTTTAATTGACATCAGAAGATCAAAACAATAAACCCTCAGAACACAGAAAAAGGATAAATAAAGAGATGAGCAGAACTTAATACAACAGAAAACGTATACAATTGACGTGATGTAGTAAGTCCAAAGAATATTCTTTGAAAAGATTTAAAAGACACACTTTGATTAAGGAAAACAAAAACATAAGTAAAGAATATACAAAAGAATCAGGAAAATGTTATAGCAGAGAATATATGAAATGCCAGTAAATTTGAACATTTCTGTAAAGTTGACCATTTCCTAGCTCCTAAAGTTTACCAAAACTGACACAAGAGGAAATCATTTAAGGTCATCATGTCTGCCCTTGGCATTCTTGGAACGCCCAGGCCTCGGAATGCAGCATCTGTAGTCCATGGAAACCTGCGGAGAGGGGGCGGGGCTGAGTGAGTTTGGAACACTGCCCTCACTGAGGGAGAGGTTGTGGCCATCTCTGCTTTGAGTGAAAATAGGGCAGGGGAGCGGGGGGCCCAGAGTAGGGCCCTCAGAGCATGGCAGGCCCAGTGGGGTGTCACAAGCATTTAGGCCCAGGCCAAAGGGCGCCTTGTTTGTCTGCACAGCTGCCCAAACTCTCACCTTTCCACTCAGGCTGCCCACTTACTTGAAGTGTGTGTGGAAGCTGTCCGCGCAGTACACCTCGCTGCAGAGCTAACCATAGGTCTGGGCATTGTAGCTTCCTCCCGGGTGCCCAAAGTCCGCAGGCAGATGGGTTCCTGTGACACACGTGGAGAGGCTCCTGCCCGGGCCGCAGGCCGCCCACTGCCCCTGCCCCAGATCGTGGGCCGCAAAGCAGCCCTGTCTGAGACCCCTGCCTCTAGAGGGAGTATGGGACCAACACTTGTAGAAAACGGGGTCCTCGCTGGCAACTCATTGGAGGGACACAAATAAATCTTTGCCGACTTTCTGTTGAAGCTTACGAGCGTTCACACCTAAGCCTCTTTCAAGGTCAGCTGTTTAGCTAAACATGAGCTCATGATCTAAATTTACACAATAATGAAGAAATCAGCTACAATGGGAGACAATCAGCAAAAACAATCAATTCCAGAATTAGATTCCCTAGGCCATCCATCAGATGTTGGAATAATCAGGTGCAAGGCAGAAAATATACACAAAACTGGAACTGAAACAAGGAACAAGGATGTTTTCAACGCCTGATAGGATCTCTAAAATATTTTTAAAGTACATGTCATTGATAAAGCTAAATACTCAAAGGTTGCGTAATACAACAGATTCATCATTGAATAGAGTGAAATTATGCTGTTTTGAAAACTATGGCAGGTCAGATTTTCTGCCAAATTATATATGATTTCTCTAAAAAATACACATTATTTCAAAGACTTATTGGCTGTGAAATAAGTTAAGGGTATTTCCAATGGCGTGTCTGCAAAGAAAGGTGAGATGTAGGGAATCACAGAAAGCCGAGGGGAAAATAGGTCAATATATACATTGCTCTATGGTGAACTAAGCCTTAGGCCAGCAACAATGTAGAGGACCTGACCCTTAGAAACTTACAAGTAAGCTGGAATCATCAAAAGTTCAAAACTTTATATGTAAAAAGCTTTATGAAAATGAATAACCAAGTGTTTTAATTGACATCAGAAGATCAAAACAATAAACCCTGAGAACATAGATAAAAGATAATGAAAGATATGAGCAGAACTTAATACAACAGAAATCATATAAAATTCAGGTGATGTAGTAAGTCCAAAGAATATTCTTTGAAACATTTAAAAGACACACTTTGATTAAGGAAAACAAAAACATAAGTTAAGAATATACAGAAAGAATCAGGACAATGTTATAGCAGAGAATATATGAAATGCCAGTAAATTTGAACATTTGTGTAAAGTGGACCATTTCCTATCTCCTAAACTTTACCAAAACTGACACAAGAGGAAATCATTTAAGGTCATCATGTCTGCCCTTGGCATTCTCCGAACGTCCTGGCCTCAGAATGCAGCATCTGTAGTCCATGGTAACCTGCGGAGAAGGGGAGGGGCTGAGGGAGGTTGGAACACTGCCCTCACTGAGGGAGTGGGTGTGGCCATCTCTGCTGTGACTGAACAAAGGCAGGGGAGCAGGGGCCCCATGGCAGGGCCCTCAGAGACCGGCAGGCCCAGTGGGGTGCCACAGGCATTTAAGCCCAGGCCAAAGGACGCTTTCTTTGTCTGCACAGCTGACCAAACTCTCACCTTTCCACTCTGGCCGCCCGCTTACTTGAAGTGTGGGTGGAAACTGTCCACTCAGTACAACTCGCTGCACAGCTAACCATAGGTCTGGGAATCGTAGCTTCCTGCCAGGTGACCGAAGTTCGCAGGCAGATGGGTCCCTGGAACACACGCGGAGAGGCTCCTGCCCGTGCCACATGCAGCCCACTGCCCCTACCCCAGATCGGGGGCCGCAAACAGCCCTGTCTGACTCCCCTGCCTCTAGAGGGAGTATTGGACCAACACTTTTATAAAACGGGTCCCTCGCGGGCAACTCATTGGAGGGACACAAATAACTCTTTGCCGACTTTCTGCTGAAGCTTACGTGTGTTCACACCTAAGCCTCTTACAAGGTCAGCTGTTTAGCTAAACATGAGCTCATGATCTAAACTTACACAATAATGAAGAAATCAGCTACAAGGGGAGACAATCAGCAAAAACAATCAATTCCAGAATTAGATTCCCTAGGCCATCCATTAGATGTTAGAATAATCAGGTGCAAGGCAGAAAATATACACAAAACTGGAAGTGAAAGAAGGAACAAGGATGTTATCAAAGACTGATAAGATGTTCAAAACATTTTTAAAGTACATGTTATTGATAAAGCTAAATACTCAAAGGTTGTGTAATACAACAGATTCATAGTCCAGAAGAGTGAAATTATGCTCTTTTGAAAACTATGGCAGGTCAGATTTTCTGCCTAATTATATAAGAAGATTTTTCTAAAAAATTCACATTATTTCAAAGACTTATTGGCGGTGAAATAAGTTAAGGGAATTGCAAATGGCTTCTCTGCAAAGAATGGTGAGATGTAGGGAATCACAGAAAGTCGAGGGCAAAATAGGTCAATATATAATTGCTATATGGTGAACTAAGCTTTAGGCCAGCAACAATGTAGAAGACCTGACCCTTAGAAACTTACAAGTAAGCTGGAATCCTCAAAATTTCAAATCTTATAAGTAAAAAGATTTATTAAAATGAATATCCAAGCGTTTTAATTGACATCAGAAGATCAATACATTAAGCCCTTAGAACATAGAAAAAAGATAAATAAAGATATCTGCAGAACTTAATACAACAGAAAACGTATAGAATTCAGGGGATGTAGTAAGTCCAAAGAATATTCTTTGAAAAGATTTAAAAGACAGAGTTTGATTAAGGAAAACAAAAAAATAAGTAAAGCATATACAGAAAGAATTAGGACAATGTTATAGCAGAGAATATATGAAATGCCCGAAAATTTGAACATTTCTGTAAAGTGGACCATTTCCTAGTTCCTAATGTTTACCAAAACTGACACAAGAGGAAATCATTTAAGGTCATCATGTCTGCCCTTGGCATTCACAGAACGCCGTGGCCTCAGAATGCAGCATCTGTAGTCCATGGTAACCTGCGGAGAGTGGGCGGGGCTGAGGGAGGCTGGAACACTGCCCTCATTGAGGGAGTGGGTGTGGCCATCTTTGCTGTGACTGAACAAAGGGCAGGGGAGCAGGGGGCCCAGGGCAGGGCCCTCAGAGCCCGGCAGGCCCAGAGGGGTGTCACAAGCATTTAGGCCCAGGCCATAGGGCGCCTTCTTTGTCTGCACAGCTGCCCAAACTCTCACTTTTCCACTCAGGCCACCCACTTAGCTGAACTGAGTGTGGAACCTGTCGCGCAGTATACCTCGCTGCACAGCTAAACATAGGTCTGGGCATCGTAGCTTCCTGCCAGGTGACCGAAGTTCGCAGGAGAGATGATTCCCAGGTTCACAGGCAGAGAGGCTCCTGCCCGGGGCACAGGCCCCCCACTGCCCATGCCCAAGATCGGGGGCCGAAAGCAGCCCTGTCTAAGTCCCCTACCCCTGGAGGGAGTATTGGACAAACACTTCTAGAAAACGGGGTCCTTGTGGGCAACTCATTGGAGGGACACAAATAAATCTTTGCCGACTTTTTGCTGAAACTTACGAGCGTTCACACCTAAGCCTCTTACAAGGTCAGCTGTTTAGCTAAACATGAGCTCATGGTCTAAATTTACACAATAATGAAGAAATCAGCTACAAAGGGAGACAATCAGCAAAAACAATCAATACCAGAATTAGATTCCCTAAGCCCTCCTTGAGATGTTGGAATAATCAGGTGCAAGGCAGAAAATATACATAAAACTGGAACTGAAACAAGGAACTAGGAGGTTTTCAAAGGCTGGTCGGATCTCTAAAATATTTTTAAAGTACATGTCGTTGATAAACCTAAATACTCAAAGGTTGTTTAATACCACAGATTAAGCATTGAGAAGAGTGAAATTATGCTGTTATGAAAACTATGGCAGTTGAGATTTTCTGCCTAATAATATAAGATGATTTCTCTAAAAAATACACATTATTTCAAAGACTTATTGGCTGTGAAATAAGTTAAGTGTATTTCAAATGTCTTGTCTGCAAAGAACGCTGAGATGTAGGGAATCACAGAAAGTCGAGGGGAAAATGTCAATATAAACATTGCTATATGGTGAACTAAGCCTTAGGCCAGCCACAATGTAGAGGACGTGACCCTTAGAAACTTACAAGTGAGCTGGAATCTTTAAAAGTTCAAATCTTTACAAGTAAAATTATTTATTAAAATGAATAACCAAGTGTTTTAATTGACATCAGAAGACCAAAACAATAAACGCTGAGAACATAGAAGAAAGATAAATAAAGATACGAGCAGAACTTAATACCACAGAAAACGTATAAAATTCAGGTGAGGTAGTAAGTCCAAAGAATATTCTTTGAAAAGATTTAAAAGACACACTTTGATTAAGGAAAACACAAACATAATTATAGAATAAGTAGAAAGAATCAGGACAATGTTATAGCTGAGAATATATGAAACGCCATTAAATTTGAACATTTCTGTAAAGTGCACCATTTCCTAGCTCCTACCGTTTACCAAAACTGACACAAGAGGAAATCATTTAAGGTCATCATGTCGGCCCTTGACATTCTCGGAACGTCCTGTCCTCAGAATGCAGCATCTGTAGTCCATGGTAACCTGCGGAGTGTGGGCGGGGATGAGGGAGGCTGGAACAATGCCCTCACTGCGGAGTGGTGTGGCCATCTCTGCTGTGACTGAACAAAGGGCAGGGGAGCAGGGTGCCCAGGGCAGGGCCCTCAGAGCCCGGCAGGCCCAGTGGGGTGTCACAAGCATTTAGGCCCAGACAATATGGCACCTTCTTTGTCTGCACAGCTGCCCAAACTCTCACTTTTCCACTCAGGCCGCCCTCTTATTTGAAGTGTGTTTGGAACCTGTCCGCGCAGTACACCTCGCTGCACAGCTAACCATAGGTGAGGGCATCGTAGCTTCCTGCCAGGTGACCGACGTTCGCAGGCAAATATTCCCAGGGACACATGCGGAGAGCCTCCTGCCAGGGCCACAGGCCGCCCACAGGCCCTGCCCCAGATCGAAGGCTGTAAAGCAGCCATGTCTGAGTCCACTGCCTCTCGAAGGAGTATTGGACCAACACTTGTAGAAAACTGGGTCCGCGCAGGTAACTCATTGGAGGGACACAAAAAAGTCTTTGTGGACTTTCTTCTGAAGCTTTTGAGCATTCACACCTAAGCCTCTTACACGGTCAGCTGTTTAGCTAAACATGAGCTCATGATCTAAATTTACACAATAATGAAGAAATCAGCTACAAGGGGAGACAAGTAGCAAAAACAATCAACACCAGAATTAGATTCCCTAGGCCATCCATCAGATGTTTGAATAATCAGGTGCAAGGCAGAAAATACACATAAAACTGGAACTGAAACAAAGAAAAAGGATGTTTTCAAAGACTGGTAGGATCTCTAAAACATTTTTAAGTACATGTCATTGATAAGGCTAGATACTCAAAGTTTTTGTAATACAACAGATTCATCATTGAGAACAGTGAAATTATGCTGTTTTGAAAACTATGGCAGGTCAGATTTTCTGCCTAATTATATACGAAGATTTCTCCAAAAAATACACATTATTTCAAAGACTTATTGGCTGTGAAATAAGTTAAGGGTATGTCAAATGGCTTGTCTGCAAAGAAAGTTGAGATGTAGGGAATCACAGAAAGTCGAGGGGAAAATAGGTCAATATATACATTGCTATATGGTGAACTAAGCCTTAGGCCAGCAACAATGTAGAGGACCTGACCCCTATAAACTTACAAGTAAGCTAGAATCTTCCAAAGTTCAAATCTTTATAAGTAAAAAGTTTTATCAAAATGAATTACCAAGTGTTTTAATTTACATCAGAAGATCAAAACAATAAACCATGAGAACATAGAAAAAACATAAATACAGATATGAGCAGAACTTAATACAAGAGAAAACGTATAAAATTGAGGTGATGTAGTAAGTCCAAAGAATATTCTTTGAAAAGATTTAAAAGACATACTTTGATTAAGGAAAACAAAAACATAAGTAAAGAATATACAGAAATAATCAGGACAATGTTATAGCAGAGAATATATGAAATGCCAGTAAATTTGAACATTTCTCTAAAGTGGACCATTTCCTAGCTCCTAAAGTTTACCAAAACTGACACAAGAGTAAATCCTTTCAGGTCATCATGTCTGCCCTTGGCATTCTCACAACACCCTGGCCTCAGAATGCAGCATCTGTAGGCCATGGTAACCTGCCGAGAGGGGGCGGGGCTGAGGGATGTTAGAACACTGCCCTCACTGAGGGAATGGTTGTGGCCATCTCTGCTATGACTGAACAAAAGGCAGGGGAGCAGGGGGCCCAGGGCAAGGCCCTCAGAGCCCGGCAGGCCCAGTGGGTTGTCACAAGCATTTAGGCCCAGTCCAAAGGGCGTCTTCTTTGTCTTCACAGCTGCTCAAACTCTCACCTTTCCACTCAGTCCACCCTCTTATTTGAAGTGTGTGTGGCACCTGTCCGCGCAGTACACCACGCTGCAGAGCTAGGCATACGTCTGGACATTGTAGCTTCCTGCCAGGTGACCGAACTTCGCAGGCAGATGTGTCCGTGGGACACACGCCGAGAGGCTCATGCCTGGACCACGGGCGGCCCAAAGTCCCTGCCCCAAATTGGCAGCCGAAAAGCAGCCCTGTCTGAGCCCCTGCCTCTAGAGGGAGTATTGGACCAACACTTGTAGAAAACGGGGTCCTCGCGGGCAACTCATTGTAGGGACACAAATAAATCTTTGCCGACTTTCTGATTAAGCTTTCGAGCGTTCACACCTAAGCCTCTTACAAGGTCAGCTGTTTATCTAAACCTGAGCTCATGATATAAATATACACAATAATGAGGAAATCAGCTACAAGGGGGAGACAATCAGCAAAAACAATCAATTCCAGAATTAGATTCCCTAGGCCATCCATCTGATGTTGGAATAATCAGGTGCAAGGCAGAAAATATACATAAAACTAAAACTGAAACAAGGAACAAGGATGTTTTCAAAGACTGGTAGGATCTCTAAAACATTTTTAAAGTATATGTCATTGATAAAGCTAAATACTCAAAGGTTGTGTAATACAACAGATTCATCATTGAGAACAGTGTAATTATGCTGTTTAGAAAACTATGGCAAGTCAGATTTTCTGCCTAATTATATAAGAAGATTTCTGTAAAAAGTACACTTTATTTCAAACACTTATTGGCTGTCAAATATGTTAAGGTTATTTCAAATGGCTTGTCTGCAAAGAAAGGTGAGATGTAGGTAATCACAGAAAGTCGAGGGGAAGATACGTCTCTATATACATTGCTATATGGTGAACTAAGCGTTAGTCCAGCAACATTGTAGAGGACGAGACCCTTAGGAACTTTCATGTAAGCTGGAATCTTCAAAAGTTGAAATATTTATAAAAAAATGATTTATTAAAATGAATAACCAAGTGTTTTAATTGACATCAGAAGTTCAAAACAATAAACCCTGAGAACACAAAAAAAGATAAATAAACATATGAGCAGAACTTAATACAACAGAATACGTATAAAAATCAGGTGATGTAATAAGTCCAAAGAATATTCTTTGAAAAGATTTAAAAGACACACTTTGATTAAGGAAAACAATAACATAACTAAAGAATATACAAAAAGAATCAGGACAATGTCATAGCAGAGAAGATCTGAAATGCCACTAAATTTGAACATTTCTGTAAAGTGGACCATTTTCTAGCTCCTAAAGTTTACCAAAACTGACACAAAACGAAATCATTTAAGGTCATCATGTCTGCCCTTGGCATTCTCGGAACGCCCTGGCCTCAGAATGCAGCATCTGTAGTCCATGGTAACCTCCGGAGAGGGGTCGGGACTGAGGGAGGCTGGAACAATGCCCTCACTGAGGGAGTGTATGTGGCCATCTCTGCTGTGACTGAACAAAGGACAGGGGAGCAGGGCGTCCAGTGCAGGGCCCTCAGAGCCCGGCAGGCCCAGTGCGGTTTCACAAGTATTTAGGCCCAGGCCAAAGGGCACATTCATTTTCTGCACAGCTGCCCAACTCTTACCTTTCCACTAAGGCCGCCCTCTTACTTGAAGTCTGTGTGTAACCTGTCCGCGCAGTACACTTCACTGCACAGCTAACCATATGTCTGGGCATCGTAGCTTCCTGCCAGGTGACCGAAGTTCGCAGGAAGATGGGTCCCTGGGACACATTCAGAGAGGCTCCTGAGCGGGCCTCTGGCCGCCCACTGCCCCTTCAGCAGATCGGGGGCGACAAAGCAGCCCTGTCCGAGTCCCTGCATCTAGAGGGAGTATTTGACCAACACTTGTTGAAAACGGGGTCCTTGCAGGAAACTCATTGGATTGACACAAATAAATATTTGCAGACTTTCTGATGAAGCTTACGAGCGTTCACACCTAAGCCTCTTACAAGGTCAGCTGTTTGGCTAAACATGAGCTCATGATCTAAATTTACACAATAATGAAGAAATCAGCTACAAGGGGGAGACAATCAGCAAAAACAATCAATACCAGAATAAGATTCCCTAGGCCATCCATCAGATGTTTGAATAATCAGGTGCAAGGAAGAAAATATACATAAAACTGGAACTGAAACAAAGGAAAAGGATGTTTTCAAAGACTGGTAGGATCTCTAAAACATTTTTAAGTTCATGTCATTGATAAGGCTAGATACTCAAAAGTTGTGTAATACAACAGATTCATCATTGAGTACAGTGAAATTATGCTGTTTTGAAAACTATGGCAGGCCAGATTTTCTGCCTAATTATATAAGAAGATTTCCCTAAAAAATACACATTATTTCAAAGACTTATTGGCTGTGAAATAAGTTAAGGGTATTTCAAAAGGCTTGTCTGCAAAGAAAGGTGAGATGTAGGGAATCACAGAAAGTCGAGGGGAAAATAGGTCAATATATACATTGCTATTTGGTGAACTAAGCCTTTGTCCAGCAACAATGTAGAGGACGTGACCCTTAGAAACTTACATGTAAGCTGGAATCTTCAAAAGTTCAAAGCTTTATACGTAAAAAAGATGTATAAAAATGAATAACCAAGTGTTTTAATTGACTTCAGAAGATCAAAACAATAAACCCTGAGAATATAGGAAAAAGATCAATAAAGATATGAGCAGAACTTCATACAACAGAAAACGTATAAAATTCAGGTGATACAGTAAGACCAAAGAATAATCTTTGAAAAGATTTAAAGGACACACTTTGATTAAGGAAAACAAAAACATAAATAAAGAATATACAGAGAGAATCAGGGCAAAGTTATAGCCGAGAATTTATGAAATGCCAGTACATTAGATCATTTCTGAAAAGTGGACCATTTCATAGCTGGTAAAGTTTACCAAAACTGACACAAGAGGAAATCCTTTAAGGTCATCATGTCTGCCCTTGGCATTCTCAGCACACCCTGGCCTCAGAATGCACAATCTGTAGGCCATGGTTACCTGCGGAAAGGGGGCGGGGCTGAGGGATGTTGGAACACTGCCCTCACTGAGGGAATGGGTGTGGCCATCTCTGCTATGACTGAACAAAAGGAAGTGGAGCAGGGGGCCCAGGGCAAGGCCCTCAGAGCCCGGCAGGCCCAGTGGGTTGTCACAAGCATTTAGGCCCAGACCAGAGGGCGTCTTGTTTGTCTTCACAGCTGCCCATACTCTCACCTTTCCACTCAGTCCACCCTCTTACTTGAAGTGTGTGTGGCACCTGTCCGCGCAGTACACCTCGCTGCAGAGCTAGGCAGAGGTCTGGGCATTGTAGCTTCCTGCCAGGTGACCGAAGTTCGCAGGCAGATGGGTCCGTGGGAAACACGCGGTGAGGCTCATGCCTGGACCACCGGCGGCCCAAAGTCCCTGCCCCAGATTGGCGACCGCAAAGCAGCCCTGTCTGAGTCCCTGCCTCTAGAGTGAGTATTGGACCAACACTTGTAGAAAACGGGGTCCTCGCGGGCAACTCATTGGAGGGACACAAATAAATCTTTGCCGACTTTCTGAGGAAGCTTTCGAGCGTTCACACCTAAGCCTCTTACAAGGTCAGCTGTTTATCTAAACCTGAGCTCATGATCTTAATATACACAATAATGAGGAAATCAGCTACAAGGGGGAGACAATCAGCAAAAACAATCAATACCAGAATTAGATTCCCTAGGCCATCCATCAGATGTTGGAATAATCAGGTGCAAGGCACAAAATATACATAAAACTGAAACTGAATCAAGGAACAAGGATGTTTTCAAAGGCTGGTAGGATCTCTAAAACATTTTTAAAGTACATGTCATTGATAAAGCTAAATACTCAAAGGTTGTGTAATACAACAGATTCATCATTGAGAAGAGTGAAATTATGCTGTTTTGAAAACTATGGCATGTCAGATTTTCTTCCTAATTATATAAGTAGATTACTCTAAAAAATACATATTATTTCAGAGAATTAATGGCTGTGTAATAATTTAAGGTTATTTCAAATGGCTTGTCTGAAAAGAAAGGTGACATGTAGGGAATCACAGAAAATCTAGGTGAAAATAGGTCTATATATACATTGCTATATGGTGAACTAAGCCTTAGTCCAGCAACAATGTAGAGGACGTGACCCTTAGAAACTTATATGTAAGCTGGAATCTTCAAAAGTTCAAATATTTATAAGTAAAAAGATTTATAAAAATGAATAACCAAGTGTTTTAATTGACATCAGAATATCAAAACAATAAACCCTGAGAACATAAAAAAAGATAAGTAAAGATATGAGCAGAACTTAATACAACAGAAAACGTGTAAATTCAGGTGATGTAGTAAGTCCAAAGAATATTCTTTGAAAAGATTTAAAAGACACACTTGGATTAAGGAAAACAAAAACATAAGTCAAGAATATACAGAAAGAATCAGGACAATGTTATAGCAGAGAAGATCTGAAATGCTAGTAAATTTGAACATTTCTGTAAAGTGGACCATTTCCTAGCTCCTAAAGTTTACCAAAACTGACACAGGGGAAATCATTTAATGTCATCATATCTGCCCTTGGCATTCTCGGAGCGCCCTGGCCTCAGAATGCAGCATCTGTAGTCCATGGTAACCTGCGGAGAGGGGGCGGGGCTGAGGGACGCTGTAACACTGCCCTCACTGAGCGAGTGGGTGTGGCCATCTCTGCTGTGACTGAACAAAGGGCCGGCGAGCAAGGGGGCCAGGGCAGGGCCGTCAGAGCCGGCAGGCACAATGGGGTGTCACACGCATTAAGGCCCAGGCCAAAGACCTCCATCTTTGTCTGCAGAGCTGCCCAAACTCTCATCTTTCCTCCCAGGCCGCCATCTTACTTGAAGTGTGTGAGGAACTTGTCCGCAAAGTACACCTCGCTGCGCAGCTAATCATAGGTCTGGGCATCGTAGCTTCCTGCCAGGTGACCGAAGATCGCAGGCAGATGAGTCGCTGGGACACATTCGAAGAGGCTCCTGACCGGGACACAGGCGGCCCACTGCCCCTTCCCCAGATCGGGGGCCGCAAAGCAGACCTGTCCGAGTCCCTGCCTCTAGAGGGAGTACTACACCAACACTAGTAGAAAACGGGGTCCTTGCAGGAAACTCACTGGAGGGACACAAATAAATCTTTGCAGACTTTCTGATGAAGCTTACGAGCGTTCACACCTAAGCCTCTTACAAGGTCAGCTGTTTGGCTAAACATGAGCTCATGATCTAAATTTACACAATAATGAAGAAATCAGCTACAAGGGGGAGACAGTCAGTAAAAACAATCAATGCCAGAATTAGATTCCCTAGGCCATCTATCAGATGTTGGAATAATCAGGTGCAAGGCTGAAAATATACATAAAACTGGAACTGAAAGAAAGAAAAAGGATGTTTTCAAAGACTGGTAGGATCTCTAAAACATTTTTAAATTACATGTTATTGAAAAAGCTAAATACTCAAAGGTTGTGTAATACAACAGATTCATCACTGTGAATAGTGAAATTATGCTGTTTTGAAAACTATGGCAGGCCAGATTTTCTGCCTAATTATATACGAAGATTTATCTAAAAAATACACATTATTTCAAAAACTTATTGGCTGTGAAATAAGTTAAGGGTATTTCAAATGGCTTGTCTGCAAAGAAACGTGAGATGTAGGGAATCACAGAAAGTCGAGGGGAAAATAGATCAATATATACATTGCTATAGGGTGAACTAAGCCTTAGGCCAGCAGCAACGTAGAGGAACTGACCCTTAGTAACTTTCAAGTAAGCTGTAATATTCAAAAGTTCAAATCTTTATAATTAAAAAGGTTTATTAATATGAATAACCAAGTGTTTTAATTGACATCAGAAGACCAAAACAATAAACCCTGAGAACATAGAAAAAAGATAAATAAAGATATGAGCAGAACTTAGTACTACAGAAAACGAGTAAAATTGAGGTGATTTAGTAAGTCCAAAGAATATTCGTTGAAAAGATTTAAAACACACACTTTGATTAACAAAACAAAAACATAATTAAAGAATATATAGAAAGAATCAGGACAATGTTATAGCAGAGAAGATCTGAAATGCCAGGAAATTTGAATATTTCTGTAAAGTGGACCATTTCCTAGCTCCTAAAATTTACCAAAACTGACACAAGAGGAAATCATTAAAGGTCATCATGTCTGCACTTGGGAGTCTCCGAACGCCCTGGCCACAGAATGCAGCATCTGTAGTCCATGGTAACGTGCAGAGACGGGGCGGGGCTGAGGGAGGATGGAACACTGCCCTCACTGACGGAGAGGGTGTGGCCATCTCTGCTGTGACTGAACAAAGGGCAGGCGAGCAGGGGGCCCAGGACAGGGCCGTCAGAGACGGCAGGCACAATGGGGTTTCACACGAATTAAGGCCCAGGCCAAAGATCGCCATCTTTGTCTGAACAGCTGGCCAAATTCTCACCTTTCTACTCAGGCCGCCCTCTTACTTGAAGTGTGTGTGGAACCTGTCCGCACAGTACACCTCTCTGCACAGCTAACCATAGGTCTGGGCTTCGTAGCTTCCTACCAGGTACATAGATCGCAGGCAGATGGTTCCCTAGGACACACGTGGAGGGGCTCCTGTTCAGGCCATAAGCTGCCCACAGCCACTGCCCCAGACCGGGGGCCACAAAGCAGCCCTCTCTGAGTCCCTGCCTCTAGAGGGAGTATTGGACCAACACTTGTAGAAAACGGGGTCCTCACGGTCAACTCATTGGAGGGACTCAAATAAATCTTCGCCGACATCCTGCTGAAGATTACGAGCGTTCACACCTAAGCCTTTTACAAGGTCAGCTGTTTAGCTAAATATGAGCTCATGATCTAAATTTACACAGTAATGAAGTAATCAGCTACAAGGGGAGACAATCTGCAAAAACAATCAATACCAGAATTAGATTCCCTAGGCCATCCATCAGAGGTTGGAATAATCAGGTGCAAGGCAGAAAATATACATAAAACTGGAACTGAAACAAGGAACAAGGATGTTTTCAAAGACTGGTAGGATCTCTGAAATCTTTTTAAAGTATATGTCAATGATAAAGGTAAATATTCAAAGGTTATGTAATACAGCAGATTCATCATTGAGAAGAGTGAAATTATGCTGTTTTGAAAAATATGGCAGTTCAGATTTTCTGCCTAATTATATAAGAAGATTTCTTTAAAAAATACACATTATTTCAAAGACTTATTGGCTTGAAATAAGTTAAGGGTATTTCAAATGGCTTCTCTGCAAAGAAAGGTGAGATGTAGGGAATCACAGAAAGTCGAGGGGAAAATATGGCAATATATACATTGCTATATTGTGAACTAAGCCTTAGCCCTGCAACAATGTAGAGGACCTGACCCTTAGAAACTTACAAGTAAGCTGGAATCTTCAAAAGTTCAAATCTTTATAAGTAAAAAGATTTAATAAAATGAATAACCAAGTGTTTTAATTGACATCGGAAGATCAAACCAATAAACCCTGAGAACATAGAAAAAACATAAATAAAGATATGAGCAGAACTTAATACAACAGAAAACGTATAAAATTCAGGTGATGTAGTAAGTCCAAAGAATATTCTTTGAAAAGATTTAAAAGACACACTTTGATTAAGGAAAACAAAAACATAAGTAAAGAATATACAAAAGAATCAGGACTATGTTATAGCAGAGAATATAAGAAATGCCAGTAAATTTGAACATTTCTGTAAAGTGGACCATTTCCCAGCTCCTAAAGTCTACCAAAACTGAAACAAGAGGAAATCATTTAAGGTCATCATGTCTGCCCTTGGCATTCTCGGAACGCCCTGGCCTCAGAAAGCAGCATCTGTAGTCCATGATAACCTGCGGAGAGTGGGCGGAGCTGAGGGAGGTTGGAACACTGCCCTAACTGAAGGAGTGGGTGTGGCCATATCTGCTGCGATTGAACAAATGGCAGGGGAGCAGAAGGCCCAGGGAAGGGCCCTCAAAGTCCGGCTGGCCCAGTGGGGTGTCAAAAGCATTTAAGCTCAGGCCAAAGGGCGCATTCTTTGTCTGCACAGCTGCCCAGACTCTCACCTTTCCACTCGGTGCGCCCTCTTACTTGAAGTGTTCGTGGAATCTGTCCGAGAAGTACACCTCGCTGCACAATTAACCAAAGGTCTGGGCATCGTACCTTCCTGCCAGGTGACCGAAGTTCGCAGGCAGATGTGTACCTGGGAAACACGAAGAGAGGCTCCAGCCCGGGTCACAGGCCGCCAACAGCCCCTGCCTCAGATCGGGGGCCGCAAAGCTGCCCTGTCTGAGTCCCCTGCCTCTAGAGGGAGTATTAGACCAACACTTGTAGAAAAGGGGTTCCTCGTGGGCAACTCATTGGAGGGACTCAAATAACTCTTTGCCGACTTTCTGCTGGAGCTTACGTGTGTTCACACCTAAGCCTCTTAAAAGGTCAGCTGTTTAGCTAAACATGAGCTCATGATCTAAATTTACACAATAATGAAGAAATCAGCTACATGGGGAGACAATCAGCAAAAACAATCAATTCCAGAATTAGATTCCCTAGGCCATCCATCAGATGTTAGAATAATCAGGTGCAAGGCAGAAAATACACACAAAACTGGAACTGAAACAGGGAACAAGGATGTTATCAAAGACTGATAAGATGTCTAAAACATTTTTAAAGTACATGTCATTGATAAAGCTAAATACTCAAAGGTTGTGTACTACAACAGATTCATAGTTCAGAAGAGTGAAATTATGCTCTTTTGAAAACTATGGCAGGTCAGATTTTCTGCCTTATTATATAAGACGATTTTTCTAAAAAATACACATTATTATAAAAACTTATTGGCTGTGAAATAAGTTAAGGGAATTGCAAATGGCTTGTCTGCAAAGAAAGGTGAGATGTAGGGAATCACAGAAAGTCGAGGGCAAAATAGGTCAATATATAATTGCTATATGGTAAACTAAGCCATAGGCCAGCAACAATGAAGAGGACCTGACCCTAAGAAACTTACAAGTAAGCTGGAATACTCAAAATTTCAAATATTTATAAGTAAAAAGATTTATTAAAATGAATAACCAAGTGTTTTAATTGACATCAGAAGATCAATACATTAAGCCCTGAGAACATAGAAAAAAGATAATTAAAGATAGGAGCAGAACTTAATACAACAGAAAACGTATACAATTCAGGTGATGTAGTAAGTCCGAAGAATATTCTTTGAAAAGATTTAAAAGACAGAGTTTGATTAAGGAAAACAAAAAAATAAGTAAAGCATATACAGAAAGTATTAGGACAATGTTATAGCAGAGAATATATGAAATGCCCTTAAATTTTAACATTTCTGTAAACTGGACCATTTCCTAGCTCCTAAAGTTTACCAAAACTGACACAAGAGGAAATCATTTAAGGTCATCATGTCTGCCCTTGGCATTCTCGGAACGCCCTGGCCTCAGAATGCAGCATCTGCAGTCTATGGTAAGCTGCGGAGAAGGGACGTAGCTGAGGGAGTTTGGAACACTGCCCTCACTGAGGGAGTGGGTGTGGCCATCTCTGCTGTGACTGAACAAAGGGCAGGGGAGCAAGGGTCCCAGGGCAGAGCCCTCAGATCCCGGCAGGCCCAGTGTGGTGTCACAAGATTTAGGCCCAGGCCAAGGGACGCCGTCTTTGTCTGCACAACTGCCCAAACCTTCAAATTTCCACTCAGGCCGCCCTCTTACTTGAAGTGTGGGTGGAACCTGTCCGCGCAGTACACCTCGCTGCACAGCTAACCATAGGTCTGGGCATCGTAGCTTCCTGACAGTTGACCGAAGTTCGCAGGCAGATGTGTCCCTGGGACACAAGCGGAGAGGCTCCTGACCGGGCCACAGGCCGCCCACAGCCCCTGCCACAGATCAGGGGCCGCAAAGCAGCCCTGTCTGTGTCCCCTGCCTCTAGAGGGAGTATTGGACCAACACTTGTAGAAAACGGGGTCCTCGCGGGCAACTCATTGGAGGGACACAAATAACTCTTTGCCGACGTTCTGCTGAAGCTTACGTGTGTTCACACCTAAGCCTCTTAAAAGGTCAGCTGTTTAGCTAAATATGAGCTCATGATCAAATTTACACAATAATGAAGAAATCAGCTACATGGGGAGACAATCAGCAAAAACAATCAATTCCAGAATTAGATTCCCTAGGCCATCCATCAGATGTTAGAATAATCAGGTGCAAGGCAGAACATATACACAAAACTGGAACTGAAACAGGGAACAAGGATGTTATCAAAGACTGATAAGACGTCTAAAACATTTTTAAACTACAAGTCATTGATAAAGCTAAATACTCAAAGGTTGTGTACTACAACAGATTCATAGATCAGAAGAGTGAAATTATGCTCTTTTGAAAACTATGGAAGGTCAGATTTTCTGCCTTATTATATAAGACGATTTTTCTAAAAAATACACATTATTATAAAGACTTATTGGCTGTGAAATAAGTTAAGGGAATTGCAAATGGCTTGTCTGCAAAGAAAGGTGAGATGTAGGGAATCACAGAAAGTCGAGGGCAAAATAGGTCAATATATAATTGCTATATGGTAAACTAAGCCATAGGCCAGCAAAAATGTAGAGGACCTGACCCTTAGAAACTTACAAGTAAGCTGGAATACTCAAAATAACAAATATTTATAAGTAAAAAGATTTATTAAAATGAATAACCAAGTGTTTTAATTGACATCAGAAGATCAATACATTAAGCCCTGAGAACATAGAAAAAAGATAATTAAAGATAGGAGAAGAACTTAATACAACAGAAAACGTATACAATTCAGGTGATGTAGTAAGTCCTAAGAATATTCTTTGAAAAGATTTAAAAGACAGAGTTTGATTAAGGAAAAGAAAAAAATAAGTAAAGCATATACAGAAAGTATTAGGACAATGTTATAGCAGAGAATATATGAAATTCCCTTAAATTTTAACATTTCTGTAAAGTGGACCATTTCCTAGCTCCAAAAGTTTACCAAAACTGACACAAGAGGAAATCATTTAAGGTCATCATGTCTGCCCTTGGGATTCACGGAACGCCCTGGCCTCAGAATGCAGCATCTGCAGTCCATGGTAAGCTGCGGAGAAGGGACGTAGCTGAGGGAGGTTGGAACACTGCCCTCACTGAGGGAGTGGGTGTGGCCATCTCTGCTGTGACTGAACAAAGGGCAGGGGAGCAAGGGTCCCAGGGCAGAGCCCTCAGATCCCGTTAGGCCCAGTGTGGTGTCACAAGATTTAGGCCCAGGCCAAGGGACGCCGTCTTTGTCTGCACAACTGCCCAAACTCTCAACTTTCCACTCAGGCCGCCCTCTTACTTGAAGTGTGGGTGGAACCTGTCCGCGCAGTACAACTCGCTGCACAGCTAACCATAGGTCTGGGCATCGTAGCTTCCTGACAGGTGACCGAAGTTCGCAGGCAGTTGGGTCACTGGGACACAAGCGGAGAGGCTCCTGCCCGGGCCACAGGCCGCCCACTGCCCCTGCCACAGACCAGGGGCCGCAAAGCAGCCCTGTCTGAATCCCCTGCCTCTAGAGGGAGTATTGGACCAACACTTGTAGAAAACGGGGTCCTCGCGGGCATCTAATTGGAGGGACACAAATAACTCTTTGCCGAATTTCTGCTGAAGCTTACGTGCGTTCACACCTAAGCCTCTTACAAGGTCAGCTGTTTAGCTAAACATGAGCTCATGATCTAAATTTACTAAATAATGAAGAAATCAGTTACAAGGGGAGACAATCAGCAAAAACAATCAATTCCAGAATTAGATTTCCTAGGTCATCCATCAGATGTTGGAATATTCAGGTTCAATGCAGAAAATATACACTAAACTGGAACTGAAACAAGGAACAAGGATGTTGTCAAAGACTGGTAGGATCTCAAAACATTATTAAAGTACATGTCATTGATAAAGCTAAATACTCAAAGGTTGTGTACTACAACAGATTCATCATTGAGAAGAGTGAAATTATGCTGTTTTGAAAACTGTGGCAGGTCAGATTTTCTGCCTAATTATATAAGAAGATTTCTCTAAAAAATACACATTATTTCCAAGACTTATTGGCTGTGAAATAAGTTAAGGGTATTTCAAAAGGCCTGTCTGCAAAGAAAGGTGTGATGTAGGGAATCACAGAAAGCCGAGGGGAAAATAGGTCAATATATGCATTGCTCTATGTTTAACTAAGCCTTAGGCCAGCAACAATGTAGGGGATCTGACCCTTAGAAACTTACAAGTAATCTGGAATCTTCAAAAGTTCAAATCTTTATAAGTAAAAAGATTTATTAAAATGAATAACCAAGTGTTTTAATTGACATCAGAAGATCAAAACAATAAACCCTCAGAACACAGAAAAAGGATAAATAAAGAGATGAGCAGAACTTAATACAACAGAAAACGTATACAATTCACGTGATGTAGTAAGTCCAAAGAATATTCTTTGAAAAGATTTAAAAGACACACTTTGATTAAGGAAAACAAAAACATAAGTAAAGAATATACAAAAGAATCAGGAAAATGTTATAGCAGAGAATATATGAAATGCCAGTAAATTTGAACATTTCTGTAAATTGGACCATTTCCTAGCTCCTAATGTTTACCAAAACTGACACAAGAGGAAATCATTTAAGGACATCATGTCTGCCCTTGGCATTCTCGGAACGCCCAGGCCTCGGAATGCAGCATCTGTAGTCCATGGAAACCTGCGGAGAGGGGGCGGGGCTGAGGGAGTTTGGAACACTGCCCTCACTGAGGGAGTGGTTGTGGCCATCTCTGCTGTGAGTGAAAATAGGGCAGGGGAGCGGGGGGCCCAGAGTAGGGCCCTCAGAGCATGGCAGGCCCAGTGGGGTGTCACAAGCATTTAGGCCCAGGCCAAAGGGCGCCTTGTTTGTCTGCACAGCTGCCCAAACTCTCACCTTTCCACTCAGGCTGCCCTCTTACTTGAAGTGTGTGTGGAAGCTGTCCGCGCAGTACACCTCGCTGCAGAGCTAACCATAGGTCTGTGCATTGTAGCTTCCTCCCGGGTGCCCAAAGTCCGCAGGCAGATGGGTTCCTGTGACACACGTGGAGAGGCTCCTGCCCGGGCCGCAGGCCGCCCTCTGCCCCTGCCCCAGATCGTGGGCCGCAAAGCAGCCCTGTCTGAGGCCCCTGCCTCTAGAGGGAGTATGGGACCAACACTTGTAGAAAACGGGGTCCTCGCTGGCAACTCATTGGAGGGACACAAATAAATCTTTGCCGACTTTCTGTTGAAGCTTACGAGCGTTCACACCTAAGCCTCTTTCAAGGTCAGCTGTTTAGCTAAACATGAGCTCATGATCTAAATTTACACAATAATGAAGAAATCAGCTACAATGGGAGACAATCAGCAAAAACAATCAATTCCAGAATTAGATTCCCTAGGCCATCCATCAGATGTTGGAATAATCAGGTGCAAGGCAGAAAATATACACAAAACTGGAACTGAAACAAGGAACAAGGATGTTTTCAACGCCTGATAGGATCTCTAAAATATTTTTAAAGTACATGTCATTGATAAAGCTAAATATTCAAAGGTTGCGTAATACAACAGATTCATCATTGAATAGAGTGAAATTATGCTGTTTTGAAAACTATGGCAGGTCAGATTTTCTGCCAAATTATATATGATTTCTCTGAAAAATACACATTATTTCAAAGACTTATTGGCTGTGAAATAAGTTAAGGGTATTTCCAATGGCGTGTCTGCAAAGAAAGGTGAGATGTAGGGAAGCACAGAAAGCCGAGGGGAAAATAGGTCAATATATACATTGCTCTATGGTGAACTAAGCCTTAGGCCAGCAACAATGTAGAGGACCTGACCCTTAGAAACTTACAAGTAAGCTGGAATCATCAAAAGTTCAAAACTTTATATGTAAAAAGCTTTATGAAAATGAATAACCAAGTGTTTTAATTGACATCAGAAGATCAAAACAATAAACCCTGAGAACATAGATAAAAGATAATGAAAGATATGAGCAGAACTTAATACAACAGAAATCATATAAAATTCAGGTGATGTAGTAAGTCCAAAGAATATTCTTTGAAACATTTAAAAGACACACTTTGATTAAGGAAAACAAAAACATAAGTTAAGAATATACAGAAAGAATCAGGACAATGTTATAGCAGAGAATATATGAAATGCCAGTAAATTTGAACATTTCTGTAAAGTGGACCATTTCCTATCTCCTAAACTTTACCAAAACTGCCACAAGAGGAAATCATTTAAGGTCATCATGTCTGCCCTTGGCATTCTCCGAACGTCCTGGCCTCAGAATGCAGCATCTGTAGTCCAAGGTAACCTGCGGAGAGGGGGAGTGGCTGAGGGAGGTTGGAACACTGCCCTCACTGAGGGAGTGGGTGTGGCCATCTCTACTGTGACTGAACAAAGGCAGGGGAGCAGGGGCCCCAAGGCAGGGCCCTCAGAAACCGGCAGGCCCATTGGGCTGCCACAGGCATTTAAGCCCAGGCCAAAGTGCGCTTTCTTTGTCTGCACAGCTGACCAAACTCTCACCTTTCCACTCAGGCCGCCCTCTTACTTGAAGTGTGGGTGGAAACTGTCCACGCAGTACAACTCGCTGAACAGCTAACCATAGGTCTGGGAATCGTAGCTTCCTGCCATGTGACCGAAGTTCGCAGGCAGATGGGTCCCTGGGACACACGCGGAGAGGCTCCTGCCCGTGCCACATGCCGCCCACTGCCCCTACCCCAGATCGGGGGCCGCAAACAGCCCTGTCTGAGTCCCCTGCCTCTAGAGGGAGTATTGGACCAACACTTTTATAAAACGGGTCCCTCGCGGGCAACTCATTGGAGGGACACAAATAACTCTTTGCCGACTTTCTGCTGAAGCTTACGTGTGTTCACACCTAAGCCTCTTACAAGGTCAGCTGTTTAGCTAAACATGAGCTCATGATCTAAACTTACACAATAATGAAGAAATCAGCTACAAGGGGAGACAATCAGCAAAACAATCAATTCCAGAATTAGATTCCCTAGGCCATCCATTAGATGTTAGAATAATCAGGTGCAAAGCAGAAAATATACACCAAACTGGAAGTGAAAGAAGGAACAAGGATGTTATCAAAGACTGATAAGATGTTCAAAACATTTTTAAAGTACATGTCATTGATAAAGCTAAATACTCAAAGGTTGTGTAATACAACAGATTCATAGTCCAGAAGAGTGAAATTATGCTCTTTTGAAAACTATGGCAGGTCAGATTTTCTGCCTAATTATATAAGAAGATTTCTCTAAGAAATTCACATTATTTCAAAGACTTATTGGCGGTGAAATAAGTTAAGGGAATTGCAAATGGCTTGTCTGCAAAGAATGGTGAGATGTAGGGAATCACAGAAAGTCGAGGGGAAAATAGGTCAATATATAATTGCTATATGGTGAACTAAGCTTTAGGCCAGCAACAATGTAGAAGACCTGACCCTTAGAAACTTACAAGTAAGCTGGAATCCTCAAAATTTCAAATCTTATAAGTAAAAAGATTTATTAAAATGAATAACCAAGTGTTTTAATTGACATCAGAAGATCAATACATTAAGCCCTTAGAACATAGAAAAAAGATAAATAAAGATATGTGCAGAACTTAATACAACAGAAAACGTATACAATTCAGGGTATGTAGTAAGTCCAAAGAATATTCTTTGAAAAGATTTAAAAGACAGAGTTTGATTAAGGAAAACAAAAAAATAAGTAAAGCATATACAGAAAGAATTAGGACAATGTTATAGCAGAGAATATATGAAATGCCCGAAAATTTGAACATTTCTGTAAAGTGGACCATTTCCTAGTTCCTAATGTTTACCAAAACTGACACAAGAGGAAATCATTTAAGGTCATCCTGTCTGCCCTTGGCATTCTCGGAACGCCCTGGCCTCAGAATGCAGCATCTGTAGTCCATGGTAACCTGCGGTGAAGGGGCGGAGCAGAGGGTGCATGGAACACTGCCCTCACTGAGGGAGTGGGTGTGGACATCTCTGCTGTGATTGAACAAAGGGCAGGGGAGCAAGGGTCCCAGGGCAGGGCACTCAGATCCCGGCAGGCCCAGTGGGGTACCACAGGCATTTAGGCCCATCACAAAGGGCGCCTTCTTTGTCTGCACAGCTGCCCAAACTCTCACTTTTCAACTCAGGCCGCCCTCTTACTTGAAGTGTGTTTTGAACCTGTCCACGTAGTACACCTCGCTGCACAGCTAACCATAGGTCTGTGCATTGTTGCTTCCTGACAGGTGACTGAAGTTCGGAGGCAGATGGGTCCCTGGGACACACACGGAGAGGCTCCTGCCCGGGCCACAAGACGCCCAATGCCCCTGCCCCAGATTGCGGGCCGCAAAGCAGACCTCTCTGAGTCCACTGCTTCTAGAGGGATTATTGGAACAACACTTGTAGAAAACGGGGACCACGCGGGCAACTCATTGGAGGAACACAAATATATCTTTGCTGACTTTCAGCTGAAGCTTACGAGCGTTCACACCTAAGCCTCTTACAAGGTCAGCTGTTTAGCTAAATATGAGATCATGATCTAAATTTACACAATAATGAAGAAATCAGCTACAAGGGGAGACAATCAGCAAAAACCATCAATACCAGAATTAGATTCCCTAGCCCATCCATCAGATGTTGGAATAATCAGGTGCAAGGCAGAAAATATACATAAAACTGGAAATGAAACAAGGAACAAGGATGTTTTCAAAGACGGGTAGGATCTCTAAAATATTTTTAAAGTATATGTCATTGATAAAGCTAAATACTCAAAGGTTGTGTAATACAACAGATTCAGCATTGAGAAGAGTGAAATTATGCTGATTTGAAAACTATGGCAGGTCAGATTTCCTGCCTAATTATATAAGAAGATTTTTCTAAAAAACACACATTATTTCAAAGACTTTTTAGCTGTGAAATAAGTTAAGGGTATTTCAAATGGCTTGTCTGCAAAGAAAGGTGAGATGTAGGGAATCACAGAAAGTCGAGGGGAAAATAGGTCAATATATACATTGCTCTATGGTGAACTAAGCCCTAGGCCAGCAACAATGTAGAGGACCTGACCCTTAGAAACTTACAAGTAAGTTGGAATCTTCAAAAGTTCAAATATTTATAAGTAAAAAGATTTATGAAAATGAATAACCAAGTGTTTTAATTGGCATCAGAAGATCAAAACAATAAACCCTGAGAACATAGAAAAAAGATAAATAAAGATATGAGCAGAACTTAATACAACAGAAAACGTATAAAATTCAGGTGAGGTAGTAAGTCCAAAGAATATTCTTTGAAGAGATTTAAAAGACCCACTTTGTTTAAGGAAAACAAAAACATATGTAAAGAATATACAGAAAGAATCAGGACAATGTTATAGCAGAGAAGATCTGAAATGCCAGTAAATTTGAACATTTCTGTAAAGTGGACTATTTCCTAGATCCTAAAGTTTACCAAAACTGACACAAGAGGAAACCATTTAAGATCATTATGTCTGCCCTTGGCATTCTCGGAACGCCCTGGCCTCAGAATGCAGCATCTGTAGTCCATGGTAAACTGCGGAGTGGGGGCGTGGCTGAGGGAGTTTGGAACACTGCCCTCAGTGAGGGAGTGGGTGTGGACATCTCTGCTGTGACTGAACAAAGGCAGGGGACCAGGGCGACCTGGGTAGGGCCCTCAGATTCCGGCAGGCCCACTGCGGTTTCACAAGCATTTTGGCCCAGGCCGAAGGGCGCCTTCTTTTTCTGCACAGCTGCCAGAACTCTCACCTTTCCACTCAGGCCGCCCTCTTACTTGAAGTGTCTGTGGAACCTGTTCACGCAGTACACCTCGCTGCACAGCTAACCATAGGTCTGGGCATCGTAGCTTACTGCCAGTGACCGAAGTTCGCAGGCAGATGTGTCCCTGCGAAACATGCGGAGTGGATCCTGCCCAGTCCACACGCCACCGTCTGCCCCTGCCCCATATCTGGGCCCGCAAAGCAGCCCTGTCTGTGTCCCTGACTCTAGAGGGAGTATTGGAACAACACTTGTAGAAAACGGGGTCCTCGCGGGCAACTCATTGCAGGGACATAAATAAATATTTGCCGACTTTCTGCTGAAGCTTATGAGCGTTCACTCCTAAGCCTCTTACAAGGTCAGCTGTTTAGCTAAACATGAGCTCATGATCTAAATTTACACAATAATGAAGAAATCAGCGACAAGGGGGAGACAAACAACAAAAACAATCAATACCATAATTAGATTCCCTAGGCCATCCATCAGATGTTGGAATAATCAGGTGCAAGGCAGAAAATATACATAAAACTGGAACTGAAACAAGGAACAAGGATGTTTTCAAAGACTAGTAGGATCTCTAAAACATTTTTAAAGTACATGTCATTGATAAAGCTAAATACTCAAAGATTGTGTAATACAACAGATTCATCATTGAGAAGAGTGAAATTGTGCTGTTTGAAAACTATGGAGGTCAGATTTTCTGCCTATTTATATAGGAAGATTTCTCTAAAAAATACACATTATTTCAAAGTCTTATTGGCTGTGAAATAAGTTAAGGGTATTTCAAATGGCTTGTCTGCAAAGAATGGTGAGATGTAGGGAATCACAGAAAGTCGAGGGGAAAATAGGTCAATATATACATTGCTATATGGTGAACTAAGCCTTGGGCCAGCAACAATGTAGAGGACCTGACCCAAGCAACTTACATTTAAGTTGGAATCTTCAAAAGTTCAAATCTTTATAAGTAAAAAGTTTTATGAAAATGAATAACCAAGTGTTTTAATTGGCATCAGAAGATCAAAACAATAAACCCTGAGAACATAGAAAAAAGATAAATAAAGATATGAACAGAACTTAATACAACAGAAAACGTATAAAATTCAGGTGATGTAGTAAGTCCAAAGAATATTTTTAAAAGATTTAAACACATACTTTAATTAAGGAAATCAAAAACATAAGTAAAGAATATACAGAAAGAATCAGGACAATGTTATAGCAGAGAAGATCCGAAATGCCAGTAAATTTGAACATTTCTGTAAAGTGGACCATTTCCTAGCTCCTAAAGTTTACCAAAACTGACACAAGAGGAAACCATTTAAGATCATTATGTCTGCCCTTGGCATTCTCGGAACACCCTGGCCTCAGAATGCAGCATCTGTAGTCCATGGTAACCTGCGGAGAGGGGGCGGGACTGAGGGAAGTTGGAACACTGCCCTCACTAAGGGAGTGGGTGTGGCCATCTCTGCTGTGACTGAACAAACGGCAGGGGAGCAGGGCGTCGTCGGCAGGGCCCTGAGAGCCCGGCAGGCCAAGTGGTGTGTCAAAATCATTTAGGCCCTGGCCAAAGGGCGCCTTCTTTGTCTGCACAGCTGACCAAACTCTAAACTTTCCACTCAGCGCGCCCTCTTACGTGAAGTGTGTCTGGAACCTGTCCACGCAGTACACCTTGCTGCACAGCTAACCATAGTTCTGGGCATCGTAGCTTCCTGCCAGGTGACCAAAGTTCGCAGGCAGATGGGTTCCTCGGACACACGCGGAGAGGCTCCTGCCCGGGCCACAGACAGCCAACTGCCCCTACACCACATCGAGGGCCGCAAAGCAACCTTTCCTGAGTCCGTGCCTCAAAAGGGAGTATTGGACCAACACTTGTAGAAAACTGGGTCCTCGCGGCAACTCAATGGAGGAACACAAATAAATCTTGCCGACTTTCTGATGAAGCATACGAGAGTTCACACCTAAGCCTCTTACAAGGTCAGCTGTTTAGCTAAACATAAGCTCATGATCTAAATTTACCCAATAATGAAGAAATCAGCTACAAGGGGGAGACAATCAGCAAAAACAATCAATACCTGAATTAGATTCCCTAGGCCATCCATCAGATGTTGGAATAATCAGGTGCAAGGCAGAAAATATACATAAAACTGGAACTGAAACAAGGAACAAGGATGCTTTCAAAGACTGGTAGGATCTCTAAAACATTTTTAAAGTACAAGTCATTGATAAAGCTAAATACTCAAAGGTTGTGTAATACAACAGATTCATAATTGAGAACAGTGTAATTATGCTGTTTAGAAAACTATGGCAAGTCAGATTTTCTGCCTAATTATATAAGAAGATTTCTGTAAAAAGTACACATTATTTCAAACACTTATTGGCTGTTAAATAAGTTAAGGTTATTTCAAATGGCTTGTCTGCAAAGAAAGGTGAGATGTAGGGAATCACAGAAAGTCGAGGGGAAGATAGGTCTCTATATACATTGATATATGGTGAACTAAGCCTTAGTCCAGCAACAATGTAGAGGACGTGACCCTTAGAAACTTTCATGTAAGCTGGAATCTTCAAAAGTTCAAATATTTATAAAAAAAATATTTATTAAAATGCATAACCAAGTGTTTTATTTGACATCAGAAGATCAAAACAATAAACCCTGAGAACACAAAAAAAGATAAATAAACATATGAGCAGAACTTAATACAACAGAAAACGTATAAAATTCAGGTGATGTAGTAAGTCCAAAGAATATTCTTTGAAAAGATTTAAAAGACACACTTTGATTCAGGAAAACAAAAACATAAGTAAAGAATATACAGAAAGAATCAGGACAATGTCATAGCAGAGAAGATCTGAAATGCCACTAAATTTGAATATTTCTGTAAAGTGGACCATTTCCTAGCTCCTAAAGTTTACCAAAACTGACACAAAACGAAATCATTTAAGGTCATCATGTCTGCCCTTGGCATTCTCGGCACGCCATGGCCTCAGAATGCAGCATCTGTAGTCCATGGTAACCTGCGGAGAGGGGGCAGGGCTGAGAGAGGCTGGAACAATGCCCACACTGAGGGAGTGTATGCGGCCATCTCTGCTGTGACTGAACAAAGGACAGGGGAGCAGGGCGTCCTGTGCAGGGCCTTCAGAGCCCTGCAGGAACAGTGCGGTTTCACAAGTATTTAGGCCCAGGCCAAAGGGCGCATTCTTTTTCTGCACAGCTGCCCAACTCTTACCTTTCCACTAAGGCCGCCCTCTTACTTGAAGTCTGTGTGTAACCTGTCCGCGCAGTACTCTTCACTGCACAGCTAACCATGTGTCTGGGCATCGTAGCTTCCTGCCAGGTGACCGAAGTTCGCAGGCAGATGGGTTCCTGGGACACATTCAGAGAGGCTCCTGACAGGGCCTCTGGCCGCCCACTGACCCTTCTGCAGATCGGGGGCCGCAAAGCAGCCCTGTCCGAGTCCCTGCATGTAGAGGGAGTATTTGACCAACACTTGTAGAAAACGGGGTCCTTGCAGGAAACTCATTGGAGGGACACAAATAAATCTTTGCAAACTTTCTGATGAAGCTTACGAGCGTTCACACCTAAGCCTCTTTCAAGGTCAGCTGTTTGGCTAAACATGAGCTCATGATCTAAACTTACACAATAATGAAGAAATCAGCTACAAGGGGGAGACAATCAGCAAAAACAATCAATACCAGAATAAGATTCCCTACGCCATCCATCAGATGTTGGAATAATCAGGTGCAAGGAAGAAAATATACATAAAACTGGAACTGAAACAAAGGAAAAGGATGTTTTCAAAGACTGGTAGGATCTCTAAAACATTTTTAAGTACATGTCATTGATAAGGCTGGATACTCAAAGGTTGTGTAATACAAAAGATTCATCATTGAGTACAGTGAAATTATGCTGTTTTGTAAACTATGGCATGTCAGATTTTCTGCCTAATTATATAAGAAGATTTCTCTAAAAAATACACATTATTTCAAAGACTTATTGGCTGTGAAATAAGTTAAGGGTATTTCAAATGGCTTGTCTTCAAAGAAACGTGAGATGTAGGGAATCACAGAAATTCGAGGGGAAAATAGGTCTCTATATACATTTCTATAGGGTTAACTAAGCCTTAGGTCAGCAACAATGTAGAGGAACTGACCCTTAGTAACTTACAAGTAAGCTGTAATATTCAAAAGTTCAAATCTTTATAATTAAAAAGGTTTATTAATATGAATAAACAAGTGTTTTAATTGACATCAGAAGATCAAACCAACAAACCCTGAGAACATAGAAAAACGATAAATAAAGATATGAGCAGAACTTAATACTACAGAAAACGAGTAAAATTGAGGTGATTTAGTTAGTCCAAAAAATATTCGTTGAAAAGATTTAGAAGACACACTTTGATTAACAAAACAAAAACATAATTAAAGTATATATAGAAAGAATCAGGACAATGTTATAACAGAGAATATGTGAAATGCCAGGAAATTTGAATATTTCTGTAAAGTGGACCATTTCCTAGCTCCTAAAGTTTACCAAAACTGACACAAGAGGAAATCATTTAAGGTCATCCTGTCTGCCCTTGGCATTCTCGGAACGCCCTGGCCTCAGAATGCAACATCTGTAGTCCATGGTAACTTATGGAGATGGAGCGGGGCTGAGGGAGTTTGGAACACTGTCCTCACTGAGGGAGTGGTTGTGGCCATTTATGCTATGACTGAACAAAGTGTAGGGGAGCATTGGGCACAGGGCAGGGCCCTCAGAGCCCGGCAGGCCCAGTGGGGTTTCACCAGCATTTAGGCCCAGGCCACAGGGTACATTCTTTGTCTACACAGCTGCCCAAACTCTCATATTTCTACTCAGGCCGCCTTCTTACTTGGGGTGTGTGTGGAACCTGTCCGCGCAGTACACCTCGCTGCACATCTAACGATAGGTCTGGGCATCGTAGATTCCTGCCAGGTGACCGAAATTCGCAAGCAGATGGGTCCCTGGGACACACGCAGAGAGGCTCCTGCTCGGGCCACGGGCCGCCCACAGCCCCTGCCACTGATCGTGGGACGCAAAGAAGTCCTGTCTGAGTCCTTGCCTCTAGAGGTGTATTGGACCAACTCTTGTAGAAAACGGGGTCCTCACGGAAAACTCATTGGAGGGACACAAATAAATCTTTGCAGACTTTCTGATGAAGCTTACGAGCGTTCAACCTAAGCCACTTACAAGGTCAGCTGTTTAGCTAAACATGAGCTCATGATCTAAATTTACACAATAATGAAGAAATCAGCTACAAGGGGGAGACAATCAGCAAAAACAAGCAATACCAGAATTAGATTCCCTAGGCCATCCATCAGATGTTGGAATAATCAGGTGCAAGGAAGAAAATACACATAAAACTGGAACTGAAACAAGGAACAAGGATGTTTTCAAAGACTGGTAAGATCTCTAAAACATTTTAAAGTACATGTCATTGATAAAGCTAAATACTCAAAGGTTGAGTAATACAAGAGATTCATCATTGAGAAGAGTGAATTTATGCTGTTTTAAAACTATGGCAGATCAGATTTTCTGCCTAATTATATAAGATGATTTCTCTAAAAAATACACATTATTTCAAAGACTTATTGGCTCTGAATTAAGGTAAGGGTATTTCAAATGGCTTGTCTGCAAAGAAAGGTGAGATGTAGGGAATCACAAAAAGTCGAGGGGAAAATAGTTCAATATATACATTTCTATATGGTGAACTAAGCCTTAGGCCAGCAACAATGTAGAGTACCTGAACCTTAGAAACTTACAAGTAAGCTGGAATCTTCAAAAGTTCAAATCTTTATAAGTGAAAACATTTATGAAAATGAATAACAAAGTGTTTTAATGAACATCAGAAGATCAAAACAATAAACCCTGAGAACATAGAAAATAGATAAATAAAGATATGAGCAGAACTTAATACAACAGAAAACGTATAAAATTGAGGTGATGTAGTAAGTCCAAAGAATATTCTTTGAAAAGATTTAAAAGACACACTTTGATTCAGGAAAACAAAAACATAAGTAAAGAATATACAGAAAGAATCAGGACAATGTTATAGCAGAGAATATCTGAAATGCTAGTAAATTTGAACATTTCTGTAAAGTGGACCATTTCCTAGCTCCTAAAGTTTACAAAAACTGACACAAGAGGAAATCATTTAAGGTCATCCTGTCTGCCCTTGGCATTCTCGGAACGCCCTGGCCTCAGAATGCAACATCTGTAGTCCATGGTAACTTATGGAGATGGAGCGGGGCTGAGGGAGTTTGGAACACTGTCCTCACTGAGGGAGTGGTTGTGGCCATTTATGCTGTGACTGAACAAAGTGTAGGGGAGCATTGGGCACAGGGCAGGGCCCTCAGAGCCCGGCAGGCCCAGTGGGGTTTCACCAGCATTTAGGCCCAGGCCACAGGGTACATTCTTTGTCTACACAGCTGCCCAAACTCTCATATTTCTACTCAGGCCGCCTTCTTACTTGGGGTGTGTGTGGAACCTGTCCACGCAGTACACCTCGCTGCACATCTAACGATAGGTCTGGGCATCGTAGATTCCTGCCAGGTGACCGAAATTCGCAAGCAGATGGGTCCCTGGGACACACGCAGAGAGGCTCCTGCTCAGGCCACGGGCCGCCCACAGCCCCTGCCCCTGATCGTGGGACGCAAAGAAGTCCTGTCTGAGTCCTTGCCTCTAGAGGTGTATTGGACCAACTCTTGTAGAAAACGGGGTCCTCACGGGCAACTCATTGGAGGGACACAAATAAATCTTTGCAGACTTTCTGATGAAGCTTACGAGCGTTCACACCTAAGCCACTTACAAGGTCAGCTGTTTAGCTAAACATGAGCTCATGATCTAAATTTACACAATAATGAAGAAATCAGCTACAAGGTGGAGACAATCAGCAAAAACAAGCAATACCAGAATTAGATTCCCTAGGCCATCCATCAGATGTTGGAATAATCAGGTGCAAGGCAGAAAATACACATAAAACTGGAACTGAAACAAGGAACAAGGATGTTTTCAAAGACTGGTAAGTTCTCTAAAACATTTTTAAAGTACATGTCATTGATAAAGCTAAATACTCAAAGGTTGAGTAATACAACAGATTCATCATTGAGAAGAGTGAATTTATGCTGTTTTAAAACTATGGCAAGTCAGATTTTCTGCCTAATTATATAAGATGATTTCTCTAAAAAATACACATTATTTCAAAGACTTATTGGCTCTGAATTAAGGTAAGGGTATTTCAAATGGCTTGTCTGCAAAGAAAGGTGAGATGTAGGGAATCACAGAAAGTCGAGGGGAAAATAGTTCAATATATACATTGCTATATGGTGAACTAAGCCTTAGGCCAGCAACAATGTAGAGTAACTGAACCTTAGAAACTTACAAGTAAGCTGGAATCTTCAAAAGTTCAAATCTTTATAAGTGAAAACATTTATGAAAATGGATAACAAAGTGTTTTAATGAACATCAGAAGATCAAAACAATAAACCCTGAGAACATAGAAAATAGATAAATAAAGATATGAGCAGAACTTAATACAACAGAAAACGTATAAAATTGAGGTGATGTAGTAAGTCCAAAGAATATTCTTTTTTTTTTTTTTTTTTTTTTTTTTTCTTTTTGCGGTATGCGGGCCTCTCACTGTTGTGGCCTCTCCCGTTGTGGAGCACAGGCTCCGGACGCGCAGGCCCAGAGGCCATGGCTCACGGGCCCAGCTGCTCCGCGGCATATGGGATCCTCCCAGACCGGGGCACGAACCCGTATCCCCTGCATCGGCAGGCGGACTCTCAACCACTGCGCCACCAGGTAGGTCCCAAAGAATATTCTTTGAAAAGATTTAAAAGACACACATTGATTAAGGAAAACAAAAACATAAGTAAAGAATATACAGAAAGAATCAGGACAATGTTATAGCAGAGAATATCTGAAATGCCAGTAAATTTGAACATTTCTGTAAAGTGGACCATTTCCTAGCTCCTAAAGTTTACCAAAACTGACACAAGAGGAAATCATTTAAGGTCATCATGTCTGCCTTTGGCATTCTCGGAACGCCCTGGCCTCAGAATGCAGCATCTGTAGTCCATGGTAACCTGCGGAGAGTGGGCGGGGCTGAGGGAGGCTGGAACACTGCCCTCACTGAGGGAGTGGTTATGGCCATCTCTGCTGTGACTGAACATAAAGCAGGAGAGCAGGGAATCCAGGGAAGGTCCCTCAGAGCCCGGCAGGCCCAGTGGGGTGTCACAAGCATTTAGGCCCCGGGCAAAGGGCGCCTTCTTTGTCTGCACATTGCCCAAACTCTCACTTTTCCACTCAGGCCGCCCTCTTACTTGAGGTGTGTGTGGAACCTGTCCGCGCAGTACACCTCGCTGCACAGCTAACCACAGATATGGGCCTTGTAGCTTCCTGCCAGTTGACCATAGTCCGCAGGCAGATGGTCCGTGGGACACACTCGGAGAGGCTCATGCCTGGGCCACGGCCGGCCCAAAGTCCCTGCCCCAGTTCGGCGGCCGCAAACCAGCCATATCTGAGTCCCTGCCTCTAGAGGGAGTATTGGACCAACACTTGTAGAAAACGGGGTCCTCGTGGGCAACTCATTGGAGGGACACAAAAAAACCTTTGCCGACTTTCTGATGAAGCTTACGTGCGTTCACACCTAAGCCTCTTACAAGGTCAGCTGTTTGGCTAAACATGAGCTCTAAATATAAATTACACAATAATGAAGAAATCAGCTACAAGGCGGAGACAATCAGCAAAAACAATCAATACCAGAATTAGATTCCCTAAGCCATCCATCAGATGTTGGAATAATCAGGTGCAAGACAGAAAATATACATAAACCTGGAACTGAAACAAGGAACAAGGATGTTTTCAAAGACTGGTATGATCTCTAAAACATTTTTAAAGTACATATCATTGATAAAGCTAAATATTCAAAGGTTGTGTAATACCACAGATTCATCATTGAGAAGAGTGAAATTAAGCTGTTTTCAAAACTATGGCAGGTCAGATTTTCTGCCTAATGATATAAGAAGATTTCTCTAAAAATACACATTATTTCAAAGAACTATTGGCTGTGAAATATGTTAAGGGTACTTCAAATGGCTTGTTGGCAAAGAAATGTGAGATGTACGGAATCACAAAAAGTCGAGGGTAAAATAGGTCTATATATACATTGCTATTCGGTGAACTAAGCCTTAGGTCAGTAACAATGTAGAGGACCTGACCCTTAGAAACTTACAAGTAAGTTGGAATCTTCCTAAGTTCAAATCTTTATAAGTTAAAAGATTTATGAAAATGAATAACCAAGTGTTTTAATTGACATCAGAAGATCAAAACAATAAACCCTGAGAACATAGAAAAAAGATCAATAAAGATATGAGCAGAACTTCATACAACAGAAAACGTATAAAATTCAGGTGATGTAGTAAGTCCAAAGAATATTCTTTGAAAAGATTTAAAAGACACACTTTGATTCAGGAAAACAAATATCATAAGTCAAGAATATACAGAAAGAATCAGGAAAATGTTATAGCAGAGAATATCTGAAATGCCAGTAAATTTGAACATTTCTGTAAAGTGGACCATTTCCTAGCTCCTAAAGTTTACCAAAACTGTCACAAAAGGAAATCATTTAAGGTCATCCTGTCTGCCCTTGGTATTCTCGTAACGCCCTGGCCTCAGAATGCAGCATCTGTAGTCCATGGTAAACTGCGGAGAGGAGGAGGGTCTGAGGGAGGTTGGAACACTGCCCTCACTGAGGGAGTGGGTGTGCCCATCTCTGCTGTGACTGAACATAGGGCAGGACAGCAGGGAAACCAGGGCAGGGCCCTCAGAACCCGGCAGGCCCAGTGGGGTGTCACAAGCATTTAGGCCCAGGCCAAAGGGAGTCTTCTTTGTCTGCAAATCTGCTCAAACTCTCACTTTTCCACTCAGGCCGCCTCTTACTTGAAGTGTGTGTGGAACCTGTCCGCGCAGTACATCTCGCTGCACAGCTAACCATAGGACTGGGCATCGTAATTTCATGACAGGTGACCAAAGTTCGCAGGCACATGGGTCCCTGGGACACCTGTGGCGAAGCTCCTGTCCGGGCCACGGGCTGCCCAAAGACCCTGCCCCAGATCGGGGGCTGCAAAGCAGCCCTGTCTGATTCCCTGGCTCTAGAGGTAGTATTGGAAAAACTCTTGTAGAAAACGTGGTCCTCGCATGCCACTCATTGGAGGGACACAAATAAATCTCGGCCGACTTTCTGATGAAGGGTACGAGGGTTCACACGTAAGCCTCTTACAAGGTAAGCCGTTTGGCTAAACATGAGCTCATGATCTAAATTTACACAATAAAGAAGGAATCAACTACAAGGGGGGAGAATCAGCAAAAAAAAGCAATACCAGAATTATATTTCCTAGGCCATCCATAAGATGTTGGAATAATCAGGTGCAAGGCAGAAAATACACATAAAACTGGAACTGAAACAAAGAAAAAGGATGTTTTCAAAGACTGGTAGGATCTCTAAAACATTTTTAAGTACATGTCATTGATAAGGCTAGATACTCAAAGTTTCTGTAATACAACAGATTCATCATTGAGAACAGTGAAATTATGCTGTTTTGAAAACTATGGCAGGTCAGATTTTCTGCCTAATTATATAAGAAGATTTCTCGAAAAAATACACATTATTTCAAAGACTTATTCGCTGTGAAATAAGTTAAGGGTATGTCAAATGGCTTGTGTGCAAAGAAAGTTGAGATGTAGGGAATCACAGAAAGTCGAGGGGAAAATAGGTCAATATATACATTGCTATATGGTGAACTAAGCCTTAGGCCAGCAACAATGTAGAGGACCTGACCCCTATAAACTTACAAGTAAGCTGGAATCTTCCAAAGTTCGAATTTTTATAAGTAAAAAGTTTTATCAAAATGAATAACCAAGTGTTTTAATTGACATCAGAAGATCAAAACAATAAACCATGAGAACATAGAAAAAACATAAATAAAGATATGAGCAGAACTTAATACAACAGAAAACGTATAAAATTGAGGTGATGTAGTAAGTCCAAAGAATATTCTTTGAAAAGATTTAAAAGACATATTTTGATTAAGGAAAACAAAAACATAAGTAAAGAATATACAGAAATAATCAGGACAATGTTATAGCAGAGAATATATGAAATGCCAGTAAATATGAACATTTCTCTAAAGTGGACCATTTCCTAGCTCCTAAAGTTTACCAAAACTGACACAAGAGGAAATCCTTTAAGGTCATCATGTCTGCCCTTGGCATTCTCAGAACTCCCTGGCCTCAGAATGCAGCATCTGTAGGCCATGGTAACCTGCGGAGAGGGGGCGGGTCTGAGGGATGTTGGAACACCGCCCTCACTGAGGGAATGGGTGTGGACATCTCTGCTATGACTGAACAAAAGGCACGGGAGCAGGGGGCACAGGGCAAGGCCCTCAGAGCCCGGCAGGCCCTGTGGGTTGTCACAAGCATTTAGGCCCAGTCCAAAGGGCGTCTTCTTTGTCTTCACAGCTGCCCAAACTCTCACCTTTCCACTCAGTCCACCCTCTTACTTGAAGTGTGTGTGGCACCTGTCTGCGCAGTACACCACGCTGCAGAGCTAGACATAAGTCTTGGCATTGTAGCTTCCTGCCAGGTGACCGAAGTTCGCAGGCAGATGGGTCCGTGGGACACACGCGGAGAGGCTCATGCATGGACCATGGGCGGCCCAAAGTCCCTGCCCCAGATCGGCGGCCGCAAAGCAGCCCTGTCTGAGTCCCTGCCTCTAGAGGGAGTATTGGACCAACACTTGTAGAAAACGGGGTCCTCGCGGGCAACTCATTGGAGGGACACAAATAAATCTTTGCCGACTTTCTGATGAAGCTTTCGAGCGTTCACACCTAAGCCTCTTACAAGGTCAGCTGTTTATCTAAACCTGAGCTAATGATCTAAATATACACAATAATGAGGAAATCAGCTACAAGGGGGAGACAATCAGCAAAAACAATCAATACCAGAATTAGATTCCCTAGGCCATCCATCAGATGTTGGAATAATCAGGTGCAAGGCAGAAAATATACATAAAACTGAAACTGAAACAAGGAACAAGGATGTTGTCAAAGACTGGTAGGATCTCTAAAACATTTTTAAAGTACATGTCATTGATAAAGCTAAAAACTCAAAGGTTGTGTAATACAACAGATTCATCATTGAGAACAGTGTAATTATGCTGTTTAGAAAACTATGGCAAGTCAGATTTTCTGCCTTATTATATAAGAGGATTTCTGTAAAAAGTACACGTTATTTCAAACACTTATTGTCTGTTAAATAAGATAAGGTTATTTCAAATGGCTTGTCTGCAAAGAAAGGTGAGATGTAGGGAATCACAGAAAGTCGAGGGGAAGATAGGTCTCTATGTACATTGCTATATGGTGAACTAGCCTTTGTCCAGCAACAATGTAGAGGACGTGACCTTTAGAAACTTTCATGTAAGCTGGAATCTTCAAAAGTTCAAATATTTATTAAAAAAAATATTTATTAAATGAGTAACCAAGTGTTTTAATTGACATCAGAAGATCAAAACAATAAACCCTGAGAACACAAAAAAAGATAAATAAACATATGAGCAGAATTTAATACAACAGAAAACGTATAAAATTCAGGGGATGTAGTAAGTCCAAAGAATATTCTTTGAAAAGATTTAAAAGACACACTTTGATTAAGGAAAACTAAAACATAAGTAAAGAATATACAGAAAGAATCAGGACAATGTCATAGCAGAGAATATCTGAAATGCCACGAAATTTGAACATGTCTGTAAAGTGGACCATTTCCTAGGTCCTAAAGTTTACCAAAACTGACACAAAACGAAATCATTTAAGGTCATCATGTCTGCCTTTGGCATTCTCGGAACGCCCTGGCCTCAGAATGCAGCATCTGTAGACCATGGTAACCTGCGGAGAGTGGGCGGGGCTGAGGGAGGCTGGAACAATGCCCTCACTGAGGGAGTGTATGCGGCCATCTCTGCTGTGACTGAACAAAGGACAGGGGAGCAGGGCGTCCAGTGCAGGGCCCTCAGAGCCCGGCAGGCCCAGTGCGGTTTCACAGGTATTTAGGCCCACGCCAAAGGGCGCATTATTTTTCTGCACAGCTGCCCAACTCTTACCTTTCCACTGAGGCCAGCCTCTTTCTTGAAGTCTGTGTGTAACCTGTCCGCGCAGTACACTTCACTGCACAGCTAACCATATGTCTGGGCATCGTAGCTTCCTACCAGGTGACCGAAGTTCGCAGGCAGATGGGTCCCTGGGACACATTCAGAGAGGCTCCTGACCGGGCCTCTGGCCGCCCAAAGCCCCTTCCGCAGATCGGGGGACGCAAAGCAGCCCTGTCCGAGTCCCTGCATCTAGAGGGAGTATTTGACCAACACTTGTAGAAAACGGGGTCCTTGCAGGAAACTCATTGGAGGGACACAAATAAATCTTTGCAGACTTTCTGATGAATCTTACGAGCGTTCACACCTAAGCCTCTTACAAGGTCAGCTGTTTGGCTAAACATGAGCTCATGATCTAAATTTACACAATAATGAAGAAATCAGCTACAAGGGGGAGACAATCAGCAAAAACAATCAATACCAGAATAAGATTCCCTAGGCCATCCATCAGATGTTTGAATAATCAGGTGCAAGGAAGAAAATATACATAAAACTGGAACTGAAACAAAGGAAAAGGATGTTTTCATAGACTGGTAGGATCTCTAAAACATTTTTAAGTTCATGTCATTGATAAGGCTAGATACACAAAGGTTGTGTAATACAACAGATTCATCATTGAGTACAGTGAAATTATGCTGTTTTGATATCTATGGCATGTCAGATTTTCTGCCTAATTATATAAGAAGATTTCTCTAAAAAATACACATTTTTTCAAAGACTTATTGGCTGTGAAATAAGTTAAGGGTATTTCAAATGGCTTGTCTGCAAAGAAACGTGAGATGTAGGAAATCACAGAAAGTCGAGGGGAAAATAGGTCAATATATACATTGCTATAGGGTGAACTAATCCTTAGGTCAGCAACCATGTAGAGGAACTGACTCTTTGTAACTTACAAGTAAGCTGTAATATTCAAAAGTTCAAATCTTTATAATTAAAAAGGTTTATTAATATGAATAACCAAGTGTTTTAATTGACATCAGAAGATCAATCCAACAAACCCTGAGAACATAGAAAAACGATAAATAAAGATATGAGCAGAACTTAATACTACAGAAAACGAGTAAAATTGAGGTGATTTAGTAAGTCCAAAGAATATTCGTTGAAAAGATTTAAAAGACACACTTTGATTAACAAAACAAAAACATAATTAAAGTATATATAGAAAGAATCAGGACAATGTTATAACAGAGAATATGTGAAATGCCAGGAAATTTGAATATTTCTGTAAAGTGGACCATTTCCTAGCTCCTAAAGTTTACCAAAACTGACACAAGAGGAAATCATTAAAGGTCATCATGTCTGCACTTGGCAGTCTCCGAACGCCCTGGCCACAGAATGCAGCATCTGTAGTCCATGGTAACGTGCGGAGACGGGGCGGGGCTGAGGGAGGATGGAACACTGCCCTCACTGACGGAGTGGGTGTGGCCATCTCTGCTGTGACTGAACAAAAGTCAGGCGAGCAGGGGGCCCGGGGCAGGGCCGTCAGACCCGGCAGGCACAATGGGGTGTCACATGCATTAAGGCCCAGGCCAAAGAGGGCCATCTTTGTCTGAACAGCTTCCCAAACTCTCATATTTCTACTCAGGCTGCCCTCTTAATTGAAGTGTGTGTGGAACCTGTCCGTGCAGTACACCTCTCTGCACAGCTAACCATAGGTCTGGGCTTCGTAGCTTCCTACCAGGTACCATAGTTCGCAGGCAGATGGTTCCCTAGGACACACGCGGAGAGGCTCCTGTTCGGGCCATAAGCCGCCCACAGCACCTGCCCCAGATCGGGGGCCAAAAAGAAGCCCTCTCTGAGTCCCTGCCTCTAGAGGGAGTATTGGACCATCACTTGTAGAAAACGGGGTTCTCACGGGCAACTCATTGGAGGGAAACAAATAAATCTTTGCCGACATCCTGCTGAAGATTACGAGCGTTCACACCTAAGCCTCTTACAAGGTCAGCTGTTTAGCTAAACATGAGCTTATGACCTAAATTTACACAATAGTGAAAAAGTCAGCTACAAGGGGGACACAATCAGCTAAACAAGAAATACCAGAATTAGATTCCCTAAACCATCCATCAGATGTTGGAATAATCAGGTGCAAGGAAGAAAATATACATAAAACTGGAATTGAAACAAGGAACAAGGAGGTTTTCGAATACTGGTAGGATCTCTGAAACCTTTTTAAAGTATATGTCAATGATAAAGCTAAATATTAAAAGGTCATGTAATACAACAGATCCATCATTGAGAAGAGTGAAATTATGCTGTATTGAAAACTATGGCAGGTCAGATTTTCTGCCTAATTATATAAGAAGATTTCTTTAAAAAATACACATTATTTCAAAGATTTTTTGCTGTGAAATAAGTTAAGGGTATTTCAAATGGCTTGTGTGCAAAGAAAGTTGAGATGTAGGGAATCACAGAAAGTCGAGGGGAAAATATGGCCATATATACATTGCTATATTGTGAACTAAGCCTTAGGCCTGCAACAATGTAGAGGACCTGACCCTTAGAAACTTACAAGTAAGCTGGAATCTTCAAAAGTTCAAATCTTTATAAGTAAAAAGATTTATTAAAATGAATAACCAAGTGTTTTACTTGACATCAGAAAATCAAAACAATAAACCCTGAGAACATAGAAAAAAGATAAATAAAGATATGAGCAGAACTTAATACAACAGAAAATGTATAAAATTGAGCTGATGTAGTAAGTCCATAGAATATTCTTTGAAAAGAGTTAAAAGACACACTTTGATTAAGGAAAACAAAAACATAAGTAAAGAATGTACAGAAATAATCAGGACAATGTTATAGCAGAGAATATATGAAATGCCAGTAAATTTGAACATTTCTGTAAAGTGGACCATTTCCTAGCTCCTAAAGTTTACCAAAACTGACACAAGAGGAAATCATTTAAGGTCATCCTGTCTGCCCTTGGCATTCTCGGTACATCCTGGCCTCAGAATGCAGCATCTGTAGTCCATGGTAACCTGCGGAGAGGGGACGGGGCTGAGGGAGGTTGGAACACTGACCTCAGTGAGGGAATGGGTGTGGCCATCTCTGCTATGACTGAACAAAGGGCTGTGGCGCAGGGGGCCCAGGGCAAGGCCCTCAGAGCCCGGCAGGCCCACTGGGTTGTCACAAGCATTTAGGCCCAGTCCAAAGGGCGTCATCTTTGTCTTCACAGCTGCCCAAACTCTCACATTTCCACTCAGGCAACCCTCTTACTTGAAGTGTGTGTGGAACCAGTCCGCACAGTACACCTCACTGCACAGCTAGCCATAGGTCTGGGCATCGTAGCTTCCTGCCAGGGGACCGAAGTACGCAGGCAGATGGGTCCCTAGGACACACAAGGAGTGGTTCCTGCCCAGGCCTCATGCAACACAATGCCCTGCCCCAGATCGGGGACCCCACTGCGCCCTGTTTGAGTCCCTTGCCTCTAGATAGAGTATTGGACCAACACTTGTAGAAAACGGGGTCCGCGCGGACAACTCATTGGAGGGACACAAATAAATCTTTAACGACTTTCTGCTGAAGCTTACGAGCGTTCACACTTAAGACTCTTACAAGGTCAGCTGTTTAGCTGAACATGAGCTCATGATCTAAATTTAAACAATAATGAAGAAATCAGCTACAAGGGGAGACAAGCAGCAAAAACAATCAATACCAGAATTAGATACCCAAGGCCATCCATCAGATATTGGAATAACCGTGTGCAAGGCAGAAAATATACATAAAAGTGGAACTGAAAAAAGGAACGAGGATGTTTTCAAAGACTGGTAAGATCTCTAAACATTTTTAAAGTACATGTCATTGATAAAGCTAAATACTCCAAGGTTGTGTAATACAACAGATTAATCAATGAGAAGAGTGAAATTATGCTGTTTTGAAAACTGTGGCAGGTGAGAGTTTCTGCCTAATTATATAAGAAGTTTTCCCTAAAAAATACACATTATTTCAAAGACTTATTGGCTTTGAAATACGTTAAGTGTGTTCCAAATGGCTTGTCTGCAAAGAAAGGTGAGATGTAGGGAATCACAGAAAGTCGAGGGGAAAATAAGTCAATATATACATTGCTATAGGGTGAACTAAGCCTTAGGCCAGCAACAATGTAGTGTACCTGACCCTTAGAAACTTACATGTAAGCTGGAATCTTCAAAAGATCAAATATATATAAGTAAAAAGATTTATGAAAATGAATAACCAAGTGTTTTAATTGACATCAGAAGATCAAAACAATAAACCATGAGAACATAGAAAAAACATAAATAAAGATATGAGCAGAACTTAATACAACAGAAAACGTATAAAATTCAGGTTATGTAGTAAGTCCAAAGAATATTCTTTGAAAAGATTTAAAAGACACACTTTGATTAAGGAAAACAAAGACATAAGTAAAGAATATACAGAAAGAATCAGGACAATGTTGTAGCAGAGAATATATTAAATGCCAGTAAATTTGAACATTTCTGTAAAGTGGACCATTTCCTAGCTGGTAAAGTTTTCCCAAACTGACACAAAAGGAAATCATTTCAGGTCATCATGTCTGCCCTTGGCATTCTCGGCACGCCCTGGCCTCAGAACGCAGCATCAGTAGTCGATGGTAACATGCGGAGACGCGGCGGGGCTGAAGGAGGTTGGAACACAGCTCTCACTGAGGCAATGTGTGTGGCCGTCTGTGCTGTGACTGAACAAAGTGCAGGCGAGCAGGGTGCCCAGGCCTGGGCTCTCAGAGCCCGGCAGGCCCAGTGGGTGTCACAAGCATTAAGGCCCAGGCCAAAGGGCACCTTCTTTGTCTGCACAGCTGCCCAATCTCTCAGAATTCCACTCAGGCCGCCTTCTTACTTGAAGTGTGTGTGGAAGCTTTCCACGCAGTAAACCTCGCTGCACAGCTAACAATAGGTCTGGGCATCGTAGCTTCCTTCCAGGTGACCGAAGTTCGCAAGCAGATGGGTCCCTGGGACACACGCGGAGGGGCTCCTGACCGGGCCACAGGCCGCCCATTGCCCCTGGCCAGATCGGGGGACGCAAAGCAGCCCTCTCTGAGTCCCCTGCCTCTAGAGGGAGTATTGGACCAACACTTGTAGAAAACGGGGTCCTCGCGGGCAACTCATTGGAGTGACACAAATAAATCTTTGCCGACTTTCTGTAAAGCTTACGTGGGTTCACACCTAAGACTCTAACAAGGTCAGCTGTTTAGCTAAACATGAGCTCATGATCTAAATATACACAATTATGGAGAAATCGGCTACAATGGGAGACAATCAGCAAAAACAATCAATACCAGAATTAGATTCCCTAGGCCATGCATCAGATGTTGGAATAATCAGGTGCAAGGCAGAAAATATACACAAAACAGGAACTAAAACAAGGAACAAGGCTGTTTTTAAAAACTGATAGGATCTCTAAACTATTTTCAAAGTAAATGTCTTTGATAAAGCTAAATACTCAAAGGTTGTGTAATACAACAGATTCATCAGTGAGAAGAGTGAAATTATGCTGTTTTGAAAACTATGGAAGGTCAGATTTTCAGCCGAATTATATAAGAAGATTTCTCTAAAAAATACACATTATTTCAAAGACTTATTGGCTGTGAAATAAGTTAAGGGTATTTCAAATGGCTTGTCTGCAAAGAAAGGTGAGATGTAGGGAATCACAGAAAGTCGAGGGAAAAATAGGTAAATATATACATGGCTATATGGTGAACTAAGCCTTAGGCCAGCAACAATGTAGAGGACCTGACCCTTAGAAACTTACAAGTAAGCTGGAATCTTCAAAATTTCAAATCTTTATAAGTAAAAAGATTTATGAAAATGAATAACCAAGTGTTTTAATAGACATCAGAAGATCAAAACAATAAACCAGGAGAACTTAGAAAAAACATAAATAAAGATATGAGCAGAACTTAATACAACAGAAAACGTATAAAATTGAGGTGATGTAGTAAGTCCAAAGAATATTCTTTGTAAAGAGTTAAAAGACACACTTTGATTAAGGAAAACAAAAACATAAGTAAAGAATATACAAAAGAATCAGGACAATGTTATAGCAGAGAATATATGAAATGCCAGTAAATTTGAACATTTCTGTAAAGTGGACCATTTCCCAGCTCCTAAAGTCTACCAAAACTGAAACAAGAGGAAATCATTTAAGGTCATCATGTCACCCTTGTCATTCTCGGAACGCCCTGGCCTCAGAATGCAGCATCTGTAATCCATTGTAACCTGCGGAGGCGGGGCGGGGCTAAGGGAGGTTGGGACACTGCCCTCACTGAGGGAGTGGGTGTGGCCATATCTGCTGTCACTGAACAAATGGCAGGGAAGCAGAGGGCACAGTGCAGGGCCCTCAAATTCCGGCAGGCCCAGTGGGGTGTCACAAGCATTTAGGCTCAGGCCAAAGGGCGCATTCTTTGTCTGCACAGCTGCCCAGAGTCTCACCTTTCCACTCAGTGCGCCCTTTTACTTGAAGTGTGTGTGGAACCTGTCCGAGAAATACACCTCGCTGCACAGCTAACCATAGGTCTGGGCATCGTAGCTTCCTGCCAGGTGACCGAAGTTCGCAGGCAGATGTGTACCTGGGAAACACGCGGAGCAGCTCCAGCCCAGGTCACAGGCCGCCGACTGCCCCTGCCTCAGATCGGGGGCCGCAAAGCAGCCCTGTCTGACTCCCTGCCTCCAGAGGGAGTATTGGCCCCTACACTTGTAGAAAACGGGGAACTCGCGCACAACTCATTGGAGGGACACAAATAAATCTTTTCCGACTTTCTGATGAAGCTTACGAGCGTTCAAACCTAAGCCTCTTACAAGGTCAGCTGTTTAGCTAAACATGAGCTTATGGTGTAAATTTACACAATAATGAAGAAATCAGCTTCAAGGGGCAGTCAAGCAGCAAAAACAATCAATACCAGAATTAGATTCCCTAGGCCAACCATCAGATGTTGGAATATAAAGGTGCAAGGCAGAAAATATACATAAAACTGGAACTGAAATAAAAAATAAAATGTTTTAAATGACTGGTAGGATCTCAGAAACCTTTTTAAAGTACATGTCATTGATAAAGCTAAATACTCAAGGGTGTGTCATACAACAGATTCATCATTGAGAAGACTGAAATTATGCTGTTTTGAAAACGATGGCAGGTCAGATTTTCTGCCTAATTATATAAGAAGATTTCTCTAAAAAATACACATTATTTCAAAGACTTATTGGCTGTGAAATAAGTTAAGGGTATTTCAAATGGCTTGTCTGCAAAGAAAGGTGAGATGTAGGGAATCACAGAAAGCCGAGGGGAAAATAGGTCAATATATATATTGCTATATCGTGAACTAAGCCTTTGTCCAGCAACAATGTAGAGGACGTGACCCTTAGAAACTTACAAGTAAGCTGGAATCTTCAAAAGTTCAAAGCTTTATACGTAAAAAAGATGTATAAAAATGAATAACCAAGTGTTTTAATTGACTTCAGAAGATCAAAACAATAAACCCTGAGAATATAGGAAAAAGATCAATAAAGATATGAGCAGAACTTAATACAACAGAAAACGTATAAAATTCAGGTGATACAGTAAGACCAAAGAATATTCTTTGAAAAGATTTAAAAGACACACTTTGATTAAGGAAAACAAAAACATAAGTAAAGAATATACAGAAAGAATCAGGGCAATGTTATAGCAGAGAATTTATGAAATGCCAGTACATTAGATCATTTCTGAAAAGTGGACCATTTCCTAGCTGGTAAAGTTTACCGAAACTGACACAAGAGGAAATCCTTTAAGGTCATCATGTCAGCCCTTGGCATTCTCAGAACACCCTGGCCTCAGAATGCAGCATCTGTAGGCCATGGTAACCTGCGGAGAGGGGTTGGGGCTGAGGGAGGTTGGAACACTGCCCTCACTGAGGGAATGGGTGTGGACATCTCTGCTATGACTGAACAAAAGGCAGGGGAGCAGGGGGCCAGGGCAAGGCCCTAAGAGCCCGGCAGGCCCAGTGGGTTGTCACAAGCATTTAGGCCCAGACAAAGGGCGTCTTCTTTTTCTTCACAGCTGCCCAAACTCTCACCTTTCCACTCAGTCCACCCTCTTACTTGAAGTGTGTGTGGCACCTGTCCGCGCAGTACACCACGCTGCAGAGCTAGGCAGAGGTCTGGGCATTGTAGCTTCCTGCCAGGTGACCGAAGTTCGCAGGCAGATGGGTCCGTGGGAAACACGCGGAGAGGCTCATGCCTGGACCACGGGCGGCACAAAGTCCCTGCCCCAGATCGGCGGCCGCAAAGCAGCCCTGCCTGAGTCCCTGCCTCAAGAGGGAGTATTGGACCAACACTTGTAGAAAACGGGGTCCTCGCGGGCAACTCATTGGAGGGACACAAATAAATCTTTGCCGAATTTCTGATGAAGCTTTCGAGCGTTCACACCTAAGCCTCTTACAAGGTCAGCTGTTTATCTACACCTGAGCTCATGATCTAAATATACACAATAATGAGGAAATCAGCTACAAGGGGGAGACAATCAGCAAAAACAATCAATACCAGAATTAGATTCCCTAGGCCATCCATCAGATGTTGGAATAATCAGGTGCAAGGCAGAAAATATACATAAAACTGAAACTGAAAAAAGGAACAAGGATGTTTTCAAAGACTGGTAGGATCACTAAAACATTTTTAAATTACATGTCATTGATAAAGCTAAATACTCAAAGGTTGTGTAATACAACCGATTCATCATTGAGAAGAGTGAAATTATGCTGTTTTGAAAACTATGGCAGGTCAGATTTTCTGCCTAATTATATAAGAAGATTTCTCTAAAAAATACATATTATTTCAGAGAATTAATGGCTGAGTAATAAGTTAAGGTTATTTCAAATGGCTTGTGTGAAAAGAAAGGTAACATGTAGGGAATCACAGAAAATCGAGGTGAAAATAGGTCTATATATACATTGCTATATGGTGAACTAAGCCTTAGTCCAGCAACAATGTAGAGGACGTGACCCTTAGAAAATTACATGTAAGCTGGAATCTTCAAAAGTTCAAATATTTATAAGTAAAAAGATTTATGAAAATGAATAACCAAGTGTTTTAATTGACATCAGAAGATCAAAACAATAAACCCTGAGAACATAGAAATAAGATAAGTAAAGAAATGAGCAGAACTTAATACAACAGAAAACGTATAAAATTCAGGTGATGTAGTAAGTCCAAAGAATATTCTTTGAAAAGATTTAAAAGACACACTTTGATTAAGGAAAATAAAAACATAAGTCAAGAATATACAGAAAGAATCAGGACAATGTTATAGCAGAGAAGATCTGAAATGCTAGTAAATTTGAACATTTCTGTAAAGTGGACCATTTCCTAGCTCCTAAAGTTTACCAAAGCTGACACAGGGGAAATCATTTAATGTCATCATATCTGCCCTTGGCATTCTCAGAACGCCCTGGCCTCAGAATGCAGCATCTGTAGTCCATGGTAACCTGCGGAGAGGGGGCGGGGCTGAGGGACGCTGTAACACTGCCCTCACTGAGCGAGTGGGTGTGGCCATCTCTGCTGTGACTGAACAAAGGGCCGGCGAGCAAGGGGGCCAGGGCAGGGCCGTCAGAGCCGGCAGGGACATTGGGGTGTCACACGCATTAAGGCCCAGGCCAAAGAGCTCCATCTTTGTCTGCAGAGCTGCCCAAACTCTCATCTTTCGACCCAGGCCGCCATCTTACTTGAAGTGTATGAGGAACTTGTCCGCAATGGACACCTCGCTGCGCAGCTAATCATAGGTCTGGGCATCGTAGCTTCCTGCCAGGTGACCGAGGATCGCAGGCAGATGAGTCGCTGGGACACATTCGAAGAGGCTCCTGACCGTGACACAGGCCGCACACTGCCCCTTCCCCAGATCGGGGGCCGCAAAGCAGCCCTGTCTGTTTCCCTGCCTCTAGAGGGAGTATTACACCAACACTAGTAGAAAACGGGGTCCTTGCAGGAAACTCATTGGAGGGACACAAATAAATCTTTGCAGACTTTCTGATGAAGCTTACGAGCGTTCACACCTAAGCCTCTTACAAGGTCAGCTGTTTGGCTAAACATGAGCTCATGATCTAAATTTACACAATAATGAAGAAATCAGCTACAAGGGGGAGACAGTCAGCAAAAACAATCAATACCAGAATTAGATTCCCTAGGCCATCCATCAGATGTTGGAATAATCAGGTGCAAGGCAGAAAATATACATACAACAGGAACTGAAAGAAAGAAAAAGGATGTTTTCAAAGACTGGTTGGATCTCTAAAACATTTTTAAATTACATGTCATTGAAAAAGCTAAATACTCAAAGTTTGTGTAATACAACAGATTCATCATTGAGAATAGTGAAATTATGCTGTGTTGAAAACTATGGCAGGCCAGATTTTCTGCCTAATTATATAAGAAGATTTATCTAAAAAATACACATTATTTCAAATACTTATTGGCTGTGTAATAAGTTAAGGGTATTTCAAACGGCTTGTCTGCAAAGAAACGTGAGATGTAGGGAATCACAGAAAGTCGAGGGGAAAATAGGTCAATATATACATTGCTATAGGGTGAACTAAGCCTTAGGCCAGCAGCAACGTAGAGGAACTGATCCTTAGTAACTTACAAGTAAGCTGTAATATTCAAAAGTTCAAATCTTTATAATTGAAAAGTTTTATTAATATGAATAACCAAGTGTTTTAATTGACATCAGAAGACCAAAGCAACAAACTCTGAGAACATAGAGAAAAGATAAATAAAGATATGAGCAGAACTTAATACTACAGAAAACGAGTAAAATTGAGGTGATTTAGTAAGTCCAAAGAATATTCGTTGAAAAGATTTAAAAGACACACTTTGATTAACAAAACAAAAACATAATTAAAGAATATATAGAAAGAATCAGGACAATGTTATAGCAGAGAATATGTGAAATGCCAGGAAATTTGAATATTTCTGTAAAGTGGACCATTTCCTAGCTCCTAAAATTTACCAAAACTGACACAAGAGGAAATCATTAAAGGTCATCATGTCTGCACTTGGCAGTCTGCGAACGCCCTGGCCACAGAATGCAGCATCTGTAGTCCATGGTAACGTGCGGAGATGGGGCGGGGCTGAGGGAGGATGGAACACTGCCCTCACTGATGGAGTGAGTGTGGCCATCTCTGCTGTGACTGAACAAAGGTCAGGCGAGCAGGGGGCCCAGGACAGGGCCGTCAGAGCCGGCAGGCACAATGTGGTGTCACACGCATTAAGGCCCAGGCCAAAGATCGCCATCTTTGTCTGAACAGCTGGCCAAATTCCCACCTTTCTACTCAGGCCGCCCTCTTACTTTAAGTGTGTGTGGAATCTGTCCGCGCAGTACACCTCTCTGCACAGCTAACCATAGGTCTGGGCTTCGTAGCTTCCTACCAGGTACATAGATCACAGGCCGATGGTTCCCTAGGACACACGTGGAGGGGCTCCTGTTCAGGCCATAAGCTGCCCACAGCCCCTGCCCCAGACCGGGTGTCACAAAGCATCCCTCTCTCAGTCCCTGCCTCTAGAGGGAGTATTGGACCAACACTTGTAGAAAACGGGTCCTCACGGTCAACTCATTGGAGGGACTCAAATAAATCTTCGCCGACATCCTGCTGAAGATTACGAGCGTTCACACCTAAGCCTTTTACAAGGTCAGCTGTTTAGCTAAACATGAGGGCATGATCTAAATTTACACAGTAATGAAGTAATCAGCTACAAGGGGAGACAATCTGCAAAAACTATCAATACCAGAATTAGATTCCCTAGGCCATCCATCAGAGGTTGGAATATTCAGGTGCAAGGCAGAAAATATACATAAAACTGGAACTGAAACAAGGAACAAGTATGTTTTCAAAGACTGGTAGGATCTCTGAAACCTTTTTAAAGTATATGTCAATGATAAAGGTAAATATTCAAAGGTTATGTATTACAACAGATTCATCATTGAGAAGAGTGAAATTATGCTGTTTTGAAAAATATGGCAGTTCAGATTTTCTGCCTAATTATATAAGAAGACTTCTTTAAAAAATACACATTATTTCAAAGACTTATTTGCTGTGAAATAAGTTAAGGGTATTTCAAATGGCTTGTGTGCAAAGAAAGTTGAGATGTAGGGAATCACAGAAAGTCGAGGGGAAAATATGGCAATATATACATTGATATATTGTGAACTAAGCCTTAGCCCTGCAACAATGTAGAGGACCTGACCCTTAGAAACTTACAAGTAAGCTGGAATCTTCAAAAGTTCAAATCTTTATAAGTAAAAAGATTTATTAAAATGAATAACCTAGTGTTTTAATTGACATCAGAAGATCAAACCAATAAACCCTGAGAACATAGAAAAAACATAAATAAAGATATGAGCAGAACTTAATACAACAGAAAACGTATAAAATTGAGTTTATTTAGTAAGTCCAAAGAATATTCTTTGAAAAGATTTAAAAGACACACTTTGATTAAGGAAAACAAAAACATAAGTAAAGAATATACAAAAGAGGGCCTCCCTGGTGGCGCGGTGGTTGAGAGTCCGCCTGCCGATGCAGGGGATACGGGTTCGTGCCCCGGTCTGGGAGGATCCCGTATGCCGGGGAGCGGCTGGGCCCGTGAGCCATGGCCGCTGGGCCTGCACGTCCGGAGCCTGTGCTCCGCAACGGGGAGAGGCCACAACAGTGAGAGGCCCGCATACCGCAAAAAAAAAAAAAAAAAAAGAATATACAAAAGAATCAGGACTATGTTATAGCAGAGAATATAAGAAATGCCAGTAAATTTGAACATTTCTGTAAAGTGGACCGCTTCCCAGCTCCTACAGTTTACCAAAACTGAAACAAGAGGAAATCATTTAAAGTCATCATGTCTGCCCTTGGCATTCTCGGAAAGACCTGGTCTCAGAAAGCAGCATCTGTAGTCCATGGTAACCTGCGGAGAGTGGGCGGGGCTGAGGGAGGTTGGAACACTGCCCTAACTGAAGGAGTGGGTGTGGCCATATCTGCTGCGATTGAACAATTGGCAGGGGAGCAGAAGGCCCAGGGCAGGGCCCTCAAAGTCCGGCTGGCCCAGTGGGGTGTCAAAAGCATTTAGGCTCAGGCCAAAGGGCGCATTCTTTGTCTGCACAGCTGCCCAGACTCTCACCTTTCCACTCGGTGCGCCCTCTAACTTGAAGTGTTTGTGGAATCTGTCCGAGAAGTACACCTCGCTGCACAACTAACCAAAGGTCTGGGCATCATAGCGTCCTGCCAGGTGACCGAAGTTCGCAGGCAGATGTGTACCTGGGACACACGCAGAGAGGCTCCAGCCCGGGTCATAGGCCTCCAACAGCCCCTGCCTCAGATCGGGGTCCGCAAAGCAGCCCTGTCTGACTCCCTGCCTCTAGAGGGAGTATTGGCCCAACACTTGTAGAAAACGGGGTACCCACGGGCAACTCACTGGAGGGACACAAATAAATCTTTGCTGTCTTTCTGATGAAGCTTACGAGCGTTCACACCTAAGGCTCTTACAAGGTCAGCTGTTTAGCTAAACATGAGCTCATGGTGTAAATTTACACAATAATGAAGAAATCAGCTACAAGGGGGAGTCAATCAGCAAAAACAATCAATACCAGAATTAGATTCCCTAGGCCAACCATCAGATGTTGGAATAAAATGTGCAAGGCAGAAAATATACATACAACTGGAACTGAACTAAGGAACACGGATGTTTTCAAAGACTGGTAGGATCTCTAAAATAGTTTTAAAGTACATGTCATTGATAAAGCTAAATACTCAAAGGTTGTGTAATACAACAGATTCATCATTGAGAAGAGTGAAATTATGCTGTTTTGAAAACTATGGCAGGTCAGATTTTCTGCCTAATTATATAAGAAGATTTCTCTAAAAAACACACATTATTTCAAAGACTTTTTGGCTGTGAAATAAGTTAAGGGTATTTCAAATGGCTTGTCTGCAAAGAAAGGTGAGATGTAGGGAATCACAGAAATTCGAGGGGAAAATAGGTCAATATATACATTGCTATATGGTGAACTAAGCCTTAGGCCAACCACAATGTAGAGAACCTGACCCTTAGAAACTTACAAGTAAGTTGGAATCTTCAAAAGTTCAAATATTTATAAGTAAAAAGATTTATGAAAATGAATAACCAAGTGTTTTAATTGGCATCAGAAGATCAAAACGATAAAACCTGAGAACATAGAAAAAAGATAAATAAAGATATGAGCAGAACTTAATACAACAGAAAACGTATAAAATTCAGGTGAGGTAGGAAGTCCAAAGAATATTCTTTGAAGAGATTTAAAAGACACACTTTGATTAAGGAAAACAAAAACATATGTAAAGAATATACAGAAAGAATCAGGACAATGTTATAGCAGAGAAGATCTGAAATGCCAGTAAATTTGAACATTTCTGTAAAGTGGACCATTTCCTAGATCCAAAAGTTTACCAAAACTGACACAAGAGGAAACCATTTAAGATCATTATGTCTGCCCTTGGCCTTCTCGGAACGCCCTGGCCTCAGAATGCATCATCTGTAGTCCATGGTAAACTGCGGAGCGTTGGCGTGGCTGAGGAAGGTTGGAACACTGCCCTCAGTGAGGGAGTGGGTGTGGCCATCTCTGCTGTGACAGAACAAAGGCAGGAGACCAGGGCGTCCTGGGTAGGGCCCTCAGATTCCGGCAGGCCCACTGCGGTTTCACAAGCATTTTGGCCCAGGCCGAAGGGCGCCTTCTTTTTGTGCACAGCTGCCCGAACTCTCACTTTTCCACTCAGGCCGCCCTCTTACTTGAAGTGTGTGTGGAACCTGTCCACGCAGTACACCTCGCTGCACAGCAAACCATAGGTCTGGGCATCGTAGCTTCCTGCCAGGTGACCGAAGTTCGCAGGCAGATGCGTCCCTGCGACACACGCGGAGAGGCTCCTGCCCGGGACACAGGTCAACGACTGCCCCTGCACCAAATCGGGGGCCGCAAAGCAACCGTGTCTGAGTCCGTGCCTCAAGAGGGAGTATTGAACCAACACTTGTAGAAAACTAGGTCCTCGTGGGCCACTCATTGGAGGGACACAAATAAATCTTTTCCGACTTTCTGATGAAGCTTACGAGAGTTCACACCTAAGCCTCTTACAAGGTCAGCTGTTTAGCTAAACATGAGCTCATGATCTAAATTTACACAATAATGAAGAAGTCATGTACAAGTGGAGACTATCATCAAAAACAATCAATACAAGAATTAGATTCCCAAGGCCGTCCATCTGATGTTGGAATAATCACGTGCAAGGTAGAAAATATACATAAAACTGGAACTGAAACAAGGAACAAGGATGATTTCAAAGACTGGTAGGATCTCTAAAACATTTTTAAAGTACATGTCATTGATAAAGCTAAATACTCAAAGGTTGTGTAATACAACAGATTCATCATTGAGAAGAGTGAAATTATGCTGTTTTGAAAACTATGGCAGGTCACATTTTCTGCCTAATTATATTAGAAGATTTCTCTAAAAAATACACATTATTTCAAAGACTTACTGGCTGTGAAATAAGGTAAGGGTATTTCAAATGGCTTGTCTGCAAAGAAAGGTGAGATGCAGGGAATCACAGAAAGCCGAGGGGAAAATAGGGCAATATATATATTGCTATACGGTTATCTAAGCCTTAGGCCAGCAACAATGTAGAGGACCTGACGCTTAGAAACTTACAATTAAGCTGGAATCTTCAAAAGTTCAAATCTTTATAAGTAAAAAGATTTATGAAAATGAATAACAAAGTGTTTTATTTGACATCAGAAGATCAAAACAATAAACCCTGAGAACATATAAAAATGATAAATAAAGATATGAGCAGAACTTAATTCAACAGAAAACGTATAAAATTCAGGTGATGTATCAAGTCCAAAGAATATTCTTTGAAAAGATTTAAAAGACAAACTTTCCTTAAGGAAAACAAAAACATAATTAAAGAATATACAGAAAGAATCAGGAAAATGTTATAGCAGAGAAAATCTGAAATGCCAGTAAATTTGAACATTTATGTAAAGTGGACCATTTCCTAGCTCCTAAAGTTTACCAAAACTGACACAAGAGGAAATCATTTAAGGTCATCATGTCTGCCCTTGGCATTCTAGGAACGCCCTGGCCTCAGAATGCAGCATCTGTAGTCCATGGTAACCAGCGGAGAATGGGCGTGGCTGAGGGTGATTGGAACACTGCCCTCACTCAGGGAGTGGGTGTGGCCATCTCTGCTGTGACTGAACAAAGGGCAGGGGAGAAGGGGGACAAGTTAGGGCCCTCAGAGTCCTGCAAACCCAGTCGGGTGTCACAAGCATTTAGTCCCAGTCCAAAGGGCGCCTTCTTTGTCTGCACAGCTGCCGAAACTCTCACCGGTCCACTCAGCCCGCCCTCTTACTTGAAGTGTGTGTGGAACCGGTCCGCACAGTACACCTCGCTGCACAGCTAACCATACGTCTGGGCATCGTAGCTTCCTTCCAGGTGACCGAAGTTCGCAGGCAGATGCGTCCCTGCGAAACACGCGGAGAGGCTCCTGTCCGGGCCACAGGCAACCGACTGCCCCTGCACGAGATCGGAGGCCGCAAATCAACCTTGTCTGAGTCCCTGCCTCTAGAGGGAGTATTGGACCATCACTTGTAGAAAAAGGTGTCCTCGTGGGAAACTCATTGGAGGGACACAAATAAATCATTGCCGACTTTCTGATGAAGCTTACGAACGTTCACACCTATGCCTCTTACAAGGTCAGCTATTTAGCTAAACATGAGCTCATGATATAAATTTACAAAATAATGAAGAAATCAGCTACAAGGGGGAGACAATCAGCAAAAACTATCAATACCAGAATTAGATTCCCTAGGCCATACATCAGGTGTTGGAATAATCAGGTGCAAGGCAGAAAATATACATAAAACTGGAAATGAAACAAGGAACAAGGATGCTTTCAAAGACTGGTAGGATCTCTAAAACATTTTTAAACTACATGTCATTGATAAAGCTAAATAGTCAAAGGTTGTGTAATACAACAGATTCATCATTGAGAAGAGTGAAATTATGCTGTTTTGAAAACTATGTCAGGTCTGATTTTCTGCTTAATTATATAAGAAGATTTCTCTAAAAAATACACATTATTTCAAAGACTTATTGGCTGTGAAATAAGTTAAGGGTATTTCAAATGGCTTGTCTGCAAAGAAAGGTGAGATGTAGGGAATCACAGAAAGTCGAGGGGAAAATAGGTCAATATATACATTGCTTTATGGTGAAATAAGCCTTAGGCCAGCAACCATGTTGAGGACCTGACCCTTAGAATCTTACAAGTAAGTTGGAATCTTCAAAAGTTCAAATCTTTATAAGTAAAAAGATTTATTAAAATGAATAACAAAGTGTTTTATTTGGCATCAGAAGATCAAAACAATAAACCCTGAGAACATAGAAAAAAGATAAATAAAGGTATGAGCAGAATTTAATACAACAGAAAACGTATAAAATTCAGGTGAGGTAGTAAGTCCAAAGAATATTCTTTGAAAAGAGTTAAAAGACCCACTTTGATTAAGGAAAACAAAAACATAAGTAAAGAATATACAGAAAGAATCAGGACAATGTTATAGCAGAGAACATCTGAAATGCCAGTAAGTTTGAACATTTCTGTAAAGTGGACCATTTCCTAGCTCCTAAAGTTTACCAGAACGGACACCAGAGGAAACCATTTAAGATCATCATGTCTGCCCTTTGCATTCTCGGAACGCCCTGGCATCAGAATGCAGCGTCTGTAGTCCATGGTAACCTGCGGAGAGGGGGCGGGGCTGAGGGAATTTGGAAAACTGTCCTCACTCAAGGAGTGCTTGTGGCCATCTCTGCTGTGATTGAACAAAGGGCAGGGGAGCAGGGCGTCCGTTGCAGGGCCCTCAGAGCCAGGCAGGCCCAGTGGGGTGTCAAAAGCATTTAGGCCCTTGCCAAAGGGCGCCTTCTTTGTCTGAACAGCTGCCCAAACTCTCACCTTTCCACTCAGCCCGCCCTCTTACGTGAAGTGTGTGTGGAACCTGTCCGCGCAGTACACCTTGCTGCACAGCTAACGATAGGCCTGGGAATTGTAGCTTCCTGCTACGTGACCGAAGTTCGCAGGCAGATGGGTCCCTGGGACACACGCGGAGAGGCTCCTGCCCTGGCCAAGGGCGACCCAAAGACCCTGCCCTAGATCGGCGGCCGCAAATCTGCCCTGTCTGATTCCCTGCCTCTAGAGGGAGTAATGGACCAACACTTGCAGAAAACGCGGTCCTCACGGGCAACTCATTGGAGGGACACAAATAAATCTTTGCCGACTTTTTGCTGAAGCTTACGAGCGTTCACACCTAAGCATCTTACAAGGTCAGCTGTTTAATTAAACATGAGCTCATGATATAAATTTACACAATAATGAAGAAATCAGATACAAGGGGTAGACAATCAGCAAAAAAAAGCAATACCAGAATTAGATACCCTACGCCATTCATCAGATATTGGAATAGTCAGGTGCAAGGCAGAATATATACACAAAACTGGAACTGAAACAAGGAACAAGGATGTGTTCAAAGACTGGTAGGATCTCTAAGACATCTTTAAAGTACATGTCATTGATAAAGCTAAACACTCAAATTTTGTGTAATACAACAGATTCATCATTGAGAAGAGTGAAATTATGCTGTTTTGAAAACTATGGCAGGTCAGATTTTCTGCCTAATTATATAAGAAGATTTCTCTAAAAAATACACATTATTTCAAAGACATAATGGCAGTGAAATAAGGGTATTTCTAATGGCTTGTATGCACAGAAAGGTGAGATGTAGGGAATCACAGAAAGTCGAGGGTAAAATAGGTCAATATATACATTGCTATATGGTAAATTAAGCCTTAGGCCAGCAACAATGTTGAGTACCTGACCATAGAAACTTACAAGTAAGCTGGAATCTTCAAAAGTTCAAATCTTTATAAGTAAAAAGATTTACGAAAATGAATAACCAAGTGTTTTAATTGGCATCAGATCAAAACAATAAACCCTGAGATCATAGAAAAAAGATAAATAAAGATATGAGCAGTACTTAATACAACAGAAAACGTATAAAATTCAGGTGAGGTTGTAAGTCCAAAGAATATTATTTGAAAAGAGTTAAAAGACACACTTTGATTAAGGAAAACAAAAACATAAGTAAAGAATATACAGAAAGAATCAGGTCAATGTTATAACAGAGAACATCTGAAATGCCAGTAAGTTTGAACATTTCTGTAAAGTGGACCATTTCCTAGCTCCTAAAGTTTACCAACACTGACACAAGAGGAAATCATTTAAGAACATCATGTCTTCCCATGGCATTCCCGGAACGCCCTGGCCTCAGAATGCAGCATCTGTAGTCCATGGTAACCTGCGGACAGGGGGCGTGGCTGAGGGAAGTTGGAACACTGCCCACACTCAGGGAGTGGGTGTGGATATCTCTGCTGTGACTGAACAAAGGGCAGGGGAGCAGGGCGTCCTGGGCAGGGCCCTCAGAGCCCGGGATGCCCAGTGGGGTGTCAAAAGCATTTAGGCCCAGGCCAAAGAGCGCCTTCTTTGTCTGCACAGCTGGCCACACTCTCACCTTTCCACTCAGCCCGCCCTCTTACGTGAAGTGTGTGTGGAACCTGTCCGCGCAGTACACCTTGCTGCACAGCTAAACATAGGTCTGGGCATCGTAGCTTCCTGCCAGGTGACCGAAGTTCGCAGGCAGATGGGTCCCTGGGACAAACGCGGAGAGGCTCCTGCAAGGGCCACAGGCGGCCAACTGCCCCTGCACCACATCGGGGTCCGCAAATCATCCTTTTCTGAGTCCGTGCCTCAAGAGGGAGTATTGGACCAACACTTGTAGAAAACAGGGTCCTCACGGGCAACTCATTGGAGGGACACAATTAAATCTTTGCCGACTTTCTGATGAAGCTTACGAGAGTTCACACCTAAGCCTCTTACAAGGTCAGCTGTTTAGCTAAACATGAGCTCATGATCTAAATTTACGCAATAATGAAGAAATCAGCCACAAGGGGGAGACAATCAGCAAAAACAATCAATACCAGAATTAGATTCCCTAGGCCATACATCAGATGTTGGAATAATCAGGTGCAAGAGAGAAAATATACATAAAACTGGAACTGAAACAAGGAACAAGGATGTTTTCAAAGACTGGTAGGATCTCTAAAACATTTTTAAATACGTGTCATTGATAAAGCTAAATGCTCTAAGTTTGTGTAATACAATAGATTCATCATTGAGAAGAGTGAAATTATGCTGTTTTGAAAACTATGGCAGGTCAGATTTTCTAGCTGATTATATAAGAAGATTTCTCTAAAAAATGCACATTATTTCAAAGACTTTTTGGCTGTGAAATAAGGTAAGGGTATTTCAAATGACTTGTCTGCAAAGAAAGGTGAGATGTAGGGAATCACAGAAAGCCGAGGGGAAAATAGTTCAATATATATATTGCTATATGGTTAACTAAGCCTTAGGCCAGCAACAATGTAGAGGACCTGACGCTTAGAAACTTACAGGTAAGCTGGAATCTTCAAAAGTTCAAATCTTTATAAGTAATAAGATTTATGAAAATGAATAACCAAGTGTTTTAATAGACATCAGAAGATCAAAACAATAAACCCTGAGAACATAGAAAAAAGATAAATAAAGATATGAGCAGAACTTAATACAACAGAAAACGTATAAAATTCAGGTGATGTAGTACGTCCAAATAGTATTCTTTGAAAAGATTTAAAAGACAAACTTGGATTAAGGAAAACAAAAAGATAAGTAAAGAATATACAGAAAGAATCAGGACAATGTTTTAGCAGAGACGATCTGAAATGCCAGTAAATTTGAACATTTCTGTAAAGTGGACCATTTCCTAGCTCCTAAAGTTTACCAAAACTGACAAGAGGAAATCATTTAAGGCCATCATGTCTGCCCTTGGCATTCTCGGAACGCCCTTGCCTCAGAATGCAAAATCTGTAGTCCATGGTAACCTGCGGAGAGGGGGCGTGGCTGAGGGAGGTGGGAACACTGCCCTCACTGAGAGAGTGGGTGTGGCCATCTCCGCTGTGACTGAACATAGGGCAGGAGAGTAGGGAAACCAGGTCCGGTCCCTCAGAGCCCGGAACGCCCAGTGGGGTGTTACAATCTTTTAGGCCCAGGCCAAAGGGCGCCTTCTTTGTCTGCACGTCTGCCCAAACTCTCACTTTTCCTCTCAGGCCGCCCTCTTACTTGAAGTGTGTGTGGAACCTGTCCGCCCAGTACACCTCGCTGCACAGCTAACTATAGGTCTGGGAATCGTAGCTTCATGCCAGGTGACCAATGTTCAAAGGAAGTTGGGTCCCTGGGACACCCGCGGAGAGGCTCCTGCCCGGGTCACAGGCCGCCCATTGCCCCTTCCCCAGATCGGGGGCCGCAAAGCAGCCCTGTCTGAGGCCCATCCTGTAGAGGGAGTATTGGACCAACACTTGTAGAAAACAGGGTCGTCGCGGGCCACTCATTGGAGGGAAACAAAAAAATCTTTGCTGACTTTCTGATGAAGCTTACGAGCGTTCACACCTAAGCCTCTTACAAGGACAGCTGTTTAGCTAAACATGAGCTCATGATCTAAATTTACACAATAATGAAGAAATCAGCTACAACGGGGAGACAATCAGCCAGAACAAGCAATATCAAAATTAGATTCCCTGGGCGATCCATCATATGTTGGAATAATCAGTTGCAAGGCAGAAAATATATATGAAACTCAAACTGAAACAAGGAACAAGGATGTTTTCAAAGACTGGTAGGATCTCTAAAACATTTTTAAAGTACATGTCATTGATAAAGCTAAATACTCAAAGTTTGTGTAATACAACAGATTCATCATTGAGCAGAGTGAAATTATGCTGTTTTGAAAACTACGGCAGCTCAGATTTTTTGCCTAATTATATAAGAAGATTTCTCTAAAAATACACCTTATTTCAAAGACTTATTGGCTGTGAAACAAGTAAAGGGTATTTCAAATGGCTTGTCTGCAAAGAAAGGTGAGATGAAGGGAATCACAGGAAGTCGAGGGGGAAATAGGTCAATATATAAATTGCTATATGGTGAAATAAGCCTTAGGGCAGCAACAATGTAGAGTACCTGACCCTTAGAAACTTACAAGTAAGCTGGAATCTTCAAAAGTTCAAATCTTTATAAGTAAAAAGATTTATTAAAATGAATTACCATGTGTTTTAATTTACATCAGAATATCAAAACAATAAACCCTGAGAACATAGTAAAAAGATAAATAAAGATCTGAACAGAACTTAATACAACAGAAAACGTATAAAATTTATGAGATGTAGTAATTCAAAAGAATATTCTTTGAAAAGAATTAAAAGACACACTTTGATTAAGGAAAGAAAAAACATAAGTAAAGAATATACAGAAAGATTCAGGTCAATGTTATAGCAGAGAACATCTGAAATGCCAGTAAGTTTGAACATTTCTGTAAAGTGGACCATTTCCTGGCTCCTAAAGTTTACCAAAACTGACACAAGAGGAAAGCATTTAAGATCATCATGTCTGCCCTTGGCATTCTCGGAACGCACTGGCCTCAGAATGCAGCATCTGTAGTCCCTGGTAACATGCGGAGAGGGGGCGGGGCTGAGGGAGGTTGGAACACTGCCCTCACTGAGCGAGTGATTGTGGCCATCTCTGCTGTGACTGGACAAAGGGCAGGGAAGCAGGGCGTCCAGTGCACGGCCCTCAGAGCCAGGCAGGCCCAGTGTGGTTTCACAAGCATTTAGGCCCAGGCCAAAGTGCGCCTTCTTTGTCTGCACAGCAGCCCAAACTCTAACCTTTCCACTCAGGCCGCCCTCTTACTTGAAGTGTGTGTGGTACCTGTCCGTGCAGTACACCTCGCTGCAGCGCTAACCATAGGTCTGGGCATCGTAAGCTTGCTGCCAGCTAACCGAAGTTCGCAGGCAGATGGGTCTGTAGGACACACGCGGAGAGGCTCCTGCCGGAGCAACGGGTGGCCCAAAATCCCTGCCCCAGATCGGCGCCCGCAAAGCAGCCCTGTCTGAGTCCCTGACTCTAGAGGGACTATTGGACGAACACTTGTAAAAAACAGTGTCCTCGCCGGCAACCCATTGGAGGGACACAAATAAATCTTTGCCTACTTTCTGATGAAGCTTACGAGCGTTCCCACCTAAGCCTATTACAAGGTCAGCTCTTTGGCTAAACATGAGCTCTCGATCTAAATTTACACAATTATGAAGAAATCATCTCCAAGGGGGACACAATCAGCAAAAATAATCAATACCAGAATTAGATTCCCTAGGCCATCCATCAGTTGTTGGAATAATCAGGTGCAAGGCAGAAAATATACATAAAACTGGAACTGAAACAAGGAACAAGGATGTTTTCAAAGACTGTTAGGTTCTCTAAAACATTTTTAAAGTACATGTCATTGATGAAGCTAAATACTCAAAGGTTGTGTAATACAACAGATTCATCATTGAGAAGAGTGAAATTATGCTGTTTTGAAAACTATGGCAGGTCAGATTTTCTGCCTAATTATATACGAAGATTTCTCTAAAAAGTACACATTATTTCAAAGACTTATTGGCTGTGAAATAAGTTAAGGGTATTTCAAATGGCTTGTCTGCAAAGGAAGGTGAGATGTAGGGAATCACAGAAAGCTCAGGGGAAATTAGGTCAATACATATATAGCTATACGGTGAACTAAGCCTTAGGCCAGCAACAATGTAGAGGATCTAACCCTTAGAAACTTAAAAGTAAGTTGGAATCTTCAAAAGTTCAAATCTTTATAAGTAAAAAGATTTATGAAAATGAATAATCAAGTGTTTTAATTGACATCAGAAGATCAAAACAATAAACCCTGAGAACATAGAAAAAAGATAAAAAAGATATGAGCAGAACTTAATACAACAGAAAACGTATAAAATTCAGGTGATGTAGTAAGTCCAAAGAATATTCTTTGAAAAGAGTTAAAAGACACACTTTGATTAAGGAAAAACAAAACAAAAGTAAAGAATATACAGAAAGAATCAGGACAATGTTATAGCAGAGAACATCTGAAATGCCAGTAAGTTTGAACATTTCTGTAAAGTGGACCATTTCCTAGCTCCTAAAGTTTACCAAAACTGACACAAGAGGAAATCATATAAGATCATCCTGTCTGCCCTTGGCATTATCGGAACGCCCTGGCATCAGAATGCAGCATCTGTAGTCCATGGTAACCTGCAGAGAGGGGGCGGGGCTGAGGGAATTTGGAACACTGCCCTCACTCAAGGAGTGGTTGTGGCCATCTCTGCTGTGACTGAACAAAGGGCAGGGGAGCAGGGCGTCCAGGGCAGGGCCCTCAGATCCAGGCAGGCCCAGTGGGGTGTCAAAAGCATTTAGGCCCAGGCCAAAGTGCGCCTTCTTTGTCTGAACAGCTGCCCAAACTCTTACTTTTCCACTCAGGCCGCCCTCTTACTTAAAGTTTGTGTGGAAACTGTCCGCACAGTACACCTCCTTGCACATCTAACCTTAGGTCTGGGCATCATAGCTTCCAGCCATGTGACCGAAGTTCGCAGGCTAATGGGTCCCTAGGTCACACGCAGAGAGGCTCCTGCCCGGGCCACAGGCCCACACTGCCCCTGCCCCCGATCGAGGGACGCAAAGTAGCCCTGTTTGAGTGCCCTGCCTCTAGCAGGTGTATTGGACCAACACTTGTAGAAAACGGGGTCCTTGCGGGCAACTCATTGGAGGGACACAAATAAATCTTTGCCGACTTTCTGCTGAAACTTACGAGCGTTCACACCTAAGCCTCTTACAAGGTCAGCTGTTTAGCTAAACATGAGCTCATGATCTAAATTTACACAATAATGAAGAAATCATGTACAAGGGGAGACTATCAGCAAAAACAATCAATACCAGAATTAGATTCCCAACGCCATCCATCTGATGTTGGAATAATAACGTGCAAGGCAGAAAATATACATAAAACTGGAACTGAAACAAGGAACCAGGATGTTTTCAAAGACTGGTAGGATCTCTAAAACATTTTTAAAGTACATGATATTGATAAAGATAAATACTCAAATGTTGTGTAATACAACAGATTAATCACTGAGAAGAGTGAAATTATGCTGTTTTGAAAACTATGGCAGGTCAGATTTTCTGCCTAACTACATAAGAAGATTTATCTAAAAATGAACATTATTTCAAACACTTATTGGCTGTGAAATAAGTTATGTGATTTTCAAATGGCTTATCTGCAAAAAAAGGTTAGTTCTAGGGAATCAAAGAAAGTCGAGGGGAAAGTATGTCAATATATACATTGCTATATGGTGAACTAAGCCTTAGGCCAGCAACAATGTAGAGGACATGACCCTTAGAAACTTACAAGTAAGTTGGAATCTTCAAAAGTTCAAATCTTTATAGGTAAAAAGATTTATTAAATGAATATACAAGTTTTAAAATTGACATCAGAATATCAAACCAATAAAACCTGAGAACATAGAAAAAACATAAATAAAGATATGAGCAGAACTTAATACAACAGAAAACGTATAAACTTGAGGTGATTTAGTAAGTCCAAAGAATATTCTTTGAAAAGATTTTAAAGACACACTTTGATTAAGGAAAGCAAAAATATAAGTAAAGAATATACAGAAAGAATCAGGACAATGTTATAGCAGACAATATATGAAATGCCAGTAAATTTGAACATTTCTGTAAAGTGGACCATTTCCTAGCTCCTAAAGTTTACGAAAACTGACACAAGAGGAAATCATTTAAGGTCATCATGTCTGCCCTTGGCATTCTCGGAACTCCCTGGCCTCAGAATGCAGCATCTGTAGTCCATGGTAACCTGTGGAGAGGGGGCGGGGCTGAGGGAGGTTGGAACACTGCCCTCACTGAGGAAGTGGGTGTGGCAATCTCTGATGTGACTGAATAAAGGGCAGGGGAGCAGGGTGTCTAGGGCAGGGCCCTCAGAGCCCGGCAGGCCTTGTGGGGTGTCACAAGCATTTAGGCCCAGGCCAAAGGGCGCCTTCTTTGTCTGCACAGCTGCCCAAACTCTCACCTTTCCACTCAGGCCGCACACTTACTTGAAGTGTGTGTGGAACCTGTCCGCCCAGTACACCTCGCTGCACAGCTAACCATACGTCTGAGCATCGTAGCTTCCTGACCGTGGAACGAAGTTCGCAGGCAGATGGGTCCCTGGGACACACGCTGTGATGCTCATGACTGGGCCACAGGCCGCCCACAGCACCGGCCCCTGATCGGGGGACGCCAAGCAGCCATGTCTGAATCCCTAGCCTCTAGAGGGAATATTGGACCAACACTTCTATAAAACGGGGTCTTGCGGGCAACTCATTGGAGGGACACACATAAATCTTTGCCGACTTTCTGCTGAAACTTACGAGCGTTCACACCTAAGACTCTTACAAAGTCAGCTGTATAGCTAAACATGAGCTCATGGTCTAAATTTACACAATAATGAAGAAATCAGCTACAAGGGGAGAAAATCATCTGAACCAATCAATACCAGAATTAGATTCCCAAGGCCATCCATCAGATGTTTGAATAATCAGGTGCAAGGCAGGAAATATACATAAAACTGCAACTGAAACAAGGAACAACGATGTTCCCAAAGACTGGTAGGATCTCTAAAACCTTTTTAAAGTGTATGTCATTGATAAAGCTAAATACTCAAAAGTTGTGTAACACAACACATTAATCATTGAGAAGAGTGAAATTATGCAGTTTTGAAAACAATGGCAGGTCAGATATTCTGCCTAATTATATAAGAAGATTTCTCTAAAAACTACACATTATTTCAAGACTTTTTGGCGGTGAAATAAGTTAAGGGTATTTCAAATGGCTTGTCTGCAAAGAAAGGTGAGATATAGGGAATCACAGAAAGTCGAGGGGAAAATAGGTCAATATATACATTGCTATATGTTGAATTAAGCCTTAGGCCAGCAAATATGTAGAGGACCTGACCTTAGAATCTTACAAGTTAGCTGGAATATTCAAAAGTGCAAATCTTTATAAGTAAAAAGATTTATTAAAATGAATAACCAAGTGTTTTAATTGACATCAGAAGATCAAACCAATAAAATCTCAGAACATAGAAAAAAGATAAATAAAGATATGAGAAGAACTTAATACAACAGAAAACGTATAAAATTGAGGTGATATAGTAAGTACAAAGAATATTCTTTGAAAAGATTTAAAAGACACTTTATTAAGGGAAACAAAAACATAAGTAAAGAATATACAGAAAGAATCAGTACAATGTTATAGCAGAGAATATATGAAATGACAGTAAATTTGAACATTTCGGTAAAGGGGACCATTTCCTAGCTACTAAACTATACCAAAACTGACACAAGAGGAAATCATATAAGGCCAAGTGGGGAGTCACAAGCATTTAGGCCCAGGCCAAAAGGCGCCTTCTTTGTCTGCACAGCTGCCCAAACTCCCAACTTTCCACACAGGCCGACCTCTTACTTGAAGTGTGTGTGGAACCTGTCTGCACAGTACACCTCGCTGCAGAGCTAACCATAGGTCTGGGCATCGTAGCTTCCTGCCAGGTTTCCGAAGTTCGCAGGCAGATGGGTCCCTGTGACACACGCGGAGAGGCTCCTGCCCGGACGACAGGCCGCCCACATCCCCTGCCCATGATCGGGGGACACCAAGAAGCACTGTATGTGTCACTAGCCTCTAGAGGGAATATTGGACCAACACTTCTATAAAACAGGGTCCTCGCGGGCAGCTAATTGCAAGGACACAAATAAATCTTTCCCGACTTTCTGCTGAAACTTACGAGCGTTCACACCTAAGCCACTTACCAGTTCACCTGTTTAGCTAAACATGAGCTCATGATCTAAATTTACACAAGAATGAAGAAATCAGCTACAAGGGGAGACAATCAGCAAAAACAATCAATACCAGAATTAGATTCCCAAGGCCATCCATCAGACGTTGGAATAATCAGGAGCAAGGCAGAAAATATACATAAAACTGGAACTGAACTAAGGAACAAGGATGTTTTCAAAGACATGTAGGATCTCTAAAATATTTTTAAAGTACATGTCATTGATAAAGCTAAATACTCAAAGGTTGTGTAACACAACAGATTAAACATAGAGAATAGTGAAAGTATGCTGTTTTGAAAACTATGGCAGGTCAGATTTTCCGCCTAATTGTATAAGAAGATTTCTCTACAAATACACATTATTTCAAAGACTTATTGGCTGTGAAGTAAATTAAGGGTATTTCAAATGGTTTGTTGGCAAAGAAAGATGAGATGTAGGAAATGAAAGAAAGTCGAGGGGAAAATATGTCAATATATACATTGCTATAGGGTGAACTAAGCCTTAGGCCAGCAACAATCTAGAGGACCTGACCCTTAGAAAATTACAAGTAAGCTGGAATCTTCAAAAGTTTAAATCTTTATAAGTAAAAACATTTATTAAAATGAATAACCAAGTGTTTTAATTGACATCAGAAGATCAAAACAATAAACCCTGAGAACATAGAAAAAAGATAAATAAAAATATGAGCAGAACTTAATACAACAGAAAACGTATAAAATTCGGGTGATGTAGTAAGTCCAAAGAATATTCCTTGAAAATATTTAAAAGACACACTTTGATTAAGGAAAACAAAATCATAAGTCAAGAATATACAGAAAGAATAAGGAAAATGTTATAGCAGAGAAAATATGAAATAGCAGTAAATTTGTACATTTCTGTAAAGGGGACCATTTCCTTGCTCCTAAAGTTTACCAAATCTGACACAAAATGAAATCATTTAAGGTCATCATGTCTGCCATTGGCATTCTCAGAACGCCCTGGCCTCAGAATGCAGCATCTGTAGTCCATGGTAACCTGCGGAGAGGGGGAGGAGATGAGGCAGATCGGAACACTGCCGTCACTGAGGAAGTGGGTGTGGCAATCTCTGATGCGACTGAACAAAGGGCAGGGGAGCAGTAGGTCTAGGGCAGGGCCCTCAGATCCCGGCAGGCCCAGTGTGGTTTCACAAGCATTTAGGCCAAGGCCAATGGGCGCCATCTTTGTCTGCTCAGCTGCCCAAACTCTCACCTTTCCACTCAGGCAGCCCTCTTACTTGAAGTGTGTGTGGAACCTGTCTGCACAGTACACCTCATGGCAAAGCTAACCATAGGTCTGGGCATCGTAGCTTCCTGCCAGGTGACCGAAGTTCGCAGGCAGGTGGGTCACTGGCACACACGCTGTGAGGCTCCTGCCTGGGCCACAGGCCGCCCACTGCCCCTGCCCCATATCGGGGCCCGCCAAGCAGCCCTGTCTGAATCCCTATCCTCTAGAGGGAATATTGGACCAACACTTCTATAAAACGGGATATCGCGGGCAACTCATAGGAGGGACACACAAAAATCTTGGCCAACTTTCTGCTGAAACTTACGTGTGTTCACACCTAAGCCTCTTACAAGGTTAGCTGTGTAGCTAAACATGAGCTCATGATTTAAATTTACACAATAATGAAGAAATCAGCTGCATGGGGAAACAATCAGCAAAAACAATCAATACCAGAATTAGATTCCCAAGGCCATCCATCAGATGTTGGAATACTGAGGTGCAAGGCAGGAAATATACATAAAACTGGAACTGAAACAAGGAACAACGATGTTTTCAAAGAATGGTAGTCTCTCTAAAATATTTTTAAAGTACATGTCATTGATAAAGCTAAATAGTCAAAGGATGTGTAATACAACAGATTAATCATTGGGAAGAGTGAAATTATGCTGTTTTGAAAACTATGGCAGGTCAGATTTTCTGCCTAATTATATAAGAAGATTTACCTAAAAAATACAGATTATTTCAAAGACTTATTGGCTGTGAAATAAGTTAAGGGTATTTCAAATGGCTTGTCTGCAAAGAAAGGTGAGATGTAGGGAATTACAGATATTCGAAGGGAAAATAGGTCAATATATACATTGCTATATGTTGAACTAAGACTCAGGCCAGCGACAATGTACAGAACCTGACAATTAGAAAGTTTCAAGTAAGTTGGAATCTTCAAAAGCTCAAATATTTATAAGTAAAAATATTTATTAAAATGAATAACCATGTGTTTTAATTGACATCAGAAGATCAAACCAATAAACCCAGGGAACATAGAATAAACATAAATAAAGATATGAGCAGAAATTAATACAACAGAAAACTTATAAAATTGAGGTGATTTAGTAAGTCCAAAGAATATTCTTTGAAAAGATTTAAAAGACAAACTTTGATTAAGGAAAACAAAAACATAAGTAAAGAATATACAGAAAGAATCAGGACAATGATATAGCAGAGAAAATATGAAATAGCAGTAAATTTGAATATTTCTGTAAAGGGGACCATTATCTAGCTCTTAAAGTTTACCAAAACTGACACAAAAGGTAATCATTTAAGTTCATCATGTCTCCCATTGGCATTCTCAGAAAGCCCTGGCCTCAGAATGCAGCATCTGTAGTCCATGGTAACCTACAGAGAGGGGGGGGGGCTGAGGGAGGTTAGAACACTGCCATCGCTGAGGGAGTGGGTGTGGCCGTCTGTGCTGTGACAGAACAAAAGGCAGGGGAACAGGGGGGCCGGAGCAGGGCCCTCAGAGTCCGGCAGGCCCAGTGTGGTGTATAAAGCATTTTGGCCCAGGCCAAAGGGCGTCTCCTTTGTGTGCACAGCTGCCCAAACTCTCACCTTTACACTCAGGCCACCCTCTTACTTGAAGTGTGTGTGGAACCTGTCCGCACAGTTCACCTCGCTGCACAACTAACCATAGGTCTGGGCATCGTAGCTTCCTGACAGGTGACCAAAGTTCACAGGCAGATGTGTACTTGGGACACACACGGAGAGGCTCCTGCCCGGCCACAGGGTGGCCACAGCCCCTGACCCAGATCGGAGGCCACAAAGCAACCCAGTCTGAGTCCCCTGCCACTAGAGGGGGTATTGGACCAACACTTCTAGAAAATGGGGTACTTATGGGCAACTCATTGGAGGGACACAAATAAATCTTTGCCGACTTTCTGCTGAAACTTACGAGCGTTCACAACTAAGCCTGGTACATGGTCAGCTGTTTAGCTAAATATGAGCTCAGGATCTAAATTTACACAATAATGAAGAAATCAGCTACAAGGGGAGACAATCAGTAAAAACAATCAATACCAGAATTAGATTCCGAAGGCCATCCATCACATGTTGGAATAATCAGGTGCAAGGCAGAAAATATTCACAAATCTCGAACTGCACTAAGGAAGAAGGATGTTTTCAAAGACATGTAGGATCTCTAAAATATTTTTAAAGTACATGTCACTGATAAAGCTAAATACTCAAAGGTTGTGTAACACAACAGATTAATCATAGAGAAGAGTGAAATTATGCTGTTTTGAAAACTATGGCAGGTCAGATTTTCTGCCTAATTGTATAAGAAGATTTCTCAAAAAATACACATTATTTCAAAGACTTATTGGCTGTGAAGTAAGTTAAGGGTATTTCAAATGGCTTGTCTGCAAAGAAAGGTGAGATGTAGGGAATCACAGAAATTCTAAGGGAAAATAGGTCAATATATACATTGCTATATGTTGAATTAAGACTCAGGCCAGCAACAATGTACAGAACCTGACCATTAGAAAGTTACAAGTAAGTTGGAATCTTCAAAAGCTCAAATCTTTATAAGTAAAAATATTTATTAAAATGAATAACCAAGTATTTTAATTGACATCAGAAGATCAAACCAATAAACCCTGAGAACATAGAATAAACATAAATAAAGATATGAGCAGAAATTAATACAACAGAAAACGTATAACATTGAGGTGATTTAGTAAATCCAAAGAATACACTTTGAAAAGATTTAACAGACACACTTTGATTAAGGAAAACAAAAACATAAGTAAAGAATATACAGAAAGTATCAGTACAATGTTATAGCAGAGAAAATATGAAATAGCAGGAAATTTGAACATTTCTGTAAAGGGGACCATTACCTAGCTCTTAAAATTTACCAAAACTGACACAAAAGGAAATCATTTAAGGTCATCATGTCTCCCATTGGCATTCTCAGAACGCCCTGGCCTCAGAATGCAGCATCTGTAGTCCATGGTAACCTACACAGAGGGGGCGGGGCTGAGGGAGGTTACAACACTGCCCTCGCTGAGGGACTGGGTGTGGCCGTCTGTGCTGTGACTGAACAAAGGGCAGGGGAGCAGGGGGCCCAGGGCAGGGCCCTCAGAGCCCGGCAGACCCAGTGGGGTGTCACAAGCATTTAGGCCCAGGCCAAAGGGCGCCTTCTTTGTCTGCACAGCTGCCCAAACTCTCACCTTTCCACTCAGGCCGCCCTCTTACTTGAAGTGTGTGTGGAACCTGTCTGCACAGTACACCTCGCTGCACAGCTAACCATAGGTCTGGGCATCGTAGCTTCCTGCCAGGTGACCAAAGTGCACAGGCCGATGTGTACATGGGACACACACAGAGAGGCTCCTGCCCGGGCCACAGGCTGGCCACAGCCCCTGACCCTGAGCGGAGGCCACAAAGCAACCCTGTCTGAGTCCCCTGCCTCTAGAGGATGTATTGGACCAACACTTCTAGAAAACGGGGTCCTTATGGACAACTCATTGGAGGGACACACATAAATCTTTGCCGACTTTCTGCTGAAACTTACGAGCGTTAACAACTAAGCCTGTTACATGTTCAGCTGTTTAGCTAAATATGAGCCCATGATCTAAATTTACAAAATAATGAAGAAATCAGCTACAAGGGGAGACAATCAGCAAAAACAATCAATACCAGAATTAGATTCCCAAGGCCATCCATCACATGTTGTTATAATCAGGTGCAAGGCAGAAAATATACATAAAACTCGAACTGAAACAAGGAACAAGGATGTTTTCAAAGCCTGGTAGGATCTCTAAAACATTTTTAAAGTACATGTCATTGATAAAGCTAAATAATCAAAGGTTGTGTAATACAACAGATTCATCATTGAGAAGAGTGAAATTATGCTGTTTTGAAAAATATGGCAGGTCAGATTTTCTTCCTAATTATATAAGAAGATTTATCAAAAAACACACATTATTTCAAAGACTTATTTGCTGTGAAATAAGTTAAGGGTATTTCAAATGGCTTGTTCACAAAGAAAGGAGATATGTTCGGAATCACAGAAAGTCGAGGGGAAATTATGTAAATATATACATTGCTATATGGAGAACTAAGGCTTAGGCCAGCAACAATGTAGTGGACCTTATACTTAGAAAATTAAAAGTAAACTGGAATCTTTAAAAGTTCTAGTCTTTATAAGTAGAAAATATTTATTATAATGAATTAACAAGTGATTAAATGGATATCAGAAGATCAAAACTATAAACCCTGAGAACATAGAAAAAAAATAAATAAAGTTATGAGCAGAACTTAATACAACAGAAAACGTATAAAATTGAGGTGATTTAGTAACTCCAAAAATATACTTTGAAAAGATTTAAAAGACACACTTTGATAAAGGAAAACAAAAACATATATAAAGAATATACAGAAAGAGTCAGGACAATGTTATAGCAGAGAATATATGAAATGCCAGTAAATTTGAACATTTCTGTAAAGTTGACCATTTCCTAGCTCCTAAAGTTTACCAAAACTGACACAAGAGGAAATCATTTAAGGTCATCATGTCTGCCCTTGGCATTCTCGGAACGCCCTGGCATCAGAATGCAGCATCTGTAGTCCATGGTAACCTGCGGAGAGTGGGCGGGTCTGTGGGAGGTTGGAAGACTGCCCTCACTGAGGGACTGGGTGTGGCCATCTCTGATGTGACTGAACAAAGGGCAGGGGAGCAGGGGGCCACGGGCAGGGCCCTCAGAGCCCGGCAGACCCAGTGGGCTGTCACAAGCATTTAGGCCCAGGCCAATAGGCGCCTTCTTTGTCTGCACAGCTGCCCAAACTCTCACCTTTCCACGAAGGCCGCCCTCTTATTTGAAGTGTGTTTGGAACCTGTCCGCGCAGTACACCTCGCTGCACAGCTAACCATAGGTCAGGGCATCGTAGCTTCCTGCCAGGTGACCGAAGTTCGCAGACAAATGGGCCCCTGAGACACATGCGGAGAGGCTCCTTCCCGTGCCACAGGCCGCCCACTGCCCCTGCCCCAGATCGAATGCTGAAAAGCAGCCATGTCTGAGTCCACTGCCACTCGAAGGAGTATTGGACCAACCCTGGTAGAAAACGGGGTCCTTGCGGGCAACTCATTGGAGGGACACAAATAAATCTTTGCCGACTTTCTGCTGAAGCTTACCAGCGTTCACACCTAAGCCTCTTACAAGGTCAGCTGTTTAGCTAAACATGAGCTCATGATCTAAATTTACACAATAATGAAGAAATCAGCTACAAAGGGAGACAATCAGCAAAAACAATCAATACCAGAATTAGATTCCCTAGGCCATCCCTCTGATGTTGGAATAATCAGGTGCAAGGCAGAAAATATACATAATACTGGCACAGAAACAAGGAACAAGGAGGTTTTCAAAGGCTGGTAGGATCTCTAAAACATTTTTAAAGTACATGTCGTTGATAAACCTAAATACTCAAAGGTTGTGTAATTCCACAGATTAAGCATTGAGAAGAGTGAAATTATGCTGTTTTGAAAACTATGGCAGGTGAGATTTTCTGCCTAATTATATAAGAAGATTTCTCTAAAAAATAGACATTATTTCAAAGACTTATTGGCTGTGAAATAAGTTAAGTGTATTTCACATGGCTTGTCTGCAAAGAAAGGTGAGATGTAGGGAATCACAGAAAGTCGAGGGGAAAATGTCAATATATACATTGCTATGTGGTGAACTAAGCCTTAGGCCAGCCACAATGTAGAGGACCTGACCCTTAGAAACTTAAAAGTGAGCTGGAATCTTTAAAAGTTCAAATCTTTATAAGTAAAAAGATTGATGAAAATGAATAACCAAGTGTTTTAATTGACATCAGAAAATCAAATCAATAAACCCTCTGAACATAGAAAAAAGATAAATAAAGATATGAGCAGAACTTAATACCACAGAAAACGTATAAAATTCAGGTGAGGTAGTAAGTCCAAAGAATATTCTTTGAAAAGATTGAAAAGACACACTTGATTAAGGAAAACACAAACATAATTAAAGAATATATAGAAAGAATCAGGACAATGTTATAGCAGAGAATATATGAAATGCCAGTAAATTTGAACATTTCTGTAAAGTTGACCATTTCCTAGCTCCTACAGTTTACCAAAACTGACACAAGAGGGAATCATTTAAGGTCATCATGTCTGCCCTTGGCATTCTCGGAACGCCCTGGCCTCAGAAGGCAGCATCTGTAGTCCATGGTAACCTGCGGAGAGGGGGCGTGGCTGAGGGAGCTTGGAAGTCTGCCCTCACTGAGGGAGTGGGTGTGGCCATCTCTGCTGTGACTGAACAAAGGGCAGGGGAGCAGGTGTCCCAGGGCAGGGCCCTCAGAGCCCGGCATGCCCAGTGGGGTGTCACCAGCATTTAGGCCCAGGCCAAAGGGCGCCTTCTTTGTCTGCATATTTGCCCAAACTCTCACCTTTCCACTCAGGCCGCCCTCTAACTTGAAGTGGTGTGGAACCTGTCCTCGAAGTACACCTCGTTTCACAGCTAACCATATATCTGGGCATCATATATTCCTGCCAGGTGACCGAATTTCGCAGACAGATGGGTTCCTGTGACACACGCAGAGAGGCTTCTGCCCAGGCCACGGGCCGCCCACAGCCCCTGCCCCAGATCGGGGGCCGCCAAGCAGCCCTGTCTGAGTCCCCTGCCTCCAGAGGGAGTATTGGACCAACATTTTAGAAAAAGGGCTTCTCGCGGGAAACTCATTGTAGGGACACAAATAAATATTTGCCGACTTTCTGATGAAGCTTACGAGGGTACACAACTAAGCCACTTACAAGTTCAGCTGTTTAGCTAAACATGAGCTCATGATCTAAATTTACACAATAATGAAGATATCAGCTCCAAGGGGAGACAATCAGCAAAAACAATCAATACCACAATTAGATTCCCTAGGACATCCGTCAGAAGTTGGAATAATGAGGTGCAAGGCAGAAAATATACATAAAACTCTAACTGAAACAAGAACAATGATGTTTTCAAAGACTGGTAGGATCTCTAAAACATTTTTAAAGTACATGTCATTGATAAAGCTATATACTCAAAGGTTGTGTAATACAACAGATTAATCATTGAGAAGAGTGAAATTATGCTGTTTTGAAAACTATGGCAGGTCCGATTTTCTGCCTAATTATATAAGAAGGTTTCTCTAAAAAATACATATTATTTCAAAGACTTATTGGCTGTGAAGTAAGTTAAGGGTATTTCAAATGGTTTGTCGGCAAAGAAAGGTGAGATGTAGGGAATCAAAAAAGTCGAGGGGAAAATAGGTCAATATATACATTGCTATAGGGTGAACTAAGCCTTAGGTCAGCAACAATGTAGAGGACCTGACCCTTAGAAACTTACAAGTAAGCTGGAATCTTCAAAAGTTTAAATCTTTATAGGTAAAACGATTTATTAAAATGAATAACCGAGTGTTTTAATTGACATCAGAAGATCAAAACAATAAACCCTGAGAACATAGAAAAAAGATATATAAAGATATGAGCGCAACTTAATACAAGAGAAAACGTATAAAATTCAGGTGATGTAGTAAGTCCAAAGAATATTCTTTGAAAAGATTTAAAAGACACAATTTGATTAAGGAAAACACAAAGATAAGTAAAGAATATACAGAAAGAATCAGGACAATGTTATAGCAGATAAAATATGAAATAGCAGTAAATTTCAACATTTCTGTAAAGGGGACCATTAACTAGCTCGTAAAGTTTACCAAAATTGACACAAAAGTAAATCATTTAATGTCATCATGTCACCCATTGGCATTCTCAGAAGGCCCTGGCCTCAGAATGCAGCATCTGTAGTCCATGGTAACCTGCGGAGAGGGGGCGGGGCTGAGGGAGTTTAGAACACTGCCCTTGCTGAGGGAGTGGGTGTGGCCGTCTGTGCTGTGCCTGAACATAGGGCAGGGGAACAGGGGGCCTAGGGCAGGGCCCTCAGAGCCCGGCAGGCCCAGTGTGTTGTCTAAAGCATTTTGACCCAGGCCAAAGGGCGCCTTCTTGTGTGCACAGCTGCCCAAACACTCACCTTTCCACTCAGGCCGCCCTCTTACTTGAAGTGTGTGTGGAACCTGTCCGCACAGTACACCGCGCTGCACAGCTAACCATAGGTCTGGGCATCGTAGCTTCCTGCCACGTGACCAAAGTTCACAGGCAGATGTGTACCTGGGACACCCACGGAGAGGCTCCTGCTTGGGCCACAGGCTGGCCACAGCCCCTGACCCAGATTGGAGGCCAAATAGCAACCCTGTCTGAGTCTCCTGCCTCTAGAGGAGGTATTGGAACAACACTTCTAGAAAACGGGGTCCTTATGGGCAACTCATTGGAGGGACAAAAACAAATCTTCGCTGACTTTCTGCTGAAACTTACGAGCATTCAGAACTAAGCCTGTTACAAGTTCAGCTGTTTAGCTAAATATGAGCTCATGATCTAAATTTACACAATAATGTAGAAATCCGCTACAAGGGAGACAATCAGCAAAAACAATCATTACCAGTATAAGATCCCCAAGGCTATCCATCACATATTGGAATAATTAGGTGCAAGGCAGAAAATATACATAAAACTCGAACTGAAACAAGGAACAAGGATGTTTTCAAAGACTGGTAGGATCTCTAAAACATTTTTAATGTACACGTCATTGATAAAGCTAAATAATCAAAGGTTGTGTAATACAACAGATTCATCATTGAGAAGAGTGAAATTATGCTGTTTTGAAAACTATGGCAGGTCAGATTTTCATCTTAATTATATAAGAAGATTTATCTAAAAAATACACATTATTCCAAAGACTTATTTGCTGTGAAATAAGTTAAGGGTATTTCAAATAGCTTGTCCGCAAAGAAAGGTGAGATGTACGGAATCACAGAAAGTCGAGGGGAAAATATGTCATTATATACATTGCTATATGGTGAACTAAGGCTTAGGCCAGCAACAATGTAGTGGACCTGATCCTTAGAAAATTACGAGTAACCTGGAATCTTTAAAAGTTCTTATCTTTATAAGTAGAAAATATTTATTATAATGAATTAACAAGAGATTAAATTGATATCAGAAGATCAAAACAATAAACCCTGAGAACATAGAAAAAAGATAAATAAAGTTATGAGCAGAACTTAATACAACAGAAAACGTATAAAATTCAGGTGAGGTAGTAAGTCCAAAGAATATTCTTTGAAAAGATTTAAAAGACACACTTTGATTAAGGAAAACAAAAACATAATTAAAGAATATATAGAAATAATCCGGACAATGTTATAGCAGAGAATATATGAAATGCCAGTAAATTTGAACATTTCTGTAAAGTGGACCATTACCTAGCTCCTACAGTTTACCAAAACTGACACAAGAGGAAACCATTTAAAGTCATCATGTCTGCCCTTGGCATTCTCGGATCGCCCTGGATTCAGAATGCAGCGTCTGTAGTCCATGGTAACCTGCGGAGACGGGCCGTTGCTGAGGGAGTTTGGAACACTGCCCTCACTGAGGGAGTGGGTGTGGCCATCTCTGCTGTGACTGAACAAAGGGCAGGGGAGCAGGGGGCCCAGGGCAGCTCCCTCAGAGCCCGGCAGGACCAGTGAGGTGTCACAAGCATTTAGGCCCAGGACAAAGGGCGCCTTCTTTGTCTGCACAGCTGCCCATACTCTCACCTTTCCACTCATTCTTCACTGTTACTTGAAGTGTGTTTGGAACCAGTCTGCACAGTACACCTCGCTGCCCAGCTAACCATAGGTCTGGGCATCGTAGCTTGCTACCAGGTGACCGAAGTTCGCAGGCAGGTGGGTCCCTGGGACACACGCGAAAAGGCTCCTGACGGGGACACAAGACGACCACTGCCCCTGCCCCAGATCAGGGGCCACAAAGCAGCCCTGTCTCAGTCCCCTGCCTCTAGAGGGGGTATTGGACCAACACTTCTAGAAAACTTGGTCCTAGTGGGCAACTCATTTGAGGGACACAAATAAATCTTTGCCGACTTTCTGGAGAAACTTACGAGCGTTCACACCTAAGCCTCTTACAAGGTCAGCTGTTTAGCTACATATGAGCTTATGATCTAAATTCACAGAATAATGAAGAAATCAGCTGCGCGGGGAGACAATCAGCCAAAACAATCAATACCAGAATTAGATTACCAAGACCATTCATCAGATATTGGAATAATCAGATACAAGGCAGAAAGTATACATAAAACTGGAACTGAAACAAGGAACAAGGATGTTTTCACAGACTGGTATGATCTCTAAAGCATTTTTAAAGTACATGTCACTGATAAAGCTAAATACTCAAAACTTGTGTAATACAACAGATTAATCATTGAGAAGAGTGAAATTATGCTGTTTTGAAAACTATGGCATGTGAGATTTTCTGCGTAATTATAAAAGAAGATTTCTCTAAAAATACACATTATTTCAAAGACTTATTGGCTGTGAAATAAGTTAAGGGTAATTCAAATGGCTTGTCTGCAAAGAAAGGTGAGATGTAGGGAATCACCGAACGTCGAGGGGAAAATATGTCCATATATACATTGCTATAGGGTGAACTAAGCCTTAGGCCAGCAACAATGTAGAGGACCTGACACTTAGCAACTTACAAGTAAGCTGGAATCTTCAAAAGTTCAAATATTTATAAGTAAAAACATTTATTAAAATGAATAACCAAGTGTTTTAATTGACATCAGAAGATCAAACCAATAAACCCTGAGAACATGGAAAAAAGATAAATAAAGATATGAGCAGAACTTAATACAACAGAAAACGTATAAAATTGAGTTGATTTAGTAAGTCCAAAGAATATTTTTGAAAAGAGTTAAAAGACACACTTTGTTTAAGGAAAACAAAAACATAAGTAAAGAATATACAGAAAGAATCAGGACAATGTTATAGCAGAGAATATATGAAATGCAGTAAATTTGAATATTTCTGTAAAGGGGACCATTTCCTAGCTGCCAAAGTTTAACAAAACTGACACAAGATGAAATCATTTAAGGTCATCATGTCTGCCCTTGGCATTCTCAGAACGCCCTGGCCTCAGAATGCAGCATCTGTAGTCCATGGTAACCTGAGGAGAGTGGTCGGGGCTGAGGGAGGTTGGAACACTCCGCTCACTGAGGGAGTGGGTGTGGCCATCTCTTCTGTGACTGAACAAATGTCAGGGGAGCAAGGGGCCCAGGGCAGCGCCCTCAGAGCCCGGAAGGCCCAGTGGTGTGTCACAAGCATTTAGGACCAGGCCAAAGGGCCTCTTCTTTGTCTGCACAGCTGCCCAATCTCTCAGCTTTCCACTCCGACCGCCCTCTTACTTGAAGTGTGTGTGGAACCTGTCTGTGCAGTACACCTCGCTGCACAGCTAACCATAGGTCTGGGCATCGTAGCTTTCTGCCAGGTGAATGAAGTTTGCAGGCAGATGGGTACCTTGGACACACGCGGAGAGTCTCCTGCCCGGGCCACAGGCCGCCCAGTGCCCCTGCTCCAGATCAGGGGCCGCAAAGCTGCCCTGTCTGTGTCCCCTGCCTGTAGAGGGATTATTGGACCAACACTTCTAGAAAACGGGGTCCTTGTGGGCCACTCATTGGAGGGACACAAATACATCTTTGCCGACTTTCTGCTGAAACTTACGAGCATTCACACCTAAGCCTCTTACATAGTCAGCTGTTTAGCTAAACATGAGCTCATGATCTAAATTTACACAATAATGAAGAAATCAGCTACAAGGGGAGACAATCAACAAAAACAATCAATACCAGAATTAGATTCCCTAGGACATCCGTCAGAAATTGGAATAATCAGGTGCATGGCAGTAAATATACATAAAACTCTAACTGAAACAAGAAGAAGGATGTTTTCAAAGACTGATAGGATCTCTAAAACATTTTTAAAGTACATGTCATTGATAAAGCTATATACTCAAAGGTTGTGTAATACAACAGGTTAATCATTGAGAAGAGTATAATTATGCTGTTTTGAAATCTATGGCAGGTCAGATTTTCTGCCTAATTATATAAGAAGATTTCTCTAAAAAATACACATTATTTCAACGACTTATTGGCTGTGAAATAATTAAGGATATTTCAAATGGCTTGTCTGCAAGGAAAGGTGAGATGTAGGGTATCACAGAAAGTCGAGGGGAAAATATGTCAATATATACTTTGCTACACGTTGAACTAAGCCTTACGCCTGGAATAATGTAGAGGTCCTGACCCTTAGAAACTTACAATTAAGCTGGAATCTTTAAAGTTCAAATCTGTTTTTTTTTTGCTTTATAACATATTTAATCAGTTATACCTATACATATGTTCCCATATCTCCTCCCTTTTGTGTCTCCCTCCCACCCTCCCTATCCCATCCCTCCAGGCGGTCAAAAAGCAGCAAGCTGATCTCCCTGTGCTATGCGGCTTCTTCCCACTAGCTATCTACCTTACGTTTGGTAGTGTATATATGCCCATGCCTCTCTTTCACTTTGTTACAGCTCACCCTTCCCCCTCCCCATATCCTCAAGTCCATTCTCTAGTAGGTCTGTGTCTTTATTCCTGTCTTACCCCTATGTTCTTCATGACATTTTTTTTCTTAAATTCCATATATATGTGTCAGCATACAGTATTTCTCTTTCTCTTTCTGACTTACTTCACTCTGTATGGCAGACTCTAGGTCTATCCACCTCATTACAAATAGCTCAATTTCATTTCTTTTTATGGCTGAGTAATATTCCATTGTATATATGTGCCACATCTTCTTTACCCATTCATCCGATGATGGACACTTAGGTTGTTTCCATCTCCGGGCTATTGTAAATAAGGCTGCTATGAACATTTTGGTACATGTCTCTTTTTGAATTATGGTTTTCTCAGGGTATATGCCCAGTAGTGGGATTGCTGGGTCATATGGTAGTTCTATTTTTAGTTTTTTAAGGAACCTCCATACCGTTTTCCATAGTGGCTGTACCAATTCACACTCCCACCAGCAGTGCAAGAGTGTTCCCCTTTCTCCACACCCTCTCGAGCTTTTATTGTTTCTAGATTTCTTGATGATGGCCATTCTGACTGGTGCAAGAAGATATCTCATTGTAGTTTTGACTTTCATTTCTCTAATGATTAAAGAGGTTGAGCATTCTTTCATGTGTTTGTTGGCAGTCTGTGTATCTTCTTTGGAGAAATGCCTATTTAAGTCTTCTGCCCATTTTTGGATTGGGTTGTTTGTTTTTTTGCTATTGAGCTGCATGAGCTGTTTACAAATTTTGGAAATTAATCCTTTTTCAGTGGCTTCATTTGCAAATATTTTCTCCCATTCTGAGAGTTGTCTTTTGGTCTTGTTTATGGTTTCCTTTGCTGTGCAAAACCTTTGAAGTTTCATTAGAGCCCATTTGTTTATGTTTGTTTTTATTTCCATTTCTCTAGGAGGTGGGTCAAAAAGGATCATGCTGTGATTTATGTCATAGAGTGTTCTGCCTATGTTTTCCTCTAAGAGTTCGATAGTTTCTGGCCTTACATTTAGGTCTTTAATCCATTTTGAGCTTATTTTTGTGTATGGTGTTAGGAAATGATCTAATCTCATACTTTTACATGTCCCTGTCCAATTTTCCCAGCACCATTTATTGAAGAGACAGTCCTTTCTCCACTGTACATTCCTGCCTCCTTTATCAAAGATAAGTTGACCATATGTGCGTGGGTTCATATCTGGGCTTTCTATCCTGTTCCATTGATCTATATTTCTGTTTTTGTGCCAGTACCACACTGTCTTGATTACTGTGGCTTTGTAGTATAGTCTGAAGTCAGGGAGCTTGATACCTCCAGCTCCATTTTTCATTCTCAAGATTGCTTTCACTATTCGGGGTCTTTTGTTTTTCCAAACAAATTGTGAATTTTTTTGTTCTAGTTCTGTGAAAAATGCCAGTGGTAGTTTGATAGGGATTGCATTGAATCTGTAGATTGCTTTTGGTAGTAGAGTCATTTTCACAATATTGACTCTTCCAGTCCAGGAACATGGTATATCTCTCCATCTCTTTGTATCATCTTTAATTTCTTTCATGAGTGTCTTATAATTTTCTGCATACAGGTCTTTTGTCTCCTTAGGTAGGTTTATTCCTAGATATTTTATTCTTTTTGTTGCAATGGTAAATGGGAGTGTTTTCTTGATTTCACTTTCAGATTGTTCATCATTAGTGTACAGGCATGCCAGAGATTGCTGTGCATTAATTTTGTATCCTGCTACTCTACCAAATTCATTGATTAGTTCTAGTAGTTTTCTGGTAGCATCTTTAGGATTCTCTATATATAGTATCATGTCATCTGCAAACAGTGACAGCTTTACTTCTTCTTTTCCAATTTGGATTCCTTTTATTTCCTTTTCTTCTCTGATTGCTGTGGCTAAAACTTCCAAAACTAAGTTGAATAAGAGTGGTGAGAGTGGGCAGCCTTGACTTGTTCCTGATCTTAGTGGAAATTGTTTCAGTTTTCCACCATTGAGGACAATGTTGGCTGTGGGTTTGTCATATATGGCCTTTATTATGTTGAGGAAAGTTCCCTCTATGCCTACTTTCTGCAGGGTTTTTATCATAAATGGGTGTTGAATTTTGTCGAAAGCTTTCTCTGCATCTATTGAGATGATCATATAGTTTTTCTTCTTCAATTTGTTAATATGGTGTATCACATTAATTGATTTGTGTATATTGAAGAATCCTTGCATTCCTGAAATAAACCCCACTTGATCATGGTGTATGATCCTTTTAATGTGCTGCTGGACTCTGTTTGCTAGTATTTTGTTGAGGATTTTTGCATCTATGTTCATCAGTGATATTGGCCTGTAGATTTCTTTCTTTGAGACATCCTTGCCTGGTTTTGGTATCAAGGTGATGGTGGCCACGTAGAATGAGTTTGGGAGTGCTCCTCCCTCTGCTATATTTTGGAAGAGTTTGAGAAGGATAGGTGTTAGCTCTTCCCTAAATGCTTGATAGAATTCGCCTGTGAAGCCATCTGGTCATGGGCTTTTGTTTGTTGGAAGATTTTTAATCACAGTTTCAATTTCAGTGCTTGGGATTGGTGTATTCATATTTTCTATTTCATCCTGAGTCAGTCTTGGCAGGGTGTGCATTTCTAAGAGTTTGTCCATTTCTTCCAGGTTGTCCATTTTATTGGCATAGAGTTGCTTGTAGTAATCTCTCATGATCTTTTGTATTTCTGTAGTGTCAGTTGTTACTTCTCCTTTTTCATTTCTAATTCTATTGATTTGAGTCTTCTCCCTATTTTCTCGATGAGTCTGGCTAATGGTTTGTCAATTTTGTTTATCTTCTCAAAGAACCAGCTTTTAGTTTTATTGATCTTTGCTATTGTTTCCTTCAATTCTTTTTCATTTATTTCTGATCTGATCTTTATGATTTCTTTTCTTCTGCTAACTTTGGGGGATTTTTGTTCTTCTTTCTCTAATTGCTGTAGGTACAGGGTCAGTTTGTTTACTCGAGATGTTTCCTGTTTCTTAAGGTGGGATCGTATTGCTATATACTTCCCCCTTAGAACTGCTTTTGCTGCGTCCCATAGGTTTTGGGTCGTAGTGTCTCCATTGTCATTTGTTTCTAGGTATTATTTTTTATTTCCTCTATGATTTCTTCAGGGATCACTTCGTTATTGAGTAGTGTATTGTTTAGCCTCCATGTGTTTGTATTTTTTACAGATCTTTTCTTATAATTGATGTCTACTCTCACAGCATTGTGGTCGGAAAAGATACTTGATACAATTTCAATTTTCTTAAATTTACCAAGGCTTGATTTGTGACCCAAGATATGATCTATCCTGGAGAATGTTCCATGAGTACTTGGGAAAAATGTGTATTCTGTTGTTTTTGGATGGAATGTCCTATAAATATCCATTAAGTCCATCTTGTTTAATATAGCATTTAAAGCTTGTGTTTCCTTATTTATTTTCATTTTGGATGATCTGTCCATTGGTGAAAGTGGGGTGTTAAAGTCCCCTACTATGAGTGTGTTACTGTCGATTTCCCCTTTTATGGCTGTTAGTATTTGCCTTATGTATTGAGGTGCTCCTATGTTGGGTGCATAATTATTTACAATTGTTATATCTTCTTCCTGGATCGATCCCTTGATTATTATGTAGTGTCCTTCTTTGTCTCTTCTAGTAGTCTTTCTTTTAAAGTCTATTTTGTCTGATATGAGAATTGCTACTCCAGCTTTCTTTTGATTTCCATTTGCATGGAATATCTTTTCCATCCCCTTTCTTTCAATGTGTATGTGTCTCTAAGTCTGAAATGGGTCTCTTGTAGACAGCATATAAATGTGTCTTGTTTTTGTATCCATTCAGCCAACCTGTCTCTTTTGGTGGGAGCATTTAGTCCATTTACATTTAAGGTAATTATTGGTATGTATGTTCCTATTCCCATTTCCTTAATTGCTTTGGGTTCGTTATTGTAGGTATTTTCCTTTTGTTGTGTTTCTTGCTTAGAGAAGTTCCTTTAGCATTTGTTGTAAAGCTGGTTTGGTGGTGCTGAACTCTCTCAGCTTTTGCTTGTCTGTAAAGGTTTTAATTTCTCCATCAAATCTGAATGAGATCCTTGCTGGGTAGAGTAATCTTGGTTGCAGGTTTCTCTCCTTCATCACTTTAATTATGTCCTGCCACTCCCTTCTTGCTTGTAGAATTTCTGCTGAGAGATCAGCTGTTAACCTGATGGCGATTCCCTTGTGTGTTATTTGTTGTTTTTCCCTTGTGGCTTTTATTATGATTTCTTTGTGTTTAATTTTTGACAGTTTGATTAATATGTGTCTTGGCATATTTTTCCTTGGATTTATTCTGTATCGCACTCTCTGTGTCTCCTGGACTTGATTAACTATTTCCTTTCCCATATTAGGGAAGTTTTCAACTATAATCTCTTCAAATATTTTCTCAGTCCCTTTCTTTTTCTCTTCTTCTTCTGGAACCCCTATAATTCGAATGTTGGTGCGTTTAGTGTTGTCCCAGAGGTCTCTGAGACTGTCCTCTATTCTTTTCATTCTTTTTTCTTTATTTTGCTCTGCAGCAGTTATTTCCACTATTTTATCTTCCTCCTCACTTATCCGTTCTTCTCCCTCAGTTATTCTGCTATTGATCCCATCTAGAGTACTTTTCATTTCATTTATTGTGTTTTTAATCGATGCTTGATTCATCTTTAGTTCTTCTAGGTCCTTGTTAACTGTTTCTTGCATTTTGTCTATTCTATTTCCAAGATTTTGGATCTTGGAATTAGAATCTTGGATCAGCTTTACTATCATTATTCTGAATTCTTTTTCAGGTAGACTGCCTATTACCTCTTCATTTGTTAGGTCTGGTAGGTTTTTATCTTGCTCCTTCACCTGCTGTGTGTTTTTCTGTCTTCTCATTTTGCTTATGTTACTGTGTGTGGGGTCTCCTTTTTGCAGGCTGCAGGTTCGTAGTTCCCATTGTTTTTGGTGTCTGTCCCCAGTGGCTAAGGTTGTTTCAGTAGGTTGTGTAGGCTTCCTGGTGTGGGTGGACTAGTGCCTGTGTTCTGGTGGTTGAGTCTCAATCTTGTCTTTCTGGTGGATAGGTCCACTTCTGATGGTGTGTTTTATGGTGCCTTTGGCTTATTATGTTTTTAGGCATCCTCTCTGCTAATGGGTGGTGTTGTGTTCCTGTCTTGCTAGTTGCTTGGCATAGGGTGACCAGCACTGTAGCTTGCTGGTCGTTGACTGATGCTGGGTGCTGGTGTTCAGATGGAGATCTCTGGGAGATTTTTGCCACATGATATTATGTGGAGCTGGGAGGTCTCTTGTGGACCCGTGTCCTGAAGTTGGCTCTCCCACTTCAGAGGCACAGCACTGACTCCTGGCTGCAGCACCAAGAGCCTTTCATCTACCCGGCTCAGAATTAAAGGGAGAAAAAGTAGAAAGAAAGAATTAGTAGAAGAAAGAAAGCGAGAGAGAAAGAAAGGAAGAAGGATAGAAAGGAAGGAAGGAAGAAAGAAAGAAAGAAAGAAAAAAAGAAAGGAGAGAGGGAGGGAGGAAGGATGGAAAGAAAGAAAGAAAGGAGGGAGGGAGGGAGGGAGGGAGGAAAGAAAGAAATAGTGAAAGGAACAATGGAGGAAAGAAGGAAAGAAAAAGAAAGAGTGAAAGGAACAATGGAGGAAGGACGGAAAGAAATAGAAAGAGTGCAAGGAAGAAGGGAGGGAGGGAGGGAGGGAGGAAGGAAAGAAAGAAAGAAGGAAAGAGAGAAGGAAAGAAAGACAGGAGGGAAGGACGGAGGGAGGAAGGGAAGGTATGAAAAAAAATCAGGTAAAGTAAAATAGAATAATGTATAAAATATAGTAGCATTATTAAAATTAAAATGTAATTATTGAAAAAAAAACGGACAGATAGAACCCTGGGACATATGGTGGAAGCCAAGCTATACAGAGAAAATCTCACACAGAAGCATACACATACAAATTCACAAAAAGAGAACAGGGAAAAAAAATCGAAAATCTTGCTCTCAAAGTCCACTTCCTCAATTTGGGATAATTCGTTGTAAAAAGAGGAAAAGGGGAAAAAGTCTGAAATCTAGCTCTCAAAGTCCACATCCTTAATTTGGGATAGTTTGTTGTAAAAAGAGGGAAAGTGGAAAAAGTCTTAAATCTTGCCCTCAAAGTCCACCTCTTCAATTTGGGATGATTCTCTGTCCATTCATGCACTCCACAGACACAGGGCACATCAAGTGGACCGTGGAGCTTTAATCCGCTGACTCCGAGGCTGCACAGAGAGATTTCCCTGTCTCTTCTCTGCTCTCACAGCTCCCCAGTCTCAGCCTTGGACCTGGCCCCGCCTCTGCACGTAGGTCACCGAAGGGCGTCCGTGCTTCACTCAGACAGGATGGGTTTAAAGGAGCCGCTGATTCGGGGGCTCTGGCTCACTCAGGCAGAAGGGAGGGAGGGGCACGCAGTGCGGGTCGGGCCTGCGGCAGCAGAGGCTGGCGTGATGTTGCAGCAGCCCAAGGTGGCTCCGTGCACTTTCCTGGGGAAGCCTACCCAGGGTCCCGGGACCCCAGCAGTGGCGGGCTGCACAGCCTCCCCAGAAGGCGGGGTGGACAGTGACGTGCGCTCGCACACAGGCCTTGTGGCAGCAGCAGCAGGAACTCCAGCATCCCACGCCCATCTCCGGTGTCTGTGCCTTTAGCCATGGCTCGCGTCTGTCTCTGGAGCTTCTTTAAGCAGCGCTCTTAATGCCCTCTCCTTGCGCACCAGGAAACGCAGCTCGAGACTTTTTCCGCAGACTCCCTCCGCGTTAGCCATGGTGCACTAACCCCTTCAGGCTCTCTTCCTGCCACCAGCCCCAGTCCTCTCCCTGTGCTCCGACTGAAACCCGATACCCGAGCCTCAGCTCCCAGCCCCACCCTCCCCGGCGGCCGAGCAGACAAGCCTCTCGGGCTGGTGTGTGCCTGAGGGCACCGATCCTCTGTGCCAGAATCTCTCCGCTTTGCCCTCCACACCCCTGTTGCTGTGATCTCCTCCGCTACTCTGAAGCTTTCCCCCTCCGCCACCCGCAGTCTCCGCCCGTGAAGGGCCTTCTAGTGTGTGGAACCTTTCCTCCTTCACGGCTCCCTCCCACTGGTGCAGGTCCCTTCCCTATCCTTTTGTTTCTGTTTATTCTTTTTTTCTTTTGCCCTACCCAGGTATGTGGGGAGTTTCTTGCCTTTTGGGGGGTCTGAGGTCTTCTGTCATCGTTCAGTAGGTGTTCTGTAGGAGTTGTTCCACGTGTAGATGAATTTCTGATGTATCTGTGGGGAGGAAGGTGATCTCCGTGTCTTACTCTTCCACCATCTTCCTCCCTGTTGCTGCTTTTTGTTTCTTAGCCCTAGACACTTTTTTAAAGGGCTCGCCTGATTAGGTCAGGCCCACCCAGGGTAATCTCCCTTTCAACTAACTCAAAGTCAACTGATTTTGCGTCCTTAATTACATCTGCAAAGCTCCTTCATTTTGGCCATATAGCATAACCTAACCACATCACTGATATCCCATCATATTCACAAGCCAGGAGGCCAAGGGGATCCCCTCAAAGCGAGATTATACAGGATATGCACACCAGGAGGGAGGAATCTTAAATTCTGTTTGCCACACTTCCTCTATGATTCATTCCCTTTACCTCCAACTGGCACTTCAGCTGGTTGACATTCTATGCCTGCTAAGGGACCCAAACCTTCATGCCTAGGGAATACTGGTCCCTGATGGTCCTGCCTGATTAAGGTTACAGGGGTCTTCCATGAACTTTGACCACTGGGCATGGCATCACTAGGAGGTGCCCCAAGTACCCAGGGATTACCCCCACATACATAGCTTCTCACACCACTTGCTTTCCGCTGCCTCACCCACATCAGGATTAATCACAAAGCCCTGTCCCTCCTGAGCCTCTGTGCTTGCTGTTCATTCCACCTGGAATGTCCTACCTCCTGCCTCACCCATCCTCAAGGCTCTGCAGAGCTCCCTGTTACATGGAGACTCCCTTGCCTTCCCTCTGGCCACCCTACCCACCAGGCTCATCACCAGCGACACAGGTCACCTTCTGCTTGGTTTCAGAGGCCCTTGTTTCCTGCACGTCTCCTGAGAAGGCTCAGTCCAGGCCCAGAAATCCTGGGGCCCAGAGTGGCCCAAACTGCAGAAAATGAAAGAGAGGGGGTGTTCAGGAAATCCTGGCAGTGACTGAGGCAGTCCTTCAAGATGCTGAGGGCAGGAGGCAGAGAAGGAGGGTGCACTATTGCTCAAGACTTCCCCCCCATCCTGATGTCCAGTCACCTCCAGAAGTGCTGTGCAATATCCTACCCACACTTGGACTAAAGGGACAAGCTCTGCCCTGCAGGCTGTGTCAGGAACCTCTGGATGTGGACAGAGGGTTTGGAGAAGGATTTGCGGGGTGAAGCCGACCCCCTCCTAGGATCAGGGACTTTCAGAAGCTGAGTCATCAGGCTTCTTGCTCATTTCCAGGCTCCTTTCTGGAATAAGAGAGCCCAGGCTCCTCAGACCAGAGCCCCACTTCCACAGGCAACACAATCTATTTTTCTCTAGACACTATATGCCCTCTGCAGGCCCCATGAGGTTGGAGCACAGGACAGGGGACTCGCATCCCCTTTCCCTGTGCACTGGATGCCCCCTGCAGGCCTTGTGAGGTTGAGAGCCACAATGGGATGGATTAAACAGAACACACATATACACACAAGCACAAAAGTGGGGACACCCTTACCCACTTACATACGTCCATACCCACACACACATACACAGGCATATAATCAATCACACAGCCAATCACGCGCATCTACCAAGGACAAACCACAGATAGTTAAGCATATAATCACAGTACGGACACAAGGGGACATATAGACACACATACACAATTACACACAAACCGTCATGGGCACACAGACACAAAGACACATATGGACACAATCCTTCCTCCCAGAGAAGAGTATTTGTTTGGAATAAATAGGTTAAAAAGCCACCTGGGGAACAGGGTAATATCATCAATGGTGGACTTGATAAAAGAAGGTACCTAAACTGCCTCTCAGTCTAATGGGGCCTGTTGACTAGAGAGCCTTTTGTTTTGCTGGGCACTGGAGTGGTTACAGTTGTGGAACAGTATGGACAAGAGTTGGGGTAGAGCTACTGAGAAGAGAATTTTGGAGTTTGCAAGAGCTTAATCTATATAACTTGTATGAAAGCACATTCTTAGAAGTTGGGCTCCTGAACTCAGAAAGCCAGATTGAACTCTCCTCACTGTATCCCAGGACACCCTAAAAAGAGAGAGGCCTCCTGATACTGGTAATATATGGGAGGTGATGAATGAGAAAAGGGGATGGACCTAACCACCACTGAATGCACCCACTGTGTGTCAGGCACATGAACCACCTCACAAGATACATATTATTCCCATTTTACAGATCCTGTTCCCTCGACTGTCCAGGGTTCTAAAACCGGATTCAAATACAAGAGTTTGAGTATAAAAATCCCGTTGTTTCCACTACATTAGTAATGGCAAATGCAAGGAATATACGTTTCCATTCCCTACTCATGTTCCCAACAATGACAGAACGTATGTGTTTTCCCCACTGATCCAGATCAGTGATTGGCAAACTATGGCCCAGCCAGCCTGTTGCCTGTTTTTGTAAATGAAACTTTATTCGAATGTAGCCATGCCTGTTCATTTACCTATTGTCTATGGCTGCTTTGGGGCTACAACAGCAAAGCTTACAAGTGACTACAGAGACAGTATGGCCTGCAAAACCTTATTTCCTAGCTGAACCTTTAACAAAAAAGTTTGCTAATCTCTGATCCAAACCCAGCCTCAAATTGGAGTTGGCAAGTCTTATTGCCTTTGGTGCCTTGGCATTGAAGGATAGTCAGATAAATAAATAACTGGGATGGATGGATAGATGGATGGACTGAACCAACAGATGGACAGACATATATGGGTAATATGTCAGAGTTTTGCCCCAAATATGTACCAATGTTCTGCCATTTATAAGCGGTGAAACATGGGGTAAATTAATCTTTCTGGATATTAGTTTCCTCATCTGTAAAATGGGGATAATAATACAATGATCATTATCTAGGGCTCTTTCTATTGTGAGTGAAAAAAACCCAAGTTAAAGTAGCTTAAGCAAAAAGTTAAATTTGTCATATCACATAACTAGATTAAGATTTGGTCTACTTCAGCACTGGTTGGATTCAGGGAATCAAATTATGTTATCTCCATCTTTTAACTTGACTTCTCTCTAATTTTTTTTTTTTTGTGTGTGGCAAGCAGGCCTCTCACAGCTGTGGCCTCTCCCGTTGTGGCGCACAGGCTCTGGACGCCCAGGCTCAGTGGCCGGGGCTCATGGTCACAGCTGCTCTGCGGCATGTGGGATCTTCCCGGACCGGGGCACGAACCCACGTCCCCTGCATCGTCAGGTGGACTCTCAACCACTGCACCACCAGGGAAGCCCCGAATTATCTCTATTGTTTTTATGTGGAGACTTCATTCCGGTTATAGACAGGTGATCTTCTAGCAGAAGAAAATATGACCACTGGAAGCCTCAAATCCACATTTGTATAGTGAGTGATCCAAAACGCAGGACCTCTTTCTCCTAACATAAAAGCTCATGAAAAGCTTTGAACTGTACTTGTGACACATACTCAGTTCTTCAATATATTACAGTGCCCAGGGAATGGAGTACTCTGATCAGATCACTATAGTGAACATAACCACAAAGACCACGTGAAGTGAGAGAGAACTTCCCTAAAGGAAGCAGAAAACGGAGTATAAAAAAGTGTCTGCATGAACAAAAACATCACTCACAGCATTCTACTTCATATATTTGTCATGAGAAAATGATTTTAGAGCTCTTAGCATGGTGCATGGCACTTAAGTATCGACAAATGTTCATTATTACCGTAACTGATAAATAGATGAATGGATGCATTAAATACACAGCTAATGGTTAAACATACAGATGAATAAATGAAGAGAAAGATGTGAAAACACAGATGAAAGTAAAGATGGGAGAATGGACCAATGAAGAGACCAAGATGGGGAGACATATGGACACATAGATGGACGGATCGATCAATTGATAAATGGATGGATGGATGATGGAAAGATAAGGCAGAAAAAAAGGGGTCACAGTTAACTTTGTCACATCATATGCTCTAGGGCTGGGAACGGGAAAGGGACAGCACTCTACAATTGGTGGCTCCTGAGAGGTCTCCTCCTCTGGTCTCTGTCTCTTGGGTCCCTCTCATCAGGTGGGGGAAACACTTGCTCCCCTCCCTCATCTCTAGTTTCCTTGTGTCCCTGGGAGCTCAACAGCCCCTGTCCTCGGAAATCCCCTTTCAATTCCCAGGATAGGGAAGGCATGGCAGAAGGGGCTGTTCTAAGCTGGGTTCCCCTCATGCTGTCGATAATTCTCTGACTCAGCTTGGGGCACAGGAAAATAATGGGGGAGAGGGACAGTACTGGCTGGGCCAGGAGGGGGAAGCCCTAGAGTCCTGAGATGTGAGATATGGGAACTGGACCTGCTTCCAAAGAACTTTCCCTTTAGCCCTGCTTGTCAAAGAGAGGAGTAGGCCTCAGATGAGGGATGTGTAGTCACTGTGATAGGCCTATGGAGACCTGGGAGGAGATCTTCCCCAGTCTTACCCTGCTACTTGCCATTGTCCTCAGGTAATCTGGGGGACCAGCTGGGTCCCATCTTTCCCACTCCAGTAGTCTTAGGACCACAGAGAAGAGGTGGGAGTAAGGAGAAACCTGGGAAAGAGGGAGCCCCCGCAACCATATGTCTCTGACCTCTAATCCTGAACCAAGCTCTGACCCCTAGCCTTAAAACTCATGTTCAAATGCCTTCAAGGGGACAACACTGCAAACCTTCCCCTAACAGAGACAATGCAACCCACTTCCCTTGTCCAAAATGTTGAGTGCTGAGGTTCTCAGAGCTAAAGACAAAGAGTGGGAAATGGGGACAGGGAGGCTACTAAGGAGTTATGAAAGGGAGAAAAGGTTCCAGATAGATGGAGACAGTGGGGAGTGCACTCAGTGGAAAGGTATTCTGCTACCAACCCGTGTACTGCAATTCAATTCAGACACTGACTACCCAGAACTAGTGTTAGACTCCACAGGTTTAAGGGCACAGTCCCAACAAGACTGCCTCCACTAGAACTGCCAGTCACAAGTGGGGTCCTCAGGACACCTGCATTTCTGCCTAACTAGCTACAAGTCCAGAGGTCTTCAAACCCCCCTCAGGTCCAACGGTTCACTAGAATGACTCACACAACTCGGAAGTGCTCTCCTGACAACTAGTTTTTTATAAAGTACATATATCAGGAACATCCAAATGAAAAGACACACAAGGAGGGTCTCAGTGCAGAGCTCCCATGCTCTCTCCCCATGGAGACACAAAGGGCATGTCACCCTCCCAGTACATCAATATGTTCACCAACCAGGAAGTTCCATGAGCTTTGGTGTACAGAGCTTTTACTGAGATTTCATACATAGGCAGAAATGAATTGTTGGCAACATGACTCGATCTCCTCTGACGGATTGGCTCAAAACCCCAATTCTGCAATGATATGGTTGGTCTTTCTGCTGACCAGGCCTCAGCCCAAGTCACCTCATCTCTTAGCATCAACTCAGGTGTGAGCCGAGGGACTCGTAAATAACAAAGACACTCGTATTACTTGAGGTATTCCAAAGATTTAGAGCCTCCCTCTCAGGAACCAGGGACAAAAGCCAAATTGTGTAGTATACAACAGACAGAGCCCTGCATCTGAGTGAAGGGATGTGAATTACTGAAGCCCTGGGGACCAGGCCTCCTCTTCCCGTGCACCAGACTTGACCCAGCTGCAGCAGGGCAGGAGTGTCACTGTGAGTGTGAGTGTAAGTGAGGGTGAGTGCGGTGGAAGCACAGCTTCTCCATGCCCAGACTGCAATGCTTCCCACTGGCATCCGTGGATCTGTCTGTCACCTGTCTGTATGTAGCCCAGGCAGGGGAAGATAGGTATGAGAGGGGAAAAGAGTGTGGAATGGTGGGAAGAGGATAGGTGAATCCATTCTCCACACTTCAGCCTGAGGGGACTTTTATTTCACTCATTTCTGGTCATTCTCTCCCATACCGTCCAGCCACAAGGCTCCCTTCCCCCCTCCCCAGACCAAATAGGGCAGCTATTTCCAACCTCCCACACTGGGTTAATTGCTCTTTCTTGGCTTTGCCAAAGCACCCTCCACGGCCCCCAGCCAGTCAGCTTCATCTATTGTAGTGATCTTATTGTCTCTTTTGATTCCCCTGCCCTGTCCAACCCAGATGACAAGCTCTCTGAGGGAAGAGTCTGTGCCTGTCTTCTCTGCTGTATCCTCATGCCCAAGCACATCACCCGGCACCTAGTAGTCACTCGATAAATATTTGTTGATTAGTGACTGCAGGAACAGAAATCACATGAAAGGAGGTCTCAGCTCAGAGAGGAAGGGCTGTGACCCTCTAACCATGAAGTGACTGGGCCAAGGCCACTCAGCCAACAAGTGTTCCCATAGCCTGGCCTGTCTAGACTGGGCCCTCTCTGGAGCCCTATTCCTCCTCTGCCCAGAATCGTACAAACAGAATGGGGCAGACAAGAAAGGTAATTGTCGGAGCAGAAGCCAGGAAGACAGAGAGGAGAGGGGATTGGCAAAACAGTACTGGACAGCGTCCCAAAGCTCTTTTCTTGCTGCCTGGTGCTGAGGTCTCCGTCTTCCCAGGGTGCAGCTCTGAAATCTGACTCCACCCTTATAAAAGAGGGTCCGTGCCCTGCCTCTTTGTAACAAACCCTAACTCCACCTCTTTATTGATAGGCTCTGGCTCCACCTTCTGGACTACCCCTCCTCTGAAGAAATGCCCTGGCTCCGCCCCTTCCTGGTAATAGGTAAGCCCCACCCCTAGTGCATGATGCTGTCTTTGTGACCTAATGCACCGGCGTGTTTCCAGGGTGGAGCCAGAGAGGGTGGGCATTTAGGCTGTGCCTAACCCTCAACCCCCATCCGGGTGACCACAATCCCCAAAAATCCTCACGCGGGACCCCAAATATCCCAGCCCCATGACCTCGAAGGCCTTTGGCTCTAACCTCCTAAATGCCCCATGCCCCCGAGGGGCCCTACCACCCAATCCCTTAACGACTAGTGCCTCCCAAATCTTCAATCCAACCCTGTCCCAATGTGGCAACTGAGTCTTCCCGGGGGCACCTGTCTCATATTATCTGAGAACAATTCAGACTGGTCCAGAGAATGACAGAGAAGGGGATCCTCCCAAGGATTTGGGGAATCCTTGATCCAATCATGCCGCTCACCAGGAGACGTTGGGAACCCAGGACATGTCGGGATTGAGGAGATACAAGGTGATGCAGGAAGCTGAGGAGGAGGAGGAGGAGGAGGCGTGAGTGGAGGCGGGGTTCTGCGGAAGAGGAACATAGCCGCTCCCGGTTGGTGGGGAAGGGGCGGGGAGGGCGCGAGTTCTCTGGGGCGGGAGAAGCGGGAGGGGAGGGGCCTCTTAGGGGGCGTGGATTGGAGGAACCGCCTCTAAAAACCGCCTGTAAAGCGCCTGTAAACCGCCTCTAACCGCCTCTAACCGCCTTTAAAAGGGCTGAGCCTCTAAAGACCGCCTGTAAACCGCCTGTAAACCGCCTCTAACCGCCTCTTAAAGGGCGGAGCCTTCCACGAGAGGGTAGAAGCGTCCAAGGGGCGGAGTCAGTGGGGTCAGCCCCGCCCCGCCCCGCCCTGCTCTGCCTTCTCTTTCCAGGATCTGCAGGGGTTGTTTCTACTTTTTCCCCTGGCTGCACATGTGGTGGAGGGAGCGGAGGCGAAGGGCTTGGGATACCGCGCAGCCGCCCAGGGCATGGACGAGGCTCAGTCCGGGAGAACAGGTCGCGCGGAAGCCGGGAGCCCCCGCCCCGCCTCATGCCTGTGTCGGGTCCCCACACAGCTCAGCGCACCCTCGGGAGCAGAAGCTGGAGCTTCTGCGGGGCCTGATGAGCTGTTTGTCAAGCGGACTGGGCACTGCTCTCCAGGGCTCCGGTCGCAACATCCCCCACCGCACCCCTGCTGCCGCTGCCTAGCCAGCTGGTGAGTTAAAGATTTAAACCGAAGCCACCGTCCTGCCCTCCTGATTCTGCCGCTGCCGCTGCCATTCGGGTTGGGAGCCATTCTCCATGCCGGCTGTTTCCATATCGACAGGGCCTCTCTCCCTGATAAGGTGTCCATCCGTGTCCAGGCTCCCATTATTCCTAAGGGCCCCTCATCAGAGTCAGGCCTCCCCTTACTACCAGTGATTGCCTTCCACCACCTAAGCCCCCCGCCCCACCACACACACACTCGTCTCTGTGAGTGGCCTGTATGGAGGGAGCTAAATAATCCTGGCTTTATCTTCCTCCCAGCCTTGTCCCCACGTCCATAAATCCTCACAATCCCAGCACTCTGCTGCCACCTTCCTCCTAGACAGGACTTTGCCTGGTGCCTGAAGCATCTCCTCCTCCTGGGAGTGGATCAAAAATATTTCAAGCCCATAGTTGTAGGAAGTAGGCTGTGAGAGGAGGGAAAGACTCCTAGAAGCTGCCACCCTTGGCCTGCCATAGGGGAATGACTGAGAACTGTTGGAGGTCTTTCCTACAGTTAACACCCCAGGTTCTGGCTCTTTCAGTTGGATCCCGAGTTGAAAGATACTTGGCATCAGGGACTTCCCTGATGGTCCAGTGGATAAGACTCCATGCTCCCACTGCAGGGGGTATGTGTTCTATCCCTGGCTGGGGAATTAAGATACCGCATGCCACATGGCGCAGCCAAAATAAAATTAAAATGTTACTTAGATACTTGGCATCAACCCCCCGAAGTGTAACCTCCCTAGGAGAACCCCAGGGCCACTGCTCCCTACCATTCCTTTCTGTCTTGTCACCGAGTTGGGCTGAAATCGACTAGCTACTGAAGTGATGAAGGGTCAGGGACTCCTAGTGGGTCTGCTTTCAGTTAGGGACTGGCCCCAGCACCAGGGAGGGCGCCACAGAATTAAGTTAAAGGGGCATCACTCTACGATTGGTGTCTCCTGAGAGGTCTCCTCCTCTGATCTCTGTCTCTTGGATCCCTCTCATCAGGTGTGGGAAACACTTGCTCCCCTCCCTCATCTCTAGTTTCCTTGGGTCCCTGGGAGCTCACGAGACCCTCTCCTCAGAAATCCCCTCTCAATTCCCAGGATAGGGAAGGCATGGCAGAAGGGGTTGTTCTAAGCCAGGTTCCCCTCATGCTATCGATAATTCTCTGACTCAGTTTGTGGCACAGGAAAATAATGGGGGAGTGGGACAGTACTGGCTGGGCCAGCAGAGTGAAGCCCTAGAGTCCTGAAATGGGTGATATGGAGATGGACCTGCTTCCAAAGAACTTTCCCTTTAGCCCTGCTTGTCAAAGAGAGGAGTAGGTCTCAGATGAGGGTTATGCAGTCACTGTGATAGGCCTATGGAGACCTTGGTGAGATCTTCCCCAGTCTTACCATGCTACTTGCCATTGTCCTCAGGGAATCTGGGGGACCAGCTTTGTCCTATCTTTCCCACTCGAGTAGACTTAGGACCACAGAGAAGAGGTGGGAGTAAGGGAAAGAGGAAGCCCCCCAACCATATTGCTCTGACCTCTAATCCTGAACCAAGCACTGAGCCCTAGCCCTAGCCTTAAACCTCATGTTCCTGGAGCATTGGGATGAAAAGGGCATGGATCATTGTGATGACAAGTTTCATGTAGCATTTTGATGAAAAGAGACCCGGATCATTGTGTTGTCAGGGGTCATGGAGTGTTGTGATGACGGGTTCATGGAGCATTGTGATGAGAATATCATGGAGCATTGGGTTGAAAATATTCATGGAGTATTGTTATGACAGTGGTCATGGAGCATTGTGATGACAAGGGAAAGGAGCATTGTGATGACAAGGTCCTGGAGCATAGTGATGAGAAAACCATGGAGCCTTGTGAAGAAAAGTCTCATGGAGCATTCTGATGAAAATGGGCATGGAACATTTTGATTACCGGGGTCTAGGAGCATTGTGATGACAAGGGCATGGAGCATTGTGATGAGAAGGCCACGGAGCATTCTGATGACATGTGTCATGGAGATTCGTGATGGCAAATGCATATAGCATTGTGATTACAGGTCTCTTGTAGCATTGAGGTGAAAAGGGCATGGATCATTGTGATGAAAAACACATGAAGCCTTGTCATGACAGTGTTCAAGAAGCTTACTGACGACAAGTGTCAGGGAGCATTGTGATGACAAGAGTACTGAGCATTGTGATGACAAAGGACATGGGCCATTGTGATGAGAAGACCATGGATAATTGTGATGACGAGCGTCATGGGGCGTTGTGATGAAAAGTGTTATGGAACATTGTGACCACAAGGGTTTGGAGCATTGTGATGACAGAGGTCATGGAGCATTTTGATTTCATTGTGATGACAATAGCATGAAGCATTATGATGATGGATATGGTGCACTGTGATGACAGGGTTCATGGATCATTGAGATGAAAAGGGGCATGGAGCATTGTGATTAGAGGGGTCTTGGTGCATTGTGATGACAAGGGCATGGAGCATTGTGATGAGAAGGCCATGGAGCATTCTGATGACATCCGTCTTGGAGTTGAGTGATGAGAAGGGCATGGAGCATTGTGACTACAGGGTTCTTGGAGCATGGTGAATACAAGGGTCATGGAGCCTTGTGATGACAAGGCCATGGAACATTGTGATGACAGGGGTCATGGAGCATTGTGATGATAAGGGCATGGAGCATAGGTCTGACAAGTTTCATGGAGTATTGTGATGACAGTGGGCATGGTGCATTGTGATGTAAAGGGCATGGAGCATTGTGATGACAAGATCATGAAGTATTGTGAAGACAGGTGTCAGGGAGCATTGTGATGACATATGTCATGGTCCATTATGAGGACAATGGCATGTAGCAATGTGATGCCAAGTGTCATGTAGGATTGTGATGACAAACTTAATGAAGCATTGTGATTTCAAGGGCTTGGAGCATTGTGATGACAAGGGTCATGGAACATTGTGATGACAAGGGCATGGAGCATTGTGATGACAAGGGCCATTGAGAATTTTGATCACACTTTTGTGAAGCATTGTGATGACAAGCGCATGGAGCTTGCTATGACAGCCATCATGGAGCATTGTGATGACAATTGCATGGAGAATTGTGATGACAAGAGCATGTAACATTGTGATGAGAAATGTCATGGAGCATTGTGATGACAAGGACGTGGAGAATTGTGATGACAATGGACATGGAACATTGTGCTGATCAGGGCCTGGAGCATTGTGATGGCAAGACCGTGGAGCATTGTGATGAGAAGGCCATGGATAATTGTGATGATGAGCATCATGGAGAACTGTAATGACAATGGGCATGGAGCATTGTGATGACAGGGGTCATGGAGCATTGTTATGACAGGGGTCATGGAGCATTGTGATGACAAGGGTCATGTAGCATTGTGATGCCAATCTTGTGGAGTATTGTGATGACAATGGCATGGAGCATTGTGATGAAAGGGGCATGGAGCATTGTGATGAAAAAGGCATGGAGCCTTTTCATGGCAGGTGTCATGGAGCATTCTGCGACAAGTGTCAGGGAGCATTGTGATGAAAAGTGTATTGAGCATTGTGATGACAAACGTCATGGAGCATTGTGATGAAAGTCATCATGGAGCATTGTGATGACAAGTGTTATGGAACATTGCGATCACAAGCGTTTGGAGCATTGTGATGACAGAAGTCATGGATCATTTTGATTTCAGGGAGCATGGAACATTGTGATGACAAGGGCATGAAGCAATGTGGTCCCCAGGTTCAGGGAGGATTGTGATGACAAGCGCATGAAGCATAGTGATGACAAGGTCATGTAGCATTTTGCTGACAAAGGCATGGAGCATTGTGCTGACAAGGGCCATGGAGCAATGTGATGACCAGCGTCACAGAGCATTTTGTTTACAGGCGTCATGGAGCTTTGGGATGACAAGGGGATGGATCATTGTGATGACAAGGGTCATGGAGCATTTTGCTGACAAGAGTCCCGGATCACTCTGTTGTCAGGGGTCATGGAGTGTTGTGATGACAGTGGTCATGGAGCATTGTGATGACAGGGGTAATGGAGCATAGTGATGACAAGGGAATGGAGCATTGTGATGACAAGGTCCTGGAGCATTGTGATGAGAAGACCATGGAGCCTTGTGATGACAAGGCTCATAGAGCATTCTGAAGAAAATGGGCATGGAGAATTTTGATTACAGGGGTCATGGAGCATGGTGATGAAAAGGACATGGAGCATTGTGATGAGAAGGCCATGGAGCATTCTGATGACATTAGTCATGGAACTTTGTGATGACAAGGCCGTGGAAAATTGTGATGGCAGTGGTCATGGAGCATTGTTATGACAGGGGTAATGGAGCATCGTGATGACAAGGGCATGGAGCATAGTTCTGAAAATTTTCATGGATTATTGTGCTGAGAGTCGGCATGGTGCATTGTGATGACTAGGGCACGGAACATTGTGATACATGTGTCACGGAGGATTGTAATGACAAGGGCGTGGGGCATTGTGATGAGCAGGTCATCGAACACTGTGATGACAAGCGTCATGGAGCTTTGTGATGACAAGGGGATGGAGCAATATGATGAGAGGGTTCATGGAGCATTGTGATGACAATGGCATGGAGCATTGTGATGCCAAGGGTCATGGAGTTTGTGATGACAAAGATCATGGAGCATTTTGATGAGAAGGTCGTGGTGCAATGTGATGAGAATGGCAGGGAGCATTGTGATGACAGGGTCATGGAGCAATTTGATGAAAAGTGTCATGGAACATGTTGATGACAGTGGTTATGTAACATTGTGATGAAAAGGGTCATGGAGCCTTTGATGACAGGGGTTATGGAACATTTTGATGTCAGGGGTCATGGAGCATTGTGATGATAAGGGCATGTATCATTCTGATGAGAGGGGTCATGGAACATTGTGATGACAGAGGTGAGGGAGTATTGTGATGACTAGTGATGGAACATTGTGGTATCAGTTGTGAGAGAGCATTTTGATGAGAAGTGCATGGAGCATTGTGATGAAAAGATTTATGGAGCATTGTGGTGACAAGGTTGTGGAGCATTGTGATGACTAGCGCATGGCACATTGTGATGACATGGGTCAAGGAACATTGTGCTGACAAGCGCATGGAACATTGTGATGACAAGGGTCATGGAGCATTGTACTGACAAAAGAATGGAGCATTGTGATGACAAGAGCCTGAAGCAATGTGATCCCAAGGTTCATGGAGGATTGTGATGAGAAGAGCATGGAACCTTGTGATGACAAGGTCATTTAGCATTTTGCTGACAAAGGCATAGAGCATTGTGATGGCAACGGTCATGGAGAACTGTGATGGTAAGCGACATGGAGCATTGTGATTACAGGGTTCATCGAGCATTGGGATGAGAAGGGCATGGATCATTGTGATGACAAGTGTTATGGAGCATTTTGATGACGAGAGTCCCGGATCATTGTGTTGTCAGGGGTCATGGAGTGTTGTGATGACAGGTGTTATGGAGCATTGTGATGAGAATGTCATGGATAATTTGGCTGAAAGTGTTCATGGAGTATTGTGATGACAGGGGTCATGGAGCTTTGTGAAGTCAAGGTCATGGAACATTGTAATTATAGTAGTCTTGGAGAAATGTGATGACAAGGGTCATGGAGCCTTGTGATGACAAGGCCGTGGAACATTCTGATGGCAGGGTTCATGGAGCATTGTTATGACAGTTGTAATGGAGCATTGTGAGGACAAGGCCATGAACCATTTGTCTGAGAAGTTGCATGGATTATTGTGATGAGAGTGGGCATGGAGCATTGTGATGACAAGGTCATGGAGCATTGTGTTGACAGGGGTCATGGAACATTGTGATGAAAGGGGTGAGGGAGTATTGTGATGACTAGTGATGGAACACTTTGATATCAGTGGTGAGAGAGCATTTTGATGAGAAGTGCATTGAGCATTGTGATGACGAGATTTATGGAGCATTGCGATGACAAAGTTGTGGAGCATTGTGATGACAAGTGCATGGCTCATTGTGCTTACAGGGGTCTTGGAGCATTGTGATGACAAGGGTCATGGAGGCTTGTGATGACAAGGCCTTGGAACGTTGTGATGGCAGGGGTCATGGAGCATTGTTACGACAGGGGTAATGGAGCATTGTGATGACAAGGGTTTGGAGCATTGTGATGACAAGTGTCTTGGAGCATTGTGATGACAAAGGTCATGAAGCATTGTGATGACTGGAGTCACAGAGCATTGTGATGACAAGGGTATGGAGCAATGTGATGACACGGGCATGGAGCATTGGTCTGAAAAGTTTCATGGATTACAGTGATGACAGTGGGAACGGAGAATTGTGATGAAAAGGGCATGGAGCATGGTGATGAAAAAGTCATGGAGCCTTTTCATGACAGGGTTCAAGGAGCATTCTGACGAAAATTGTCAGGTAGCATTGTGATGACAAGTGTATTGAGCACTGTGATGACAAAGGTCATGGAACATTGTGATGACAAGGTCAAGGAGTATTATGATGACAGACATCATGGAGCGTTGTGATGAAAAGTGTTATGGAACATTGTGATCACAAGAGTTTGGAGAATTGTGATGACAAAGGTCATGGATCATTTTGATTTCAAGCAAGATGGAGCATTGTGATGACAAGGGCAGGAAACAATGTGATCCTAAGGTTCATGGAGGATTGTTATGACAAGCGCATGGAGCATTGTGATGACAAGGTCATGTAGCATTTTGCTGAGAAAGGCATGGAGCATTGTGATGACAAATGTCACGAAGCCCTGTGATGATAAGTGTCAGGGAGCATTGTGATTACAGGGGTCATGGAGCACTGGGATGACAAGGGCATGGATCACTGTGATGACAAGGGTCATGGAGCATTTTGATGAAAAGAATCCCGGATCATTGTGTGGTCAGGGGTCATGGAACACTGTGTTGACAGTGGTCATGGAACATTGTGATGACAAGGGCATGGATCATTGTGATGAGAAGTGTCATGGAGCATTGTGATGACAAGGATGTGGAGAATTGTGATGACAAAGGACATGGAGCATTGTGATTACCAGGGCATGGAGCATTGTGATGGCAAGACCGTGGAGTTTTGTGATTAGAAGACCATGGATTATTGTGATGAAGAGCGTCAAGGAGCACTGTAATGACACGAGGCATGGAGCATTGTAATGATGGGTGTCATGGAGCATTGTGATGCCAGGGGCCATGGAGAATAGTGATACAAAGGGTCATGGAACATTCTGATGAACAGCTTGTGGAGTATTGTGATGACAATGGCATGGAGCATTGTGATGAATATGGCATGAAACACTGTGATGAAAAAGGTATGGAGACTTTTCATGACAGGTTTCAAGGAGCATTCTGATGCCAAGTGTCAGGGAGCATTGTGATGACAAGTGTATTGAGCATTGTGATGACAAAGGTCATGGAGTATTGTGATGACAAGGGCAAGGAGTATTGTGATGACAGGATTCATGGAGTGTTGTGATGACAAGTATTATGGAAAACTGTGATCACAAGTGTTTGAGGCATTGTGATGACAGATGTTATTGATCATTTTGATTTCAAGGAGCATGGAGCATTGTGATGACAAGGCCATGAAGCAATGTGATCCCAAGGTTCATGGAGGATTGTGATGACAAGTGCATGGAGCATAGAGATGACAAGGTCATGTTGCATTTTGCTGACAAAGAAATGGAGAATTGTGATGACAACGGAATGGAGCATTCTGATAACAATGTCCAGGAGCATTGTGATGATAAGACCATGGAACCTTGTGATTACAAGTCTCATAGAGCATTCTAATGAAAAGGGGCATGGAGCATTGTGATTACAGGGGTCTTGGAGCATTGTGATCAAAAGGGCATGGATAATTGTGATGAAAATGGCATGGAGCCTTGTCATGACAGCGTTCAAGGAGCATACTGACGAAAAGTGGCAGGGAGCATTGTGATGACAAGTGTATTGAGCATTGTGATGACAAAGGTCATGGAGCATTGTGATGAGAAGACCATGGATAATTGTGATGACGAGCGTCATGGGGCGTTGTGATGACAAGTGCTTTGGAACATTGTGATCACTAGTGTTTGGAGCATTGGGATGACAGAGGTCCTGGAGCATTTTGATTTTATTTTGATGACAATAGCATGAATCATTATGATGATGGGCATGGTGCATTGTGATGACAGGTTTCATGAAGCATTGAGATGAAAAGGGGCATGGAGCATTGTGATTACAAGGGTCTTGGTTTATTCTGATGACAAGGGCATGGATCATTGTGATCAGAAGGCCATGGAGCATTCTGATGACATCCGTTATGTAGCTTTGTGATGACAAGGGCATGGAACATTTTGATTACAGGGGTCTTGGAGCATTGTGATGACAAGGCCGTGGAACATTGTGATGGTAGCGGTCATGGAGCATTGTTACAACAGGGTTAATGGAGCATTGTGATGACAAGTTTATGGAGCATTGTGATGAGAAGACCATTGATAATTGTGATGATGAGCGTCATTGGGCATTGTGATGACAAGTGTTATGGAACACTGTGATCACTATGGTTTGGAGCATGGTAATGACAGAGGTCATGGAGCATATTTATTTCATTTTGATGACAATAGCATGAAACATTATGATGATGGGCACGGTGCATTGTGATTACAGGGGTCTTGGAGCATGGAGATGATAAGGGTCAACGAGCCTTGTGATGTCATGGCTGTGGAACACGGTGATGGCAGGGGTCAAGGAGCATTGTGATGATAAGAGCATATAGCACTGTGATGACTGGGGTCATGGAACATTGTGATGACAGGTGTGATGGAATATTGTAGTGACTAATGTTGGAACATTGTGATGACATATGTCATGGTCCATTGTGATGACTAAAGTAATGGAGCATTGTGATGACAAGCAGATGGCGCATTGTGATGACATGGGTCATGGAGCATTGTGCTGACAACGCATGGAGCATTGTGATGACATGTCATGGAGCATTGTGCTGATAAAGGCATGGGGCATTGTGATGAGAAGGGTCATAGAGCATTGTGATGAAAAGTTCATGGAGCATTGTGGTGACAACAGTCACAGAGCCTTGTTATGACGAGGGCATGGACAATTTTGATGCCAAAGTCATGAGGCATTGTAATGACTGCAGTCACGGAGCATTGTGATTACAGGGGTCATGGAGCATTTTGATGACAAGGGCATGGAGCATTGTGATGATAGGGGCATGGAGCATAGGTCTGACAAGTTTCATGGACTATTGCGAAGACAGTGGGCACTGCACATTGTGATGACAAGGGCATGGAATATTGTGAAGACAGGTGTCAGGGAGCATTTTGATGACATATGTCATGGTCCATTGTGATGACAATGGCATGGAGCATTGTGATGCCAAGTGTCATGGAGGATTGTCATGACAAAGGTAATGGAGCATTGTGATGACAAGGGTTATGGAGAATAGTTCTGATAAAGGCATGGAGCATTGTGATGACAAGGGTCATTGAGAATTTTGATGACAAGGTCGTGAAGCATTGTCATGAGAAGTGCATGGAGCTTGCTATGACAGGGTTCATGGAGCATTGCGATGACAAGTGCATGGAGAATTGTGATGACAAGAGCATGTAACATTGTGATGAGAAATGTCATGTAGCATTGTTATGAGGAGGACGTGGAGAAATATGATGACAAGGGACTTGGAGCATTGTGATGATCAGGGAATGGATCATTGTGATGGCAAGACCGTGGAGCATAGTGATGAGAAGTCCATGGATTATGTTGATGACGAGTGTCATGGAGCACTCTAATTCCAAGAGCCATGAAGCATTGTGATTACAGGTGTCATGGAGCATTGTGATGACAGGGGTCATGGAGCATTGTGATGACAAGTGTCATGGAGCATTGTGATGACAAGCTTGTGGAGTATTGTGATGACATTTGCATGGAGCATTGTGATGAAAAAGGCATGGTGTCTTTTTATGAGAGAGTTCAAGAAGCATTCTTTCGACAAATGTCAGGGAGCATTGTGATGACAAGTGTATTAAGCATTGTGATGACACTGGTCATGGCGCATTGTGATGACAAGGGCATGGAGTATTGTGATGAGAGGCATCATGAAGCGTTGTGATGAAAAGTGTTATGGAACATTGTGATCACAAGCATTTAGAGCGTTGTGATGAAAGTGGTCATGGATCATTTTGATTTCAAAGAGCATGGAACATTGTGATGCCAAGATCATGAAGCAATGTGATCCCAGGGTTCATGGAAGATTGTGATGACAAGCGTATGGAGCTTTGTGGTGACAAGGTCTTGTAGCATTTTGCTGAAAAAGGCATGGAGCATTGTGATTACAGGAGTCTTGGAGCATTGTGATGAAAAGGGCATGGATCATTGTGATGAAAAAGGCATGGAGCATTGTCATGACATGGTTCAAGTGCATACTGATGGCAAGTGTCAGGGAGCATTGTGATGACAAGTGTATAGTGCATTGTGATGACAAAGGTCATGGAGCATTGTGATGACAAGGGCATGGAGTATTGTGATGACAGGCATCATGGAGCATTGTGATGACAAGTGTTATGGAACATTGTGATCACAAGTGTTTGGATAATTGTGATGAAAGATTTCATGGATCATTTTGATTTCAAGGAGCATGGAGCATTGTGATGACAAGGGCATGAATCAATGTGATCCCAAGGTTCATGGAGGATTGTGATGACAAGTGCATGGAGCATTGTGATGTCAAGATCATGGAGCATTTTTCTGACAAAGGCATGGAGCATTGTGATGACAAGCGTCATGGGGAAGTGTTATGACAAGGCCATGGAATATTGTGATGCCAGGGGTCATGGAGCATTTTTATGACAGGTGCAATGGAGCATTGTGATGACAAGAGCATGGAACATTGGTCTGAAAAGTTTCATGGATTAGTGTGATGAGAGTGGGCATGGAGCACTGTGATGACAAGGGCACGGAACACTGTGATACATGGGTCATGGAGCATTGTAATGAGAAAGCCATGAAGCATTGTGATGAGAAGTGCATCAAGCATTGTGATGACACACGTCATGGAGCTTTGTGATGAAAAGGGCATGGAGCAATGTGATAAGAGGGTTCATGGAGCATTGTGATGACAATGGCATGGAGCATTGTGATGCCAAGGGTCATGGAGGTTTCTGATGACAAAGGTCATGGAGCATTTGATGACAAGTGTGTGGTGCACTGTTATGAGAAGGGCAGGGAGCATTGTGATGACAGGGTCATGGAGCAATTTGGTGAAAAATGTCATGGAATATTTTGATGACAAGTGTTATGGAACATTAAGTGGTCAGGTGTGATGGAGCATTGTGATGATAAGGGCATGTAGCATTGTGATGACAGGGGTCATGGAGCTTTGTGATCACAAGGGCATGGAGCATTGTCATTACAGGGGTCTTGGAGCATTGTGATGAAAAGGGCATGGATCAATGTGATGAAATAACACAGAGCCTTGTCATGACAGGGTTCAAGGAGCATACTGATGACAAGTGTCAGGGAGCATTGTGATGACAAGTGTATTGAGCATTGTGATGACAAAGACATGGAGCATTGTGATGAGAAGACCATGGATAACTGTGATGAGGAGAATCATGGGGAGTTGTGATGACAAGTGTTATGGAACATTGTGATCACAAGGGTTTGGAGCATTATGATGACAGAGGTCTTGGTGCATTTTGATTTCATTGTGATGGCAATAGCATGAAGCATTATGATGAAGGGCATGGTGCATTGTGATTACAGGGTTCATGGAGCATTGAGATCAAAAGCGGCATGGAGCTTTGTGATTACAGGGGTCTTGAAGCATTGTGATGACAAGGACATGGAGCATTGTGATGAGAAATCCATGGAGCATACTGATGACATGCGTCATGGAGCTTTGTGATGATAAGGGCATGGAGCATTGTGATAACAGGGGTCTTGGAGCATTGTGATGACAAGGGTCATGGAACCTTGTGATGACAAGTTTGTGGAACATTGTGATGTCAGGGGTCATGGAGCATAAGTCTGAAATGTTTCATGGATTATTATTATGAGCGTGGACATGGAACATTGTGATGAAAAGGCCACGGAACACTGTGATACATGGGTCATGGAGGATTGTAATGACAAAGCCATGGAGTATTTTGATGAGAAGATCATCGAGCATTGTGATGACAAGCGTCATGGAGCATTGTGATGCCAAGGGTCATGGAGCTTTGTGATGACAAAGGTTATGGAGCATTTTGATGACAAGGGCGTTGTGCATTGTGATGAGAAGGGCACGAAGCATTGTGATGACAGGATCAAGGAGCAATTTGATGAAAAGTGTCAAGGCATATTTTGATGACAGAGGTTATGGAACATTGTGATGTCAGGGGTCATGGAGCATTGTGAGGATAAGGGCATGTAGCATTGTGATGACAGGGGTCATGGAACATTGTGATGACAGGGGTGAGGGATTATTGTGATGACTAGTGATGGAACCTTGTGATATCAGTTGTCAGAGAGCATTTTGATGAGAAGTGAATGGAGCATTGTGATGACAAATTTTATGGAGCATTGTGATGACAATGTTGTAGAGCATTGTGTTGACAAGCGCATGGCTTATTGTGATGACATGTGTCATGGAGCATTTTGCTGACATGGGCATGGAGCATTGTGATGACAAGTGTCACGGAGCATTGTGCTGACACAGGAATGGAGCATTGTGATGACATGGGTCAAGGAGCTTTGTGATGAAAATTTCATGGAGCATTGTGGTGACAAATGTCACAGAGCCTTGTGATGATGAGGGCATGGACCATTGTGATGACAAAAGTCATGAAGCATTGTGATGACTGGAGTCACGGAACATTGTGATGACAGCGGTCATGGAGCATTGTGAAGACAAGGGCATGGAGTATTGTGATGACAAGGTCATGGAATATTGTGAAGACAGTTGTCAGGGAGCATTGTGATGACATATGTCATGCTCCATTGTGATGACAATGGAATGGAGCATTGTGATGCCAAGTATCATGGAGGATTGTGATGACAAATGTTATGGAGCATTGTGATGACAAGGGCTTCGAGCAATGTGATGCGTATGCTACGGAGCCTTCTGATGACATCCGTCATGGAGCTTTGTGATGAAAAGGGCATGGACAATTGTGATTACAGGTGTCTTGGAGCATTGTGATGACAAGACCATGGAACATTGTGATGGCAGGGATCATGGAGCATTGTTATAACAGGGGTAATGGAGCATTGTGATGACAAGGGCATGGATCATTGGTCTGAAATGTTTCTTGGATTATTTTGATGAGAGTGGGCATGGAGCATTGTGATGACAAGGGCACGGATCACTGTGATACATGAGTCAGGGAGGATTGTAATGACAAGGGCGTGGAGAATTGTGATGAGAAGTGAATCGAGCATTTTGATGACAAGCGTCATGGAGCGTTGTGATGACAACGGCATTGAGCAATGTGATGAGAGGGTTCATGGAGCATTGTGATGACAAGGCCGTGGAACATTGTGATGTCAGGGGTCATGGAGCATAAGTCTGAAATGTTTCATGGATTATTATGATGAGCGTGGACATGGAGCATTGTGATGAAAAGGCCACGGAACACTGTGATACATGGGTCATGGAGGATTGTAATGACAAAGCCATGGAGTATTTTGATGAGAAGGGCATCGAGCATTGTGATGACAAGCGTCATGGAGCATTGTGATGCCAAGGGTCATGGAGCTTTGTGATGACAAAGGTTATGGAGCATTTTGATGACAAGGGCGTTGTGCATTGTGATGAGAAGGGCACGAAGCATTGTGATGACAGGATCAAGGAGCAATTTGATGAAAAGTGTCAAGGCATATTTTGATGACAGAGGTTATGGAACACTGTGATGTCAGGGGTCATGGAGCATTGTGAGGTTAAGGGCATGTAGCATTGTGATGACAGGGGTCATGGAGCATTGAGATGAAAAGTGGCATGGAGCTTTGTGATTACAGCGTTCTTGAAGCATTGTGATGACAAGGGCATGGAGCATTGTGATGAGAAAGCCATGGAGCATACTGATGACATGCGTCATGGAGCTTAGTGATGAAAAGGACATGGAGCATTGTGATTACAGGGGTCTTGGAGCATTGTGATGACAAGTGTCATGGAGCCTTGTGATGACAAGACTGTGGAACATTGTAATGGCAGGGATCATGGAGCATTGTTATGACAGTGGTAATGGAGCATTGTGATGACAAGGGCATGGATCATTGGTCTGAAATGTTTCATGGATTATTTTGATGAGAGTGGGCATGGAGCATTGTGATGACAAGGGCACGGATCACTGTGATACATGAGTCAGGGAGGATTGTAGTGAGAAGAGCGTGGAGAATTGTGATGAGAAGTGAATCGAGCATTTCGATGACAATCGTCATGGAGCATTGTGATGACAATGGCATTGAGCAATGTGATGAGAGGGTTCATGGAGCTTTGTGATGACAATAGCATGGAGCATTGTGATGCCAAGGATCAAGGAGCTTTGTGATGACAAATGTCATGGAGCATTTTGATGACAAGGGCGTGGTGCATTGTGATGAGAAGGGCATGGAGCTTGCTATGACAGGGGTCATGGAGCATTGCGATGACAAGTGCATGGAGAATTGTGATGACAAGAGCATGTAACATTGCGATGAGAAATGTCATGTAGCATTGTTATGAGGAGGACGTGGAGACATGTGATGACAAGGGACTTGGAGCATTGTGATGATAAGGGAATGGATCACTGTGATGGCAAGACCGTGGAGCATAGTGATGGGAAGTCCATGGATTATGTTGATGACGAGTGTCATGGAGCACTCTAATTACAAGAGCCATGGAGCATTGTGATTACAGGTGTCATGGAGCACTGTGATGACAGGAGTCATGGAGCATTGTGATGACAAGTGTCATGGAGCATTGTGATGACAAGCTTGTGGAGTATTGTGATGACATTTGGATGGAGCATTGTGATGAAAAAGGCATGGAGTCTTTTTATGAGAGTGTTCAAGGAGCATTCTGACGACAAATGTCATGGAGCATTGTGATGAAAAGTGTATTGAGCATTGTGATGACAATGGCCATGGCACATTGTGATGACAAGGGCATGGAGTCTTGTGATGACAGGCATCATGGAGCGTTGTGATGACAAGTGTTATAGAACATTGTGATCAGAAGCATTTAGAGCATTGTGATGAAAGTGTTCATGGATCATTTTGATTTCAAAGAGCATGGAGCATTGTGATGCCAAGATCATGAAGCAATGTGATCCCAAGTTTCATGGAGGTTTGTGATGACAAGCGCATGGAACACTGTGGTGACAAGGTCTTGTAGCATTTTGCTGAAAAAGGCATGGAGCATTGTGATTACAGGAGTCTTGGAGCATTGTGATGAAAAGGGCATGGATCATTGTGATGAAAAAGGCACGGAGCATTGTCATGACACGGTTCAAGTGTGTACTGATGGCAAGTGCCAGGGAGCACTGTGATGACAAGTGTATAGTGCATTGTGATGACAAAGGTCATGGAGCATTGTGATGACAAGGGCATGGAGTATTGCGATGACAGGCATCATGGAGCATTGTGATGACAAGTCTTATGGAACAGTGTGATCACAAGGGTTTGTATCATTATGATGACAGATTTCATGGATCATTTTGATTCCAAGGAGCATGGAGCATTGTGATGACAAGGGCATGAAGCAATGTGATCCCAAGGTTCATGGAGGATTGTGATGACAAGCGCATGGAGCATTGTGATGACAAGGTCATGTAGCATTTTTCTGACAAAGGCATGGAGCATTGTGATGACAAAGGTGATGGAGCACTGTAATGACAAGCGTCACGGATCATTGTGATTACAGGGGACATGGAACATTGGGATGAATTGAGCATGGATCTTGTGATGACAAGTGTCATGGAGTATTTTGATGACAAGAGTCCAGGATCATTGTGTTGTCAAGGGGTCATGGAGCATTGTGATTACTGTGGTCACGGAACATTTTGATGACAGGGGTCATGGAGCATTGTGATGAGAAGGTCATGGAGCATTGTGCTGAAAATATTCATGGAGTATTGAGATGACAAGGGAATGGAGCATTTTGATGACAACGTCCTGGAGCATTGTGATGAGCGGACCATGGAGCCTTGTGATGATAATTATCATGGAGCATTCTCACTAAAAGAGGCATGGGGCATTGTGATTACAGGGGTCTTGGAGCATTGTGATGACAAGTGCTAAGAACATTGTGATGAGAAGGCCATGGAGCATTCTGATAACATGCATCATGGAGCTTTGTGATGACAAGGGCATGGGACATTGTGATTACAGGTGTCTTGGAGTACTGTGATGAACAGGGCATGGATCATTGTGAGGAAAAAGGCAAGGAGCCTCGTCATGACAGGGTTCAAGGAGCATACTGACGACAAGTGTCAGGCAACATTGTGATGACAAGTGTATTGAGCATTGTGATGACAAAGTTTATGGAGCATTGTGATGAGAAGACCATTGATAATTGTGATGACGAGCGTCATTGGGCATTGTGATGACAAGTGTTATGGAACAATGGGATCACTAGGGTTTGGAGCATGGTAATGACAGAGGTCATGGAGCATTTTGATTTCATTGTGATGACAATAACATGAAGCATTATGATGATGGGCATGGTGCATTGTGATGACAGGGTTCATGGAGAATTGAGATGAAAAGCAGCAAGGAGCATTGTGATTATAGGGGTCTTGGAGCATTGTGATGAGAAGGCCATGGAGCATTGTGATGAGATGACCATGGAGCATACTGATGACATGCGTCATGGAGCTTTGTGATGACAAGGGCATGGAGCATTGTGATTACACGGGTCTTGGATAATTGTGATGACAAGGGTCATGGAGCCATGTGGTGACAAGGCCGTGGAACACTGTGATGGCAGGGTTCATGGAGCATTGTTATGACAGTGATAATGGAGCATTGTCATGATAAGGTTATGGAGCATTGGTCTGAAAAGTTTCACGGATTATTGTGATGAGATTGGGCATGGAGCATTGTGATGACAAGGGCACGGAACGCTGTGTTACATGGGTCATGGAGGATTGTAATGACAACGGCGTGGAGCATTGTGATGAGAAGGGCATCGTGCGTTGTGATGACAAGTGTCATGGAGCGTTCTGATGACAAGGGCATGGAGAAATGTGATGAGAGTGTTCATGGAGCATTGTGATGACAATGGCATGGAGCATTGTGATACCAAGGGTCATGGAGCTTTGTGATGGCCAATGTCATGGAGCATTTTGATGACAAGGTCGTGGTGCATTGTGATGAGAATGGCATGGATCATTGTGATGAGAACGCCATGGATCATACTGATGACATGCATCACGGAGCTATGTGATGACAACGTCATGGAGCCATTTGATTACAGGTGTCTTGGAGCATTGTGATGAAAAGGGCATGAATCATTGTGATGAAAAAGGCATGGAGACTTGTCATGACAGGGTTCAAGAAGCATACTGACGACAAGTGTCAGGGAGCATTGTGATGACAAGTGTATTGAGCATTGTGATGAGAAGACCATGGATAATTTAATGACGAGCGTCATGGGGCGATGTGATAACAAGTGTTATGGAACATTGTGATCACAAGGGTTTGGAGCATTGTGAAGACAGATGTCATGGAACATTTTAATTTCATTGTGATGACAATAGCATGAAGCATTATGATGATGGGCATGGTGCATTGTGATGACAGGGTTCATGGTGTTTTGAGATGAAAAGGGGCATGGAGCATTGGTCTGACAAGTTTCATGGATTATTGTGATGACAGTGGGCATGGCACATTGTGATGACAAGGGCATGAAACATTCTGATGACAAGGTCACAGATTATTGTGAAGTCAGGGGTCAAGGAGCATTGTGATGACATAGGTCATGGTCCATTTTGATGACAATGGCATGAATCATTGTGATGCCATGTGTCATGGAGTTTTGTGATGACAAAGGTAATGGAGCATTGTGATGACAAGGGCTTGGCGCATTGTGATGACAAGGGCCATTGAGAATTTTGATGACAAGGTCGTGAAGCATTGAGATTAAAAACGCATGGAGCTTGCTATGTGAGGGGTCATGGATAATTGCGATGACAAGTGCATGGAGAATTGTGATGTCAAGAGCATGAAACATTGTGTTGAGTAGTGTCATGGAACATTGTGATGAAATGGACGTGGTGAATTTTGATGACAAAGGACATGTAGCACTGTGATGACCAGGGCATGGTGCATTGTGATGGCAAAATCGTGGAGCATTGTGATTAAAAAACCATGGATAATTGTAATGTCGAGCTTCTTGGAGCACTGTAATGACAAGGGGCATGAAGCATTGTGATGACAGGGGTCATGGAGCATTGTAATGACAAGGCTTATGGAGCATTCTGATGACAAGCTTGTGGAGTAATGTGATGACAATGACATGGAGCATTGTGATGAAAAGGGCATGGAGCATTGTGATGAAAAAGGCATGGAGACTTTTCATGATAGGCTTCAAGGAGCATTTTGACGACAAGTGTCAGGGAGCATTGTGATGACAAGTCATGTAGCATTTTGCTGACATAGGCATGGAGCATTTTGATGACAAGGGTCATGGTGCACGGTGATGACAATTGTCAGAGAGCATTGTGATTAGAGGGGTTATGGAACATTGTGATGCCAAATGTCATGGAGCATTGTGATGAGCAGACCATGGATAATTGTGATGATGAGCGTCATGGGGCGTTGTGATGACAAGTGATATGGAACATTTTGATCGCAAGGTTTTGGAGCATTGTGATGACAGAGGTCATGGAGCATGTTGATTTCATTGTGATGACAATAGCATGAAGCATTATGAAGATGGGCATGGTGCATTGTGATGACAGGGTTCATGGAGCATTGAGATGACAAGGGCATGGAGCATTGTGATGAGAAAGCCATGGAGCATTCTGATGACATGTGTCATGGAGCTTTGTCATGACAAGGGCATGGAGCATTGTGAATACAGGGGTCTTGGAGCACTGTGCTGACAAGGGTCATGGGGAAGTGTTATGACAAGGCCATGGAATATTGTGATGCCAGGGGTCATGGAGCATTGTTATGACAGGGGTAATGCAGAATTGTGATGACAAGGGCATGGGACATTGGTCTGAAAAGTTTCATGGATTAGTGTGATGAGAGTCGGCATGGAGCACTGTGATGACAAGGGCACAGAAAACTGTGATACATAGGTCATAGAGCATTGTAATGAGAAGGGTATGAAGCATTGTGATGAGAAGTGCATCAAGCATTGTGATGACAAGCGTCATGGAGCTTTGTGATGAAAAGGGCATGGAGCAAAGTGATAAGAGGGTTCATTGAGCATTCTGATGACAATGGCATGGGGCATTGTGATACCAAGTGTCATGGCGGTTTGTGATGACCAATGTCATGGAGCATTTTGATGACAATGTGTGGTGCACAGTGATGAGAAGGGCAGGGAGCATTGTGATGACAGGTTCATGTAACAATTTGATGAAAACGGTCATGGAATATTTTGATGACAAGTGTTATGGAACATTGTGATGTCAGGAGTGATGGAGCATTGTGATGATAAGGGCAGGTAGCATTGTGATGACAGGGGTCATGGAGCTTTGTGATCACAAGGGCATGGAGCATTGTCATTACAGGGGTCTTGGAGCATTGTGATGAAAAGGGCATGGATTATTGTGATGAAATAACATGGAGCCTTGTCATGACAGGGTTCAAGGAGCATACTGACGACAAGTGTCAGGGAGCATTGTGATGACAAGTGTATTGAACATTGTGATGACAAAGGCATGGGGCATTGTGTTGAGAAGACCATGGATAATTGTGATGAGGAGCATCAAGGGGCGTTGTGATGACAACTGTTATGGAACAATGTTATCCCAAGGGTTTGGAGCATTATGATGACAGAGGTCTTGGTGCATTTTGATTTCATTGTGATGACAATATCATGAAGCATTATGATGAAGTTTATGGTGCATTGTGATGACAGGGTTCATGGAGCATTGAGATGAAAAGTGGCATGGAGCTTTGTGATGCCAAGGGTCATGGAGCTTTGTGATGACAAAGGTTATGGAGCATTTTGATGACAAGGGCGTTGTGCATTGTGATGAGAAAGGTGGGAAGCATTGTGATGACAGGATCAAGGAGCAATTTGATGAAAAGTGTCAAGGAATATTTTGATGACAGAGGTTATGGAACACTGTGATGTCAGGGGTCATGGAGCATTGTGAGGATAAGGGCATGTAGCATTGTGATGACAGGGGTCATGTAACATTGATATGACACGGGTGAGGGATTATTGTGATGACTAGTGATGGAACCTTGTGATATCAGTTGTCAGAGAGCATTTTGATGAGAAGTGAATGGAGCATTGTGATGACAAGTTTTATGGAGCATTGTGATGAGAATGTTGTAGAGCATTGTGTTGACAAGCGCATGGCTTATTGTGATGACATGGGTCATGGAGCATTTTGCTTACAAGGGTCATGGAGCATTGTACTGACAAAGGAATGGAGCATTGTGATGACATGGGTCAAGGAGCTTAGTGATGAAAATTTCATGGAGCATTGTGGTGACAAATGTCACAGAGCATTGTGATGACGAGGGCATGGACCACTGTGATGACAAAACTCCTGAAGCATTGGGATGACTGGAGTCACGGAACATTGTGATGACAGCGGTCATGGAGCATGGTGATGACAAGGGCATGGAGTATTGTGATGACAAGGTCATGGAGTATTGTGAAGACAGGTGTCAGGGAACATTGTGATGACATATGTCGTGCTCCATTGTGATGACAATGGAATGGAGCATTGTGATGCCAAGTGTCATAGAGGATTGTGATGACAATGGTTATGGAGCATTGTGATGACAAGGGCTTCGAGCAATGTGATGAGAAGGCCATGGAGACTTCTGATAACATGCATCATGGAGCATTGTGATGAAAGGGCATGGAGCATTGTGATTACAGGGGTCTTGGAGCATTGTGATGACAAGTGTCATGAAGCCTTGTGATGCCAAGACCGTGGAACATTGTGCTGGCAGGGATCATGGAGCATTGTTATAACAGGGGTAATGGAGCATTGTGATGACAAGGGCATGGATCATTGGTCTGAAATGTTTCATGGATTATTTTGATGAGAGTGGGCATGGAGCATTGTGATGACAAGGGCACGGATCACTGTGATACATGAGTCAGGGAGGATTGTAATGACAAGGGCGTGGAGAATTGTGATGAGAAATGAATCGAGCATTGTGATGACAAGTGTCATGGAGCATTGTGATGACAAGCTTGTGGAGTACTGTGATGACATTTGGATGGAGCATTGTGATGAAAAATGCATGGAGTCTTTTTAAGAGAGTGTTCAAGGAGCATTCTGACGACAAATGTCAGGGAGCATTGTGATGACAAGTGTATTGAGCATTCTGATGACAATTTTCAGGGCGCATTGTGACGACAAGGGCATGGAGTATTGTGATGACAGGCATCATGGAGCGTTGTGATGACAAGTGTTATGGAACATTGTGTTCACAAGCATTTAGAGCATTGTGATGAAAGTGGTCATGGATCATGTTGATTTCAAGGAGCATGGAGCATTGTGATGCCAAGATCATGAAGCAATGTTATCCTAAGGTTCATGGAGGATTATGATGACAAGCGCATGGAGCATTGTGGTGACAAGGTCTTGTAGCATTTTGCTGAAAAAGTCATGGAGCATTTTGATTACAGTAGACTTGGAACATTGTGATGAAAAGCGCATGGATCATTGTGATGAAAAAGGCATGGAACATTGTCATGACATAGTTCAAGTGCATACTGATGGCAAGTGTCAGGGAGCATTGTGATGACAAGTGTATTGTGCATTGTGATGACAAAGGTCATGGAGCATTGTGATGACAGGGGTCATGGAGCATTGTGATGTGAAGGTCATGGAGCATTGAGCTGAAAATATTCATGGAGTATTGAGATGACAAGGGAATGGAGCATTTTGATGACAACGTCCTGGAGCATTGTGATGAGCGGATCATGGAGCCTTGTGATGACAATTATCCTGGAGCATTCTCACTGAAAGAGGCATGGGGCATTGAGATTACTGGGGTCTTGGAGCATTGTGATGACAAGTGCTAATAGCATTGTGATGAGAAGGCCATGGAGCATTCTGATAACATGTATCATGGAGCTTTGTGATGACAAGGGCATGGGACATTGTGATTACAGGGGTCTTGGAGTACTGTGATGAAAAGGGCATGGATCATTTTGATGAAAAATGTATGGAGCCTGTCATGACAGGTTTCAAGGAGCATACTTACAACAAGTGTCAGGCAACATTGTGATGACAAGTGAATTGAGCATTGTGATGACAAAGTTTATGGAGCATTGTGATGAGAAGTCCACTGATAATTGTGATGACGAGCGTCATTGGGCATTGTGATGACAAGTGTTATGGAACAATGTGAGCACTAGGGTTTTGAGTATGGTAATGACAGAGGTCATGGAGCATTTTGATTTCATTGTGATGACAATAGCATGAAGCATTACGATGATGGGCATGGTGCATTGTGATGACAGGGTTCGTGGAGCATTGACATGAAAAGCGGCAAGGAACATTATGATTATAGGGGTCTTGGAGCATTGTGATGGGAAAGCCATGGAGCATACTGATGACATGCGTCATGGAGCTTTGTGATGACAAGGGCATGGAGCATTGTGCTTACAGGGGTCTTGGAGTATTGTGAAGACAAGTGCATGGAGAATTGTGATGACAAGAGCATGTAACATTGTGATGAGAAATGTCATGTAGCATTGTTATGAGGAGGACGTGGAGAAATATGATGACAAGGGACTTGGAGCATAGTGATGATCAGAGAATGGATCATTGTGATGGCAAGACGGTGGAGCATAGTGAGGAGAAGTCCATGGATTATGTTCATGACGAGTGTCATGGAGCACTCTAATTACAAGAGCCACGAAGCATTGTGATTACAGGTGTCATGGAGCATTGTGATGACAGGGGTCATGGAGCATTGTGATGACAAGTGTCATGGAGCATTGTGATGACAAGCTTGTGGAGTATTTTGGTGACATTTGGATGGAGCATTGTGATGAATAATGCATGGAGTCTTTTTATGAGAGTGTTCAAGGAGCATTCTGACGACAAATGTCATGGAGCATTGTGATGACAAGTGTATTGAGCATTGTGATGACAATGGCCATGGCGCATTGTGATGACAATGGCATGGAGTCTTGTGATGACAGGCATCATGGAGCGTTGTGATGACAAGTGTTATGGAACATTGTGATCACAAGCATTTAGAGCATTGTGATGAAAATGGTCATGGATCATTGTGATTTCAAGGAACATAGAGCATTGTGTTGCCAAGATCATGAAGCAATGTGATCCAAAGATTCATGGAGGATTGTGATGACAAGCGCATGCAGATTTGTGGTGACAAGGTCTTGTAGCATTTTGCTGAAAAAGGCATGGAGCATTGTGATTATAGGAGTCTTGGAGCATTGTGATGAAAAGGGCATGGATCATTGTGATTAACAAGGCATGCAACATTGTCATGGCATGGTTCAAGTGCATACTGATGGCAAGTGCCAGGGAGCATTGTGATGACAAAGGTCATGGAGCATTGTAATGACAAGGGCATGGATTATTGTGATGACAGGCATCATGGAGCATTGTGATGACAAGTGTTATGGAACATTGTGATCACAAGGGTTTGGATCATTGTAATGACAGAGTTCATGGATCATTTTGATTTCAAGGAGCATGGAGCATTGTGATGACAAGGGCATGAAGCAATGTGATCCCAAAGTTCATGGAGGATTGTGATGACAAGTGCTTGGAGCATGTTGATGACAAGGTCATGTAGCATTTTGCTGACAAAGGCATGAAGCATTGTGATGACAAGGGTCATGGAGCACTGTGATGACAATCGTCATGGAGCATTGTGATTACATGGTTCATGGAGCACTGGGATGACAAGGGAATGGATCATTGTGATGACAACGGTCATGGCGCATTTTAATGACAAGAGTCCCTGATCATTTTGCATTCAGGGCTCATGGTGCATTGTGATGACAGGGTTCATAGATCACTGAGATGAAAACGGGCATGGAGCATTGTGATCTCAGGGGTCTTGGAGCATTGTGATGACAAGGGCATGGAGCATTGTGATGAGAATACCATGAAGCATTCTGATGACATGCGTCATGGAGCCTTGTGATGACAAAGGCATGGAGCATTGTGATTACAGTGGTCCTGGAGCACTGTTATGACAAGGGTCATGGAACCTTTTGATGACACGGCCATAGGACATTGTGATGGCAGCGGTCATGGAGCATTGTTATGACAGTTGTAATGGAGCATTGTGATGAAAAGGGCATGGAGCATTGTTCTGAAAAATTTCATGGATTATTGTGATGAGAATTGGCATGGAGCATTGTGATGACAAGGGCACGGAACACTATGATACACGGGTCATGGAGGATTGTAATGACAAGGGAATGGAGCATTGTGATGACATGGTCCTGGAGTATTGTGTTGAGAAGACCATGGAGCCCTTTGATAACAAGTCTAATGGAGCACTCTGATTAAAAGGGGCATGGAACATTGTGATTCCAGGGTTCTAGGAACACTGTAATGACAAGGCCATGGAGCATTGTGATGAGAAGGCCATGGAGCATTGTGATGACATGCGTCATGGATCTTTGTGATGACAAGGGCATGGAGCATTGTGATTACAGGCGCCTTGGAGCATTGTGATGAAAAAGGCATGTAGCTTTGTCATGACCGTGTTCAAGGAGCATACTGACGACAAGTGTCAGGGAGCATTGTGATGACAAGTGTATTGAGCATTGTGATGACAAAGGTCATGGAGTATTGTGATGAGAAGACCATGGATACGTGTGATGACAAGTGTTATGGAATATGGTGATCACAAGTGTTTGGAGCATTGTGATGACAGAGGTCATGGAGCATTTTGATTTCATTATGATGACAATAGCATGAAGCATTATGATGATGGGCATGGTGCATTGTGATGACCGGGTTAATTGATAATTGAGATGAAAAGTGTCATGGAGCATTTTGATGACAGGGTTTAGGGAACATTGTGATGTCGGGGGTCATGGAGCATTGTGATGACACGGGTATGGAGTATTGTGATTACAGGCATCATGGAGCATTGTGATGACAAGTGTTATGGAACATTGTGATCACAAGGGTTTGGAGCATTGTGATGACAGAGTTCATGGATCATTTAGATTTCTAGGAGCATGGAGCATTGTGATGACAAGGGCATGAATCAATGTGATCCCGATGTTGGTGGAGGATTGTTATGACAATGGTATTGGAGTATTTTGATGACAAGCGCATGGAGCATTTTGATGACAAGGGTCATGGAGCATTGTGATGAGAAAACCATGGAGCCTTGTGATGTCAAGTCTCATGGATAATTCTGATGTAAAGGGCCATGGAGCATTGGGATTACAAGGTTTTTGGAGCATTGTAATGACAAGACCATGGAGCATTGTGATGAGAAGGCCATGGAGCATTCTGATGACATACGTCATGGAGCTTTGTGATGAAAAGGTCATGGAGCATTGTGATTACAGGCGTCTTGGAGCATTGTGATGACAAGGGCATGGAGCATTGTGATGACAAGGTCATGGAGTATTTTGAAGACTGGTGTCAGGGAGCATTGTGATGACATATGTCATGGTCAATTGTGATGACAGTGGCATGGAGCATTGTGATGCCAAGTGTCATGGAGCATTGTGAAGACAAGGGTCAGGAGCACTGTGATGACAAGGTCATGAAGCAATGTTATCCCAAGTTTCATGGAGGATTGTTATGACAATGGTAATGGAATATTTTGATGACAAGTGCATGGAGCATTGTGATGACAAGGTCATGTAGCATTTTGCCAAAAAAGGCATGGAGCATTGTGATGACAAGGGTCATGGAGCACTGTGATGACAAGTGTCAAGAAGCATTGTAATTACAGGGGTCATGGAGCATTGGGATAACAACGGCATAGATCATTGTGATGAGAAATATCATTTAGATTTTGATTACAAGGGTCCCAGATCATTGTGTTGTCAGGGGTCATGGAGCGTTGTGATGACAGTGATCATAGAGCATTGTGATGACAGGGGTCATGGAGCATTGTGAAGAGAAGGTCATGCAGCATTGGGCTGAAAATATTCATGGGTTATTGTGATGACAGGCGTCATGGAGCATTGTGATGAGAAGGGAATAGAGCATTGTGATGAGAAGACCATGGAGCCTTTTGATGACAAGTCTCATGGAGCATTCTGATGAAAAGGGCATGGAGCGTTGTGATTACAGGGGTCTTGGAGCATTGTGATGACAAGGGCATGGAGCATTGTGATGAGAAAGCCATGGAGCATTCTGATGACATGCGTCATGGAGCTTTTTGATGACAAGGGCATGGAGCATTGTGATGATAAGGTCCTGGAGCATTGTGATGAGAAGACCATGGAGCCTTTTGATGACAAGTCTCATGGAGCATTCTGATGAAAAGGGCATGGAGCGTTGTGATTACAGGGGTCTTGGAGCATTGTGATGACAAGGGCATGGAGCATTGTGATGAGAAAGCCATGGAGCATTCTGATGACATGCGTCATGGAGCTTTTTGATGACAAGGGCATGGAGCATTGTGATTACAGGGGCTTGGAATATTGTGATGAAAAGGGCGTGGATCATTTTGAGGAAAAAGGCATGGAGCCTTGCCATGACAGGATTCAAGGAGCATACAGACGACAAGTTTTAGGCAGCATTGTGATGACAAGTGTATTGAGCATTTTGAGGACAAAGGTCATGGAGCATTGTGATGAGAAGACCATGGATAACTGTGATGACGAGCATCATGGGGCGTTGTGATGACAAGAGTTATGGAACATTGTGATCACAAGTGTTAGGAGCATTGTGATGACAGAGGTCATGAAGCATTTTGGTTTCATTGTGATGACAATAGCATGAAGCATTATGATTATGGGCATGGTGCATTTTGATGACAGTGTTCATGGAGCATTGAGATGAAAAGGGCCATGGAACATTGTGATTTCAGGGGTGTTGGAGAATTGTGATGACCAGAGCATGGAGCATTGTGATGAGAAGGCCATGGATCATTCTGATGACATGCGTCTTGGAGCCTTGTGATGACAAGGCCTTGGAACATTGTGATGGCTGGGTTCATGGAGCACTGTAATGACAGGGATAATGGAGCATTGTGATGACAAAGGCATGGAGCATTCGTCTGAAATATTTCTTGGATTATTGTGATGAGTGTAGGCATGGAACATTGTGATGACAAGGGCATGGAAACTGTGATACATGGGTCATGGAGAATTGTAATGACAAGGGCGTGGAGCATTGTGATGAGATGGGCATCGAGCATTGTGATGACAATGATCGTGGAGAATTGTGATGACAAAGGCATGGAGCAATGTTATGAGAGTGTTCATGGAGCATTGTGATTACAATGGCATGGAGCATTGTGAAGCCAAGGGTCATGGAGGATTGTGATGACAATGGTAATGGAGCATTGTGATGACAAGGGCTTGGAGCATTGTGATGACAAGGGTTATGGAGCATTGTGATAACAAGGGCCATTGAGAATTTTGATGACAAGGTCGTGAAGGATTGTGATGGCAAGTGTATGGATCTTGCTGTGACAGGGGTCATGGAGCATTGCAATGACAAGTGCATAGAGAATTGTGATGACAAAAGCATGTAACATTGTGATGAGAAGTGTCATGGAACATTGTGATGACAAGGACGTGGAGAATTGTGATGACAAGGGACATGGAGCATTGTGATGACCAGGGCATGGAGCATTGTGATGACAGGTTTCATGGAGCATTCTGATGACAGGGGTCATGGAGCATTGTGATGACAAGGGTCATGGAGCATTCTGATGACAAGCTTGTGGAGTATTGTGATGACAATGGAATGGAGCATTTTGATGAAAAGAGCATGTATCATCGTGATGAAAAAGGCATGGAGCCTTTTCATGACAGTTTTCAAAGAGCATTCTGACGACAAGTGTCAGGGAGCATTGTGATGAAATGTTTATTGAGCATTGTGATGACAAAGGTCATACAGAATAGTGATGAGAAGATCATGGATAATTGTGATAACGGGTGTGATGGGGCATTGTGATGAAAAGTGTTATGGAACATTGTGATCGCAAGAGTTTGGAGCATTGTGATGATAGAGGTCATCGTGCATTTTGATTTCAAGGAGCATGGAGCATTGTGATGACAAGGGTATGAAGCAATGAGATCCCAAGTTTCATGGAAGATTGTGATGACAAGCACATGGAGCATTGTGATGACAGAGGTCATGGAGCATTTTGATTTCATTGTGATGACAATAGCATGAAACATTATGATGATGGTCATGGTGCATTTTGATGACAGGATTCATGGAGCATTGAGATGCAAAGGGGCATGGAGCATAGTGATTACAAGGTTCTTGGAGCATTCTGATGACAAGGGCATGGAGCATTGTGATGAAAAGGCCATGGAGCATTCTGATGACATGCGTCAAGGAGCTTTGTGATGACAAGGGCATGGAGCATTGTGATTACAGGGTTCTTGGAGCATTGTGATGTCATGGGTCATGAAGCCTTGTGATGACAAGGCTGTGGAACTCTGTGATGGCAGGGGTCATGGAGCATTGTTATGACAGGTGTAATGGAGCATTGTGATGACAAGGGCATGGACCATTGTTCTGAAAATTTGCATGGATTATTGTGATGAGAATGGGCATGGAGCTTTGTGATGACAAGGGCACAAAACACTGTGATACATGGGTCATGGAGGATTGTAATGACAAGTGCATGGAGCATTGTGATGAGAAGGGCATGGAGCATTATGATGACAAGCGTCATGGAGCTTTGTGATCACCAGGGCATGGAGCAATGTGATGAGAGGTTTCATGGAGCATTGTTTTGACAGTGGTATGGAGCATTGTGATGAAAAGCTTCATGGATCATGGTGATGACAATGGCATGAATCATTGTGATGCCAAGTGTCATGGATCTTCGTGATGACAAACGTCATGGAGCATTTTGATGACAAGGGCGTGGTGCATTGTGGTGAGAAGGGCAGCGTACATTTTGATGACCGGGTCATGGACCAATTTGACGAAAAGTGTCATGGAACATTTTGATGACATGGGTTATGGAACACTGTGATATTTCGGGTCATGAAGAATTCTGCTGAAAAGGGCATGTAACGTTGTGATGACTTGGGTCATGGAACATAGTGATGACAGGGCTGAGGGAGTATTGTGATGACTAGTGATGGAACATTGTGATGACATATGTCATTGTCCATTGTGATGACAAAGGTAATGGACTAGTGCTTGGCACATTGTGATGACATTTGTCATGTAGCATTGTGCTGACAATCACATGGAGTATTGTGATGACATGTTTCATGGAGCATTGTGCTGACAAAGGCATGGAGCATTGTGATGACAAGGGTCACGTAGCATTGTGCTGAGAAGCGCATGGAGCATTGTGATGACAAGGGTCATGGAGCATTTTGAAGACAAGTGCGTGGTGCATTGTGATGAGAAGGGCAGGGAGTATTGTGATGACAGGGTTATGGGGCAATTTGATGAAGAGGGTCAAGGAACATTTTGATGAGAGGGGATATTGAACATTGTGATGTCAGGGGTCATGGAGCATTGTGATGAAAATGGTCATGGAGCATTTTGATTACAGGGGTTATGAAACATTGTGATGTCAAGGGTCATGGAGCATTGTGACGATTAGAGCATGTAGCATTATGATTACTGGGGTCATGGAATATTGTGATGACAGGGTTGACTGAGTATTGTGATGACTAGTGATGGAACTTTGTGATATGAGTGGAGAGGGAGCATTTTGATGAGAAGTGCATGGAGCATTGTGATGAAAAGGTTTATGGAGCATTGTGATGACAAGGTTGTGGAGCATTGTGATGACAAACGCATGGTGCATTGTGATGATATGTGTCCTGGAGCATTGTGCTGACAAGCGCTTGGAGCATTGTGATGACAAGGGTCATTGAGCATTGTGCTGACAAAGGCATGGAACACTGAGGTGACAAGGGTCAGAGAGCTTTGTGATGAAAAGTTCATTGAGCATTGTGTTGACACTGTCACAGAGCCTTGTGATGATGAGGGTATGGACCATTGTGATGACAAAGGTCATGAAGCATTGTGATGACTGGAGTCATGGAGCATTGTGATGACAGTGGTCATGGAGAATTGTGATGACAAGAGGATGGAGCATTGTGGTGACATGGGCGTGGTGCATTGTGATGAGAATGGCAGGGAGCATTGTGATGACAGGGTCCTGGAGCAATTTGATGAAAAGTGTCATGGAACATTTTGATGACAGGGGTTATGGAACATTGTGATGTCAGGGGTCATGGAGCATTGTGATGAAAATGGTCATGGATCATGTTGATGACAGGGTTTAGGGAACATTGTGATGGTAGGGGTCATGGAGCATTGGGATGATAAGGGCATGTAGCATTGTGATGACGGTGTCATGGAACAATGTGATGACAGGGATGAGGGAGTATGGTGATGACTAGTGAAGGAACATTGTGAAGTCAGCGGTGAGAGAGCATTTTGATGAGAAGTGCATGGAGCATTGTGATGACAAGGTTTATGGAGCATTGTGATGACAAGGTTGTGGAGCATTGAGATGACAAGAGCATGGTGCATTTTAATGGCAATTGTCATTGAGCATTGTGCTGATAAAAGCATGGAGCATTGTGATGACAAGGGTCAGAGAGCATTGTGATGAAAAGTTTATGGAACATTGTGGTGACAAATGTCACAGAGACTTGTGATGATGAGGGCATGGACCATTTTGATGACAAAGGTCATGAAGCATTGTGATGACTGGAGTCATGGAGCATTGTGATAACAGGGGTCATGGAGCATTGTGATGACAAAGGTCATGGAGCATTTTGATGACAGGTGTTATGGAACATTGTGATGTCAGGGTTCATGGAGCATTGTGATGATAAGGGCACGTAGCTTTGTGATGATGGGGTCATGGATCATTGTGATGACAGGGGTGAGGGAGTATTGTGATGACTAGAGATGGAACATTGTGATATCAGTGGTGAGTGAGCATTTTGATGAGAAGTACATGGAGCATTGTGATGACAAGGTTTATTTAGCATTGTGATGACTAGGTTGTGGAGCATTGAGATGACAAGAGCATGGTGCATTGTGATGACATGGGTCATGGAGCATTGTGATGACAAGGGCATGCAGTAATGTGATGAGAAGGCCAAGGAGCATTCTTATGACATGCTTCATGGAGCTTTGTGATGACAAGGGCATTTCACATTGTGATTACAGTCGTCTTGGTGCATTGTGATGACAAGGGTCATGGAGCCTTGTGATGACAAGGCCGTGGAAAATTGTGATGGCAGCGGTCATGTCGCATTGTTATGACAAGGGTAATGGAGCATTGTGATGCCAAAGGTCATGGAGCATTCTGATGACAAAAGCATGGCACATTGTGATGACATGGGTCCTGGAGCATTGTGCTAACAAGCGCATGGAGTATTGTGATGACAAGGGTCATGGAACATTGTGATGACAAGGGTAATGGAGCATTGTGATGCCAAAGGTCATGGAGCATTCTGATGACATGTGCATGGCACATTGTGATGACATGGGTCATGGAGCATTGTGCTGACATATGCATGGAGCACTCTGATGACAAGCGTCACAGAGCATTGTGATGAAAAGTTCATGAAGCATATTGATGACTGGAGTCACAGAGCATTGTGATGAAAGGGGTCATGGAGCATTGTGATGAAAAGGGTCATGAAGCATTTTGATGAAAGGGGTTAGGGAACATTGTGATGTTCTTGGTCATGGAGCATTGTGATGATAAGGGCATGTAGCATTGTGATGACGGTGTCATGGAACAATGTGATGACAGGGGTGAGGGTGTATGGTGATGACTAGTGAAGGAACATTGTGATACCAGTGGTGAGAGAGCATTCTGATGAGAAGTGCATGGAGCACTGCGATGACAAGGTTTATGGAGCATTGTGATGACAAGGTTGTGGAGCAATGTGATGACGAACTCATGGCACATTGTGATGACATGGGTCATGGAGCATTGTGCTGACAAGCGCATGGAGCATTGTGATGACAATGGTCATGGAGCATTGTGCTGACAAAAGCATGGAGCATTGTGATGACAAGCGTCACAGAGCATTGTGATGAAAAGTTCATGGAGCATTGTGGTGACAAAGGTCACAGAGCCTTGTGATGATGAGGGCATGGACCATTGTGATGACAATGGTCATGAAGCATTGTGATGACTGGAGTCACAGAGCATTGTGAGGACAGGGGTCATGGAGCATTGTGATGAAAAGGGTCATGAAGCATTTTGATGGCAGGGTTTAGGGAACATTGTGATGTTAGGGGTCATAGAGCACTGTGATGATAAAGGCATGTAGCATTGTGATGACGGGGTCGTGGAACAATGTGATGACAGGGGTGAGGGCTTATCGTGATGACTACAGAAGGAACATTGTTATATCAGTGGTGAGAGAGGTTTTTGATGAGAAGTTAATGGAGCATTGTGATTACAAGGTTTATGGAACACTGTGATGACAAGGTTGTGGAACATTGACACGACAAGAGCATGGTGCATTGTGATGACAAGCGTCATGGAGCATTGTGCTGACAAAGGCATGGAGCACTGTGATGACAAGGGTCAGAGAGCATTGTGATTGAAAGTTCAAGGAGCATTGTGGTGACAAATGTCACAGAGCCTTGTGATGATGAGTGCATGGACCGTTGTGATGACAAAGGTCATGAAGCATTGTGATGACTGGAGTCACGGAGCATTGTGATGCCAAGGGTCATGGAGCTTTGTGATGACAAATGTCATGGAGCATTTTGATGAGAAGGGCGTGGTGCATTGTGATGAGAATGGCAGGGAGCATTGTGATTACAGGGTCCTGGAGCAATTTGATGAGAAATGTCATGGAACATTTTGATGACAGTGGTTATGGAACATTTTGATGTCGTTGGTTATGGAGCATTGTGATGAAAAGGGTCATGGTGCATTGTGATGACAGGGTTCATAGATCATTGAGATATAAAGGGGCATGGAGCACTGTGATTACATGGGTCTTGGAGCTTTGTGATGACAAGGCCATGGAGCATTGTGATGAGAAGTCCATGGAGCATTCTGATGACATGCATCATGGAGATTTTTGATGACAAAGGGCATGGAGCTTTGTGATTACAGGAGTCTTGGAGAACTGTGATGACAAGGGTCATGGAGCCTTGTGATGACAAGGCCGTGGAACACTGTGATGGCAGGGGTCATGGAGCATTGTTATGACAGGTGTAATGGAGCATTGTCACGACAAGTGCATGGAGCATAGGTCTTAAATGTTTCATTGATTATTGTGATGAGAGCGGACATTGGGCATTGTGAAGACAAGGGCAATGAACACTGTGATACATGGGTCATGGAGGATTGTAATGGCAAGGGCATGGAGCATTTTGATGAAAATTATATGGAGCATTTTTATGTCAAGAGTCCAAAATCATTATGTTGTCAGTGTTCATGGATCATTGTGATGACAATGGTCATGGAGTATTGTGATGACAAGTTTTATGGAACATTGTGATCACAAGGGTATGGAACATTGTGATGACAGAGATCATGGAGCATTTTGATTTCATTGTGATGACAATAGCATGTAAGCATTATGATGATGGGCCTGGTTCATTGTGATGACAGGGTTCAAACGGCATTGAGATGAAAAAGGGCATGGAGCATTGAGATTACAGGGCTCTTGTAGCATTGTGCTGACAAAGGCATGGTGAATTGTGATGAGAAGGCCATGGAGCATTCTGATGACATGCGTCATGGAGCTTTGTGATGACAAGGGAATGGAGCATTGTGAATACAGGGATCTTGGAGCACCGTGATGACAAGGGTCATGGAGCCTTGTGATGACAAGGCCGTGGAATATTGTGATGGCAGGGGTCATGGAGCATTGTTATGACAGGTGTAATGGAACATTGTGATGAAAAGGGCATGGAGCATAAGTCTGAAAACTTTCACCGATTATTGTGATGAGAGTGGACATGGAGCATTGTGATGACAAGGGCACGGAACACTGTGATACATGGGTCATGGAGGATTGTAATGACAATGGCATGGAGCATTTTGATGAGAAGTGCATCGAGTATTGTGATGACAAGCGTCTTGGAGCTTTGTGATGACAAGGGATTGGAGAATTCTGATGAAAAAGTCCTGGAGCATTGTGATGAGACGGTCATGGAGCCTTGTGATGACAAGTCTCATGGAGCATTCTGATGAAAATGGACATGGAGCATTGTGATTACAGGGGTCGTGGAGCATTGTGATGACAAGGGAAAGGAGCATTGTGATGAGAAGGCCATGGAGCATTCTGATGACATGCGTCATGGAGATTTGTGATGACAAGGGCTTGGTGCATTGTGATTACAGGGGTCTTGGAGCATTGTGATGACAAGGGTCATGGAGCCTTGTGATGAGAAGGCCGTGGAACATTGTGATGGCAGGGGTCAGGGAGCATTGTTATGACAGGGGTAATGGAGCATTTTGATGACAAGCGCCTGGTGCATTGGTCTGAAAAATTTCATTGATTATTGTATTGAGATTGGGTAATGAGCATTGTGATGACTAGGGCACGGAACACTGTGATACATGGGTCACGGAGGATTGTATTGACAAGTTCATGGAGCATTTTGATGAGAAGGGTCATAGAGCATTGTGATGAAATGTTCATGGAGCATTGTGGTGACAAAGGGTATAAAGCATTGTGATGACTGGCGTCATGGAGCACTGTGATGACAGCGGTCATGAAGCATTGTGATGACACAGGTATGGAGCATTGTGATGACAGGGGCTTGGAGCATTTGTTTGACAAGTTTCATGGATTATTGTAATGACAGTGGGCATGGCACATTGTGATGACAAGGGCATGGAGCATTGTGATGACAAGGTCATGGATTATTGTGAAGACATGTGTCAGTGAACATTGTGATGATATATGTCATGGTCCATTGTGATGACAATTGCATGGAGCATTGTGATGCCAAGTGTCATGGCGGACTGATGACAAAGGTAATGGAGCATTGTGATGACAAGGGCTTGGAGCATTGTGATGAAAAGGGTCATGCAGTATTGTGATGACAGGGGCATGGAACATTGTGATGACAAGGGCCAATGAGAATTTTGATGACAAGGTCATGAAGCATTGTGATGACAAGCGCATGGAGCTTGCTATGAAAGCGGTCATGGAGCATTGCGATGACAAGTGCATGGAGAATTGTGATGAAAAGAGCATGTAACATTTTGATGAGAAGTGTCATGGAGCATTGTGATGACTAGGACGGCGAGAATTGTGATGACAAAGGACATGGAGCATTGTGATGACTAGTGCAAGGAGCATTGTGATGGCAAGACCGTGTAGCCTTTTGATGAGAAAACCATGGATAATTGTGATGACGAGCGTCATGGAGCACTGTAATGACAAGTGGCATTGAACATTGTGATAACAGGTGTCATGGAGCATTGTGATGACAGTGGACATGTAGCATTGTGATGACAAGTGTCATGGAGCATTCTTATGACAAGCTTGTGGAGTATTGTGATGACCAGGGTCATGGAGCATTGTGATGAAAAGGGCATGGAGCATTGTGATGAAAAAGGCATATTTTCAAAGAATATTCTTTTGACTTACTAAATCACCTCACTTTTATACGTTTTCTGTTTTATTAAGTTCTGCTCATATATTTATTTATTTTTTCTATGTTCTCAGGGTTCATTGTTTTGATCATGTGATGTCAAATAAAACAATTGGTAATTAATTAAAAAAAATCTTTTTAATTATAAAGACTTGAAATTTCTGAAGAATCCAGCTTACTTCTAAGTATCTAAGGTTCAGGTCCTCCATATTATTGCTGGCCTAAGGCTTAGATCACCATATAGCAATGTATATATTGACCTATTTTCCCCTCGACTTTCTGTGTTTCCTACATCTCACCTTTGCAGACAAGCCATTTGAAATACCCTTAACTTATATCACAGCCAATAAGTCTTTGAAATAAGGTGTATTTTTTAGATAATTCTTCTATATATAATTAGGCAGAAAATCTGACCTGCCATATTTTTCAAAACAGCATAATTTCACTCTTCTCAATGATGAATCTGTTGTATTACACAACCTTTGAGTATTTAGCTTTATCAATGACATGTACTTTAAAAATGTTTTAAAGATCCTACCAGTCTTTTAAAACATCCTTGTTCCTTGTTTCAGTTCCAGTTGTATGTATATTGTCTAACTTGCAGCTGATTATTCCACCATCTGATGGATGGACTTGGGAATCTAATTCTGGTATTGATTGCTTTTGCTGATTGTCTCCACTTGTAGCTGATTTCTTCATTATTGTGTAAATTTAGATCATGAGCTCATGTTTAGCTAAACAGCTGACTTTGTAAGAGTCGTAGGTGTGAACGCACGAGAGCTTCAGCAGAAAGTCAGCAAAGATTTAGTTGTGACCCACAACTAAATTTCCCACAAAAAAATAACATTTTATAGAAGTGTTGGTCCAATACTCCCTCTAGAGGCATGGGACTCAAACACAGCTGTTTGTGGCCCCTGCTTTGGGGAAGGGGCATCGAGTGGCCCAGGCCCTGGCAGGAGCCTCTCCGTGAATTTCCCAGGGACCCACCTGGTGCGACATTCGGTCACGTGGCAGGAAGTTACGATACCCAAACCTATGGTTACCTGTTCAGCTTGGTGTACTACGTGGAAAGCTTCCACACACACTTCAACTAGGAGGGTGGCCTGAGAGGAAAAATGAGACGTCAGGCTGCCATGCAGCGCAAGAATGTTCTCTTTATCCTGAGCCTTAATGCTTGTGCCACGCCACTGGTCCTGCCATGCTCTGAGGGCCCTGCCCTGGCGCCCCTGCTCTCCTGCCATTTGTTCAGTCACACCAGAGATGGCCACACACACACCCTCAGTAAGGACAGTGTTCCAACATCCTGCAGCCCCGCCCTCTCTCCACAGGTTGCCATGAACTCCAGAGGCTGCATCCTTAGCCCTGGGCATACAGAGGATGCCAAGGGCACACATGATGGCCTTAAATGAGTACCCCTTGTGTCAGTTTTGGTAAACTTTAGGAGATAGGAAATTGGCCACTTTACAGAATTGTTCAAATTTACTGGCATTTTAATATTCTCTGGTATAACATTGTCCTGATTCTTTCAGTATATTATTTTCCTCTGTTTTCTTTTGCTTAATCAAAGTGTGTTTTTAAAATCTTTTCAAAGAATATTCTTTTGACTTACTAAATCACCTCAATTTTATACGTTTTCTGTTTTATTAAGTTCTGCTCATATCTTCATTTATGTTTTCTTTGTTCTCACGATTTATTGTTTTGATCTTCTAATGTAAAATAAAACAATAGGTTATTAATTTTAATAAATCCTTTTAATTATAAAGAGTTGAAATTTTTGAAGATTCCAGCTTACTTGTAAGTTTCAAAGGGTCAGGTCCTCTACATTGTGGCTGGCCTAAGGCTTAGTTCACAATATAGCAAAGTATATATTGACCTATTTTCCCCTCGACTTTCTGTGATTTCCTACATCTCACCTTTCTTTGCAGACAAGCCATTTGAAATACCCTTAACTTATTTCACAGCCAATAAGTCTTTGAAATACTGTGTATTTTTTTAGATAAATCTTCTTATATAAATAGGCAGAAAATTTAATCTGCCATATTTTTCAAAACAGCATAATTTCACTCTTCTCCATGATTAATCTGTTGTATTACACAACCTTTGAGTTTTTAGCTTTATCAATGTCATGTACTTTAAACGTGTTTTAAGTATCCTACCAGTCTTATAAAACATCCTTGTTCCTTGTTTCAGTTCTAAATTTATGTATATTTTCTGCCTTGAACCTGATTATGCCAACATCTGATGGATGGCCTTGGGAATCTAATTCTGGTATTGATTGTTTTTGTTGATTGTCTCCACTTGTATCTAATTTCTTCATTATTGTGTAAATTTAGATCATGAGCTCATGTTTAGCTAAACAGCTGTCCCTGAAAGAGGCTTAGGTGTGAACGCTCATAATCTTCAGCAGGAAGTCGGCAAACGTTTATTTGTGTCCCTCCAATGATTTGCACGCAATTACCCCGTTATCTAGAAGTGTTGTCCAATACTACTTCTAGAGGCAGGGCACTCAGACAGGGCTGCTTTGATGCCCCAACTCTGGGGAAGGGGCACTGGGTGGTGAGGGGCCTGGGCAGGAACCTCGCCACGCGTGTCCCAGGGACACTACTGCCTGCTACCTTCGGTCACCTGGCTGGAAACTACGATGGCCAGACCTATGGATACCTGTGCAGGGAGGCGTACTCTGCGGACAAGTTCCACACACACTTCAAGTAGGAGGGCGGCCTGGGTGGATAGGTGAGAGTTTGGGCAGCTGTGCAGACAAAGAAGGCACACTTTGGCCTGGGCCAAGATGCTTGTGACACCCGACTGGGCCTGCCGGGCTCTGAGGGCCCTGCCGTTGGCCCCCTTCTCCCCTGCCCTTTGTTCAGTCACAGCAGAGATGCCCCCATCCACTGCCTCAGTGAAGGCAGTGTTCCAACATCCCTCAGCCCCGACCACTCACCGCAGGTTACCATGGACTACAGATGCTGCATTCTGAGGCCAGGGCATTCCGATAATGCCAAGGGCAGACATGAGGACCTTAAATGATTTCCTCTTGTGTCAATTTTGGTAAACTTTAGGAGCTAGGAAATGGTCCACTTTACACAAATGTTCAAATTTACTGGCATTTCATATATTCTCTGCTATAACACTGTCCTGATTCTTTCTGTATATTCTTTACTTATGTTTTGGTTTTCCTTAATCAAAGTGTGTCTTTTAACTCTTTTCAAAGAATATTCTTTGGACTTACTACATCACCTGAATTTTATACGTTTTCTGTGGTATTAAGTTCTGCTCATATCTTTATTTATCTTTTTTCTATGTTCTCAGGGTTTATTGTTTTGATCTTCTGATGTCAATTAAAACACTTGGTTATTCATTTTTAAAAATCTTTTTACTTATAAAGATTTGAACTTTTAAAGATTCCAGCTTACTTGTAAGTTTCTAAGGGTCAGGTCCTCTACATTGTTGCTGGCCTAAGGCTTAGTTCACAATATGGCAAATTATATATTGACCTATTTTCCCCACGACTTTCTGTGATTCCCTACATCTCACCATTCTTTGCAGACAAGCCTTTTGAAATACCCTTAACTTATTTCACAGCCAATAAGTCTTTGAAATAATGTGTATTTTTTAGAGAAATCTTCTTATATATTTAGGCAGAAAATCTGACCTGCCATAGTTTTCAAAACAGCATAATTTCACTCTTCTCAATGATGAATCTGTTGTATTTCACAACCTTTGAGTATTTAGCTTTATCAATGACATGTACTTTAAAAATGTTTTAGAGATCCTACCAGTCTTTGAAAACATCCTTGTTCCTTGTTTCTGTTCCAGTTTTATGTATATTTTCTGCCTTGCACTTGATTATTCCAACGTCTGATCGATGGCCTGGGGAATCTAATTCTGGTATTGATTGTTTTCGCTGATTGTCTCCCCCTGTAGCTGATTTCTACATTATTGTGTAAATTTAGATCATGAGCTCATGTTTAGCTAAACATCAGACTTTGTAAGAGGCTTAGGTGTGAACACTCGTAAACTTCATCAGAAAGTCTGCAAAGATTTATTTGTGTCCCTCCAATGAGTTGCCCACGAGGACTCCGTTTTCTACAAGTGATGGTCCACTACTCCCTCTAGAGGCACGACCTCAGACAGGGCTGCTTTGCGCCCCACGACCTGGGGCTGTGGCAGTGGGCGGCCAGTGGCCCGGGCAGGAGCCTCTCTGCGTGTGTCCCAGGGACCCATCTGCCTGCGATCTTCGGTCACCTTGCAGGAAGCTACGATGTCCAGACCTATGGTTAGCTGTGCAGCGAGGTGTACTGCGCGGACAGGTTCCACACACACTTCAAGTAATAGGGTGGCCTGAGTGGAAAGGTGAGTGTTTGGGCAGCTGTGCAGACAAAGAAGGCGCCCTTTATACTGGGCCTAAATGCTTGTGAAACCCCACTGGGCCTGCCGGGCTCTGAGGGCCCTCCCCTGGGCCCCCTGCTCCCCTGCCCTTTGTTCAGTCACAGCAGAGATGGCCACACCCACTTCTTCAGTGAGGGCAGTGTTCCAACCTCCCTCAGCCCCGCCCCCTATCCGAAGGTTACCATGGACTACAGATGCTGCATTCTGAGGCCAGGGCGTTCTGAGAATGCCAAGGGCAGTCATGATGACCTTAAATGATTTCCTCTTGTGTCAGTTTTGGTAAACTGTAGGAGCTAGGAAATGGTCCACTTTACAGAAATGTTCAAATTTACTAGCATTTCATATATTCTGTACTATAACATTGTCCTGATTCTTTCTGTATATTCTTTACTTATGTTTTTGTTTTCCTTAATCAAAGTGTGTCTATTAAATCTTGTCAAATAATGTTCTTTGGACTTACTACCTCACCTGAATTTTATACGTTTTCTGTTGTATTAAGTTCTGCTCATATCTTTATTTATCTTTATTCTATGTTCTCAGGGTTTATTGTTTTGATCTTCTGATGTCAATTAAAACATTTGGTTATTCATATTAATAAAGCTTTTTACTTAAAATATTTGAACTTTTGAATATTCCAACTTACTTGTAAGTTTCTAAGGGTCAGGTCCTCTACATTGTTGCTGGCCTAAGGTTTAGTTCACAATATAGCAAAGTATATATTGACCTATTTTCCCCTCGACTTTCTGTGATTTCCTACATCTCACCTTTCCTTGCAGACAAGCCATTTGAAATACACTTAACTTATTTCACAGCCAATAAGTCTTTGAAATAATGTGTATTTTTAGAGAAATCTTCTCATATTATTAGGCAGAAAATCTCACCTGCCATAGTTTTCAAAACAGCATAATTTCACTCTTCTCAATGATGAATCTGTTGTATTACACAACCTTTGAGTATTTAGCTTTACCAATGACATGTACTTTAAAAATGTTTTAGAGATCCTAACAGTCTCTGAAAACATCCTTGTTCCTTGTTTCAGTTCCAATTTTATGTATTCTTTCTGCCTTGAACCTGATTATTCCAACGTCTGATGGATGACCTAGGGAATCTAACTCTGTTATTGATTGTTTTTGCAGATTGACTCCCCTTGTAGCTGATTTCTTCATTATTGTGTAAATTTAGATCATGAGCTCATGTTTAGCTAAACAGCTGACCTTGTAAGAGGTTTACGTGTGAACGCTCGTAAGCTTCATCAGAACGTCAGCAAAGATTTATTTGTGTCCCTCCAATGAGTTGCCCACGAGGACCCCGTTTTCTACAAGTGTTGGTACAATACTCCCTCTAGAGGCAGGGGACTCAGAGAGGGCTGCTTTGAGACCCCCGATCTGGGGCAGAGGCATTGGGTGGCCTGTGGCTCGGGCAGGAGCCTCTCGGCGTGTGTCCCAGGGAACAATCTGCCTGTGAACTTCAGTCACCTGGCAGGAAGCCACGATGACCAGACCTATGGTTAGCTGTGCAGCGAGGTGTACTGCGTGGACAGGTTCCACAAACACTTCAAGTAAGAGGGCGGCCTGAGTGGAAAGGTGAGAGTTTGGGCAGCTGTGCAGACAAAGAAGCCTCCCTTTGTCCTGGGCCTAAATGCTTGTGACATGCGACTGGGCCTGCCGGGCTCTGAGTGTCCTGCACTTGGCCCGCTGCTCCCCTACCCTTTTCTCATTCAAAGCAGATATGGCCACTCCCACTCCCTCAGTGAGGGCAGTGCTCCAACCTCCCTCAGACCCGCCACCTCTCCGCAGGTTAACATGGACTACAGATGCTGCATTCTGAGGCTAGAGCGTTCTGAGAATGCCAAGGGCAGACATGATGACCTTAAATGATTTCCTCTTGTGTCAGTTTTGGTAAACTTTAGGAGCTAGGAAATGGTCCACTTTACACAAATGTTCACATTTACTGGCATTTCATATATTCTCTGCTATAACATTGTCCTGATTCTTTCTGTATATTCTTTACTTATGTTCTTGTTTTTCTTAATCAAAGTGTGTTTTTAAATCTTTTCAAAGAATATTCTTTGGACTTACTACATTACCTGAATTTTATGCGTTTTCTGTTGTATTATGTTTTGATCATATCTTTATTTATCTTTTGTCTATGATCTCAGGGTTTATTGTTTTTATCTTCTGATTAAATTAAAACACTTGAATATTCTTTTTCATAAATCTTTTTACTTATAAAGATTTGAGCTTTTGAATATTTCAGCTTACTTGTAAGTTTCTAAGGGTCAGGTCCTCTCCATTGTTGCTGGCCTAAGGCTTAGTTCACCATATAGCTATGAATATATTGACCTATTTTCCCCTCGACTTTCTGTGATTCCCTACATCACACCTTTCTTTGCAGACAAGCTATTTAAAATATCCTTAACTTATTTCACAGCCAATAAGTCTTTGAAATAATGTGTAATTTTTAGAGAAATATTCTTATATAATTAGGCAGAAAATATGACCTGCCATAGTTTTCAAAACAGCATAATTTCACTCTCTCAATGATGAATCTGTTGTATTACACAACTTTGAGTATTTAGCTTTATCAATGATATGTACTTTAAAAATGTTTTAGAGATCGTACCAGTCTTTGAAATCATCCTTGTTCCTTGTTTCAATTCCAGTTTTGTGTATATTTTCTGCCTTGCACTTGATTATTCCAACATCTGATGGATGGCCTAGGGAATCTAATTCTGGTATTGATTGTTTTTGCTGCTTTTCTCCCCTTTTAGCTGATTTCTTCATTATTCTGTAAATTTAGATCATGAGCTCATGTTTAGCTAACCAGCTGACCTTGTAAGTGGCGTAGGTGTGAACGCTCGTAAGCTTCAGCGGAAAGTCGGCAAAAATTTATTTGTGTTCCTCCAATGAGTTGCCCGCGCGGACCAGTATTCTACAAGTGTTGGTCCAATACTCCCTCTAGAATGAGGGGATTCAGTCAGGGCTTCTTTGTGGACCCTGATCTGGGGCCGTGGCAGTGGGCTTCCTGTGGCCCGGGCAGGAACCTCTCTGCGTGTGTCCCAGGGACCCATCTGCCTGTGAACTACGGTCACCTGGCAGGAAGCTACAAAGCCCAGACCAATAGATAGCTGAGCAGCGAGGTTTATGCGCGGAGATATTCCACACGCACTTCAAGTAAGATGGTGGCCTGAGTGGAAAGGTAAGTGTTAGGGCAGCTGTGCAGACAAAGAAGGCACACTTTGGCCTGGGCCTAAATGCTTGTGACACCCCACTGTGCCTGCCTGGCTCTGAGGGTCCTGCACTGGGCCCACTGCTCCCCTCCACTTTTCTCAGTCACAGCAGAGATGGCCACACACACTCCCTGAGTGAGGGCAGTGTTACAACCTCCCTGAGCCCCGCCCCCACTCCGCAGGTTACCTTGGACTACAGATGCTGCATTCTGAGGCCAGGGCATTCCAAGAAGGCCAAGGGCAGACATGATGACCTTAAATGATTTCCTCTTGTGTCAGTTTTGGTAAACTTTAGGAGCTAGGAAATGGTCCATTTTACAGAAATGTTCAAATTTACTGGCATTTCATATATTCTCTGCTATAACATTGTCCTGATTCTTTCTGTATATTCTTTACTTATGTTTTTGTTTGCCTTAATCAAAGTGTGTCTTTTAAATCTTGTCAAAGAATATTCTTTGGACTTAGTACCTCACCTGAATTTTATACGTTTTCTGTGGTATTAAGTTCTGCTCATATCTTTATTTATCTTTTTTCTATGTTCTCAGGGTTTATTGTTTTGATCTTCTGATGTCAATTAAAACACTTGGTTATTCATTTTAATAAGTCTTTTTACTTATAAAGATTTGAACTTTTTAATATTCCAGCTTACTTGTAAGTTTCTAAGCGTCAGGTCCTCTACATTGTTGCTGGCCTAAGGCTTATTTCACAATACAAAAAGTATATATTGACCTATTTTCCCCTCGACTTTCTGTGATTTCCTACATCTCACCTTTCTTTGCAGACAAGCCATTTGAAATACCCTTAACTTATTTCACAGCCAATAAGTTTTTGAAATAATGTGTATTTTTAGAGAAATCTTCTTATATATTTAGGCAGAAAATCTGACCTGCCATAGTTTTCAAAACAGCATAATTTCACTCTTCTCAATGATGAATCGGTTGTATTACACAACCTTTGAGTATTTAGCTTTATCAATGACATGTACTTTAAAAATGTTTTAGAGATCCTACCAGTCTTTGAAAACATCCTTTTTCCTTGTCTCAGTTCCAGTTTCATGTATATTTTCTGCCTTGCACTTGATTATTCCAACATCTGATGGATGGCCTAGGGAATCTAATTCTGGTATTGATTGTTTTTGCTGCTTTTCTCCGCTTGTAGCTGATTCCTTCATTATTGTGTAAATTTAGATCATGAGCTCATGTTTAGCTAAACAGCTGACCTTGTAAGAGGCTTAGGTGTGAACGCTCGTAAACTTAAGCAGAAAGTCGGCAAAGATTTATTTGTGTCCCTCCAATGAGTTCCCCCCGAGGACCCCGTTTTCTATAAGTGTTGGTCCAATACTCCCTCTAGAGGCAGGGACTCAGACAGGACTGCTTTGCTGCCACCGATCTGGGGTAGTAGCTTTTGGCGGCGTGTGTGGCCCGAGCAGGAGGCTCCCCGCGTCTGTCCCACGACCCATCTGCCTGCGAACTTCGGTCACCTGGCAGGAAGCTACGATGCCCAGACCTTAGGTTAGCTTTGCAGCGAGGTGTACTGCGTGGACAGGTTCCACACACACTTCAAGTAAGAGGGTGGCCTGAGTGGAAAGGTGAGAGTTTGGGCAGCTGTGCAGACAAAGAAGGCGCACTTTCGCCTGGGCCTAAATGCTTGTGACACCCCACTGGGCCTGCCGGGCTCTGAGGGCCCTGCCCTGGGCACCCTGCTCCCCTGCCCTTTCTTCAGTCACCGCAGAGATGGCCACACCCACTCCCTCAGTGAGGGCAGTGTTCCAACCACCCTCAGCCCCGCCCCCTCTGCGCAGCTTACCATGGACTACAGATGATGCATTCTGAGGCCAGGACGTTCTGTGAATGCCAAGGGCAGTCATGATGACCTTAAATGATTTCCTCTTGTGTCAGTTTTGGTAAACTTTAGGAGCTAGGAAATGGTTCAGTTTACACAAATGTTCAAATTTACTGGCATTTCAGATATTCTCTGCTATATCATTGTCCTGATTCTTTCTGTATATTCTTTACTTATGTTTTGATTTTCCTTAATCAATATGTGTCTTTTAAATACTGTCAAATAATATTCTTTGGACGTACTACCTCACCTGAATTTTATAACTTTTCTGTTGTATTAAGTTCTGCTCATATCTTTATTTATCTTTTGTCTATGTTCTCAGGGTTTATTGTTTTGATCTTCTGATGTCAATTAAAACACTTGGATATTCATTTTCATAAATTTTTTACTCATAAAGATTTGAACTTTTGAAGATTTCAGCTTACTTGTAAGTTTCTAAGGGTCAGGTCCTCTACATTTTTGCTGGCCTAAGGCTTAGTTCACCATATAGCAATGTATGTATTGACCTATTTTCCCCTCGACGTTCTGTGATTCCCTACATCTCCCCTTTCTTTGCAGACAAGCCATTTGAAATACCCTTAACTTATTTCACAGCTTATAAGTATTTGTAATAATCTGTATTTTTTAGAGAAACCTTCTTATATATTTAGGCAGAATATCTGACCTGCCATATATTTCAAAACAGCATAATATCACTCTTCTCAATGATGAATCTGTTGTATTACACAACCTTTGAGAATTTAGCTTTATCAATGACATGTACTTTAAAAATGTTTTAGAGATCGTACCAGTCTTTGAAATCATCCTTGTTCCTTGTTTCAATTCCAGTTTTTTGTATATTTTCTGCCTTGCACCTGATTATTCCAACACCTGATGGATGGCCTAGGGAATCTAATTCTGGTATTGATTGTTTTTGCTGCTTGTCTCCCCTTGTAGCTGATTTCTTCTTTATTGTGTAAATTTAGATCATGAGCTCATGTTTAGCTAAACAGCTGAGTTTGTAAGAGGCTTAGGTGTGAACGCTCGTAAGCTTCAGCAGAAAGTCGGCAAAGATTTATTTGTGTCCCTCCAATGAGTTGCCCGCGAGGACCCCGTTTTCTACAAGTTTGGTCCACTACTCCCTCTAGAGGCAGGGACACAGTCAGGACTGCTATGCTGCCCCCGATCTGGTGTAGTGGCTTTGGGCGGCCTGTGGCCCGGGCAGGAGGCTCCCCGTGTGGGTCCAACGACCCATCTGCCTGCGAACTTCAGTCACCTGGCAGGAAGCTATGATGCCCAGACCGATGGTTAGCTTTGCAGCGAGGTGTACTGCACTGACCGGTTCCACACACACTTCAAGTAAGAGGGCGGCCTCAGTGGAAAGGTAAGAGTTTGGGCCGCTGTGCAGACAAAGAAGGCGCACTTTGGCCTGGGCCTAAATGCTTGTGACACATGAATGGGCCTGCCGGGCTCTGAGGGCCATGCCGTTGGCCCCCTTCTCCCCTGCCCTTTGTTCAGTCACAGCAGAGATAGCCCCACCCACTCCTTCTGTGAGGGCCGTGTTCCAACCTCCCTCAGCCCCGCCCCCTCTCCGCAGGTTACCATGGACTACAGATGCTGCATTATGAGTCCAGGGCGTTCCAAGAATGCCAAGGGCAGACATGATGACCTTAAATGATTTCCTCTTGTGTCAATTTTGGTAAACTTTAGGAGCTAGGAAATGGTCCACTTTACACAAATGTTCAAATTTACTGGCCTTTCATATATTCTCTGCTATAACATTGTCCTGATTCTTTCTGTATATTCTTTACTTATGTTTTGGTTTTCCTTAATCAAAGTGTGTCTTTTAAATCTTGTCAAAGAATATTCTTTGGACTTACTACATCACCTGAATTTTATACGTTTTCTATTGTATTAAGTTCTCCTCATATCTTTATTTATCTTTTTTCTATATTCTCAAGTTTTATTGTTCTGATATTCTGGTGTCAATTAAAACACTTGGTTATTCATTTTAATAAATCTTTTTACTTATAAAGATTTGAACTTTTAAAGATTCCAGCTTTCTTGTAAGTTTCTAAGGGTCAGGTCCTCTACATTGTTGCTGGCCTAAGGCTTAGTTCACCCTGTAGCAATGTATATATTGACCTATTTTCCCCTCGACTTTGTTCAGTCAGAGCAGAGATGGCCACACCCACTCCCTCAGTGAGGGCAGTGTTCCCACCTCCCTCAGCCACGCCCCCTCTCCGCAGGTTACCATGGACTACAGATGCTGCATTCTGAGGCCAGGTCATTCTGAGAATGCCAAGGGCAGACAAGATGACCTTAAATGATTTCCTCTTGTGTCAGTTTTGGTAAACTTTAGGAGCTAGGAAATGGTTTAGTTTACACAAATGTTCAAATTTACTGGCATTTCAGATATTCTCTGCTATAACATTGTCCTGATTCTTTCTGTATATTCTTTACTTATGTTTTGGTTTTCCTTAATCAAACAGTGTCTTTCAAATCTTTTCAAAGAATATTCTTTGGACTTACTAGATCACCTGAATTTTATACGTTTTCTGTTGTTTAAAGTTCTGCTCATATCTTTATTTTTCTTTTTTCTATGTTCTCAGGGTTTATGTTTTGATCTTCTGATATCAATTAAAACACTTGGTTACTCATTTTAATAAATCATTTACTTATAAAAATTTGAACTTTTGAAGATTCCAGCTTACTTGTAAGTTTCTAAGGGTCAGGTCCTCTTCATTGTTGCTGGCCTAAGGATTTGTTCACAATATAGTAAAGTGTATATTGACCTATTTACCCCTCGACTTTCTGTGTTTCCCTACATCTCCCCTTTCTTTGCAGACAAGCCATTTGAAATACCCTTAAATTATTTCACAGCTTATAAGTCTTTGAAATAATGTGTATTTTTTACAGATATCTTCTTATATATTTAGCCAGAAAATCTGACCTGCCATAGTTTTCAAAACAGCATAAATTCACTCTTCTCTATGACGAATCTGTTGTATTACACAACCTTTGAGTATTTAGCTTTATCAATGACATGTACTTTAAAAATGTTTTAGAGATCCTACCAGTCTTTGAAAACATCCTTGTTCCTTGTTACAGTTCCAGTTTTGTGTATATTTTCTGCCTTGCACCTGATTATTCCAACATCTGATGGATGGCCTAGGGAATCTAATTCTGGTATTGATTGTTTTTGCTGATTGTCTCCCCCAGTATTTGATTTCTTCATTATTGTGTAAATTTAGATCATGAGCTCATGTTTAGCTAAACAGCTGTCTTTGTAAGAGGCTTAGGTGTGAACGCAACTAAGCTTCAGCAGAAAGTCGGCAAAGATTTTTTGTGTCCCTCCAATGAGTTACCCCGAGGACCCCATTTTCTACAAGTGTTGGTCCACTATTCCCTCTAGAGGCAGGGACTCAGACTGGACTGCTTTGCTGCCACCGATCTGGGGTACTGGCTTTTGGCGGCCTGTGTCACGGGCAGGAGGCTCCCCGCGTGTGTCCCACGACCCATCTGTCTGCGAACTTCGGTCAACTGGCAGGAAGCTACGATGCCCAGACCTATGGTCAGCTGTGCATCGAGGTTTACTGTGCGGACCGATTCCACACACACTTCAAGTAAGAGGGCGGCCTGAGTGGAAAGGTGAGAGATTGGGCAGCTGTGCAGACAAAGAAGGCGCCCTTTGGCCTGGGCCTAAATGCTTGTGACACACGACTTGGCCTGCCATGCTCTGAGAGCCCTGCCCTTGGCCCCCTTCTCCCCTGCCCTTTGTTCAGTCAGGGCAGAGATGGCCACACCTACTCCCTCAGTGAGGGCAGTGTTCCAACCTCCCTCAGCCCCGCCCCCTCTCCGCAGGTTACCATGGACTACAGATGCTGCATTCTGATGCCAGGGCGTTCAGAGAATGCCAACGGCCGACATGATGACCTTAAATGATTTCCTCTTGTTTCAATTTTGGTAAACTTTAGGAGCTAGGAAATGGTCCACTTTACACTAATGTTCAAATTTACTGTCATTTCATATATTCTCTCCTATAACATTGTCCTGATTCTTTCTGTATATTCTTTACTTATGTTTTTGTTTTCCTTAATCAAAGTGTGTCTTTTAAATCTTGTCAAAGAATATTCTTTGGACTTACTACATCACCTGTATTTTATACGTTTTCCGTTGTATTAAGTTCTGCTCATATCTTTATTTTTCTTTTTTCTATGTTCTCAGGGTTTATTGCTTTGATCTTCTGATGTCATTTAAAACACTTGGTTACTCATTTTAATAAATATTTTTCCTTATAAAGATTTGAACTTTTGAAGATTCCAGCTTACTTGTAAGTTTCTAAGGGTCAGGCCCTCTACATTGTTGCTGGCCTATGGCTTTGTTCACAATATAGTAAAGTGTATATTGACCTATTTTCCCCTCGACTTTCTGTGATTCCCTATATCTCCCCTTTCTTTGCAGACAAGCCATTTGAAATACCCTTAACTTATTTCACCGCCAATAAGTCTTTGAAATAATGTGTATTTTTTACAGAAATCTTCTTATATATTTAGGCAGAAAATCTGACCTGCCATAGTTTTCAAAACAGCATAATTTCACTCTTCTCAATGATGAATCTGTTGTATTACACAACCTTTGAGTATTTAGCTTTATCAATGACATGTACTTTAAAAATGTTTTAGAGATCCTACCAGTCTTTGAAAACATCCTTGTTCCTTATTTCCGTCCCAGTTTTATGTATATATTCTGCCTTGCACTTGATTATTCCAACATCTGATGGATGGCCTAGGGAATCTAACTGTGGTATTGATTGTTTTTCCTGCTTTTCTCACCTTGTAGCTGATTTCTTCATTAGTGTGTAAATTTAGATCATGAGCTCATGTTTAGCTAAACAGCTGACCTGGTAAGAGGCTTATTTGTGAACACTCGTAAGCTTCAGCAGAAAGTCTGCAAAGATTTATTTGTGTCCCTGCAATGTGTTACCCCGAGGACCCCGTTTTCTACAGGTGTTGGTCCAATACTCCCTCTAGAGGCAGGGACTCAGACAGGACAGCTTTGCTGCCCCCGATCTGGTGTAGTGGCTCTTGGCGGCCTGTGACCCGGGCAGGAGGCTCCCCGCATGTGTCCCACGACCCATCTGCCTGCGAACTTCGGTCACCTCGCAGGAAGCTACGATGCCGAGACCTATGGTTAGCTGTGCAGTGAGGTGTACTGTGCGGACCGTTTCCACACACACTTCAAGTAAGAGGGCGGCCTGATTGGAACGGTGAGAGTTTGGGCATCGGTGCAGACAAAGAAGGCGCCCTTTGGCCTAGGTCTAAATGCTTGTGACACCCCACTGGGCCTGCCGGGCTCTGAGGGCCCTGACCTTGGCCCCCTTCTCCCCTGACCTTTGTTCAGTCACAGCAGAGATGGCCACACCCACTCCCTCAGTGAGGGCAGTGTTCCGACCTCCCTCAGCCCCGCCCCCTTTCCGCAGGTTACCATGGACTACAGATGCTGCATTCTGAGGCCAGGGTGTTCCGAGAATGCCAAGGGCAGACATGATGACCTTAAATGATTTCCTCTAGTGTCAATTTTGGTAAACTTTAGGAGCTAGGAAATGGTGCACTTTACAGAAATATACAAAGTTAATGGCATTTCATACATTCTCTGCTACAACATTCTCCTGATTTTATCTGTATATTCTTTTCTTATGTCTTTGTTTCCTTAATCAAAGTGTGTCTTTTAAATCTTGTCAAAGAATATTCTTTGGACTTACTTCATCACCTGAATTTTATACGTTTTCCTTTGTATTAAGTTCTGCTCATATCTTTATTTATCTTTTTTCTATGTTCTCAGGTTTATTGTTTTGATAATCTGATGTCAATTAAAACACTTGGTTATTCCTTTTAATAAATCTTTTGACTTATAAACATTTGTATTTTTCAAGATTCCAGCTTACTTGTAAGTTTCTAAGGGTCAGGTCCTTTACATTGATGCTGGCCTAAGGCTTAGTTCACAATATTGCAAAGTATATATTGACCTATTTTCCCCTCGACTTTCTGTGATTTCCTATATATCACATTTCTTTGCAGACAAGCTATTTGAAATACCCTTAACTTATTTAACAGCCAATAAGTCTTTGAAATAATGTGTATTTGTTAGAGAAATCTTTTTATATATTTAGGCAGAAAATCTGACCTGCAATAGTTTTCAAAACAGCATAATTTCACTCTTCTCAATGATGAATCTGTTGTATTACACAACTTTTGAGTATTTTGTTTATCAATGACATGTACTTTAAAAATGTTTTAGAGATCCTACCAGTCTTTGAAAACATCCTTCTTCCTTGTTTCAGTTCCAGTTTTATGTATATTTTCTGCCTTGCACCTGATTATTCCAACTTCTGATGGATGGCCAAGGGAATCTAATTCTGGTATTGATTGTTTTTGCTGATTGTCACCCCTGTTGCTGATATCTTCATTATTGTGTAAATTTACATCATGAGCTCATGTTTAGCTAAACATCTGACCTTGTAAGAGGCTAAGGTGTGAACACTCGTAAGCTTCATCAGAATGTCCGCAAAGATTTATTTGTGTCCCTCCAATGAGTTGCCCGCGAGGACCCCGTTTTCTACAAGTGTTGGTCCAATACTCCCTCTAGAGGCACGGCCTCAGACAGGGCTGCTTTGCGCCCGACGAGCAGTGGCAGTGGCAGTGGGCTGCCTGTGGCCCGGGCAGGAGCCTCTCCGCGTGTGTCCCAGGGACCCATCTGCCTGCGAACTTCAGTCACCTGGCAGGATGCTACGATGCACAGACCTATGGTTGACTGTGCAGCGAGGTGTACTGCACGGACAGGTTCCACACACACTTCTAGTAAGAGGGCGGCCTGAGTGGAAAGTTGAGAGTTTGGGCAGCTGTGCATACAAAGAAGGCGTTCTTTGGCCTGGGCCTAAATGCTTGTGACACCCAACTGGGCCTGCCCGGCTCTGAGGGCCCTGCACTGGGACCCCTGCACCCCTGCCCTTTGTTCAGTCACAGCAGAGATGGCCACACCCACTCCCTCAGTGAGGGCATTGTTCCAACCTCCCTCAGCCCCGCCCCCTCTCAGCAGGTTACCATGGACTACAGATGCTGGATTCTGAGGCCAGGGAGTTCCGAGAATGCCAATGGCAGACATGATGACCTTAAATGATTTCCTCTTGTGTCAGTTTTGGTAAACTTTAGGAGCTAGCAAATGGTCCACTTTACAGAAATGTTCAAATTTACTGGCATTTCATATATTCTCTGCTATAACATTGTCCTGATTCTTTCTGTATATTCTTTACTTATGTTTTTGTTTTCCTTAATCAAAGTGTGTCTTTTAAATCTTGTCAAAGAATATTCTTTGGACTTACTACATCACCTAAATTTTATACGTTTTCCATTGTATTAAGTTCTGCTCATATCTTTATTTTTCTTTTTTCTATGTTCTCAGGGTTTATTGCTTTGTTCTTCTGATGTCAAATAAAACACTTGGTTACTCATTTTAATAAATCTTTTTACTTATAAAGATTTGAACTTTTTAATATTCCAGCTTACTTGTAAGTTTCTAAGGGTCAGGTCCTCTACATTGTTGCTGGTCTAAGGCTTAGTTCACAATGTAGCAAAGTATATATTGACCTATTTTCCCCTCGAATTTCTGTGATTTCCTACATCTCACCTTTCTTTGCAGACAAGCCATTAGAAATACATTTAACATATTACACAGCCATTAAGTCTTTGAAATAATGTGTATTTTTAGAGAAATCTTCTCATATTATTAGGCAGAAAATGTCACCTGCCATAGTTTTCAAAACAGCATAATTTCACTCTTCTCAATGATGAATATGTTGTATTACACAACCTTTGAGTATTTAGCTTTAGCAATGACATGTACTTTAAAAATGTTTTAGAGATCCTAGCAGTCTTTGAAAACATCCTTGTTCCTTGTTTCAGTTCCAGTTTCATCTATATTTTCTGCGTTGCACCTGATTATTCCAACGTCTGAGGGATGGCCTAGGGAATCTAATTCTGGTATTGATTGTTTTTGCTGATTGTCTCCCCCTGTAGCTGATTTCTTCATTATTGTGTAAATTTAGATCATAAGCTCATGTTTAGCTAAACATCTGACCTTGTAAGAGGCTTAGGTGTGAACACTCGTAAACTTCATCAGAAAGTCCGCAAAGATTTATTTGTGTCCCTCCAATGAGTTGCCCGCGAGGACTCCCTTTTCTACAAGTGTTGGTCCAATACTCCCTCTAGAGGCACGGCCTCAGACAGGGCTGCTTTGCGCCCCACGAGCAGTGGCAGTGGCAGTGGGCGGCCTGTGGCCCGGGCAGGAGCCTCTCCGCGTGTGTCCCAGGGACCCATCTGCCTGCGAACTTCGGTCACCCGGCAGGAAGCTACGATGCCCAGACCTATGGTTGGCTGTGCAGCGAGGTGTACTGCGTGGACAGATTCCACACACACTTCAAGTAAGAAGGCGGCCTGAGTGGAAAGTTGAGAGTTTGGGCAGCTGTGCAGACAAAGAAGGTGCCCTTTGGCCTGGGCCTAAAGGCTTGTGACACCCCACTTGGTCTGACGGGCTCTGAGGGCCCTGCACTGGAACCTCTGCTCCACTGCTGTTTGTTCAGTTACAGCAGAGATGGCCTCACCCACTCCCTCAGTGTGGGCAGTGTTCCAACCTCCCTCAGCCCCGCCCCCACTCCGCAGGTTCCCATTCACTACAGATGCTGCATTCTGAGGCCAGGGCGTTCCGAGAATGCCAAGGGCAGACATGATGACCTTAAAGGATTTCCTCTTGTGTCAGTTTTGGTAAACTTTAGGAGCTAGGAAATGGTCCACTTTACACAAATGTTCAAATTTACTGGCATTTCAGATATTCTCTGCTATAACATTGTCCTGATTCTTTCTGTATATTCTTTCCTTATGTTTTTGTTTTCCTTAATCAAAGTGTGTCTTTTAAATCTTGTCAATGTATATTCTTTGGACTTACTACATCACCTGAATTTTATACGATTTCCGTTGTATTAAGTTCTGCTCATATCTTTATTTTTCTTTTTTCTATTTCTCAGCGTTTATTGTTTTGATCTTCTGATGTCAATTTAAACACTTGGTTACTCATTTTAATAAATCTTTTTACTTATAAAGATTTGAACTTTTGAAGATACCAGCTTACTTGTAAGTTTCTAAGGGTCAGGTCCTCTACATTGTTGCTGGCCTAAGGCTTTGTTCACATTATAGTAAAGTGTATATTGACCTATTTTCCCCTCGACTTTCTGTGATTCCCTACATCTACCCTTTCTTTGCAGACAAGCCATTTGAAATACCCTTAACTTATTTCACAGCTTATATGTCTTTGAAATAATGTGTATTTTTAGAGAAATCTTCTCATATTATTAGGCAAAAAATCTCACCTGCCATAGTTTTCAAAACAGCATAATTTCACTCTTCTCAATGATGAATCTGTTGCATTATACAACCTTTGAATATTTAGCTTTATCAATGACATGTACTTTAAAAATGTTTTAGAGATCCTACCACTCTTTGAAAACATCCTTGTTCCTTGTTTCAGTTCCAGTTTTGTGTATATTTTCTGCCTTGCACCTGATTATTCCAACATCTGATGGATGGCCTAGGGAATCTAATCCTGGTATTGATTGTTTTTGCTGATTGTCTCCCCCGGTATTTGATTTCTTCATTATTGTGTAAATTTAGATCATGAGCTCATGTTTAGGTAAACATCTGACTTTGTAAGAGGCTTAGGTGTGAACGCTCGTAAGCTTCATCAGAAAGTCCGCAATGATTTATTTTTGTCCCTCCAATGAGTTACCCCGATGACCCCGTTTACTACAAGTGTTGGTCCAATACTCCCTCTAGAGGCAGTGACTCAGACAGGACTGCTTTGCTGCCACCAATCTGGGGTAGTGGCTTTTGCCAGCCTGTGGCCCGGGCAGGAGGCTCCCTGCGTGTGTCCCACGACCCATGTGCCTGGGAACTTCGGTCACCTGGCAGGAAGCTACGATGCCCAGACCTATGGTTAGCTGTGCAGCGAGGTTTACTGTGCGAACCGGTTCCACACACACTTCAAGTAAGAGGGCGGCTTGAGTGGAAAGGTGAGAGTTTGGGCAGCTGTGCAGACAAAGAAGGCGCCCTTTGGCCTAGGCCTAAATGCTTGTGACACCCGACTAGGCGTGCCGGGCTGTGAGGGCCCTGCCCTTGGCCCCCTTCTCCCCTGCATTTGTTCTGTCACCGCAGAGATGGCCACACCCACTCCCTCAGTGAGGGCAGTGTTCCAAACTCCCTCAGCCCCGCTCGCTTTCCGCAGGTTACCATGGAGAACAGATGCTGCATTCTGAGGCCAGGGCGTTCCGAGAATGCCAAGGTCAGACATGATGACCTTAAATGATTTCCTCTAATGTCAATTTTGGTAAACTTTAGGAGCTAGGAAATGGTCCACTTTACAGAAATATTCAAATTTACTGGCATTTCATATATTCTCTGCTTCAACATTCTCCTGATTTTTTCTGTATATCCTTTACTTATATTTTGGTTTTCTTTAATCAAAGTGTGTATTTTAAATATTGTCAAAGAATATTCTATGGACTTACTACATCACCTGAATTTTATACATTTTCTGTTGTATTAAGTTCTGCTCATAACTTTATTTATCTTTTTTCTATGTTCTCAGGGTTTATTGTTTTGATCATCTGATGTCAATTAAAACACTCGGTTATTCATTTTAATAAATCTTTTTACTTATAAAGATTTGAACTTTTCAAGATTCCAGCTTACCTGTAAGTTTCTAAGGGTCAGGTCCTCTACATTGTTGCTGGCCTAAGGCTTAGTTCACAATATAGCAAAGTATATATTGACGTATTATCCCCTCGACTTTCTGTGATTTCCTACAACTCACCTTTCTTTGCAGGCAAGCCATTTGAAATACCCTTAACTTATTTCACAGCCAATAAGTCTTTGAAATAATGTGTATTTTTAGAGAAATCTTCTTATATATTTAGGCAGAAAATCTGACCTGCCATAGTTTTCAAAACAGCATAATTTCACTCTTCTCAATGATGAATCTGTTGTATTACACAACCTTTGAGTATTTAGCTTTATCAATGACATGTACTTTAAAAGTGTTTTAGAGATCCTAACAGTCTTTGATAACATCATTGTTCCTTGTTTCAGTTCCAGTTTCATGTATATTTTCTGCCTTGCACCTGATTATTCCAACGCCTTATGTATGGGATAGGGTATCTAATTCTGGTATTGATTTTTTTTGCTGATTGTCTCCCCCTGTAGCTGATTTCTTCATTATTGTGTAAATTTAGATCATGAGCTCATGTTTAGCTAAACATCTGACCTTGTAAGAGGCTTAGGTGTGAACCCTCGTAAGCTTCATCAGAAAGTCCGCAAAGATTTATTTGTGTCCCTCCAATGAGTTACCCGCGAGGACCCCATTTTCTACAAATGTTGGTCCAATACTCCCTCTAGAGGCACGGCCTCAGATAGGGCTGCTTTGTGCCCCACGATCTGGGGCAGTGGCATTGGGCGGCCTGTGGCCCGGGCAGGAGCCTATCCGCGTCTGTCCCAGGGTCCCATCTGCCTGTGAACTTCGGTCACCTGGCAGGAAGCTACGATGCCTAGACCTATGGTTACCTGTGCAGCGAGGTGTATTGTGCGGAACTGTTCCACACACACTTCAAGTAAGAGCGAGGCCTGAGTGGAAAGGTGAGAGTTTGGGCAGCTGTGCAGACAAAGAAGGCGCCCTTTAGCCTAGGCCTAAATGCTTGTGACACACCACTTTGCCTGCCGGGCTCTGAGGGCCCTGCCCTGGGCCCACTGCTCCCCTGCCTTTTGTTCAGTCATAGCAGAGATGGCCACACCCACTCCCTCAGTGAGGGCTGTGTTCCAAACTCCCTCAGCCCCGCCCCCTCTGCGCAGGTTACCATGCACTACAGATGCTGCATTCTGAGGCCAGGGCGTTCCGAGAATGCCAAGGGCAGACATGATAACCTTAAATGATTTCCTCTTGTGTCAGTTTTGGTAAACTTTAAGAGCTAGGAAATGGTTCAGTTTACACAAATGTTCAAAGTTAATGGCATTTCATACATTCTCTGCTACAACATTCTCCTGATTTTTTCTGTATATTCTTTACTTATGTTTTTGTTTTCCTTAATCAAAGTGTGCCTTTTAAATCTCGTCAAAGAATATTCTTTGGACTTACTACATCAGCTGAATTTTATACGTATTCCTTTGTATTAAGTTCTGCTCATATCTTTATTTATCTTTTTTCTATGTTCTCAGGGTTTATTTTTTGATCTTCTGATATCAATTAAAACACTTGGTTACTCATTTTAATAAATCTATTTACTTATAAATTTTGAAGTTTTGAAGATTCCATCTTACTTGTAACTTTCTAAGGGTCAGGTCCTCTACATTGTTGCTGGCCTAAGGCTTAGTTCACAATATTGCAAAGTATATATTGACCTATTTTCCCCTCGACTTTCTGTGATTCCCTACATCTCACCTTTCTTTGCAGACAAGCCATTTGAAATACCCTTAACTTATTTCACAGCCAATTAGTCTTTGAAATAATGTGTATTTTTTAGAGAAATCTTTTTATATATTTAGGCAGAAAATCTGACCTGCAATAGTTTTCAAAACAGCATAATTTAACTCTTCTCAATGATGAATCTGTTGTATTACACAACCTTTGAGTATTTGGTTTATCAATGACATGTACTTTAAAAATGTTTTAGAGATCCTAGCAGTCTTTGAAAACATCCTTGTTCCTTGTTTCAGTTCCAGTTTTATGTATATTTTCTGCCTTGCACCTGATTATTCCAACGTCTGATGGATGGCCTAGGGAATCTAATTCTGGTATTGATTGTTTTTGCTGATTGTCTCCCCCTGTAGCTTATTTCTTCATTATTGTGTAAATTTAGATCATGAGCTCATGTTTAGCTAAACATCTGACCTTCTAAGTGGCTTAGGTGTGAACACTCGTAAGCTTCAGCAGAAAGTCCGCAAAAATTTATTTGTGTCCCTCCAATGAGTTGCCTGCGAAGACCCCGTTTTCTACAAGTGTTGGTCCAATACTCCCTCTAGAGGCACGGCCTCAGACAGGACTGCTTTGCTGCCACCGATCTGGGGTTGGGGATTTTGGCGGCCTGTGTCCCGGGCAGGAGGCTCCCCATGTGTGTCCCACGACCCATCTGCCTGCCAACTTCGGTCACCTGGCAGGAAGCTTACGATGCCCAGACCTATGGTCAGCTGTGCAGCAAGGAGTACTGTGCGGACCGGTTCCACACACACTTCAAGTAAGAGGGCGGCCTGAGTCGAAAGGTGAGAGTTTGTGCAGCTGTGCAGACAAAGAAGGCGCCCTTTTGCCTGGGCCTAAATGCTTGTGACACCCGACTGGGCCTGCCGGGCTCTGAGGGCCCTGCCCTTGGCCCCCTTCTCCCCTGCCCTTTGTTCAGTCACAGCAGAGATGGCCACACCCACTCCCTCAGTGAGGGCAGTGTTCCAACCTCCCTCAGCCCCGCCCACTCTCCGCAGGTTACCATGGACTACAGATGCTGCATTCTGAGGCCACGGCGTTCTGTGAATGCCAAGGGCACACATGATGACCTTAAATGATTTCCTCTTGTGTCAGTTTTGGTAAACTGTAGGAGCTAGGAAATGGTTCAGTTTACACAAATATTCAAATTTACAGGCATTTCAGATATTCTCTGCTATAACATTGTCCTGATGCTCTCCGTATATTCTTTACTTATGTCTTTGTTTTCCTTAATCAAACTGTGTCTTTTAAATCTTGTCAAAGAATATTCTTTGGACTTACTACATCACCTGTATTTTATACGTTTTCCTTTGTAATAAGTTCTGCTCATATATTTATTTATCTTTTTTCTATGTTCTCAGTGTTTATTGTTTTGATCTTCTGATGTCAAATAAAACCCTTGGTTATTCATTTTAATAAATCTTTTTACGTATAAAGATTTGAACTTTTCAAGATTCCAGCTTACGTGTAATTTTCTAAGGGTCAAGTCCTCTACATTGTTGCTGGCCTAATGCTTAGTTCACAATATAGCAAAGAATATATTGACCTATTTTCCCCTCTACTTTCTGTGATTTCCTACATCTCACATTTCTTTGCAGAGAAGCCATTAGAAATACCCTTAACTTATTTCACAACCAATAAGTCTTTCAAATAATGTATATTTTTCAGAGAAATCTTCTTATATAATTAGGCAGAAAATCTGACCTGCCATAGTTTTCAAAACAGCATAATTTCACTCTTCTCAATGATGAATCTGTTGTATTACACAACCTTTGAGTATTTCTCTTTATCAATGGCATGTACTTTATAAATGTTTTAGAGATCCTACCAGTCTTTGAGAACATCCTTGTTCCTTGTTTCCGTCCCAGTTTTATGTATATATTCTGCCTTGCACTTGATTATTCCAACATCTGATGGATGGCCTAGGGAATCTAATTCTGGTATTGATTGTTTTTGCTGCTTTTCTCACCTTGTAGCTGATTTCTTCATTAGTGTGTAAATTTAGATCATGAGCTCATGCTTAGCTAAACAGCTGACCTTGTAAGAGGCTTAGTTGTGAACGCTCGTAAGCTTCAGCAGAAAGTCGGCAAAGATTTATTTTTGTCCCTGCAATGCGTTACCCCGAGGACCCCGTTTTCTACAGGTGTTGGTCCAAAACTCCCTCTAGAGGCAGGGATTCAGACAGGACAGCTTTGCTGCCACCGATCTGGTGTAATGGCTCTTGGCGGCCTGTGGCCCGGGCAGGAGGCTACCCGCATGTGTCCCACGACCCATCTGCCTGCGAACTTCGGTCACCTGGCAGGAAGCTACGATGCCCAAACCTATGGTTAGCTGTGCAGTGAGGTGTACTGTGCGAACCGGTTCCACACACACTTCAAGTAAAAGGGCGGCCTGATTAGGAAAGGTGAGAGTTTAGGCAGCGGTGCAGACAAAAAAGGCGCCCTTTGGCCTAGGTCTAAATGCTTGTGACACCCCACTGGGCCTGCCGGGCTCTGAGGGCCCTGCCATAGGCCCCCTTCTCCCCTGCCCTTTGTTCAGTCACAGCAGATATGGCCACACCCACTCCCTCAGCGTGGGCAGTGTTCCGACCACCCTCAGCCCCGCCCCCTCTCCGCAGGTTATCCTGGACTACAGATGCTGCATTCTGAGGCCAGGGCGTTCCGAGAATGCCAAGGGCAGACATGATGACCTTAAATGATTTCCTCTAGTGTCAATTTTGGTAAACTTTAGGAGCTAGGAAATGGTCCACTTTACAGAAATATACAAAGTTAATGGCATTTAATACATTCTCTGCTACAACATTCTCCTGATTTTATCTGTATATTCTTTACTTATGTCTTTGTTTTCCTTAATCAAAGTGTGTCTTTTAAATCTTGTCAAAGAATATTCTTTGGACTTACTACATCACCAGAATTTTATACGTTTTCCTTTGTATTATGTTCTGCTCATATCTTTATTTATCTTTTTTCTATGTTCTCAGGTTTATTGTTTTGATAATCTGATGTCAATTAAAACACTTGGTTATTCCTTTTAATAAAACATTTTACTTATAAATATTTGTATTTTTCAAGATTCCAGCTTACCTTTAAGTTTCTAATGGTCAGGTTCTCTACATTAATGCTGGCCTAAGGCTTAGTTCACAATATTGCAAAGTATATATTGACCTATTTTCGCCTCGACTTTCTGTGATTTCCTACATATCACATTTCTTTGCAGACAAGCTATTTGAAATACCCTTAACTTATTTAACAGCCAATAAGTCTTTGAAATAATGTGTATTTTTTAGAGAAATCTTTTTATATATTTAGGCAGAAAATCTGACCTACAATAGTTTTCAAAACAGCATAAATTCACTCTTCTCAATGATGAATCTGTTGTATTACACAACCTTTGAGTATTTGGTTTATCAAAGACATGTACTTTAAAAATGTTTTAGAGATCCTACCAGTCTTTGAAAACATCCTTCTTCCTTGTTTCAGTTCCAGTTTTGTGTATATTTTCTGCCTTGCACCTGATTATTCCAACGTCTGATGGATGGCCTAGGGAATCTATTTCTGGTATTGATTGTTTTTGCTGATTGTCTCCCATGTAGCTGATTTCTTCATTATTGTGTAAATTTACATCATGAGCTCATGTTTAGCTATACATCTGACCTTGTAAGAGGCTTAGGTGTGAACACTCGTAAGCTTCATCAGAAAGTTCGCAAAGATTTATTTGTGCCCCTCCAATGATTTGCCCACGAGGACCCCATTTTCTACAAGTGTTGGTCCAATACTCCCTCTAGAGGCACGGCCTCAGACAGGGCTGCTTTGCGCCCCACGAGCAGTGGCAGTGGCATTGGGCTGCCTGTGGCCCGGGCAGGAGCCTCTCCGCGTGTGTCCCAGGGACCCATCTGCCTGCGAACTTCAGTCACCTGGCAGGAAGCTACAATGCCCAGACCTATGGTTGGCTGTGCAGCGAGGTGTACTGCGCGGACAGGTTCCACAAACACTTCAATTTAGAGGGCGGCCTGAGTGGAAAGGTGAGAGTTTGGGCAGCTGTGCATACAAAGAAGGCGTTCTTTGGCCTGGGCCTAAATGCTTGTGACACCCAACTGGGCCTGCCGGGCGCTGAGGGCCCTGCACTGGGACCCCTGCTCCCCTGCCCTTTGTTCAGTCACAGCAGAGATGGCCACACCCACTCCCTCAGTGAGGGCATTGTTCCAACCTCCCTCAGCCCCGCCCCCTCTCCGCAGGTTACCATGGACTACAGATGCTGCATTCTGAGGCCAGGGCGTTCCGAGAATGCCAAGGGCAGACATGATGACCTTAAATGATTTCCTCTTGTGTCAGTTTTGGTAAACTTTAGGAGCTAGCAAATGGTCTACTTTACAGAAATGTTCAAATATACTGGCATTTCATATATTCTCTGCTATAACATTGTCCTGATTCTTTCTATATATTCTTTAATTATGTTTGTTTTTTCCTTAATCAAAGTGTGTCTTTTAAATCTTTTCAAAGAATATTCTTTGGACTTACTACCTCACCTGAATTTGATACGTTTTCTGTGGTATTAAGTTCTGCTCATATCTTTATTTATCTTTTTTCTATGTTCTCAGGGTTTATTGTTTTGATCTTCTGATGTCAATTAAAACACTTGGTTATTCATTTTCATCAATCTTTTTACTTATAAAGATTTGAACTTTTCAAGATTCCAGCTCACTTTTAAGTTTCTAAGGGTCAGGTCCTCTACACTGTGGCTGGCCTAAGGCTTAGTTCACCACATAGCAATGTATATATTGACATTTTCCCCTCGACTTTCTGTGATTCCCTACATCTCACCTTTCTTTGCAGACAAGCCATTTGAAATACACTTAACTTATTTCACAGCCAAAAAGTCTTTGAAATAATGTCTATTTTTAGAGAAATCTTCTTATATAATTAGGCAGAAAATCTCACCTGCCATGGTTTTCAAAACAGCATAATTTCACTCTTCTCAATGCTTAATCTGTGGTATTAAACATCCTTTGAGTATTTAGGTTTATCAACGACATGTACTTTAAAAATGTTTTAGAGATCCTACCAGCCTTTGAAAACCTCCTTGTTCCTTGTTTCAGTTCCTGTTTTATGTATATTTTCTGCCTTGCACCTGATTATTCCAACATCAGATGGATGGCCTAGGGAATCTCATTCTGGTATTGATTGTTTTTGCTGATGGTCTCCCTTTGTAGCTGATTTCTTCAATATTGTGTAAATTTAGATCATGAGCTCATGTTTAGCTAAACAGCTGACCTTGTAAGAGGCTTAGGTGTGAACGCTGGTAAGCTTCACCAGAAAGTCGGCAAAGATTTATTTGTGTCCCTCCAATGAGTTGCCTGCAAGGACCCCGTTTTCTACAAGTGTTGGTCCAATACTCCTTCGAGAGGCAGTGGACTCAGACATGGCTGCTTTTCAGCCTTCGATCTGGGGCAGGGCCAGTGGGCGGCCTGTGGCCCGGGCAAGAGCATCTCCGCATGTGTCCCAGGGACCCAATTGCCTGCGAACTTCGGTCACCTGGCAAAAGCTACGATGCCCTGACCTATGGTGAGCTGTGCAGCGAGGAGTACTGCGCGGACAGCTTCCAAACACACTTCAAATAAGAGGGCGGCCTGAGTGGAAAGGTGAGAGTTTGGGCAGCTGTGCAGACAAAGAAGGCACCCTTTGGCCTGGGCCTAAATGCTTGTGACACCCCACTGGGTCTGCCGGGCTCTGAGGGCCCTGCCCTGGGCCCCCTGCTCCCCTGCCCTTTGTTCAGTCACAGCAGAGATGGCCACACCCACTCCCTCAGTGAGGGCAGTCTTCTAAGCTCCCTCAGCCACGCCCCCTATCCGCAGTTTACCATGGACTACAGATGTTGCATTCTGAGGCCAGGGCGTTCCGAGAATGCCAAGGGCAGACATGATGACCTTAAATGATTTCCTCTTGTGTCAGTTTTGGTAAACTTGAGGTGCTAGGAAATGGTCCGCTTTACAGAAAGGTTCAAATTTACTGGCATTTCATATATTCTCTGCTATAACATTATCCTGATTCTTTCTGTATATTCTTTACTTATGTTTTTGTTTTCCTTAATCAAATTGTGTCTTTTAAATCTTTTCAAAGAATATTCTTTAGACTTACTAAATCACCTGAATATTATACGTTTTCTGTTGTATTAAGTTCTGCTCATATCTTTATTTATCTTTTTTCTATGTTCTCAGGGTTTATTGTTTTGATTTTCTCATGTCAAGTAAAACACTTGGTTATTCATTTTAATAAACCTTTTTACTTATAAAGATTTGAACTTTTAAAGATTCCAGCTTACTTGTACTTTTCTAAGGGTCCATTCCTCTACACTGTTGCCGGCCTAAGGCTTAGATCACCATTAGCAATGTATATATTGACAGATTATCCCCTCGGCTTTCTGTGATTCCCTACATCTCACCTTTCTTTGCAGACAAGCCATTTGAAATACCCTTAACTTATTTCACAGCCAATAATTCTTTGAAATAATGTGTATTTTTTAGAGAAATCATCTTATATAATTAGGCAGAAAATCTCACCTGCCATAGTTTTCAAAACAGCATAATTTCACTCTTCTCAATGCTTAATCTGTGGTATTAAACATCCTTTGAGTATTTAGGTTTATCAATGACATGTACTTTAAAAATGTTTTAGAGATCCTACCAGTCTTTGAAAACCTCCTTGTTCCTTGTTTCATTTCCAGGTTTATGTATATTTTCTGCCTAGCACCTGATTATTCCAACATCTGATGGGTGGCCTAGGGAATCTAATTCTGGTATTGATTGTTATTGCTGATTGTCTCCCTTTGTAGCTGATTTCTTCATTATTGTGTAAATTTAGATCATGAGCTCATGTTTAGCTAAACAGCTGACCTTGTAAGAGGCTTAGGTGTGAACGCTCGTAAGTTTCAGCAAAAAGTCGGCAAAGATTTATTTGTGTCCCTCCAATGAGTTGCCCACAAGGACCCCGTTTTCTAGAAGTGTTGGTCCAATACTCCCTCTAGGGGTAGGGGACTTAGACAGGGCTGCTTTCGGCCCCTGATCTTGGGCAGGGGCAGTGGGCGGCCTGTGGCCCGGGCAGGAGCCTCTCTGCGTGTGAACCTGGGAATCATCTCTCCTGCGAACTTCGGTCACCTGGCAGGAAGCTACAATGCCCAGACCTATGGTTAGCTGTGCAGCGAGGTATACTGCGCGGACAGGTTCCACACACACTTCAACTAAGTGGGTGGCCTGAGTGGAAAAGTGAGAGTTTGGGCAGCTGTGCAGACAAAGAAGGTGCCCTATGGCCTGGGCCTAAAGGCTTGTGACACACTACTGGGCCTGCCCGGCTCAGAGGGCCCTGCCCTGGGACCCCTGCTCCCCTGCCCTTTGTTCAGTCACAGCAGAGATGGCCACACACACTCCCTCAGTGAGGGCAGTGTTCCAGCCTTCCTCAGCCCCGCCCACTCTCCGCAGGTTACCATGGACTACAGATTCTGCATTCTGAGGCCAGGGCGTTCCGAGAATGCCAAGGGCAGACATGATGACCTTAAATGATTTCCTCTTGTGTCAGTTTTGGTAAACTGTAGGAGCTAGGAAATGGTCAACTTTACAGAAATGTTCAAATTTACTGGCATTTCATATATTCTCTGCTATAACTTTGCCCTGATTCTTTCTATATATTATTTAATTATGTTTGTGTTTTCCTTAATCAAAGGGTGTCTCTTAAATCTTTTCAAAGAATATTCTTTGGACTTACTACCTCACCTGAATTTGATACGTTTTCTGTGGTATTAAGTTCTGCTCATATCTTTATTTATCTTTTTTCTATGTTCTCAGGGTTTATTGTTTTGATCTTCTGATGTCAATTAAAACACTTGGTTATTCATTTTCATCAATCTTTTTACTTATAAAGATTTGAACTTTTAAAGATTCCAGCTCACTTTTAAGTTTCTAAGGGTCAGGTCCTCTTCATTGTGGCTGGCTTTAGGCTTAATTCACCATATAGCAATGTATATATTGACATTTTCCCCTCGACTTTCTGTGATTCCCTACATCTCACCTTTCTTTGCAGACAAGCCATTTGAAATACACTTAACTTATTTCACAGCCAATAAGTCTTTGAAATAATGTCTATTTTTTAGAGAAATCTTCTTATATAATTAGGCAGAAAATCTCACCTGCCATAGTTTTCAAAACAGCATAATTTCACTCTTCTCAATGCTTAATCTGTGGTATTAAACATCCTTTGAGTATTTAGGTTTATCAACGACATGTACTTTAAAAATGTTTTAGAGATCCTACCAGCCTTTGAAAACCTCCTTGTTCCTTGTTTCAGTTCCAGTTTTATGTATATTTTCTGCCTTGAACCTGATTATTCCAACATCAGATGGATGGCCTAGGGAATCTCATTCTGGTATTGATTGTTTTTGCTGATGGTCTCCCTTTGTAGCTGATTTCTTCAATATTGTGTAAATTTAGATCATGAGCTCATGTTTAGCTAAACAGCTGACCTTGTAAGAGGCTTAGGTGTGAACGTTGGTAAGCTTCACCAGAAAGTCGGCAAAGATTTATTTGTGTCCCTCCAATGATTTGCCCGCAAGGACCCCGTTTTCTACAAGTGTTGGTCCAATACTCCTTCGAGAGGCAGTGGACTCAGACATGGCTGCTTTTCAGCCTTCGATCTGGGGCAGGGCCAGTGGGCGGCCTGTGGCCCGGGCAAGAGCCTCTCCGCATGTGTCCCAGGGACCCAATTGCCTGCGAACTTCGGTCACCTGGCAAAAGCTACGATGCCCTGACCTATGGTGAGCTGTGCAGCGAGGAGTACTGCGCGGACAGCTTCCAAACACACTTCAAATAAGAGGGCGGCCTGAGTGGAAAGGTGAGAGTTTGGGCAGCTGTGCAGACAAAGAAGGCGCCCTTTGGCCTGGGCCTAAATGCTTGTGACACCCCACTGGGTCTGACGGGCTCTGAGGGCCCTGCCCTGGGCCCCCTGCTCCCCTGCCCTTTGTTCAGTCACAGCAGAGATGGCCACACCCACTCCCTCAGTGAGGGTAGTCTTCTAAGCTCACTCAGCCACGCCCCCTATCCGCAGGTTACCATGGACTACAGATGCTGCATTCTGAGGCCAGGGCGTTCCGAGAATGCCAAGGGCAGACATGATGACCTTAAATTATTTCCTCTTGTGTCAGTTTTGGTAAACTTTAGGAGCTAGGAAATGGTCCGCTTTACAGAAAGGTTCAAATTTACTGGCATTTCATATATTCTCTGCTATAACATTATCCTGATTCTTTCTGTATATTCTTTACTTATGTTTTTGTTTTCCTTAATCAAAGTGTGTCTTTTAAATCTTTTCAAAGAATATTCTTTGGACTTACTAAATCACCTGAATATTATACGTTTTCTGTTGTATTAAGTTCTGCTCATATCTTTATTTATCTTTTTTCTATGTTCTCAGGGTTTATTGTTTTGATTTTCTCATGTCAAGTAAAACACTTGGTTATTCATTTTAATAAACCTTTTTACTTATAAAGATTTGAACTTTTAAAGATTCCAGCTTACTTGTACTTTTCTAAGGGTCCATTCCTCTACACTGTTGCCGGCCTAAAGCTTAGATCACCATTAGCAATGTATATATTGACATATTATCCCCTCGGCTTTCTGTGATTCCCTACATCTCACCTTTCTTTGCAGACAAGCCATTTGAAATACCCTTAACTTATTTCACAGCCAATAATTCTTTGAAATAATGTGTATTTTTTAGAGAAATCATCTTATATAATTAGGCAGAAAATCTCACCTTCCATAGTTTTCTAAACAGCATAATTTCACTCTTCTCACTGCTTAATTTGTTGTATTAAAGAACATTTGAGTATTTAGCTTTATCAATGACATGTTCTTTAAAAATGTTTTAGAGATCCTACCAGTCTTTGAAAACCTCCTTGTTCCTTGTTTCATTTCCAGGTTTATGTATATTTTCTGCCTAGCACCTGATTATTCCAACATCTGATGGGTGGCCTAGGGAATCTAATTCTGGTATTGATTGTTTTTGCTGATTGTCTCCCTTTGTAGCTGATTTCTTCATTATTGTGTAAATTTAGATCATGAGCTCATGTTTAGCTAAACAGCTGACCTTGTAAGAGGCTTAGGTGTGAACGCTCGTAAGTTTCAGCAAAAAGTCGGCAAAGATTGATTTGTGTCCCTCCAATGAGTTGCCCACAAGGACCCCGTTTTCTAGAAGTGTTGGTCCAATACTCGCTCTAGGGGTAGGGGACTTAGACAGGGCTGCTTTCGGCCCCTGATCTTGGGCAGGGGCAGTGGGCGGCCTGTGGCCCGGGCAGGAGCCTCTCTGCGTGTGAACCTGGGAATCATCTCTCCTGCGAACTTCGGTCACCTGGCAGGAAGCTACGATGCCCAGACCTATGGTTAGCTGTGCAGCGAGGTATACTGCGCGGACAGGTTCCACACACACTTCAACTAAGTGGGTGGCCTGAGTGGAAAAGTGAGAGTTTGGGCAGCTGTGCAGACAAAGAAGGTGCCCTATGGCCTGGGCCTAAAGGCTTGTGACACACTACTGGGCCTGCCCGGCTCAGAGGGCCCTGCCCTGGGCCCCCTGCTCCCCTGCCCTTTGTTCAGTCACAGCAGAGATGGCCACACACACTCCCTCAGTGAGGGCAGTGTTCCAGCTTCCCTCAGCCCCGCCCACTCTCCGCAGGTTACCATGGACTACAGATTCTGCATTCTGAGGCCAGGGCGTTCCGAGAATGCCAAGGGCAGACATGATGACCTTAAATGATTTCCTCTTGTGTCAGTTTTGGTAAACTGTAGGAGCTAGGAAATGGTCAACTTTACAGAAATGTTCAAATTTACTGGCATTTCATATATTCTCTGCTATAACTTTGCCCTGATTCTTTCTATATATTATTTAATTATGTTTGTGTTTTCCTTAATCAAAGGGTGTCTTTTAAATCTTTTCAAAGAATATTCTTTGGACTTACTACCTCACCTGAATTTTATACGTTTTCTGTGGTATTAAGTTCTGCTCATATCTTTATTTATCTTTTTTCTATGTTCTCAGGGTTTATTGTTTTGATCTTCTGATGTCAATTAAAACACTTGGTTATTCATTTTCATCAATCTTTTTACTTATAAAGATTTGAACTTTTAAAGATTCCAGCTCACTTTTAAGTTTCTAAGGGTCAGGTCCTCTTCATTGTGGCTGGCTTTAGGCTTAATTCACCATATAGCAATGTATATATTGACATTTTCCCCTCGACTTTCTGTGATTCCCTACATCTCACCTTTCTTTGCAGACAAGCCATTTGAAATACACTTAACTTATTTCACAGCCAATAAGTCTTTGAAATAATGTCTATTTTTTAGAGAAATCTTCTTATATAATTAGGCAGAAAATCTCACCTGCCATAGTTTTCAAAACAGCATAATTTCACTCTTCTCAATGCTTAATCTGTGGTATTAAACATCCTTTGAGTATTTAGGTTTATCAACGACATGTACTTTAAAAATGTTTTAGAGATCCTACCAGCCTTTGAAAACCTCCTTGTTCCTTGTTTCAGTTCCAGTTTTATGTATATTTTCTGCCTTGCACCTGATTATTCCAACATCAGATGGATGGCATAGGGAATCTCATTCTGGTATTGATTGTTATTGCTGATTGTCTCACTTTGTAGCTGATTTCTTCAATATTGTGCAAATTTAGATCATGAGCTCTGGTTTAGCTAAACAGCTGACCTTGTAAGAGGCTTTGGTGTGAACGCTGGTAAGCTTCAGCAGAAAGTCGGCAAAGATTTATTTGTGTCCCTCCAATGAGTTGCCCGCAAGGACCCCTTTTCTACAAGTGTTGGTCCAATAGTCCTTCGAGAGGCAGTGGACTCAGACATGGCTGCTTTTCAGCCTTCGATCTGGGGCAGGGCCAGTGGGCGGCCTGTGGCCCGGGCAAGAGCCTCTCCGCATGTGTCCCAGGGACCCATTTGCCTGCGAACTTCGGTCACCTGGCAGGAAGGTACGATGCCCTGACCTATGGTTAGCTATGCAGCGAGGTGTACTGTGCGAGCAGGTCCCACATACACTTCAATTTAGAGGGCGGCCTGAGTGGAAAGGTGAGAGTTTGGGCAGCTGTGCAGACAAAGAAGGCGTTCTTTGGCCTGGGCCTAAATGCTTGTGACACCCCACTGGGCCTGCCGGGCTCTGAGGGCCCGGCCCTGGGCCCCCTGTTCCCCTGCCCTTTGTTCAGTCACAGCAGAGATGGCCACACCGACTCCCTCAGTGATGGCATTGTTCCAACACTCCTCAGCCCCGCCCCCTCTCCGCAGGTTACCATGGACTACAGATGCTGCATTCTGAGGCCAGGGCGTTCCGAGAATGCCAAGGGCAGACATGATGACCTTAACTGATTTCCCCTTGTGTCAGTTTTGGTAAACTTTAGGAGCTAGCAAATGGTCCACTTTACAGAAATGTTCAAATTTACTGGCATTTCATATATTCTCTCCTATAATATTGTCATGATTCTTTCTGTATATTCTTTACTTATGTTTTGTTTTCCTAATCAAATTGTGTCTTTTAAATCTTTTCAAAGAATATTCTTTGGACTTACTACCTCACCTGAATTTTATACGTTTTCTCTTGTATTAAGTTCTGCTCATATCTTTATTTATCTTTTTTCTATGTTCTCAGGGTTTATTGCTTTGATCTTCTGATGTCAATTAAAACACTTGGTTGTTCATTTTAATAAATCTTTTTACTTATAAAGGTTTGAACTTTTTAATATTCCAGCTTACTTGTAAGTTTCTAAGGGTCATGTCCTCTACATTGTTGCTCGCCTAAGGCTTAGTTCACAATATAGCAAACTATATATTGACCTATTTACTCCTCGAATTTCTGTGATTTCCTACATCTCACCTTTCTTTGCAGACAATCCATTTAAAATACCCTTAACATATTACACAGCCATTAAGTCTTTGAAATAATGTGTATTTTTAGAGAAATCTTCTCATATTATTAGGCAGAAAATCTCATCTGCCATAGTTTTCAAAACTGCATAATTTCACTCTTCTCAATGATGAATCTGTTGTATTACACAGCCTTTGAGTATTTAGCTTTACCAATGACATGTACTTTAAAAATGTTTTAAAGATCCTACCAGTCTTTGAAAACATCCTTGTTCCTTGTTTCAGTTCCAGTTTTATGTATATTTTCTGCCTTGCACCTGATTATTCCAACGTCTGATGGATGGTCTAGGGAATCTAACTCTGGTATTGATTGTTTTTGCAGATTATGTCCCCTTGTAGCTGATTTCTTCATTATTGTGTAAATTTAGATCATGAGCTCACGTTTAGCTAAACAGCTAACCTTGTAAGAGGCTTAGGTGTGAACGCTTGTAAGCTTCAGCAGAAAGTCAGCAAATATTTATTTGTGTCCCTCCAATGAGTTGCCCGTGAGGACCCCGTTTTCTACAAGTGTTGGTCCAATACTCCCTCTGAAGGCAATGGACTCAGACAGGGCTGCTTTGAGGCCCCCAATCTGGGGCAGAGGCAGTGGGCGGCCTATGGCCCAGGCAGGAGCCTATTCGCGTGTGTCCCTGGGACCCAACTGCCTGTGATCTTCGGTCACCTAGCAGGAAGCTACGATGCCCAGACCTATGGTTAGCTGTGCAGCGAGGTGTACTGCGCGGACTGGTTCCACACACACTTCAAGTAAGAGGGAGGCCCGAGTGGAAAGGTGAGGGTTTGGGCAGCTGTGCAGACAAAGAAGGCGCCCTTTGGCCTGGGCCTAAATGCTTGTGACACCCCACTGGGCATGCCAGGCTCTGAGGGCCCAGGACTGGGACCCCTGCTCCCCTGCCCTTTGTTCAGTCACAGCAGAGATGGCCACACCCACTCCCTCAGTGAGGGCAGTGTTCCAAGATCCCTCAGCCCCGCCACCTCTCCGCAGGTTACCATGAACTACAGATGCTGCATTCTGAGGCCATGGCATACCGAGAATGCCAAGGGCAGACATGATGACCTTAAATTATTTCCTCTTGTGTCAGTTTTGGTAAACTTTAGGAGCTAGGAAATGGTCCGCTTTACAGAAATGTTCAAATTTACTTGCATTTCATATATTCTCTGCTATAACATTGTCCTGATTCTTTCTCTATATTCTTTACTTATGTTTATGTTTTCCTTTATCAAAGTGTGTCTTTTAAATCTTTTCAAAGAATATTCTTTGGACTTACTAAATCACCTGAATTTTATCCGTTTTCTGTTGTATTAAGTTCTGCTCATATCTTTATTTATCTTTTTTCTATGTTCTCAGGGTTTATTGTTTTGATTTTCTGATGTCAAGTAAAACACTTGGTTATTCATTTTAATAAATCTTATTACTTATAAAGATTTGAACTTTTAAAGATTCCAGCTTACTTGTACGTTTCTAAGGGTCCATTCCTCTACACTGTTGCCGGCCTAAGGCTTAGTTCACCATATAGCAATGTATATATTGACATATTATCCCCTCGGCTTTCTGTGATTCCCTACATCTCACCTTTCTTTGCAGACAAGCCATTTGAAATACCCTTAACTTATTTCACAGCCAATAATTCTTTGAAATAATGTGTATTTTTTAGAGAAATCATCTTATATAATTAGGCAGAAAATCTCACCTTCCATAGTTTTCTAAACAGCATAATTTCACTCTTCTCACTGCTTAATTTGTTGTATTAAAGAACGTTTGAGTATTTAGCTTTATCAATGACATGTACTTTAAAAATGTTTTAGAGATCCTACCAGTCTTTGAAAACATGCTTGTTCCTTGTTTCATTTCCAGGTTTATGTATATTTTCTGCCTAGCACCTGATTATTCCAACATCTGATGGGTGGCCTAGGGAATCTAATTCTGGTATTGATTGTTTTTGCTGATTGTCTCCCTTTGTAGCTGATTTCTTCATTATTGTGTAAATTTAGATCATGAGCTCATGTTTAGCTAAACAGCTGACCTTGTAAGAGGCTTAGGTGTGAACGCTCGTAAGTTTCAGCAAAAAGTCGGCAAAGATTTATTTGTGTCCCTCCAATGAGTTGCCCACAAGGACCCCGTTTTCTAGAAGTGTTGGTCCAATACTCCCTCTAGGGGTAGGGGACTTAGACAGGGCGGCATTCGTCCCCTGATCTTAGGCAGGGGCAGTGGGCGGCCTGTGGCCCGGGCAGGAGCCTCTCTTCATGTGAACCTGGGAATCATCTCTCCTGCGAACTTCGGTCACCTGGCAGGAAGCTACGATGCCCAGACCTATGGTTAGCTGTGCAGCGAGGTATACTGCGCGGATAGGTTCCACACACACTTCAACTAAGTGGGTGGTTTGAGTGGAAAAGTGAGAGTTTGGGCAGCTGTGCAGACAAAGAAGGTGCCCTATGGCCTGGGCCTAAAGGCTTGTGACACACTACTGGGCCTGCCCGGATCTGAGGGCCCTGCCCTGGGCCCCCTGCTCCCCTGCCCTTTGTTCAGTCAGAGCAGAGATGGCCACACCCACTCCCTCAGTGAGGGCAGTGTTCCAGCCTCCCTCAGCCCCGCCCAATCTCCGCAGGTTACCATGGACTACAGATGCTGCATTCTGAGGCCAGGGCGTAACGAGAATGCCAAGGGCAGACATGATGACCTTAAATGATTTCCTCATGTGTCAGTTTTGGTAAACTGTAGGAGCTAGGAAATGGTCAACTTTACAGAAATGTTCAAATTTACTGACATTTCATATATTCTCTGCTATAACATTGTCCTGATTCTTTCTATATATTCTTTAATTATGTTTGTGTTTTCCTTAATCAAAGTGTGTCTTTTAAATCTTTTCAAAGAATATTCTTTGGACTTACTACCTCACCTGAATTTTATACGTTTTCTGTGGTATTAAGTTCTGCTCATATCTTTATTTATCTTTTTTCTATGTTCTCAGGGTTTATTGTTTTGATCTTCTGATGTCAATTAAAACACATGGTTATTCATTTTCATCAATCTTTTTACTTATAAAGATTTGAACTTTTAAAGATTCCAGCTCACTTTTGAGTTTCTAAGTGTCAGGTCCTCTACATTGTGGCTGCCCTAAGGCTTAGTTCACCACATAGCAATGTATATATTGACATTTTCCCCTCGACTTTCTGTGATTCCCTACAACTCACCTTTCTTTGCAGACATGCCATTTGAAATACACTTAACTTATTTCACAGCCAATAAGTCTTTGAAATAATGTCTATTTTTTAGACAAAACTTCTTATATAATTAGGCAGAAAATCTCACCTGCCATAGTTTTCAAAACAGCATAATTTCTCTCTTCTCAATGCTTAATCTGTGGTATTAAACAACCTTCGACTATTTAGGTTTATCAACGACATGTACTTTAAAAATGTTTTAGAGATCCTACCAGCCTTTGAAAACCTCCTTGTTCCTTGTTTCAGTTCCAGTTTTATGTAAATTTTCTGCCTTGCACCTGATTATTCCAACATCAGATGGATGGCCTAGGGAATCTCATTCTGGGATTGATTGTTTCTGCTGATTGTCTCCCTTTGTAGCTGATTTCTTCAATATTGTGTAAATTTAGATCATGAGCTCATGTTTAGCTAAACAGCTGACCTTGTAAGAGGCTTAGGTGTGAACGCTGGTAAGCTTCAGCAGAAAGTCGGCAAAGATTTATTTGTGTCCCTCCAATGAGTTGCCCGCAAGGACCCCGTTTTCTACAAGTGTTGGTCCAATACTCCTTCGAGAGGCAGTGGAATCAGACATGGCTGCTTTTCAGCCTTCGATCTGGGGCAGGGCCAGTGGGCGGCCTGTGGCCCGGGCAAGAGCCTCTCCGCATGTGTCCCAGGGACCCATTTGCCTGCGAACTTCGGTCACCTGGCAGGAAGCTACGATGCCCTGACCTATGGTGAGCTGTGCAGCGATCTGTACTGCGCGGACAGGTTCCAAACACACTTCAAATAAGAGGGCGGCCTGAGTGGAAAGGTGAGAGTTTGGGCAGCTGTGCAGACAAAGAAGGCGCCCTTTGTCCTGGGCCTAAATGCTTGTGACACCCCACTGGGTCTGCCGGGCTCTGAGGGCCCTGTCCTGGGCCCCCTGATCTCCTGCCCTTTGTTCAGTCACAGCAGAGATGGCCACACCCTCTCCCTCAGTGAGGGCAGTCTTCCAACCTCCCTCAGCCACGCCCCTCTCCACAGGTTACCATGGACTACAGATGCTGCATTCTGAGGCCAGGGCGTTCCGAGAATGCCAAGGGCAGACATGATGACCTTAAATGATTTCCTCTTGTGTCAGTTTTGGTAAACTTTAGGAGCTAGGAAATGGTCCGCTTTACAGAAATGTTCAAATTTACTGGCATTTCATATATTTTCTGCTATAACATTGTCCTGATTCTTTCTGTATATTCTTTACTTATGTTTTTGTTTTCCTTAATCAAAGTGTGTCTTTTAAATCTTTTCAAAGAATATTCTTTGGACTTACTAAATCACCTGAATTTTATACGTTTTCTGTTGTATTAAGTTCTGCTCATATCTTTATTTATCTTTTTTCTAGATTCTCAGGGTTTACTGTTTTGATTTTCTGATGTCAAGTAAAACACTTGGATATTCATTTTAATAAATCTTTTTACTTATAAAGATTTGAACTTTTAAAGATTCCAGCTTACTTGTACGTTTCTAAGGGTCCATTCCTCTACACTGTTGCCGGCCTAAGTCTTAGTTCACCATATAGCAATGTATATATTGACATATTATACCCTCGGCTTTCTGTGATTCCCTACATCTCACCTTTCTTTGCAGACAAGCCATTTGAAATACCCTTAACTCATTTCACAGCCAATAATTCTTTGAAATAATGTGTATTTTTTAGAGAAATCATCTTATATAATTAGGCAGAAAATCTCACCTTCCATAGTTTTCTAAACAGCATAATTTCACTCTTCTCACTGCTTAATTTGTTGTATTAAAGAACCTTTGAGTATTTAGCTTTATCAATGACATGTACTTTAAAAATATTTTAGAGATCCTACCAGTCTTTGAAAACATGCTTGTTCCTTGTTTCATTTCCAGGTTTATGTATATTTTCTGCCTAGCACCTGATTATTCCAACATCTCAAGGATGGCCTAGGGAATCTAATTCTGGTATTGATTGTTTTTGCTGATTGTCTCCCTTTTTAGCTGATTTCTTCATTATTGTGTAAATTTAGATCATGAGCTCATGTTTAGCTAAACAGCTGACCTTGTAAGAGGCTTAGGTGTGAACGCTCCTAAGTTTCAGCAAAAAGTCGGCAAAGATTTATTTGTGTCCCTCCAATGAGTTGCCCACAAGGACCCCGTTTTCTAGAAGTGTTGGTCAATACTCCTTCTAGGAGTAGGGGACTTAGACAAGGCTGCTTTCGGCCCCCGATCTTGCGCAGGGGCAGTGGGCGGCCTGTGGCCCGGGCAGGAACCTCTCTGCGTGTGAACCTGGGAATCATCTCTCCTGCGAACTTCGGTCACCTGGCAGGAAGCTACGATGCCCAGACCTATGGTTAGCTGTGCAGCGAGGTATACTGCGCGGACAGGTTCCACACACACTTCAACTAAGTGGGTGGCCTGAGAGGAAAAGTGAGAGTTTGGGCAGCTGTGCAGACAAAGAAGGTGCCCTATGGCCTGGGCCTAAATGCTTGTGACACTCCACTGGGCCTGCCGGGCTCTGAGGGCCCTGCCCTGGGCCCCCTGCTCCCCTGCCATTTGTTCAGTCACAGCAGAGATGGCCACACCGACTCCCTCAGTGAGGGCAGTGTTCCAGCCTCCCTCAGCCCCGCCCACTCTCCGCAGGTTACCATGGACTACAGATGCTGCATTCTGAGGCCAGGGCGTTCTGAGAATGCCAAGGGCAGACATGATGACCTTAAATGATTTCCTCTTGTGTCAGTTTAGGTAAACTGTAGGAGCTAGGAAATGGTCAACTTTACAGAAATGTTCAAATTTACTGGCATTTCATATATTCTCTGCTATAACTTTGCCCTGATTCTTTCTATATATTCTTTAATTATGTTTGTGTTTTCCTTAATCAAAGTGTGTCTTTTAAATCTTTTCAAAGAATATTCTTTGGACTTACTACCTCACCTGAATTTTATACGTTTTCTGTGGTATTAAGTTCTGCTCATATCTTTATTTATCTTTTTTCTATGTTCTCAGTGTTTATTGTTTTGATCTTCTGATGTCAATTAAAACACTTGGTTATTCATTTTCATTAATCTTTTTACTTATAAATATTTGAACTTTTAAAGATTCTAGCTCACTTTTAGGTTTCTAAGGGTCAGGTCCTCTACATTGTGGCTGGCCTAAGGCTTAGTTCACCATATAGCAATGTATATAATGACATTTTCCCCTCGACTTTCTGTGATTCCCTACATCTCACCTTTCTTTGCAGACAAGGCATTTGAAATACACTTAACTTATTTCACAGCCAATAAGTCTTTGAAATAATGTCTATTTTTTAGAGAAATCTTCTTATATAATTAGGCAGAAAATGCCACCTGCCATAGTTTTCAAAACAACATAATTTCACTCTTCTCAATGCTTAATCTGTGGTATTAAACAACCTTTGAGTATTTAGGTTTATCAACGACATGTACTTTAAAAATGTTTTAGAGATCCTACCAGCCTTTGAAAACCTCCTTGTTCCTTGTTTCAGTTCCAGTTTTATGTATATTTTCTGCCTTGCACCTGATTATTCCAACATCAGATGGATGGCCTAGGGAATCTCATTCTGGTATTGATTGTTTTGCTGATTGTCTCATTTTGCAGCTGATTTCTTCAATATTGTGTAAATTTAGATCATGAGTTCATGTTTAGCTAAACAGCTGACCTTGTAAGAGGCTTAGGTGTGAACGCTGGTAAGCTTCAGCAGAATGTCGGCAAAGATTTATTTGTGTCCCTCCAATGAGTTGCCCGCAAGGACCCCGTTTTCTACAAGTGTTGGTCCAATACTCCTTCGATTGGCAGTGGACTCAGACATGGCTGCTTTTCAGCCTTCGATCTGGGGCAGGGCCAGTGGGCGGCCTGTGGCCCGGGCAGGAGCCTCTCCGCATGTGTCCCAGGGACCCATTTGCCTGCGAACTTCGGTCACCTGGCAGGAAGCTACGATGCCCTGACCTATGGTGAGCTGTGCAGCGAGCTGTACTGCGCGGACAGGTTCCAAACACACTTCAAATAAGAGGGCGGCCTGAGTGGAAAGGTGAGAGTTTGGGCATCTGTGCAGACAAAGAGGGCGCCCTTTGTCCTGGGCCTAAATGCTTGTGACACACCACTGGGTCTGCCGGGCTCTGAGGGCCCTTCCCTGGGCCCCCTGCTCCCCTGCCCTTTGTTCAGTCACAGCAGAGATGGCCACACCCACTCCCTCAGTGAGGGCAGTCTTCCAAACTCCCTCAGCCACGCCCCTTCTCCGCAGGTTACCATGGACTACAGATGCTGCATTCTGAGGCCAGGGCGTTCCGAGAATGCCAAGGGCAGACATGATGACCTTAAATGATTTCCTCTTGTGTCAGTTTTGGTAAAGTTTAGGAGCTAGGAAATGGTCCGCTTTACAGAAATGTTCAAATTTACTGGCATTTCATATATTCTCTGCTATAACATTGTCCTGATTCTTTCTGTATATTCTTTACTTATGTTTTTGTTTTCCTTAATCAAAGTGTGTCTTTAAAATCTTTTCAAAGAATATTCTTTGCACTTACTAAATCACCTGAATTTTATACGTTTTCTGTTGTATTAAGTTCTGCTCATATCTTTATTTATCTTTTTTCTATGTTCTCAGGGTTTATTGTTTTGATTTTCTGATGTCAAGTAAAACACTTGGTTATTCATTTTAATAAATCTTTTTACTTATAAAGATTTGAACTTTTAAAGATTCCAGCTTACTTGTACGTTTCTAAGGGTCCATTCCTCTACACTGTTGCCGGCCTAAGGCTTAGTTCACCATATAGCAATGTATATATTGACATATTATCCCCTCGGCTTTCTGTGATTCCCTACATCTCACCTTTCTTTGCAGACAAGCCATTTGAAATACCCTTAACTTATTTCACAGCCAATAATTCTTTGAAATAATGTGTATTTTTTAGAGAAATCATCTTATATAATTAGGCAGAAAATCTCACCTTCCATATTTTTCTAAACAGCATAATTTCACTCTTCTCACTGCTTAATTTGTTGTATTAAAGAACCTTTCTGTATTTAGCTTTATCAATGACATGTACTTTAAAAATGTTTTAGAGATCCTACCAGTCTTTGAAAACCTCCTTGTTCCTTGTTTCATTTCCAGGTTTATGTATATTTTCTACCTAGCACCTGATTATTCCAACATCTGATGGGTGACCTAAGGAATCTAATTCTGGTATTGATTGTTTTTGCTGATTGTCTCCCTTTGTAGCTGATTTCTTCAATATTGTGTAAATTTAGAACATGAGCTCATGTTTAGCTAAACAGCTGACCTTGTAAGAGGCTTAGGTGTGAACGCTCGTAAGTTTCAGCAAAAAGTCGGCAAAGATTTATTTGTGTCCCTCCAATGAGTTGCCCACAAGTACCCCGTTTTCTAGAAGTGTTGGTCCAATACTCCCTCTAGGGGTAGGGGACTTAGACAGGGCTGCTTTCGGCCCCCGATCTTGGGCAGGGGCAGTGGGCGGCCTGTGGCCCGGGCAGGAGCCTCTCTGCGTGTGAACCTGGGAATCATGTCTCCTGCGAACTTCGGTCACCTGGCAGGAAGCTACGATGCCCAGACCTATGGTTAGCTGTGCAGCGAGGTATATTGCGCGGACAGGTTCCACACACACTTCAACTAAGTGGGTGGCCTGAGAGGAAAAGTGAGAGTTTGGGCAGCTGTGCAGACAAAGAAGGTGCCCTATGGCCAGGGCCTAAATGCTTGTGACACTCCACTGGGCCTGCCGGGCTCTGAGGGCCCTGCCCTGGGCCCCCTACTCCCCTGCCCTTTGTTCAGTCACAGCAGAGATGGCCACACCGACTCCCTCAGTGAGGGCAGTGTTCCAGCCTCCCTCAGCCCCGCCCACTCTCCGCAGGTTACCATGGACTACAGATGCTGCATTCTGAGGCCAGGGCGTTCTGAGAATGCCAAGGGCAGACATGATGACCTTAAATGATTTCCTCTTGTGTCAGTTTAGGTAAACTGTAGGAGCTAGGAAATGGTCAACTTTACAGAAATGTTCCAATTTACTGGCATTTCATATATTCTCTGCTATAACTTTGCCCTGATTCTTTCTATATATTCTTTAATTATGTTTGTGTTTTCCTTAATCAAAGTGTGTCTTTTAAATCTTTTCAAAGAATATTCTTTGGACTTACTACCTCACCTGAATTTTATACGTTTTCTGTGGTATTAAGTTGTGCTCATATGTTTATTTATCTTTTTTCTATGTTCTCAGTTTTTATTGTTTTGATCTTCTGATGTCAATTAAAACACTTGGTTATTCATTTTCATCAGTCTTTTTACTTATAAATATTTGAACTTTTAAAGATTCCAGCTCACTTTTAAGTTTCTAAGGGTCAGGTCCTCTACATTGTGGCTGGCCTAAGGCTTAGTTCACCATATAGCAATGTATATAATGACATTTTCCCCTCGACTTTCTGTGATTCCCTACATCTCACCTTTCTTTGCAGACAAGCCATTTGAAATACACTTAACTTATTTCACAGCCAATAAGTCTTTGAAATAATGTCTATTTTTTAGAGAAATCTTCTTATATAATTAGGCAGAAAATCCCACCTGCCATAGTTTTCAAAACAACATAATTTCACTCTTCTCAATGCTTAATCTGTGGTATTAAACAACCTTTGAGCATTTAGGTTTATCAACGACATGTACTTTAAAAATGTTTGAGAGATCCTACCAGCCTTTGAAAACCTCCTTGTTCCTTGTTTCAGTTCCAGTTTTATGTATATTTTCTGCCTTGCACCTGATTATTCCAACATCAGATGGATGGCCTAGGGAATCTCATTCTGGTATTGATTGTTTTGCTGATTGTCTCACTTTGCAGCTGATTTCTTCAATATTGTGTAAATTTAGATCATGAGCTCATGTTTAGCTAGACAGCTGACCTTGTAAGAGGCTTAGGTGTGAACGCTGGTAAGCTTCGGCAGAAAGTCGGCAAAGATTTATTTGTGTCCCTCCAATGAGTTGCCCGCAAGGACCCCGTTTTCTACAAGTGTTGGTCCAATACTCCTTCTATTGGCAGTGGACTCAGACATGCCTGCTTTTCAGCCTTCGATCTGGGGCAGGGCCAGTGGGCGGCCTGTGGCCCGGGCAGGAGCCTCTCCGCATGTGTCCCAGGGACCCATTTGCCTGCGAACTTCGGTCACCTGGCAGGAAGCTACGATGCCCTGACCTATGGTGAGCTGTGCAGCGATCTGTACTGCGCGGACAGGTTCCAAACACACTTCAAATAAGAGGGCGGCCTGAGTGGAAAGGTGAGAGTTTGGGCAGCTGTGCAGACAAAGAAGGCGCCCTTTGTCCTGGGCCTAAATGCTTGTGACACCCCACTGGGTCTGCCGGGCTCTGAGGGCCCTGCCCTGGGCCCCCTGCTCCCCTGCCCTTTGTTCAGTCACAGCAGAGATGGCCACACCCACTCCCTCAGTGAGGGCAGTCTTCCAAACTCCCTCAGCCACGCCCCTTCTCCGCAGGTCACCATGGACTACAGATGCTGCATTCTGAGGCCAGGGCGTTCCGAGAATGCCAAGGGCAGACATGATGACCTTAAATGATTTCCTCTTGTGTCAGTTTTGGTAAAGTTTAGGAGCTAGGAAATGGTCCGCTTTACAGAAATGTTCGAATTTACTGGCATTTCATATATTCTCTGCTATAACATTGTCCTGATTCTTTCTGTATATTCTTTACTTATGTTTTTGTTTTCCTTAATCAAAGTGTGTCTTTAAAATCTTTTCAAAGAATATTCTTTGCACTTACTAAATCACCTGAATTTTATACGTTTTCTGTTGTATTAAGTTCTGCTCATATCTTTATTTATCTTTTTTCTATGTTCTCAGGGTTTATTGTTTTGATTTTCTGATGTCAAGTAAAACACTTGGTTATTCATTTTAATAAATCTTTTTACTTATAAAGATTTGAACTTTTAAGGATTCCAGCTTACTTGTACGTTTCTAAGGGTCCATTCCTCTACACTGTTGCCGGCCTAAGGCTTAGTTCACCATATAGCAATGTATATATGGACATATTATCCCCTCGGCTTTCTGTGATTCCCTACATCTCACCTTTCTTTGCAGACAAGCCATTTGAAATACACTTAACTTATTTCACAGCCAATAAGTCTTTGAAATAATGTCTATTTTTTAGACAAATCTTCTTATATAATTAGGCAGAAAATCTCACCTGCCATAGTTTTCAAAACAGCATAATTTCACTCTTCTCAATGCTTAATCTGTGGTATTAAACAACCGTTGAGTATTTAGGTTTATCAACGACATGTACTTTAAAAATGTTTTAGAGATCCTACCAACCTTTGAAAACCTCCTTGTTCCTTGTTTCAGTTCCAGTTTTTTGTATATTTTCTGCCTTGCACCTGATTATTCCAACATCAGATGGATGGCCTAGGGAATCTCATTCTGGTATTGATTGTTTCTGCTGATTGTCTCCCTTTGTAGCTGATTTCTTCAATGTTGTGTAAATTTAGTTCATGAGCTCATGTTTAGCTAAACAGCTGACCTTGTAAGAGGCTTAGGTGTGAACGCTGGTAAGCTTCAGCAGAAAGTCGGCAAAGATTTATTTGTGTCCCTCGAATGAGTTGCCCGCAAGGACCCCGTTTTCTACAAGTGTTGGTCCAATACTCCTTCGAGAGGCAGTGGACTCAGACATGGCTGCTTTTCAGCCTTCGATCTGGGGCAGGGCCAGTGGGCGGCCTGTGGCCCGGGCAAGAGCCTTTCCGCATGTGTCCCAGGGACCCTTTTGCCTGCGAACTTCGGTCACCTGGCAGGAAGCTACGATGCCCTGACCTATGGTGAGCTGTGCAGCGAGGAGTACTGCGCGGACAGCTTCCAAACACACTTCAAATAAGAGGGCGGCCTGAGTGGAAAGGTGAGAGTTTGGGCAGCTGTGCAGACAAAGAAGGCGCCCTTTGGCCTGGGCCTAAATGCTTGTGACACCCCACTGGGTCTGCCGGGCTCTGAGGGCCCTGCCCTGGGCCCCCTGCTCCCCTGCCCTTTGTTCAGTCACAGCAGAGAAGGCCACACCCACTCCCTCAGTGAGGGCAGTGTTCCAAGCTCCCTCAGCCACGCCCCCTCTCCGCAGGTTACCATGGACTACAGATGCTGCATTCTGAGTCCAGGGCGTTCCGAGAATGCCAAGGGCAGACATGATGACCTTAAATGATTTCCTCTTGTGTCAGTTTTGGTAAACTTTAGGAGCTAGGAAATGGTCCGCTTTACAGAAATGTTCAAATTTACTGGCATTTCATATATTCTCTGCTATAACATTGTCCTGATTCTTTCTGTATATTCTTTACTTATGTTTTTGTTTTCCTTAATCAAAGTGTGTCTTTTAAATCTTTTCAAAGAATATTCTTTGGACTTACTAAATCACCTGAATTTTATACGTTTTCTGTTGTATTAAGTTCTGCTCATATCTTTATTTATCTTTTTTCTATGTTCTCAGGGTTTATTGTTTTGATTTTCTGATGTCAAGTAAAACACTTGGTTATTCATTTTAATAAATCTTTTTACTTATAAAGATTTGAACTTTTAAAGATTCCAGCTTACTTGTACGTTTCTAAGGGTCCATTCCTCTACACTGTTGCCGGCCTAAGGCTTAGATCACCATTAGCAATGTATATATGGACATATTATCCCCTCGGCTTTCTGTGATTCCCTACATCTCACCTTTCTTTGCAGACAAGCCATTTGAAATACTCTTAACTTATTTCACAGCCAATAATTCTTTGAAATAATGTGTATTTTTTAGAGAAATCATCTTATATAATTAGGCAGAAAATCTCACCTTCCATAGTTTTCTAAACAGCATAATTTCACTCTTCTCACTGCTTAATTTGTTGTATTAAAGAACCTTTCAGTATTTAGCTTTATCAATGACATGTACTTTAAAAATGTTTTAGAGATCCTACCAGTCTTTGAAAACATGCTTGTTCCTTGTTTCATTTCCAGGTTTATGTATATTTTCTGCCTAGCACCTGATTATTCCAACATCTGATGGGTGGCATAAGGAATCTAATTCTGGTATTGATTGTTTTTGCTGATTGTCTCCCTTTGTAGCTGATTTCTTCATTATTGTGTAAATTTAGATCATGAGCTCATGTTTAGCTAAACAGCTGACCTTGTAAGAGGCTTAGGTGTGAAGGCTCGTAAGTTTAAGCAAAAAGTCGGCAAAGATTTATTTGTGTCCCTCCAATGAGTTGCCCACAAGGACCCCGTTTTCTAGAAGTGTTGGTCCAATACTCCCTCTAGTGGTAGGGGCTTAGACTGGGCTGCTTTCGGCCCCCGATCTTGTGCAGGGGCAGTGGGCGGCATGTGGCCCGGGCAGGAGCCTCTCTGCGTGTGAACCTGGGAATCATCTCTCCTGCGAACTTCGGTCACCTGGCAGGAAGCTACGATGCCCAGACCTATGGTTAGCTGTGCAGCGATGTATACTGCGAGGACAGGTTCCACACACACTTCAACTAAGTGGGTGGCCTGAGTTGAAAAGTGAAAGTTTGGGCCGCTGTGCAGACAAAGAAGGTGCCCTATGGCCTGGGCCTAAAGGCTTGTGACACACCACTGGGCCTGCCGGGCTCAGAGGGCCCTGCCCTGGGCCCCCTGCTCCCCTGCCCTTTGTTCAGTCACAGCAGAGATGGCCACAACCACTCCCTCAGTGAGGGCAGGGTTCCAGCCTCCCTCAGCCCCGCCCACTCTCCGCAAGTTACCATGGACTACAGATGCTGCATTCTGAGGCCAGGGCGTTCTGAGAATGCCAAGGGCAGACATGATGACCTTAAATGATTTCCTCTTGTGTCAGTTTTGGTAAACTGTAGGAGCTAGGAAATGGTCAACTTTACAGAAATGTTCAAATTTACTGGCATTTCATATATTCTCTGCTATAACTTTGCCCTGATTCTTTCTATATATTCTTTAATTATGTTTGTGTTTTCCTTAAACAAAGTGTGTCTTTTAAATCTTTTCAAAGAATATTCTTTGGACTTACTACCTCACCTGAATTTTATACGTTTTCTGTGGTATTAAGTTCTGCTCATATCTTTATTTATCTTTTTTCTATGTTCTCAGGGTTTATTGTTTTGATCTTCTGATGTCTATTAAAACACTTGGTTATTCATTTTCATCAATCTTTTTACTTATAAAGATTTGAACTTTTAAAGATTCCAGCTCACTTTTAAGTTTCTAAGGGTCAGGTCCTCTACATTGTGGCTGGCCTAAGGCTTAGTTCACCATATAGCAATGTATATATTGACATTTTACCCTCGACTTTCTGTGATTCCCTACATCTCACCTTTCTTTGCAGACAAGCCATTTGAAATACCCTTAACTTATTTCACAGCCAATAAGTCTTTGAAATAATGTCTATTTTTTAGAGAAATCTTCTTATATAATTAGGCAAAAAATCCCACCTGCCATAGTTTTCAAAACAACATAATTTCACTCTTCTCAATGCTTAATCTGTGGTATTAAACAACCTTTGAGTATTTAGGTTTATCAACGACATGTACTTTAAAAATGTTTTAGAGATCCTACCAGCCTTTGAAAACCTCCTTGTTCCTTGTTTCAGTTCCAGTTTTATGTATATTTTCGGCCTTGCACCTGATTATTCCAACATCAGATGGATGGCCTAGGGAATCTCATTCTGGTACTGATTGTTTTGCTGACTGTCTCACTTTGCATCTGATTTCTTCAATATTGTGTAAATTTAGATCATGAGCTCATGTTTAGCTAAACAGCTGACCTTGTAAGAGGTTTAGGTGTGAACGCTGGTAAGCTTCAGCCGAAAGTCGGCAAAGATTCATTTGTGTCCCTCCAATGAGTTGCCCGCAAGGACCCCGTTTTCTACAAGTGTTGGTCCAATACTCCTTCGAGAGGCAGTGGACTCAGACATGGCTGCTTTTCAGCCTTCGATCTGGGGCAGGGCCTGTGGGCGGCCTGTGGCCCGGGCAGGAGCCTCTCCGCATGTGTCCCAGGGACCCATTTGCCTGCGATCTTCGGTCACCTGGCAGGAAGGTACGATGCCCTGACATATGGTGAGCTGTGCAGCGAGGAGTACTGCGCGGACATCTTCCATACACACTTCAAATATGAGGGCGGCCTGAGTGGAAAGGTGAGAGTTTGGGCAGCTGTGCAGACAAAGAAGGCACCCTTTGGCCTGGGCCTAAATGCTTGTGACACCCCACTGTGTCTGCCGGGCTCTGAGGGCCCTGCCCTGGGCCCCCTGCTCCCCTGCCCTTTGTTCAGTCACAGCAGAGATGGCCACACCCACTCCCTCAGTGAGGGCAGTCTTCCAAGCTCCCTCAGCCACGCCCCCTCTCCGCAGGTTACCATGGACTACAGATGCTGCATTCTGAGGCCAGGGCGTTCCGAGTATGCCAAGGGCAGACATGATGACCTTAAATGATTTCCTCTTGTGTCAGTTTTGGTAAAGTTTAGGAGCTAGGAAATGGTCCGCTTTACAGAAATGTTCAAATTTACTGGCATTTCATATATTCTCTGCTATAACATTGTCCTGATTCTTTCTGTATATTCTTTACTTATGTTTTTGTTTTCCTTAATCAAAGTGTGTCTTTTAAATCTTTTTTAAGAATATTCTTTGGACTTACTAAATCACCTGAATTTTATACGTTTTCTGTTGCATTAAGTTCTGCTCATATCTTTATTTATCTTTTTTCTATGTTCTCAGGGTTTATTGTTTTGATTTCCTGATGTCAAGTAAAACACTTGGTAATTCATTTTAATAAATCTTTTTACTTTTAAAGATTTGAACTTTTAAAGATTCCAGCTCATTTTTAAGTTTCTAAGGGTCAGGTACTCTACATTGTGGCTGGCCTAAGGCTTAGTTCACCGCATAGCAATGTATATATTGACATTTTCCCCTCGACTTTCTGTGATTCCCTACAACTCACCTTTCTTTGCAGACAAGCCATTTGAAATACACTTAACTTATTTCACAGCCAATAAGTCTTTGAAATAATGTCTATTTTTTAGAGAAATCTTCTTATATAATTAGGCAGATAATCTCACCAGCCATAGTTTTCAAAACAGCATAATTTCACTCTTCTCAATGCTTAATCTGTGGTATTAAACAACCTTTGAGTATTTAGGTTTATCAACGACATGTACTTTAAAAATGTTTTAGAGATCCTACTAACCTTTGAAAACCTCCTTGTTCCTTCTTTCAGTTCCAGTTTTATGTATATTTTCTGCCTTGCACCTGATTATTCCTACATCAGATGGATGGCCTAGGGAATCTCATTCTGGTATTGATTGTTTCTGCTGATTTTCTCCCTTTGTAGCTTATTTCTTCAATATTGTGTAAATTTAGATCATGAGCTCATGTTTAGCTAAACAGCTGACCTTGTAAGAGGCTTAGGTGTGAACGCTGGTAAGCTTCAGCAGAAAGTCGGCAAAGATTTATTTGTGTCCCTCCAATGAGTTGCCCGCAAGGACCCCGTTTTCTACAAGTGTTGGTCCAATACTCCTTCTAGGAGTAGGGGACTTAGACAGGGCTGCTTTCGGCCCCCGATCTTGGGGCGGTGCAGTGGGCGTCCTGTGGCCCGGGCAGGAGCCTCTCTGCGTGTGAACCTGGGAATCATCTCTCCTGCGAACTTCGGTCACCTGGCAGGAAGCTACGATGCCCAGACCTATGGTTAGCTGTGCAGTGAGGTATACTGCGCGGACAGGTTCCACACACACTTCAACTAAGTGGGTGGCCTGAGTGGAAAAGTGAGAGTTTGTGTAGCTGTGCAGACAAAGAGGGCGCCCTATGGCCTGGGCCTAAATGCTTGTGACACTCCACTGGGCCTGCCGTGCTCTGAGGGCCCTGCCCTGGGCCCCCTGCTCCCCTGCCCTTTGTTCAGTCACAGCAGGGATGGCCACACCGACTCCCTCAGTGAGGGCAGTGTTCCAGCCTCCCTCAGCCCCGCCCACTCTCCGAAGGTTACCATGGACTACAGATGCTGCATTCTGAGGCCAGGGCGTTCCGAGAATGCCAAGGGCAGACATGATGACCTTAAATGATTTCCTCTTGTGTCAGTTTTGGTAAACTGTAGGAGCTAGGAAATGGTCAACTTTACAGAAATGTTCAAATTTACTGGCATTTCATATATTCTCTGCTATAACATTGTCCTGATTCTTTCTATATATTCTTTAATTATGTTTGTGTTTTCCTTAATCAAAGTGTGTCTTTTAAATCTTTTCAAAGAATATTCTTTGGACTTACTACCTCACCTGAATTTTATACGTTTTCTGTGGTATTAAGTTCTGCTCATATGTTTATTTATCTTTTTTCTATGTTCTCAGTTTTTATTGTTTTGATCTTCTGATGTCAATTAAAACACTTGGTTATTCATTTTCATCAGTCTTTTTACTTATAAATATTTGAACTTTTAAAGATTCCAGCTCACTTTTAAGTTTCTAAGGGTCAGGTCCTCTACATTGTGGCTGGCCTAAGGCTTAGTTCACCACATAGCAATGTATATATTGACATTTTCCCCTCGACTTTCTGTGATTCCCTACATCTCACCTTTCTTTGCAGACAAGCCATTTGAAATACACTTAACTTATTTCACAGCCAATAAGTCTTTGAAATAATGTCTATTTTTTAGAGAAATCTTCTTATATAATTAGGCAGAAAATTTCACCTGCCATAGTTTTCAAAACAGCATAATTTTACTCTTTTCAAAGCTTAATCTGTGGTATTAAACAACCTTTGAGTATTTAGGTTTATCAACGACATGTACTTTAAAAATGTTTGAGAGATCCTACCAGCCTTTGAAAACCTCCTAGTTCCTTGTTTCAGTTCCAGTTTTATGTATATTTTCTGCCTTGCACCTGATTATTCCAACATCAGATGGATGGCCTAGGGAATCTCATTCTGGTATTGATTGTTTTTGCTGATTGTCTCCCTTTGTAGCTTATTTCTTCAATATTGTGTAAATTTAGATCATGAGCTCATGTTTAGCTAAACAGCTGACCTTGTAAGAGGCTTAGGTGTGAACGCTGGTAAGCTTCAGCAGAAAGTCGGCAAAGATTTATTTGTGTCCCTCCAATGAGTTGCCCGCAAGGACCCCGTTTACTACAAGTGTTGGTCCAATACTCCTTCGAGAGGCAGTGGACTCAGACATGGCTGCTTTTCAGCCTTCGATCTGGGGCAGGGCCAGTGGGCGGCCTGTGGCCCGGGCAAGAGCCTCTCCGTATGTGTCCCAGGGACCCATTTGCCTGCGAACTTCGGGCACCTGGCAGGAAGCTACGATGCCCTGACCTATGGTGAGCTGTGCAGCGAGGAGTACTGCGCGGACAGGTTCCAAACACACTTCAAATAAGAGGGCGGCCTGAGTGGAAAGGTGAGAGTTTGGGCAGCTGTGCAGACAAAGAAGGCGCCCTTTGGCCTGGGCCTAAATGCTTGTGACACCCCACTGGGTCTGCCGGGCTCTGAGGGCCCTGCCCTGGGCCCCCTGCTCCCATGCCCTTTGTTCAGTCACAGCAGAGATGGCCACACCCACTCCCTCAGTGAGGGCTGTCTTCCAAGCTCCCTCAGCCACGCCACCTCTCCGCAGGTTACCATGGACTACAGATGCTGCATTCTGAGGCCAGGGCGTTCCGAGAATGCCAAGGGCAGACATGATGACCTTAAATGATTTCCTCTTGTGTCAGTTTTGGTAAAGTTTAGGAGCTAGGAAATGGTCCGCTTTACAGAAATGTTCAAATTTACTGGCATTTCATATATTCTCTGCTATAACATTGTCCTGATTCTTTCTGTATATTCTTTACTTATGTTTCTGTTTTCCTTGATCAAAGTGTGTCTTTTAAATCTTTTTTAAGAATATTCTTTGGACTTACTAAATCACCTGAATTTTATACGTTTTCTGTTGTATTAAGTTCTGCTCATATCTTTATTTATCTTTTTTCTATGTTCTCAGGGTTTATTGTTTTGATTTTCTGATGTCAAGTAAAACACTTGGTTATTCATTTTAATAAATCTTTTTACTTATAAAGATTAGAACTTTTAAAGATTCCAGCTTACTTGTACGTTTCTAAGGGTCCATTTTCCTCTACACTGTTGCCGGCCTAAGGCTTAGTTCACCATATAGCAATGTATATATTGACATATTATCCCCTCGGCTTTCTGTGATTCCCTACATCTCACCTTTCTTTGCAGACAAGCCATTTGAAATACCCTTAACTTATTTCACAGCCAATAATTCTTTGAAATAATGTGTATTTTTTAGAGAAATCATCTTATATAATTACGCAGAAAATCTCACCTTCCATAGTTTTCTAAACAGCATAATTTCACTCTTCTCACTGCTTAATTTGTTGTATTAAAGAACCTTTGAGTATTTAGCTTTATCAATGACATGTACTTTAAAAATGTTTTAGAGATCCTACCAGTCTTTGAAAACATGCCTGTTCCTTGTTTCATTTCCAGGTTTATGTATATTTTCTGCCTAGCACCTGATTATTCCAACATCTGATGGGTGGCCTAGGGAATCTAATTCTAGTATTGATTGTTTTTGCTGATTGTCTCCCTTTGTAGCTGATTTCTTCATTATTGTGTAAATTTAGATCATGATCTCATGTTTAGCTAAACAGCTGACCTTGTAAGAGGCTTAGGTGTGAACGCCGCTAAATTTCAGCAGAAAGTCGGCAAAGATTTATTTGTGTCCCTCCAATGAGTTGCCCACGAGGACCCCATTTTATAGAAGTGTTGGTCCAATACTCCTTCTAGGGGTAGGGGACTTAGACAGGGCTGCTTTCGGCCCCCGATCTTGGGCAGGTGCAGTGGGCGGCCTGTGGCCCGGGCAGGAGCCTCTCTGCGTGTTAACCTGGGAATCATCTCTCCTGCGAACTTCGGTCACCTGGCAGGAAGCTACGATGCCCAGACCTATGGTTAGCTGTGCAGCGTGGTATACTGCGTGGACAGCTTCCACACACACTTCAACTAAGTGGGTGGCCTGAGAGGAAAAGTGAGAGTTTGGGCAGCTGTGCAGACAATGAAGGTGCCCTATGGCCTGGGCCTAAATGCTTGTGACACCCCACTGGGTCTGCCGGGCTCTGAGGGCCCTGCCCTGGGCCCCCTGCTCCCCTGCCCTTTGTTCAGTCACAGCAGAGATGGCCACACCCACTCCCTCAGTGAGGGCTGTTTTCAAAGCTCCCTCAGCCACGCCACCTCTCCGCAGGTTACCATGGACTACAGATGCTGCATTCTGAGGCCAGGGCGTTCCGAGAATGCCAAGGGCAGACATGATGACCTTAAATTATTTCCTCTTGTGTCAGTTTTGGTAAAGTTTAGGAGCTAGGAAATGGTCCGCTTTACAGAAATGTTCAAATTTACTGGCATTTCATATATTCTCTGCTATAACATTGTCCTGATTCTTTCTGTATATTCTTTACTTATGTTTCTGTTTTCCTTGATCAAAGTGTGTCTTTTAAATCTTTTTTAAGAATATTCTTTGCACTTACTAAATCACCTGAATTTTATACGTTTTCTGTTGTATTAAGTTCTGCTCATATCTTTATTTATCTTTTTTCTATGTTCTCAGGGTTTATTGTTTTGATTTTCTGATGTCAAGTAAAACACTTGGTTATTCATTTTAATAAAACTTTTTACTTATAAAGATTAGAACTTTTAAAGATTCCAGCTTACTTGTATGTTTCTAAGGGTCCATTCCTCTACACTGTTGCCGGCCTAAGGCTTAGTTCACCATATAGCAATGTATATATTGACATATTATCCCCTCGGCTTTCTGTGATTCCCTACATCTCACCTTTCTTTGCAGACAAGCCATTTGAAATACCCTTAACTTATTTCACAGCCAATAATTCTTTGAAATAATGTGTATTTTTTAGAGAAATCATCTTATATAATTAGGCAGAAAATCTCACCTTCCATAGTTTTCTAAACAGCATAATTTCACTCTTCTCACTGCTTAATTTGTTGTATTAAAGAACCTTTGAATATTTAGCTTTATCAATGACATGTACTTTAAAAATGTTTTAGAGATCCTACCAGTCTTTGAAAACCTCCTTGTTCCTTGTTTCATTTCCAGGTTTATGTATATTTTCTACCTAGCACCTGATTATTCCAACATCTGATGGGTGACCTAAGGAATCTAATTCTGGTATTGATTGTTTTTGCTGATTGTCTCCCTTTGTAGCTGATTTCTTCAATATTGTGTAAATTTAGAACATGAGCTCATGTTTAGCTAAACAGCTGACCTTGTAAGAGGCTTAGGTGTGAACGCTCGTAAGTTTCAGCAAAAAGTCGGCAAAGATTTATTTGTGTCCCTCCAATGAGTTGCCCACAAGTACCCCGTTTTCTAGAAGTGTTGGTCCAATACTCCCTCTAGGGGTAGGGGACTTAGACAGGGCTGCTTTCGGCCCCCGATCTTGGGCAGGGGCAGTGGGCGGCCTGTGGCCCGGGCAGGAGCCTCTCTGCGTGTGAACCTGGGAATCATGTCTCCTGCGAACTTCGGTCACCTGGCAGGAAGCTACGATGCCCAGACCTATGGTTAGCTGTGCAGCGAGGTATATTGCGCGGACAGGTTCCACACACACTTCAACTAAGTGGGTGGCCTGAGAGGAAAAGTGAGAGTTTGGGCAGCTGTGCAGACAAAGAAGGTGCCCTATGGCCAGGGCCTAAATGCTTGTGACACTCCACTGGGCCTGCCGGGCTCTGAGGGCCCTGCCCTGGGCCCCCTACTCCCCTGCCCTTTGTTCAGTCACAGCAGAGATGGCCACACCGACTCCCTCAGTGAGGGCAGTGTTCCAGCCTCCCTCAGCCCCGCCCACTCTCCGCAGGTTACCATGGACTACAGATGCTGCATTCTGAGGCCAGGGCGTTCTGAGAATGCCAAGGGCAGACATGATGACCTTAAATGATTTCCTCTTGTGTCAGTTTAGGTAAACTGTAGGAGCTAGGAAATGGTCAACTTTACAGAAATGTTCCAATTTACTGGCATTTCATATATTCTCTGCTATAACTTTGCCCTGATTCTTTCTATATATTCTTTAATTATGTTTGTGTTTTCCTTAATCAAAGTGTGTCTTTTAAATCTTTTCAAAGAATATTCTTTGGACTTACTACCTCACCTGAATTTTATACGTTTTCTGTGGTATTAAGTTGTGCTCATATGTTTATTTATCTTTTTTCTATGTTCTCAGTTTTTATTGTTTTGATCTTCTGATGTCAATTAAAACACTTGGTTATTCATTTTCATCAGTCTTTTTACTTATAAATATTTGAACTTTTAAAGATTCCAGCTCACTTTTAAGTTTCTAAGGGTCAGGTCCTCTACATTGTGGCTGGCCTAAGGCTTAGTTCACCATATAGCAATGTATATAATGACATTTTCCCCTCGACTTTCTGTGATTCCCTACATCTCACCTTTCTTTGCAGACAAGCCATTTGAAATACACTTAACTTATTTCACAGCCAATAAGTCTTTGAAATAATGTCTATTTTTTAGAGAAATCTTCTTATATAATTAGGCAGAAAATCCCACCTGCCATAGTTTTCAAAACAACATAATTTCACTCTTCTCAATGCTTAATCTGTGGTATTAAACAACCTTTGAGCATTTAGGTTTATCAACGACATGTACTTTAAAAATGTTTGAGAGATCCTACCAGCCTTTGAAAACCTCCTTGTTCCTTGTTTCAGTTCCAGTTTTATGTATATTTTCTGCCTTGCACCTGATTATTCCAACATCAGATGGATGGCCTAGGGAATCTCATTCTGGTATTGATTGTTTTGCTGATTGTCTCACTTTGCAGCTGATTTCTTCAATATTGTGTAAATTTAGATCATGAGCTCATGTTTAGCTAAACAGCTGACCTTGTAAGAGGCTTAGGTGTGAACGCTGGTAAGCTTCGGCAGAAAGTCGGCAAAGATTTATTTGTGTCCCTCCAATGAGTTGCCCGCAAGGACCCCGTTTTCTACAAGTGTTGGTCCAATACTCCTTCTATTGGCAGTGGACTCAGACATGCCTGCTTTTCAGCCTTCGATCTGGGGCAGGGCCAGTGGGCGGCCTGTGGCCCGGGCAGGAGCCTCTCCGCATGTGTCCCAGGGACCCATTTGCCTGCGAACTTCGGTCACCTGGCAGGAAGCTACGATGCCCTGACCTATGGTGAGCTGTGCAGCGATCTGTACTGCGCGGACAGGTTCCAAACACACTTCAAATAAGAGGGCGGCCTGAGTGGAAAGGTGAGAGTTTGGGCAGCTGTGCAGACAAAGAAGGCGCCCTTTGTCCTGGGCCTAAATGCTTGTGACACCCCACTGGGTCTGCCGGGCTCTGAGGGCCCTGCCCTGGGCCCCCTGCTCCCCTGCCCTTTGTTCAGTCACAGCAGAGATGGCCACACCCACTCCCTCAGTGAGGGCAGTCTTCCAAACTCCCTCAGCCACGCCCCTTCTCCGCAGGTCACCATGGACTACAGATGCTGCATTCTGAGGCCAGGGCGTTCCGAGAATGCCAAGGGCAGACATGATGACCTTAAATGATTTCCTCTTGTGTCAGTTTTGGTAAAGTTTAGGAGCTAGGAAATGGTCCGCTTTACAGAAATGTTCGAATTTACTGGCATTTCATATATTCTCTGCTATAACATTGTCCTGATTCTTTCTGTATATTCTTTACTTATGTTTTTGTTTTCCTTAATCAAAGTGTGTCTTTAAAATCTTTTCAAAGAATATTCTTTGCACTTACTAAATCACCTGAATTTTATACGTTTTCTGTTGTATTAAGTTCTGCTCATATCTTTATTTATCTTTTTTCTATGTTCTCAGGGTTTATTGTTTTGATTTTCTGATGTCAAGTAAAACACTTGGTTATTCATTTTAATAAATCTTTTTACTTATAAAGATTTGAACTTTTAAGGATTCCAGCTTACTTGTACGTTTCTAAGGGTCCATTCCTCTACACTGTTGCCGGCCTAAGGCTTAGTTCACCATATAGCAATGTATATATGGACATATTATCCCCTCGGCTTTCTGTGATTCCCTACATCTCACCTTTCTTTGCAGACAAGCCATTTGAAATACACTTAACTTATTTCACAGCCAATAAGTCTTTGAAATAATGTCAATTTTTTAGACAAATCTTCTTATATAATTAGGCAGAAAATCTCACCTGCCATAGTTTTCAAAACAGCATAATTTCACTCTTCTCAATGCTTAATCTGTGGTATTAAACAACCGTTGAGTATTTAGGTTTATCAACGACATGTACTTTAAAAATGTTTTAGAGATCCTACCAACCTTTGAAAACCTCCTTGTTCCTTGTTTCAGTTCCAGTTTTATGTATATTTTCTGCCTTGCACCTGATTATTCCAACATCAGATGGATGGCCTAGGGAATCTCATTCTGGTATTGATTGTTTCTGCTGATTGTCTCCCTTTGTAGCTGATTTCTTCATTATTGTGTAAATTTAGATCATGAGCTCATGTTTAGCTAAACAGCTGACCTTGTAAGAGGCTTAGGTGTGAACGCTCGTAAGTTTCAGCAAAAAGTCGGCAAAGATTGATTTGTGTCCCTCCAATGAGTTGCCCACAAGGACCCCGTTTTCTAGAAGTGTTGGTCCAATACTCGCTCTAGGGGTAGGGGACTTAGACAGGGCTGCTTTCGGCCCCTGATCTTGGGCAGGGGCAGTGGGCGGCCTGTGGCCCGGGCAGGAGCCTCTCTGCGTGTGAACCTGGGAATCATCTCTCCTGCGAACTTCGGTCACCTGGCAGGAAGCTACGATGCCCAGACCTATGGTTAGCTGTGCAGCGAGGTATACTGCGCGGACAGGTTCCACACACACTTCAACTAAGTGGGTGGCCTGAGTGGAAAAGTGAGAGTTTGGGCAGCTGTTCAGACAAAGAAGGTGCCCTATGGCCTGGGCCTAAAGGCTTGTGACACACTACTGGGCCTGCCCGGCTCAGAGGGCCCTGCCCTGGGCCCCCTGCTCCCCTGCCCTTTGTTCAGTCACAGCAGAGATGGCCACACACACTCCCTCAGTGAGGGCAGTGTTCCAGCTTCCCTCAGCCCCGCCCACTCTCCGCAGGTTACCATGGACTACAGATTCTGCATTCTGAGGCCAGGGCGTTCCGAGAATGCCAAGGGCAGACATGATGACCTTAAATGATTTCCTCTTGTGTCAGTTTTGGTAAACTGTAGGAGCTAGGAAATGGTCAACTTTACAGAAATGTTCAAATTTACTGGCATTTCATATATTCTCTGCTATAACTTTGCCCTGATTCTTTCTATATATTATTTAATTATGTTTGTGTTTTCCTTAATCAAAGGGTGTCTTTTAAATCTTTTCAAAGAATATTCTTTGGACTTACTACCTCACCTGAATTTTATACGTTTTCTGTGGTATTAAGTTCTGCTCATATCTTTATTTATCTTTTTTCTATGTTCTCAGGGTTTATTGTTTTGATCTTCTGATGTCAATTAAAACACTTGGTTATTCATTTTCATCAATCTTTTTACTTATAAAGATTTGAACTTTTAAAGATTCCAGTACACTTTTAAGTTTCTAAGGGTCAGGTCCTCTTCATTGTGGCTGGCTTTAGGCTTAATTCACCATATAGCAATGTATATATTGACATTTTCCCCTCGACTTTCTGTGATTCCCTACATCTCACCTTTCTTTGCAGACAAGCCATTTGAAATACACTTAACTTATTTCACAGCCAATAAGTCTTTGAAATAATGTCTATTTTTTAGAGAAATCTTCTTATATAATTAGGCAGAAAATCTCACCTGCCATAGTTTTCAAAACAGCATAATTTCACTCTTCTCAATGCTTAATCTGTGGTATTAAACATCCTTTGAGTATTTAGGTTTATCAACGACATGTACTTTAAAAATGTTTTAGAGATCCTACCAGCCTTTGAAAACCTCCTTGTTCCTTGTTTCAGTTCCAGTTTTATGTATATTTTCTGCCTTGCACCTGATTATTCCAACATCAGATGGATGGCATAGGGAATCTCATTCTGGTATTGATTGTTATTGCTGATTGTCTCACTTTGTAGCTGATTTCTTCAATATTGTGCAAATTTAGATCATGAGCTCTGGTTTAGCTAAACAGCTGACCTTGTAAGAGGCTTAGGTGTGAACGCTGGTAAGCTTCAGCAGAAAGTCGGCAAAGATTTATTTGTGTCCCTCCAATGAGTTGCCCGCAAGGACCCCTTTTCTACAAGTGTTGGTCCAATAGTCCTTCGAGAGGCAGTGGACTCAGACATGGCTGCTTTTCAGCCTTCGATCTGGGGCAGGGCCAGTGGGCGGCCTGTGGCCCGGGCAAGAGCCTCTCCGCATGTGTCCCAGGGACCCATTTGCCTGCGAACTTCGGTCACCTGGCAGGAAGGTACGATGCCCTGACCTATGGTTAGCTATGCAGCGAGGTGTACTGTGCGAGCAGGTCCCACATACACTTCAATTTAGAGGGCGGCCTGAGTGGAAAGGTGAGAGTTTGGGCAGCTGTGCAGACAAAGAAGGCGTTCTTTGGCCTGGGCCTAAATGCTTGTGACACCCCACTGGGCCTGCCGGGCTCTGAGGGCCCGGCCCTGGGCCCCCTGTTCCCCTGCCCTTTGTTCAGTCACAGCAGAGATGGCCACACCGACTCCCTCAGTGATGGCATTGTTCCAACACTCCTCAGCCCCGCCCCCTCTCCGCAGGTTACCATGGACTACAGATGCTGCATTCTGAGGCCAGGGCGTTCCGAGAATGCCAAGGGCAGACATGATGACCTTAACTGATTTCCCCTTGTGTCAGTTTTGGTAAACTTTAGGAGCTAGCAAATGGTCCACTTTACAGAAATGTTCAAATTTACTGGCATTTCATATATTCTCTCCTATAATATTGTCATGATTCTTTCTGTATATTCTTTACTTATGTTTTGTTTTCCTAATCAAATTGTGTCTTTTAAATCTTTTCAAAGAATATTCTTTGGACTTACTACCTCACCTGAATTTTATACGTTTTCTCTTGTATTAAGTTCTGCTCATATCTTTATTTATCTTTTTTCTATGTTCTCAGGGTTTATTGCTTTGATCTTCTGATGTCAATTAAAACACTTGGTTGTTCATTTTAATGAATCTTTTTACTTATAAAGGTTTGAACTTTTTAATATTCCAGCTTACTTGTAAGTTTCTAAGGGTCATGTCCTCTACATTGTTGCTCGCCTAAGGCTTAGTTCACAATATAGCAAACTATATATTGACCTATTTACTCCTCGAATTTCTGTGATTTCCTACATCTCACCTTTCTTTGCAGACAAGCCATTTAAAATACCCTTAACATATTACACAGCCATTAAGTCTTTGAAATAATGTGTATTTTTAGAGAAATCTTCTCATATTATTAGGCAGAAAATCTCATCTGCCATAGTTTTCAAAACAGCATAATTTCACTCTTCTCAATGATGAATCTGTTGTATTACACAGCCTTTGAGTATTTAGCTTTACCAATGACATGTACTTTAAAAATGTTTTAAAGATCCTACCAGTCTTTGAAAACATCCTTGTTCCTTGTTTCAGTTCCAGTTTTATGTATATTTTCTGCCTTGCACCTGATTATTCCAACGTCTGATGGATGGTCTAGGGAATCTAACTCTGGTATTGATTGTTTTTGCAGATTATGTCCCCTTGTAGCTGATTTCTTCATTATTGTGTAAATTTAGATCATGAGCTCACGTTTAGCTAAACAGCTAACCTTGTAAGAGGCTTAGGTGTGAACGCTTGTAAGCTTCAGCAGAAAGTCAGCAAAGATTTATTTGTGTCCCTCCAATGAGTTGCCCGTGAGGACCCCGTTTTCTACAAGTGTTGGTCCAATACTCCCTCTGAACGCAATGGACTCAGACAGGGCTGCTTTGAGGCCCCCAATCTGGGGCAGAGGCAGTGGGCGGCCTATGGCCCAGGCAGGAGCCTATTCGCGTGTGTCCCTGGGACCCAACTGCCTGTGATCTTCGGTCACCTAGCAGGAAGCTACGATGCCCAGACCTATGGTTAGCTGTGCAGCGAGGTGTACTGCGCGGACTGGTTCCACACACACTTCAAGTAAGAGGGAGGCCCGAGTGGAAAGGTGAGGGTTTGGGCAGCTGTGCAGACAAAGGAGGCGCCCTTTGGCCTGGGCCTAAATGCTTGTGACACCCCACTGGGCATGCCAGGCTCTGAGGGCCCAGGACTGGGACCCCTGCTCCCCTGCCCTTTGTTCAGTCACAGCAGAGATGGCCACACCCACTCCCTCAGTGAGGGCAGTGTTCCAAGATCCCTCAGCCCCGCCACCTCTCCGCAGGTTACCATGAACTACAGATGCTGCATTCTGAGGCCATGGCATACCGAGAATGCCAAGGGCAGACATGATGACCTTAAATTATTTCCTCTTGTGTCAGTTTTGGTAAACTTTAGGAGCTAGGAAATGGTCCGCTTTACAGAAATGTTCAAATTTACTTGCATTTCATATATTCTCTGCTATAACATTGTCCTGATTCTTTCTCTATATTCTTTACTTATGTTTATGTTTTCCTTTATCAAAGTGTGTCTTTTAAATCTTTTCAAAGAATATTCTTTGGACTTACTAAATCACCTGAATTTTATCCGTTTTCTGTTGTATTAAGTTCTGCTCATATCTTTATTTATCTTTTTTCTATGTTCTCAGGGTTTATTGTTTTGATTTTCTGATGTCAAGTAAAACACTTGGTTATTCATTTTAATAAATCTTATTACTTATAAAGATTTGAACTTTTAAAGATTCCAGCTTACTTGTACGTTTCTAAGGGTCCATTCCTCTACACTGTTGCCGGCCTAAGGCTTAGTTCACCATATAGCAATGTATATATTGACATATTATCCCCTCGGCTTTCTGTGATTCCCTACATCTCACCTTTCTTTGCAGACAAGCCATTTGAAATACCCTTAACTTATTTCACAGCCAATAATTCTTTGAAATAATGTGTATTTTTTAGAGAAATCATCTTATATAATTAGGCAGAAAATCTCACCTTCCATAGTTTTCTAAACAGCATAATTTCACTCTTCTCACTGCTTAATTTGTTGTATTAAAGAACGTTTGAGTATTTAGCTTTATCAATGACATGTACTTTAAAAATGTTTTAGAGATCCTACCAGTCTTTGAAAACATGCTTGTTCCTTGTTTCATTTCCAGGTTTATGTATATTTTCTGCCTAGCACCTGATTATTCCAACATCTGATGGGTGGCCTAGGGAATCTAATTCTGGTATTGATTGTTTTTGCTGATTGTCTCCCTTTGTAGCTGATTTCTTCATTATTGTGTAAATTTAGATCATGAGCTCATGTTTAGCTAAACAGCTGACCTTGTAAGAGGCTTAGGTGTGAACGCTCGTAAGTTTCAGCAAAAAGTCGGCAAAGATTTATTTGTGTCCCTCCAATGAGTTGCCCACAAGGACCCCGTTTTCTAGAAGTGTTGGTCCAATACTCCCTCTAGGGGTAGGGGACTTAGACAGGGCGGCATTCGTCCCCTGATCTTAGGCAGGGGCAGTGGGCGGCCTGTGGCCCGGGCAGGAGCCTCTCTTCATGTGAACCTGGGAATCATCTCTCCTGCGAACTTCGGTCACCTGGCAGGAAGCTACGATGCCCAGACCTATGGTTAGCTGTGCAGCGAGGTATACTGCGCGGATAGGTTCCACACACACTTCAACTAAGTGGGTGGTTTGAGTGGAAAAGTGAGAGTTTGGGCAGCTGTGCAGACAAAGAAGGTGCCCTATGGCCTGGGCCTAAAGGCTTGTGACACACTACTGGGCCTGCCCGGATCTGAGGGCCCTGCCCTGGGCCCCCTGCTCCCCTGCCCTTTGTTCAGTCAGAGCAGAGATGGCCACACCCACTCCCTCAGTGAGGGCAGTGTTCCAGCCTCCCTCAGCCCCGCCCAATCTCCGCAGGTTACCATGGACTACAGATGCTGCATTCTGAGGCCAGGGCGTAACGAGAATGCCAAGGGCAGACATGATGACCTTAAATGATTTCCTCATGTGTCAGTTTTGGTAAACTGTAGGAGCTAGGAAATGGTCAACTTTACAGAAATCTTCAAATTTACTGACATTTCATATATTCTCTGCTATAACATTGTCCTGATTCTTTCTATATATTCTTTAATTATGTTTGTGTTTTCCTTAATCAAAGTGTGTCTTTTAAATCTTTTCAAAGAATATTCTTTGGACTTACTACCTCACCTGAATTTTATACGTTTTCTGTGGTATTAAGTTCTGCTCATATCTTTATTTATCTTTTTTCTATGTTCTCAGGGTTTATTGTTTTGATCTTCTGATGTCAATTAAAACACATGGTTATTCATTTTCATCAATCTTTTTACTTATAAAGATTTGAACTTTTAAAGATTCCAGCTCACTTTTGAGTTTCTAAGTGTCAGGTCCTCTACATTGTGGCTGCCCTAAGGCTTAGTTCACCACATAGCAATGTATATATTGACATTTTCCCCTCGACTTTCTGTGATTCCCTACAACTCACCTTTCTTTGCAGACATGCCATTTGAAATACACTTAACTTATTTCACAGCCAATAAGTCTTTGAAATAATGTCTATTTTTTAGACAAAACTTCTTATATAATTAGGCAGAAAATCTCACCTGCCATAGTTTTCAAAACAGCATAATTTCTCTCTTCTCAATGCTTAATCTGTGGTATTAAACAACCTTCGACTATTTAGGTTTATCAACGACATGTACTTTAAAAATGTTTTAGAGATCCTACCAGCCTTTGAAAACCTCCTTGTTCCTTGTTTCAGTTCCAGTTTTATGTAAATTTTCTGCCTTGCACCTGATTATTCCAACATCAGATGGATGGCCTAGGGAATCTCATTCTGGGATTGATTGTTTCTGCTGATTGTCTCCCTTTGTAGCTGATTTCTTCAATATTGTGTAAATTTAGATCATGAGCTCATGTTTAGCTAAACAGCTGACCTTGTAAGAGGCTTAGGTGTGAACGCTGGTAAGCTTCAGCAGAAAGTCGGCAAAGATTTATTTGTGTCCCTCCAATGAGTTGCCCGCAAGGACCCCGTTTTCTACAAGTGTTGGTCCAATACTCCTTCGAGAGGCAGTGGAATCAGACATGGCTGCTTTTCAGCCTTCGATCTGGGGCAGGGCCAGTGGGCGGCCTGTGGCCCGGGCAAGAGCCTCTCCGCATGTGTCCCAGGGACCCATTTGCCTGCGAACTTCGGTCACCTGGCAGGAAGCTACGATGCCCTGACCTATGGTGAGCTGTGCAGCGAGGAGTACTGCGCGGACAGCTTCCAAACACACTTCAAATAAGAGGGCGGCCTGAGTGGAAAGGTGAGAGTTTGGGCAGCTGTGCAGACAAAGAAGGCGCCCTTTGTCCTGGGCCTAAATGCTTGTGACACCCCACTGGGTCTGCCGGGCTCTGAGGGCCCTGTCCTGGGCCCCCTGATCTCCTGCCCTTTGTTCAGTCACAGCAGAGATGGCCACACCCTCTCCCTCAGTGAGGGCAGTCTTCCAACCTCCCTCAGCCACGCCCCTCTCCACAGGTTACCATGGACTACAGATGCTGCATTCTGAGGCCAGGGCGTTCCGAGAATGCCAAGGGCAGACATGATGACCTTAAATGATTTCCTCTTGTGTCAGTTTTGGTAAACTTTAGGAGCTAGGAAATGGTCCGCTTTACAGAAATGTTCAAATTTACTGGCATTTCATATATTCTCTGCTATAACATTGTCCTGATTCTTTCTGTATATTCTTTACTTATGTTTTTGTTTTCCTTAATCAAAGTGTGTCTTTTAAATCTTTTCAAAGAATATTCTTTGGACTTACTAAATCACCTGAATTTTATACGTTTTCTGTTGTATTAAGTTCTGCTCATATCTTTATTTATCTTTTTTCTAGATTCTCAGGGTTTACTGTTTTGATTTTCTGATGTCAAGTAAAACACTTGGATATTCATTTTAATAAATCTTTTTACTTATAAAGATTTGAACTTTTAAAGATTCCAGCTTACTTGTACGTTTCTAAGGGTCCATTCCTCTACACTGTTGCCGGCCTAAGTCTTAGTTCACCATATAGCAATGTATATATTGACATATTATACCCTCGGCTTTCTGTGATTCCCTACATCTCACCTTTCTTTGCAGACAAGCCATTTGAAATACCCTTAACTCATTTCACAGCCAATAATTCTTTGAAATAATGTGTATTTTTTAGAGAAATCATCTTATATAATTAGGCAGAAAATCTCACCTTCCATAGTTTTCTAAACAGCATAATTTCACTCTTCTCACTGCTTAATTTGTTGTATTAAAGAACCTTTGAGTATTTAGCTTTATCAATGACATGTACTTTAAAAATATTTTAGAGATCCTACCAGTCTTTGAAAACATGCTTGTTCCTTGTTTCATTTCCAGGTTTATGTATATTTTCTGCCTAGCACCTGATTATTCCAACATCTCAAGGATGGCCTAGGGAATCTAATTCTGGTATTGATTGTTTTTGCTGATTGTCTCCCTTTTTAGCTGATTTCTTCATTATTGTGTAAATTTAGATCATGAGCTCATGTTTAGCTAAACAGCTGACCTTGTAAGAGGCTTAGGTGTGAACGCTCGTAAGTTTCAGCAAAAAGTCGGCAAAGATTTATTTGTGTCCCTCCAATGAGTTGCCCACAAGGACCCCGTTTTCTAGAAGTGTTGGTCCAATACTCCTTCTAGGAGTAGGGGACTTAGACAAGGCTGCTTTCGGCCCCCGATCTTGCGCAGGGGCAGTGGGCGGCCTGTGGCCCGGGCAGGAACCTCTCTGCGTGTGAACCTGGGAATCATCTCTCCTGCGAACTTCGGTCACCTGGCAGGAAGCTACGATGCCCAGACCTATGGTTAGCTGTGCAGCGAGGTATACTGCGCGGACAGGTTCCACACACACTTCAACTAAGTGGGTGGCCTGAGAGGAAAAGTGAGAGTTTGGGCAGCTGTGCAGACAAAGAAGGTGCCCTATGGCCTGGGCCTAAATGCTTGTGACACTCCACTGGGCCTGCCGGGCTCTGAGGGCCCTGCCCTGGGCCCCCTGCTCCCCTGCCATTTGTTCAGTCACAGCAGAGATGGCCACACCGACTCCCTCAGTGAGGGCAGTGTTCCAGCCTCCCTCAGCCCCGCCCACTCTCCGCAGGTTACCATGGACTACAGATGCTGCATTCTGAGGCCAGGGCGTTCTGAGAATGCCAAGGGCAGACATGATGACCTTAAATGATTTCCTCTTGTGTCAGTTTAGGTAAACTGTAGGAGCTAGGAAATGGTCAACTTTACAGAAATGTTCAAATTTACTGGCATTTCATATATTCTCTGCTATAACTTTGCCCTGATTCTTTCTATATATTCTTTAATTATGTTTGTGTTTTCCTTAATCAAAGTGTGTCTTTTAAATCTTTTCAAAGAATATTCTTTGGACTTACTACCTCACCTGAATTTTATACGTTTTCTGTGGTATTAAGTTCTGCTCATATCTTTATTTATCTTTTTTCTATGTTCTCAGTGTTTATTGTTTTGATCTTCTGATGTCAATTAAAACACTTGGTTATTCATTTTCATCAATCTTTTTACTTATAAATATTTGAACTTTTAAAGATTCTAGCTCACTTTTAGGTTTCTAAGGGTCAGGTCCTCTACATTGTGGCTGGCCTAAGGCTTAGTTCACCATATAGCAATGTATATAATGACATTTTCCCCTCGACTTTCTGTGATTCCCTACATCTCACCTTTCTTTGCAGACAAGGCATTTGAAATACACTTAACTTATTTCACAGCCAATAAGTCTTTGAAATAATGTCTATTTTTTAGAGAAATCTTTTTTATATAATTAGGCAGAAAATGCCACCTGCCATAGTTTTCAAAACAACATAATTTCACTCTTCTCAATGCTTAATCTGTGGTATTAAACAACCTTTGAGTATTTAGGTTTATCAACGACATGTACTTTAAAAATGTTTTAGAGATCCTACCAGCCTTTGAAAACCTCCTTGTTCCTTGTTTCAGTTCCAGTTTTATGTATATTTTCTGCCTTGCACCTGATTATTCCAACATCAGATGGATGGCCTAGGGAATCTCATTCTGGTATTGATTGTTTTGCTGATTGTCTCATTTTGCAGCTGATTTCTTCAATATTGTGTAAATTTAGATCATGAGTTCATGTTTAGCTAAACAGCTGACCTTGTAAGAGGCTTAGGTGTGAACGCTGGTAAGCTTCAGCAGAATGTCGGCAAAGATTTATTTGTGTCCCTCCAATGAGTTGCCCGCAAGGACCCCGTTTTCTACAAGTGTTGGTCCAATACTCCTTCGATTGGCAGTGGACTCAGACATGGCTGCTTTTCAGCCTTCGATCTGGGGCAGGGCCAGTGGGCGGCCTGTGGCCCGGGCAGGAGCCTCTCCGCATGTGTCCCAGGGACCCATTTGCCTGCGAACTTCGGTCACCTGGCAGGAAGCTACGATGCCCTGACCTATGGTGAGCTGTGCAGCGAGCTGTACTGCGCGGACAGGTTCCAAACTCACTTCAAATAAGAGGGCGGCCTGAGTGGAAAGGTGAGAGTTTGGGCATCTGTGCAGACAAAGAGGGCGCCCTTTGTCCTGGGCCTAAATGCTTGTGACACACCACTGGGTCTGCCGGGCTCTGAGGGCCCTTCCCTGGGCCCCCTGCTCCCCTGCCCTTTGTTCAGTCACAGCAGAGATGGCCACACCCACTCCCTCAGTGAGGGCAGTCTTCCAAACTCCCTCAGCCACGCCCCTTCTCCGCAGGTTACCATGGACTACAGATGCTGCATTCTGAGGCCAGGGCGTTCCGAGAATGCCAAGGGCAGACATGATGACCTTAAATGATTTCCTCTTGTGTCAGTTTTGGTAAAGTTTAGGAGCTAGGAAATGGTCCGCTTTACAGAAATGTTCAAATTTACTGGCATTTCATATATTCTCTGCTATAACATTGTCCTGATTCTTTCTGTATATTCTTTACTTATGTTTTTGTTTTCCTTAATCAAAGTGTGTCTTTAAAATCTTTTCAAAGAATATTCTTTGCACTTACTAAATCACCTGAATTTTATACGTTTTCTGTTGTATTAAGTTCTGCTCATATCTTTATTTATCTTTTTTCTATGTTCTCAGGGTTTATTGTTTTGATTTTCTGATGTCAAGTAAAACACTTGGTTATTCATTTTAATAAATCTTTTTACTTATAAAGATTTGAACTTTTAAAGATTCCAGCTTACTTGTACGTTTCTAAGGGTCCATTCCTCTACACTGTTGCCGGCCTAAGGCTTAGTTCACCATATAGCAATGTATATATTGACATATTATCCCCTCGGCTTTCTGTGATTCCCTACATCTCACCTTTCTTTGCAGACAAGCCATTTGAAATACCCTTAACTTATTTCACAGCCAATAATTCTTTGAAATAATGTGTATTTTTTAGAGAAATCATCTTATATAATTAGGCAGAAAATCTCACCTTCCATATTTTTCTAAACAGCATAATTTCACTCTTCTCACTGCTTAATTTGTTGTATTAAAGAACCTTTCTGTATTTAGCTTTATCAATGACATGTACTTTAAAAATGTTTTAGAGATCCTACCAGTCTTTGAAAACCTCCTTGTTCCTTGTTTCATTTCCAGGTTTATGTATATTTTCTACCTAGCACCTGATTATTCCAACATCTGATGGGTGACCTAAGGAATCTAATTCTGGTATTGATTGTTTTTGCTGATTGTCTCCCTTTGTAGCTGATTTCTTCAATATTGTGTAAATTTAGAACATGAGCTCATGTTTAGCTAAACAGCTGACCTTGTAAGAGGCTTAGGTGTGAACGCTCGTAAGTTTCAGCAAAAAGTCGGCAAAGATTTATTTGTGTCCCTCCAATGAGTTGCCCACAAGTACCCCGTTTTCTAGAAGTGTTGGTCCAATACTCCCTCTAGGGGTAGGGGACTTAGACAGGGCTGCTTTCGGCCCCCGATCTTGGGCAGGGGCAGTGGGCGGCCTGTGGCCCGGGCAGGAGCCTCTCTGCGTGTGAACCTGGGAATCATGTCTCCTGCGAACTTCGGTCACCTGGCAGGAAGCTACGATGCCCAGACCTATGGTTAGCTGTGCAGCGAGGTATATTGCGCGGACAGGTTCCACACACACTTCAACTAAGTGGGTGGCCTGAGAGGAAAAGTGAGAGTTTGGGCAGCTGTGCAGACAAAGAAGGTGCCCTATGGCCAGGGCCTAAATGCTTGTGACACTCCACTGGGCCTGCCGGGCTCTGAGGGCCCTGCCCTGGGCCCCCTACTCCCCTGCCCTTTGTTCAGTCACAGCAGAGATGGCCACACCGACTCCCTCAGTGAGGGCAGTGTTCCAGCCTCCCTCAGCCCCGCCCACTCTCCGCAGGTTACCATGGACTACAGATGCTGCATTCTGAGGCCAGGGCGTTCTGAGAATGCCAAGGGCAGACATGATGACCTTAAATGATTTCCTCTTGTGTCAGTTTAGGTAAACTGTAGGAGCTAGGAAATGGTCAACTTTACAGAAATGTTCCAATTTACTGGCATTTCATATATTCTCTGCTATAACTTTGCCCTGATTCTTTCTATATATTCTTTAATTATGTTTGTGTTTTCCTTAATCAAAGTGTGTCTTTTAAATCTTTTCAAAGAATATTCTTTGGACTTACTACCTCACCTGAATTTTATACGTTTTCTGTGGTATTAAGTTGTGCTCATATGTTTATTTATCTTTTTTCTATGTTCTCAGTTTTTATTGTTTTGATCTTCTGATGTCAATTAAAACACTTGGTTATTCATTTTCATCAGTCTTTTTACTTATAAATATTTGAACTTTTAAAGATTCCAGCTCACTTTTAAGTTTCTAAGGGTCAGGTCCTCTACATTGTGGCTGGCCTAAGGCTTAGTTCACCATATAGCAATGTATATAATGACATTTTCCCCTCGACTTTCTGTGATTCCCTACATCTCACCTTTCTTTGCAGACAAGCCATTTGAAATACACTTAACTTATTTCACAGCCAATAAGTCTTTGAAATAATGTCTATTTTTTAGAGAAATCTTCTTATATAATTAGGCAGAAAATCCCACCTGCCATAGTTTTCAAAACAACATAATTTCACTCTTCTCAATGCTTAATCTGTGGTATTAAACAACCTTTGAGCATTTAGGTTTATCAACGACATGTACTTTAAAAATGTTTGAGAGATCCTACCAGCCTTTGAAAACCTCCTTGTTCCTTGTTTCAGTTCCAGTTTTATGTATATTTTCTGCCTTGCACCTGATTATTCCAACATCAGATGGATGGCCTAGGGAATCTCATTCTGGTATTGATTGTTTTGCTGATTGTCTCACTTTGCAGCTGATTTCTTCAATATTGTGTAAATTTAGATCATGAGCTCATGTTTAGCTAAACAGCTGACCTTGTAAGAGGCTTAGGTGTGAACGCTGGTAAGCTTCGGCAGAAAGTCGGCAAAGATTTATTTGTGTCCCTCCAATGAGTTGCCCGCAAGGACCCCGTTTTCTACAAGTGTTGGTCCAATACTCCTTCTATTGGCAGTGGACTCAGACATGCCTGCTTTTCAGCCTTCGATCTGGGGCAGGGCCAGTGGGCGGCCTGTGGCCCGGGCAGGAGCCTCTCCGCATGTGTCCCAGGAACCCATTTGCCTGCGAACTTCGGTCACCTGGCAGGAAGCTACGATGCCCTGACCTATGGTGAGCTGTGCAGCGATCTGTACTGCGCGGACAGGTTCCAAACACACTTCAAATAAGAGGGCGGCCTGAGTGGAAAGGTGAGAGTTTGGGCAGCTGTGCAGACAAAGAAGGCGCCCTTTGTCCTGGGCCTAAATGCTTGTGACACCCCACTGGGTCTGCCGGGCTCTGAGGGCCCTGCCCTGGGCCCCCTGCTCCCCTGCCCTTTGTTCAGTCACAGCAGAGATGGCCACACCCACTCCCTCAGTGAGGGCAGTCTTCCAAACTCCCTCAGCCACGCCCCTTCTCCGCAGGTCACCATGGACTACAGATGCTGCATTCTGAGGCCAGGGCGTTCCGAGAATGCCAAGGGCAGACATGATGACCTTAAATGATTTCCTCTTGTGTCAGTTTTGGTAAAGTTTAGGAGCTAGGAAATGGTCCGCTTTACAGAAATGTTCGAATTTACTGGCATTTCATATATTCTCTGCTATAACATTGTCCTGATTCTTTCTGTATATTCTTTACTTATGTTTTTGTTTTCCTTAATCAAAGTGTGTCTTTAAAATCTTTTCAAAGAATATTCTTTGCACTTACTAAATCACCTGAATTTTATACGTTTTCTGTTGTATTAAGTTCTGCTCATATCTTTATTTATCTTTTTTCTATGTTCTCAGGGTTTATTGTTTTGATTTTCTGATGTCAAGTAAAACACTTGGTTATTCATTTTAATAAATCTTTTTACTTATAAAGATTTGAACTTTTAAGGATTCCAGCTTACTTGTACGTTTCTAAGGGTCCATTCCTCTACACTGTTGCCGGCCTAAGGCTTAGTTCACCATATAGCAATGTATATATGGACATATTATCCCCTCGGCTTTCTGTGATTCCCTACATCTCACCTTTCTTTGCAGACAAGCCATTTGAAATACACTTAACTTATTTCACAGCCAATAAGTCTTTGAAATAATGTCTATTTTTTAGACAAATCTTCTTATATAATTAGGCAGAAAATCTCACCTGCCATAGTTTTCAAAACAGCATAATTTCACTCTTCTCAATGCTTAATCTGTGGTATTAAACAACCGTTGAGTATTTAGGTTTATCAACGACATGTACTTTAAAAATGTTTTAGAGATCCTACCAACCTTTGAAAACCTCCTTGTTCCTTGTTTCAGTTCCAGTTTTATGTATATTTTCTGCCTTGCACCTGATTATTCCAACATCAGATGGATGGCCTAGGGAATCTCATTCTGGTATTGATTGTTTCTGCTGATTGTCTCCCTTTGTAGCTGATTTCTTCAATATTGTGTAAATTTAGTTCATGAGCTCATGTTTAGCTAAACAGCTGACCTTGTAAGAGGCTTAGGTGTGAACGCTGGTAAGCTTCAGCAGAAAGTCGGCAAAGATTTATTTGTGTCCCTCGAATGAGTTGCCCGCAAGGACCCCGTTTTCTACAAGTGTTGGTCCAATACTCCTTCGAGAGGCAGTGGACTCAGACATGGCTGCTTTTCAGCCTTCGATCTGGGGCAGGGCCAGTGGGCAGCCTGTGGCCCGGGCAAGAGCCTTTCCGCATGTGTCCCAGGGACCCTTTTGCCTGCGAACTTCGGTCACCTGGCAGGAAGCTACGATGCCCTGACCTATGGTGAGCTGTGCAGCGAGGAGTACTGCGCGGACAGCTTCCAAACACACTTCAAATAAGAGGGCGGCCTGAGTGGAAAGGTGAGAGTTTGGGCAGCTGTGCAGACAAAGAAGGCGCCCTTTGGCCTGGGCCTAAATGCTTGTGACACCCCACTGGGTCTGCCGGGCTCTGAGGGCCCTGCCCTGGGCCCCCTGCTCCCCTGCCCTTTGTTCAGTCACAGCAGAGAAGGCCACACCCACTCCCTCAGTGAGGGCAGTGTTCCAAGCTCCCTCAGCCACGCCCCCTCTCCGCAGGTTACCATGGACTACAGATGCTGCATTCTGAGGCCAGGTCGTTCCGAGAATGCCAAGGGCAGACATGATGACCTTAAATGATTTCCTCTTGTGTCAGTTTTGGTAAACTTTAGGAGCTAGGAAATGGTCCGCTTTACAGAAATGTTCAAATTTACTGGCATTTCATATATTCTCTGCTATAACATTGTCCTGATTCTTTCTGTATATTCTTTACTTATGTTTTTGTTTTCCTTAATCAAAGTGTGTCTTTTAAATCTTTTCAAAGAATATTCTTTGGACTTACTAAATCACCTGAATTTTATACGTTTTCTGTTGTATTAAGTTCTGCTCATATCTTTATTTATCTTTTTTCTATGTTCTCAGGGTTTATTGTTTTGATTTTCTGATGTCAAGTAAAACACTTGGTTATTCATTTTAATAAATCTTTTTACTTATAAAGATTAGAACTTTTAAAGATTCCAGCTTACTTGTACGTTTCTAAGGGTCCATTCCTCTACACTGTTGCCGGCCTAAGGCTTAGATCACCATTAGCAATGTATATATGGACATATTATCCCCTCGGCTTTCTGTGATTCCCTACATCTCACCTTTCTTTGCAGACAAGCCATTTGAAATACTCTTAACTTATTTCACAGCCAATAATTCTTTGAAATAATGTGTATTTTTTAGAGAAATCATCTTATATAATTAGGCAGAAAATCTCACCTTCCATAGTTTTCTAAACAGCATAATTTCACTCTTCTCACTGCTTAATTTGTTGTATTAAAGAACCTTTCAGTATTTAGCTTTATCAATGACATGTACTTTAAAAATGTTTTAGAGATCCTACCAGTCTTTGAAAACATGCTTGTTCCTTGTTTCATTTCCAGGTTTATGTATATTTTCTGCCTAGCACCTGATTATTCCAACATCTGATGGGTGGCATAAGGAATCTAATTCTGGTATTGATTGTTTTTGCTGATTGTCTCCCTTTGTAGCTGATTTCTTCAATATTGTGTAAATTTAGATCATGAGCTCATGTTTAGCTAAACAGCTGACCTTGTAAGAGGCTTAGGTGTGAAGGCTCGTAAGTTTAAGCAAAAAGTCGGCAAAGATTTATTTGTGTCCCTCCAATGAGTTGCCCACAAGGACCCCGTTTTCTAGAAGTGTTGGTCCAATACTCCCTCTAGTGGTAGGGGCTTAGACTGGGCTGCTTTCGGCCCCCGATCTTGTGCAGGGGCAGTGGGCGGCATGTGGCCCGGGCAGGAGCCTCTCTGCGTGTGAACCTGGGAATCATCTCTCCTGCGAACTTCGGTCACCTGGCAGGAAGCTACGATGCCCAGACCTATGGTTAGCTGTGCAGCGATGTATACTGCGAGGACAGGTTCCACACACACTTCAACTAAGTGGGTGGCCTGAGTTGAAAAGTGAAAGTTTGGGCCGCTGTGCAGACAAAGAAGGTGCCCTATGGCCTGGGCCTAAAGGCTTGTGACACACCACTGGGCCTGCCGGGCTCAGAGGGCCCTGCCCTGGGCCCCCTGCTCCCCTGCCCTTTGTTCAGTCACAGCAGAGATGGCCACAACCACTCCCTCAGTGAGGGCAGGGTTCCAGCCTCCCTCAGCCCCGCCCACTCTCCGCAAGTTACCATGGACTACAGATGCTGCATTCTGAGGCCAGGGCGTTCTGAGAATGCCAAGGGCAGACATGATGACCTTAAATGATTTCCTCTTGTGTCAGTTTTGGTAAACTGTAGGAGCTAGGAAATGGTCAACTTTACAGAAATGTTCAAATTTACTGGCATTTCATATATTCTCTGCTATAACTTTGCCCTGATTCTTTCTATATATTCTTTAATTATGTTTGTGTTTTCCTTAAACAAAGTGTGTCTTTTAAATCTTTTCAAAGAATATTCTTTGGACTTACTACCTCACCTGAATTTTATACGTTTTCTGTGGTATTAAGTTCTGCTCATATCTTTATTTATCTTTTTTCTATGTTCTCAGGGTTTATTGTTTTGATCTTCTGATGTCTATTAAAACACTTGGTTATTCATTTTCATCAATCTTTTTACTTATAAAGATTTGAACTTTTAAAGATTCCAGCTCACTTTTAAGTTTCTAAGGGTCAGGTCCTCTACATTGTGGCTGGCCTAAGGCTTAGTTCACCATATAGCAATGTATATATTGACATTTTACCCTCGACTTTCTGTGATTCCCTACATCTCACCTTTCTTTGCAGACAAGCCATTTGAAATACCCTTAACTTATTTCACAGCCAATAAGTCTTTGAAATAATGTCTATTTTTTAGAGAAATCTTCTTATATAATTAGGCAAAAAATCCCACCTGCCATAGTTTTCAAAACAACATAATTTCACTCTTCTCAATGCTTAATCTGTGGTATTAAACAACCTTTGAGTATTTAGGTTTATCAACGACATGTACTTTAAAAATGTTTTAGAGATCCTACCAGCCTTTGAAAACCTCCTTGTTCCTTGTTTCAGTTCCAGTTTTATGTATATTTTCGGCCTTGCACCTGATTATTCCAACATCAGATGGATGGCCTAGGGAATCTCATTCTGGTACTGATTGTTTTGCTGACTGTCTCACTTTGCATCTGATTTCTTCAATATTGTGTAAATTTAGATCATGAGCTCATGTTTAGCTAAACAGCTGACCTTGTAAGAGGTTTAGGTGTGAACGCTGGTAAGCTTCAGCCGAAAGTCGGCAAAGATTCATTTGTGTCCCTCCAATGAGTTGCCCGCAAGGACCCCGTTTTCTACAAGTGTTGGTCCAATACTCCTTCGAGAGGCAGTGGACTCAGACATGGCTGCTTTTCAGCCTTCGATCTGGGGCAGGGCCTGTGGGCGGCCTGTGGCCCGGGCAGGAGCCTCTCCGCATGTGTCCCAGGGACCCATTTGCCTGCGATCTTCGGTCACCTGGCAGGAAGGTACGATGCCCTGACATATGGTGAGCTGTGCAGCGAGGAGTACTGCGCAGACATCTTCCATACACACTTCAAATATGAGGGCGGCCTGAGTGGAAAGGTGAGAGTTTGGGCAGCTGTGCAGACAAAGAAGGCACCCTTTGGCCTGGGCCTAAATGCTTGTGACACCCCACTGTGTCTGCCGGGCTCTGAGGGCCCTGCCCTGGGCCCCCTGCTCCCCTGCCCTTTGTTCAGTCACAGCAGAGATGGCCACACCCACTCCCTCAGTGAGGGCAGTCTTCCAAGCTCCCTCAGCCACGCCCCCTCTCCGCAGGTTACCATGGACTACAGATGCTGCATTCTGAGGCCAGGGCGTTCCGAGTATGCCAAGGGCAGACATAATGACCTTAAATGATTTCCTCTTGTGTCAGTTTTGGTAAAGTTTAGGAGCTAGGAAATGGTCCGCTTTACAGAAATGTTCAAATTTACTGGCATTTCATATATTCTCTGCTATAACATTGTCCTGATTCTTTCTGTATATTCTTTACTTATGTTTTTGTTTTCCTTAATCAAAGTGTGTCTTTTAAATCTTTTTTAAGAATATTCTTTGGACTTACTAAATCACCTGAATTTTATACGTTTTCTGTTGCATTAAGTTCTGCTCATATCTTTATTTATCTTTTTTCTATGTTCTCAGGGTTTATTGTTTTGATTTCCTGATGTCAAGTAAAACACTTGGTAATTCATTTTAATAAATCTTTTTACTTTTAAAGATTTGAACTTTTAAAGATTCCAGCTCATTTTTAAGTTTCTAAGGGTCAGGTACTCTACATTGTGGCTGGCCTAAGGCTTAGTTCACCGCATAGCAATGTATATATTGACATTTTCCCCTCGACTTTCTGTGATTCCCTACATCTCACCTTTCTTTGCAGACAAGCCATTTGAAATACACTTAACTTATTTCACAGCCAATAAGTCTTTGAAATAATGTCTATTTTTTAGAGAAATCTTCTTATATAATTAGGCAGATAATCTCACCAGCCATAGTTTTCAAAACAGCATAATTTCACTCTTCTCAATGCTTAATCTGTGGTATTAAACAACCTTTGAGTATTTAGGTTTATCAACGACATGTACTTTAAAAATGTTTTAGAGATCCTACTAACCTTTGAAAACCTCCTTGTTCCTTCTTTCAGTTCCAGTTTTATGTATATTTTCTGCCTTGCACCTGATTATTCCTACATCAGATGGATGGCCTAGGGAATCTCATTCTGGTATTGATTGTTTCTGCTGATTTTCTCCCTTTGTAGCTTATTTCTTCAATATTGTGTAAATTTAGATCATGAGCTCATGTTTAGCTAAACAGCTGACCTTGTAAGAGGCTTAGGTGTGAACGCTGGTAAGCTTCAGCAGAAAGTCGGCAAAGATTTATTTGTGTCCCTCCAATGAGTTGCCCGCAAGGACCCCGTTTTCTACAAGTGTTGGTCCAATACTCCTTCTAGGAGTAGGGGACTTAGACAGGGCTGCTTTCGGCCCCCGATCTTGGGGCGGTGCAGTGGGCGTCCTGTGGCCCGGGCAGGAGCCTCTCTGCGTGTGAACCTGGGAATCATCTCTCCTGCGAACTTCGGTCACCTGGCAGGAAGCTACGATGCCCAGACCTATGGTTAGCTGTGCAGTGAGGTATACTGCGCGGACAGGTTCCACACACACTTCAACTAAGTGGGTGGCCTGAGTGGAAAAGTGAGAGTTTGTGTAGCTGTGCAGACAAAGAGGGCGCCCTATGGCCTGGGCCTAAATGCTTGTGACACTCCACTGGGCCTGCCGTGCTCTGAGGGCCCTGCCCTGGGCCCCCTGCTCCCCTGCCCTTTGTTCAGTCACAGCAGGGATGGCCACACCGACTCCCTCAGTGAGGGCAGTGTTCCAGCCTCCCTCAGCCCCGCCCACTCTCCGAAGGTTACCATGGACTACAGATGCTGCATTCTGAGGCCAGGGCGTTCCGAGAATGCCAAGGGCAGACATGATGACCTTAAATGATTTCCTCTTGTGTCAGTTTTGGTAAACTGTAGGAGCTAGGAAATGGTCAACTTTACAGAAATGTTCAAATTTACTGGCATTTCATATATTCTCTGCTATAACATTGTCCTGATTCTTTCTATATATTCTTTAATTATGTTTGTGTTTTCCTTAATCAAAGTGTGTCTTTTAAATCTTTTCAAAGAATATTCTTTGGACTTACTACCTCACCTGAATTTTATACGTTTTCTGTGGTATTAAGTTCTGCTCATATCTTTATTTTTCTTTTTTCTATGTTCTCAGGGTTTATTGTTTTGATCTTCTGATGTCAATTAAAACACTTGGTTATTCATTTTCATTAATCTTTTTACTTATAAAGATTTGAACTTTTAAAGATTCCAGCTCACTTTTAAGTTTCTAAGGGTCAGGTCCTCTACATTGTGGCTGGCCTAAGGCTTAGTTCACCACATAGCAATGTATATATTGACATTTTCCCCTCGACTTTCTGTGATTCCCTACATCTCACCTTTCTTTGCAGACAAGCCATTTGAAATACACTTAACTTATTTCACAGCCAATAAGTCTTTGAAATAATGTCTATTTTTTAGAGAAATCTTCTTATATAATTAGGCAGAAAATTTCACCTGCCATAGTTTTCAAAACAGCATAATTTTACTCTTTTCAAAGCTTAATCTGTGGTATTAAACAACCTTTGAGTATTTAGGTTTATCAACGACATGTACTTTAAAAATGTTTGAGAGACCCTCCAGCCTTTGAAAACCTCCTAGTTCCTTGTTTCAGTTCCAGTTTTATGTATATTTTCTGCCTTGCACCTGATTATTCCAACATCAGATGGATGGCCTAGGGAATCTCATTCTGGTATTGATTGTTTTTGCTGATTGTCTCCCTTTGTAGCTTATTTCTTCAATATTGTGTAAATTTAGATCATGAGCTCATGTTTAGCTAAACAGCTGACCTTGTAAGAGGCTTAGGTGTGAACGCTGGTAAGCTTCAGCAGAAAGTCGGCAAAGATTTATTTGTGTCCCTCCAATGAGTTGCCCGCAAGGACCCCGTTTACTACAAGTGTTGGTCCAATACTCCTTCGAGAGGCAGTGGACTCAGACATGGCTGCTTTTCAGCCTTCGATCTGGGGCAGGGCCAGTGGGCGGCCTGTGGCCCGGGCAAGAGCCTCTCCGTATGTGTCCCAGGGACCCATTTGCCTGCGAACTTCGGGCACCTGGCAGGAAGCTACGATGCCCTGACCTATGGTGAGCTGTGCAGCGAGGAGTACTGCGCGGACAGGTTCCAAACACACTTCAAATAAGAGGGCGGCCTGAGTGGAAAGGTGAGAGTTTGGGCAGCTGTGCAGACAAAGAAGGCGCCCTTTGGCCTGGGCCTAAATGCTTGTGACACCCCACTGGGTCTGCCGGGCTCTGAGGGCCCTGCCCTGGGCCCCCTGCTCCCATGCCCTTTGTTCAGTCACAGCAGAGATGGCCACACCCACTCCCTCAGTGAGGGCTGTCTTCCAAGCTCCCTCAGCCACGCCACCTCTCCGCAGGTTACCATGGACTACAGATGCTGCATTCTGAGGCCAGGGCGTTCCGAGAATGCCAAGGGCAGACATGATGACCTTAAATGATTTCCTCTTGTGTCAGTTTTGGTAAAGTTTAGGAGCTAGGAAATGGTCCGCTTTACAGAAATGTTCAAATTTACTGGCATTTCATATATTCTCTGCTATAACATTGTCCTGATTCTTTCTGTATATTCTTTACTTATGTTTCTGTTTTCCTTGATCAAAGTGTGTCTTTTAAATATTTTTTAAGAATATTCTTTGGACTTACTAAATCACCTGAATTTTATACGTTTTCTGTTGTATTAAGTTCTGCTCATATCTTTATTTATCTTTTTTCTATGTTCTCAGGGTTTATTGTTTTGATTTTCTGATGTCAAGTAAAACACTTGGTTATTCATTTTAATAAATCTTTTTACTTATAAAGATTAGAACTTTTAAAGATTCCAGCTTACTTGTACGTTTCTAAGGGTCCATTTTCCTCTACACTGTTGCCGGCCTAAGGCTTAGTTCACCATATAGCAATGTATATATTGACATATTATCCCCTCGGCTTTCTGTGATTCCCTACATCTCACCTTTCTTTGCAGACAAGCCATTTGAAATACCCTTAACTTATTTCACAGCCAATAATTCTTTGAAATAATGTGTATTTTTTAGAGAAATCATCTTATATAATTACGCAGAAAATCTCACCTTCCATAGTTTTCTAAACAGCATAATTTCACTCTTCTCACTGCTTAATTTGTTGTATTAAAGAACCTTTGAGTATTTAGCTTTATCAATGACATGTACTTTAAAAATGTTTTAGAGATCCTACCAGTCTTTGAAAACATGCCTGTTCCTTGTTTCATTTCCAGGTTTATGTATATTTTCTGCCTAGCACCTGATTATTCCAACATCTGATGGGTGGCCTAGGGAATCTAATTCTGGTATTGATTGTTTTTGCTGATTGTCTCCCTTTGTAGCTGATTTCTTCATTATTGTGTAAATTTAGATCATGATCTCATGTTTAGCTAAACAGCTGACCTTGTAAGAGGCTTAGGTGTGAACGCCGCTAAATTTCAGCAGAAAGTCGGCAAAGATTTATTTGTGTCCCTCCAATGAGTTGCCCACGAGGACCCCATTTTATAGAAGTGTTGGTCCAATACTCCTTCTAGGGGTAGGGGACTTAGACAGGGCTGCTTTCGGCCCCCGATCTTGGGCAGGTGCAGTGGGCGGCCTGTGGCCCGGGCAGGAGCCTCTCTGCGTGTTAACCTGGGAATCATCTCTCCTGCGAACTTCGGTCACCTGGCAGGAAGCTACGATGCCCAGACCTATGGTTAGCTGTGCAGCGTGGTATACTGCGTGGACAGCTTCCACACACACTTCAACTAAGTGGGTGGCCTGAGAGGAAAAGTGAGAGTTTGGGCAGCTGTGCAGACAATGAAGGTGCCCTATGGCCTGGGCCTAAATGCTTGTGACACCCCACTGGGTCTGCCGGGCTCTGAGGGCCCTGCCCTGGGCCCCCTGCTCCCCTGCCCTTTGTTCAGTCACAGCAGAGATGGCCACACCCACTCCCTCAGTGAGGGCTGTTTTCAAAGCTCCCTCAGCCACGCCACCTCTCCGCAGGTTACCATGGACTACAGATGCTGCATTCTGAGGCCAGGGCGTTCCGAGAATGCCAAGGGCAGACATGATGACCTTAAATTATTTCCTCTTGTGTCAGTTTTGGTAAAGTTTAGGAGCTAGGAAATGGTCCGCTTTACAGAAATGTTCAAATTTACTGGCATTTCATATATTCTCTGCTATAACATTGTCCTGATTCTTTCTGTATATTCTTTACTTATGTTTCTGTTTTCCTTGATCAAAGTGTGTCTTTTAAATCTTTTTTAAGAATATTCTTTGCACTTACTAAATCACCTGAATTTTATACGTTTTCTGTTGTATTAAGTTCTGCTCATATCTTTATTTATCTTTTTTCTATGTTCTCAGGGTTTATTGTTTTGATTTTCTGATGTCAAGTAAAACACTTGGTTATTCATTTTAATAAAACTTTTTACTTATAAAGATTAGAACTTTTAAAGATTCCAGCTTACTTGTATGTTTCTAAGGGTCCATTCCTCTACACTGTTGCCGGCCTAAGGCTTAGTTCACCATATAGCAATGTATATATTGACATATTATCCCCTCGGCTTTCTGTGATTCCCTACATCTCACCTTTCTTTGCAGACAAGCCATTTGAAATACCCTTAACTTATTTCACAGCCAATAATTCTTTGAAATAATGTGTATTTTTTAGAGAAATCATCTTATATAATTAGGCAGAAAATCTCACCTTCCATAGTTTTCTAAACAGCATAATTTCACTCTTCTCACTGCTTAATTTGTTGTATTAAAGAACCTTTGAATATTTAGCTTTATCAATGACATGTACTTTAAAAATGTTTTAGAGATCCTACCAGTCTTTGAAAACCTCCTTGTTCCTTGTTTCATTTCCAGGTTTATGTATATTTTCTACCTAGCACCTGATTATTCCAACATCTGATGGGTGACCTAAGGAATCTAATTCTGGTATTGATTGTTTTTGCTGATTGTCTCCCTTTGTAGCTGATTTCTTCAATATTGTGTAAATTTAGAACATGAGCTCATGTTTAGCTAAACAGCTGACCTTGTAAGAGGCTTAGGTGTGAACGCTCGTAAGTTTCAGCAAAAAGTCGGCAAAGATTTATTTGTGTCCCTCCAATGAGTTGCCCACAAGTACCCCGTTTTCTAGAAGTGTTGGTCCAATACTCCCTCTAGGGGTAGGGGACTTAGACAGGGCTGCTTTCGGCCCCCGATCTTGGGCAGGGGCAGTGGGCGGCCTGTGGCCCGGGCAGGAGCCTCTCTGCGTGTGAACCTGGGAATCATGTCTCCTGCGAACTTCGGTCACCTGGCAGGAAGCTACGATGCCCAGACCTATGGTTAGCTGTGCAGCGAGGTATATTGCGCGGACAGGTTCCACACACACTTCAACTAAGTGGGTGGCCTGAGAGGAAAAGTGAGAGTTTGGGCAGCTGTGCAGACAAAGAAGGTGCCCTATGGCCAGGGCCTAAATGCTTGTGACACTCCACTGGGCCTGCCGGGCTCTGAGGGCCCTGCCCTGGGCCCCCTACTCCCCTGCCCTTTGTTCAGTCACAGCAGAGATGGCCACACCGACTCCCTCAGTGAGGGCAGTGTTCCAGCCTCCCTCAGCCCCGCCCACTCTCCGCAGGTTACCATGGACTACAGATGCTGCATTCTGAGGCCAGGGCGTTCTGAGAATGCCAAGGGCAGACATGATGACCTTAAATGATTTCCTCTTGTGTCAGTTTAGGTAAACTGTAGGAGCTAGGAAATGGTCAACTTTACAGAAATGTTCCAATTTACTGGCATTTCATATATTCTCTGCTATAACTTTGCCCTGATTCTTTCTATATATTCTTTAATTATGTTTGTGTTTTCCTTAATCAAAGTGTGTCTTTTAAATCTTTTCAAAGAATATTCTTTGGACTTACTACCTCACCTGAATTTTATACGTTTTCTGTGGTATTAAGTTGTGCTCATATGTTTATTTATCTTTTTTCTCTGTTCTCAGTTTTTATTGTTTTGATCTTCTGATGTCAATTAAAACACTTGGTTATTCATTTTCATCAGTCTTTTTACTTATAAATATTTGAACTTTTAAAGATTCCAGCTCACTTTTAAGTTTCTAAGGGTCAGGTCCTCTACATTGTGGCTGGCCTAAGGCTTAGTTCACCATATAGCAATGTATATAATGACATTTTCCCCTCGACTTTCTGTGATTCCCTACATCTCACCTTTCTTTGCAGACAAGCCATTTGAAATACACTTAACTTATTTCACAGCCAATAAGTCTTTGAAATAATGTCTATTTTTTAGAGAAATCTTCTTATATAATTAGGCAGAAAATCCCACCTGCCATAGTTTTCAAAACAACATAATTTCACTCTTCTCAATGCTTAATCTGTGGTATTAAACAACCTTTGAGCATTTAGGTTTATCAACGACATGTACTTTAAAAATGTTTGAGAGATCCTACCAGCCTTTGAAAACCTCCTTGTTCCTTGTTTCAGTTCCAGTTTTATGTATATTTTCTGCCTTGCACCTGATTATTCCAACATCAGATGGATGACCTAGGGAATCTCATTCTGGTATTGATTGTTTTGCTGATTGTCTCACTTTGCAGCTGATTTCTTCAATATTGTGTAAATTTAGATCATGAGCTCATGTTTAGCTAAACAGCTGACCTTGTAAGAGGCTTAGGTGTGAACGCTGGTAAGCTTCGGCAGAAAGTCGGCAAAGATTTATTTGTGTCCCTCCAATGAGTTGCCCGCAAGGACCCCGTTTTCTACAAGTGTTGGTCCAATACTCCTTCTATTGGCAGTGGACTCAGACATGCCTGCTTTTCAGCCTTCGATCTGGGGCAGGGCCAGTGGGCGGCCTGTGGCCCGGGCAGGAGCCTCTCCGCATGTGTCCCAGGGACCCATTTGCCTGCGAACTTCGGTCACCTGGCAGGAAGCTACGATGCCCTGACCTATGGTGAGCTGTGCAGCGATCTGTACTGCGCGGACAGGTTCCAAACACACTTCAAATAAGAGGGCGGCCTGAGTGGAAAGGTGAGAGTTTGGGCAGCTGTGCAGACAAAGAAGGCGCCCTTTGTCCTGGGCCTAAATGCTTGTGACACCCCACTGGGTCTGCCGGGCTCTGAGGGCCCTGCCCTGGGCCCCCTGCTCCCCTGCCCTTTGTTCAGTCACAGCAGAGATGGCCACACCCACTCCCTCAGTGAGGGCAGTCTTCCAAACTCCCTCAGCCACGCCCCTTCTCCGCAGGTCACCATGGACTACAGATGCTGCATTCTGAGGCCAGGGCGTTCCGAGAATGCCAAGGGCAGACATGATGACCTTAAATGATTTCCTCTTGTGTCAGTTTTGGTAAAGTTTAGGAGCTAGGAAATGGTCCGCTTTACAGAAATGTTCGAATTTACTGGCATTTCATATATTCTCTGCTATAACATTGTCCTGATTCTTTCTGTATATTCTTTACTTATGTTTTTGTTTTCCTTAATCAAAGTGTGTCTTTAAAATCTTTTCAAAGAATATTCTTTGCACTTACTAAATCACCTGAATTTTATACGTTTTCTGTTGTATTAAGTTCTGCTCATATCTTTATTTATCTTTTTTCTATGTTCTCAGGGTTTATTGTTTTGATTTTCTGATGTCAAGTAAAACACTTGGTTATTCATTTTAATAAATCTTTTTACTTATAAAGATTTGAACTTTTAAGGATTCCAGCTTACTTGTACGTTTCTAAGGGTCCATTCCTCTACACTGTTGCCGGCCTAAGGCTTAGTTCACCATATAGCAATGTATATATGGACATATTATCCCCTCGGCTTTCTGTGATTCCCTACATCTCACCTTTCTTTGCAGACAAGCCATTTGAAATACACTTAACTTATTTCACAGCCAATAAGTCTTTGAAATAATGTCTATTTTTTAGACAAATCTTCTTATATAATTAGGCAGAAAATCTCACCTGCCATAGTTTTCAAAACAGCATAATTTCACTCTTCTCAATGCTTAATCTGTGGTATTAAACAACCGTTGAGTATTTAGGTTTATCAACGACATGTACTTTAAAAATGTTTTAGAGATCCTACCAACCTTTGAAAACCTCCTTGTTCCTTGTTTCAGTTCCAGTTTTATGTATATTTTCTGCCTTGCACCTGATTATTCCAACATCAGATGGATGGCCTAGGGAATCTCATTCTGGTATTGATTGTTTCTGCTGATTGTCTCCCTTTGTAGCTGATTTCTTCAATATTGTGTAAATTTAGTTCATGAGCTCATGTTTAGCTAAACAGCTGACCTTGTAAGAGGCTTAGGTGTGAACGCTGGTAAGCTTCAGCAGAAAGTCGGCAAAGATTTATTTGTGTCCCTCGAATGAGTTGCCCGCAAGGACCCCGTTTTCTACAAGTGTTGGTCCAATACTCCTTCGAGAGGCAGTGGACTCAGACATGGCTGCTTTTCAGCCTTCGATCTGGGGCAGGGCCAGTGGGCGGCCTGTGGCCCGGGCAAGAGCCTTTCCGCATGTGTCCCAGGGACCCTTTTGCCTGCGAACTTCGGTCACCTGGCAGGAAGCTACGATGCCCTGACCTATGGTGAGCTGTGCAGCGAGGAGTACTGCGCGGACAGCTTCCAAACACACTTCAAATAAGAGGGCGGCCTGAGTGGAAAGGTGAGAGTTTGGGCAGCTGTGCAGACAAAGAAGGCGCCCTTTGGCCTGGGCCTAAATGCTTGTGACACCCCACTGGGTCTGCCGGGCTCTGAGGGCCCTGCCCTGGGCCCCCTGCTCCCCTGCCCTTTGTTCAGTCACAGCAGAGAAGGCCACACCCACTCCCTCAGTGAGGGCAGTGTTCCAAGCTCCCTCAGCCACGCCCCCTCTCCGCAGGTTACCATGGACTACAGATGCTGCATTCTGAGGCCAGGTCGTTCCGAGAATGCCAAGGGCAGACATGATGACCTTAAATGATTTCCTCTTGTGTCAGTTTTGGTAAACTTTAGGAGCTAGGAAATGGTCCGCTTTACAGAAATGTTCAAATTTACTGGCATTTCATATATTCTCTGCTATAACATTGTCCTGATTCTTTCTGTATATTCTTTACTTATGTTTTTGTTTTCCTTAATCAAAGTGTGTCTTTTAAATCTTTTCAAAGAATATTCTTTGGACTTACTAAATCACCTGAATTTTATACGTTTTCTGTTGTATTAAGTTCTGCTCATATCTTTATTTATCTTTTTTCTATGTTCTCAGGGTTTATTGTTTTGATTTTCTGATGTCAAGTAAAACACTTGGTTATTCATTTTAATAAATCTTTTAACTTATAAAGATTTGAACTTTTAAAGATTCCAGCTTACTTGTACGTTTCTAAGGGTCCATTCCTCTACACTGTTGCCGGCCTAAGGCTTAGATCACCATTAGCAATGTATATATGGACATATTATCCCCTCGGCTTTCTGTGATTCCCTACATCTCACCTTTCTTTGCAGACAAGCCATTTGAAATACTCTTAACTTATTTCACAGCCAATAATTCTTTGAAATAATGTGTATTTTTTAGAGAAATCATCTTATATAATTAGGCAGAAAATCTCACCTTCCATAGTTTTCTAAACAGCATAATTTCACTCTTCTCACTGCTTAATTTGTTGTATTAAAGAACCTTTCAGTATTTAGCTTTATCAATGACATGTACTTTAAAAATGTTTTAGAGATCCTACCAGTCTTTGAAAACATGCTTGTTCCTTGTTTCATTTCCAGGTTTATGTATATTTTCTGCCTAGCACCTGATTATTCCAACATCTGATGGGTGGCATAAGGAATCTAATTCTGGTATTGATTGTTTTTGCTGATTGTCTCCCTTTGTAGCTGATTTCTTCAATATTGTGTAAATTTAGATCATGAGCTCATGTTTAGCTAAACAGCTGACCTTGTAAGAGGCTTAGGTGTGAAGGCTCGTAAGTTTAAGCAAAAAGTCGGCAAAGATTTATTTGTGTCCCTCCAATGAGTTGCCCACAAGGACCCCGTTTTCTAGAAGTGTTGGTCCAATACTCCCTCTAGTGGTAGGGGCTTAGACTGGGCTGCTTTCGGCCCCCGATCTTGTGCAGGGGCAGTGGGCGGCATGTGGCCCGGGCAGGAGCCTCTCTGCGTGTGAACCTGGGAATCATCTCTCCTGCGAACTTCGGTCACCTGGCAGGAAGCTACGATGCCCAGACCTATGGTTAGCTGTGCAGCGATGTATACTGCGAGGACAGGTTCCACACACACTTCAACTAAGTGGGTGGCCTGAGTTGAAAAGTGAAAGTTTGGGCCGCTGTGCAGACAAAGAATGTGCCCTATGGCCTGGGCCTAAAGGCTTGTGACACACCACTGGGCCTGCCGGGCTCAGAGGGCCCTGCCCTGGGCCCCCTGCTCCCCTGCCCTTTGTTCAGTCACAGCAGAGATGGCCACAACCACTCCCTCAGTGAGGGCAGGGTTCCAGCCTCCCTCAGCCCCGCCCACTCTCCGCAAGTTACCATGGACTACAGATGCTGCATTCTGAGGCCAGGGCGTTCTGAGAATGCCAAGGGCAGACATGATGACCTTAAATGATTTCCTCTTGTGTCAGTTTTGGTAAACTGTAGGAGCTAGGAAATGGTCAACTTTACAGAAATGTTCAAATTTACTGGCATTTCATATATTCTCTGCTATAACTTTGCCCTGATTCTTTCTATATATTCTTTAATTATGTTTGTGTTTTCCTTAAACAAAGTGTGTCTTTTAAATCTTTTCAAAGAATATTCTTTGGACTTACTACCTCACCTGAATTTTATACGTTTTCTGTGGTATTAAGTTCTGCTCATATCTTTATTTATCTTTTTTCTATGTTCTCAGGGTTTATTGTTTTGATCTTCTGATGTCTATTAAAACACTTGGTTATTCATTTTCATCAATCTTTTTACTTATAAAGATTTGAACTTTTAAAGATTCCAGCTCACTTTTAAGTTTCTAAGGGTCAGGTCCTCTACATTGTGGCTGGCCTAAGGCTTAGTTCACCATATAGCAATGTATATATTGACATTTTACCCTCGACTTTCTGTGATTCCCTACATCTCACCTTTCTTTGCAGACAAGCCATTTGAAATACCCTTAACTTATTTCACAGCCAATAAGTCTTTGAAATAATGTCTATTTTTTAGAGAAATCTTCTTATATAATTAGGCAAAAAATCCCACCTGCCATAGTTTTCAAAACAACATAATTTCACTCTTCTCAATGCTTAATCTGTGGTATTAAACAACCTTTGAGTATTTAGGTTTATCAACGACATGTACTTTAAAAATGTTTTAGAGATCCTACCAGCCTTTGAAAACCTCCTTGTTCCTTGTTTCAGTTCCAGTTTTATGTATATTTTCGGCCTTGCACCTGATTATTCCAACATCAGATGGATGGCCTAGGGAATCTCATTCTGGTACTGATTGTTTTGCTGACTGTCTCACTTTGCATCTGATTTCTTCAATATTGTGTAAATTTAGATCATGAGCTCATGTTTAGCTAAACAGCTGACCTTGTAAGAGGTTTAGGTGTGAACGCTGGTAAGCTTCAGCCGAAAGTCGGCAAAGATTCATTTGTGTCCCTCCAATGAGTTGCCCGCAAGGACCCCGTTTTCTACAAGTGTTGGTCCAATACTCCTTCGAGAGGCAGTGGACTCAGACATGGCTGCTTTTCAGCCTTCGATCTGGGGCAGGGCCTGTGGGCGGCCTGTGGCCCGGGCAGGAGCCTCTCCGCATGTGTCCCAGGGACCCATTTGCCTGCGATCTTCGGTCACCTGGCAGGAAGGTACGATGCCCTGACATATGGTGAGCTGTGCAGCGAGGAGTACTGCGCGGACATCTTCCATACACACTTCAAATATGAGGGCGGCCTGAGTGGAAAGGTGAGAGTTTGGGCAGCTGTGCAGACAAAGAAGGCACCCTTTGGCCTGGGCCTAAATGCTTGTGACACCCCACTGTGTCTGCCGGGCTCTGAGGGCCCTGCCCTGGGCCCCCTGCTCCCCTGCCCTTTGTTCAGTCACAGCAGAGATGGCCACACCCACTCCCTCAGTGAGGGCAGTCTTCCAAGCTCCCTCAGCCACGCCCCCTCTCCGCAGGTTACCATGGACTACAGATGCTGCATTCTGAGGCCAGGGCGTTCCGAGTATGCCAAGGGCAGACATGATGACCTTAAATGATTTCCTCTTGTGTCAGTTTTGGTAAAGTTTAGGAGCTAGGAAATGGTCCGCTTTACAGAAATGTTCAAATTTACTGGCATTTCATATATTCTCTGCTATAACATTGTCCTGATTCTTTCTGTATATTCTTTACTTATGTTTTTGTTTTCCTTAATCAAAGTGTGTCTTTTAAATCTTTTTTAAGAATATTCTTTGGACTTACTAAATCACCTGAATTTTATACGTTTTCTGTTGCATTAAGTTCTGCTCATATCTTTATTTATCTTTTTTCTATGTTCTCAGGGTTTATTGTTTTGATTTCCTGATGTCAAGTAAAACACTTGGTAATTCATTTTAATAAATCTTTTTACTTTTAAAGATTTGAACTTTTAAAGATTCCAGCTCATTTTTAAGTTTCTAAGGGTCAGGTACTCTACATTGTGGCTGGCCTAAGGCTTAGTTCACCGCATAGCAATGTATATATTGACATTTTCCCCTCGACTTTCTGTGATTCCCTACATCTCACCTTTCTTTGCAGACAAGCCATTTGAAATACACTTAACTTATTTCACAGCCAATAAGTCTTTGAAATAATGTCTATTTTTTAGAGAAATCTTCTTATATAATTAGGCAGATAATCTCACCAGCCATAGTTTTCAAAACAGCATAATTTCACTCTTCTCAATGCTTAATCTGTGGTATTAAACAACCTTTGAGTATTTAGGTTTATCAACGACATGTACTTTAAAAATGTTTTAGAGATCCTACTAACCTTTGAAAACCTCCTTGTTCCTTCTTTCAGTTCCAGTTTTATGTATATTTTCTGCCTTGCACCTGATTATTCCTACATCAGATGGATGGCCTAGGGAATCTCATTCTGGTATTGATTGTTTCTGCTGATTTTCTCCCTTTGTAGCTTATTTCTTCAATATTGTGTAAATTTAGATCATGAGCTCATGTTTAGCTAAACAGCTGACCTTGTAAGAGGCTTAGGTGTGAACGCTGGTAAGCTTCAGCAGAAAGTCGGCAAAGATTTATTTGTGTCCCTCCAATGAGTTGCCCGCAAGGACCCCGTTTTCTACAAGTGTTGGTCCAATACTCCTTCTAGGAGTAGGGGACTTAGACAGGGCTGCTTTCGGCCCCCGATCTTGGGGCGGTGCAGTGGGCGTCCTGTGGCCCGGGCAGGAGCCTCTCTGCGTGTGAACCTGGGAATCATCTCTCCTGCGAACTTCGGTCACCTGGCAGGAAGCTACGATGCCCAGACCTATGGTTAGCTGTGCAGTGAGGTATACTGCGCGGACAGGTTCCACACACACTTCAACTAAGTGGGTGGCCTGAGTGGAAAAGTGAGAGTTTGTGTAGCTGTGCAGACAAAGAGGGCGCCCTATGGCCTGGGCCTAAATGCTTGTGACACTCCACTGGGCCTGCCGTGCTCTGAGGGCCCTGCCCTGGGCCCCCTGCTCCCCTGCCCTTTGTTCAGTCACAGCAGGGATGGCCACACCGACTCCCTCAGTGAGGGCAGTGTTCCAGCCTCCCTCAGCCCCGCCCACTCTCCGAAGGTTACCATGGACTACAGATGCTGCATTCTGAGGCCAGGGCGTTCCGAGAATGCCAAGGGCAGACATGATGACCTTAAATGATTTCCTCTTGTGTCAGTTTTGGTAAACTGTAGGAGCTAGGAAATGGTCAACTTTACAGAAATGTTCAAATTTACTGGCATTTCATATATTCTCTGCTATAACATTGTCCTGATTCTTTCTATATATTCTTTAATTATGTTTGTGTTTTCCTTAATCAAAGTGTGTCTTTTAAATCTTTTCAAAGAATATTCTTTGGACTTACTACCTCACCTGAATTTTATACGTTTTCTGTGGTATTAAGTTCTGCTCATATCTTTATTTTTCTTTTTTCTATGTTCTCAGGGTTTATTGTTTTGATCTTCTGATGTCAATTAAAACACTTGGTTATTCATTTTCATTAATCTTTTTACTTATAAAGATTTGAACTTTTAAAGATTCCAGCTCACTTTTAAGTTTCTAAGGGTCAGGTCCTCTACATTGTGGCTGGCCTAAGGCTTAGTTCACCACATAGCAATGTATATATTGACATTTTCCCCTCGACTTTCTGTGATTCCCTACATCTCACCTTTCTTTGCAGACAAGCCATTTGAAATACACTTAACTTATTTCACAGCCAATAAGTCTTTGAAATAATGTCTATTTTTTAGAGAAATCTTCTTATATAATTAGGCAGAAAATTTCACCTGCCATAGTTTTCAAAACAGCATAATTTTACTCTTTTCAAAGCTTAATCTGTGGTATTAAACAACCTTTGAGTATTTAGGTTTATCAACGACATGTACTTTAAAAATGTTTGAGAGATCCTACCAGCCTTTGAAAACCTCCTAGTTCCTTGTTTCAGTTCCAGTTTTATGTATATTTTCTGCCTTGCACCTGATTATTCCAACATCAGATGGATGGCCTAGGGAATCTCATTCTGGTATTGATTGTTTTTGCTGATTGTCTCCCTTTGTAGCTTATTTCTTCAATATTGTGTAAATTTAGATCATGAGCTCATGTTTAGCTAAACAGCTGACCTTGTAAGAGGCTTAGGTGTGAACGCTGGTAAGCTTCAGCAGAAAGTCGGCAAAGATTTATTTGTGTCCCTCCAATGAGTTGCCCGCAAGGACCCCGTTTACTACAAGTGTTGGTCCAATACTCCTTCGAGAGGCAGTGGACTCAGACATGGCTGCTTTTCAGCCTTCGATCTGGGGCAGGGCCAGTGGGCGGCCTGTGGCCCGGGCAAGAGCCTCTCCGTATGTGTCCCAGGGACCCATTTGCCTGCGAACTTCGGGCACCTGGCAGGAAGCTACGATGCCCTGACCTATGGTGAGCTGTGCAGCGAGGAGTACTGCGCGGACAGGTTCCAAACACACTTCAAATAAGAGGGCGGCCTGAGTGGAAAGGTGAGAGTTTGGGCAGCTGTGCAGACAAAGAAGGCGCCCTTTGGCCTGGGCCTAAATGCTTGTGACACCCCACTGGGTCTGCCGGGCTCTGAGGGCCCTGCCCTGGGCCCCCTGCTCCCATGCCCTTTGTTCAGTCACAGCAGAGATGGCCACACCCACTCCCTCAGTGAGGGCTGTCTTCCAAGCTCCCTCAGCCACGCCACCTCTCCGCAGGTTACCATGGACTACAGATGCTGCATTCTGAGGCCAGGGCGTTCCGAGAATGCCAAGGGCAGACATGATGACCTTAAATGATTTCCTCTTGTGTCAGTTTTGGTAAAGTTTAGGAGCTAGGAAATGGTCCGCTTTACAGAAATGTTCAAATTTACTGGCATTTCATATATTCTCTGCTATAACATTGTCCTGATTCTTTCTGTATATTCTTTACTTATGTTTCTGTTTTCCTTGATCAAAGTGTGTCTTTTAAATCTTTTTTAAGAATATTCTTTGGACTTACTAAATCACCTGAATTTTATACGTTTTCTGTTGTATTAAGTTCTGCTCATATCTTTATTTATCTTTTTTCTATGTTCTCAGGGTTTATTGTTTTGATTTTCTGATGTCAAGTAAAACACTTGGTTATTCATTTTAATAAATCTTTTTACTTATAAAGATTAGAACTTTTAAAGATTCCAGCTTACTTGTACGTTTCTAAGGGTCCATTTTCCTCTACACTGTTGCCGGCCTAAGGCTTAGTTCACCATATAGCAATGTATATATTGACATATTATCCCCTCGGCTTTCTGTGATTCCCTACATCTCACCTTTCTTTGCAGACAAGCCATTTGAAATACCCTTAACTTATTTCACAGCCAATAATTCTTTGAAATAATGTGTATTTTTTAGAGAAATCATCTTATATAATTACGCAGAAAATCTCACCTTCCATAGTTTTCTAAACAGCATAATTTCACTCTTCTCACTGCTTAATTTGTTGTATTAAAGAACCTTTGAGTATTTAGCTTTATCAATGACATGTACTTTAAAAATGTTTTAGAGATCCTACCAGTCTTTGAAAACATGCCTGTTCCTTGTTTCATTTCCAGGTTTATGTATATTTTCTGCCTAGCACCTGATTATTCCAACATCTGATGGGTGGCCTAGGGAATCTAATTCTAGTATTGATTGTTTTTGCTGATTGTCTCCCTTTGTAGCTGATTTCTTCATTATTGTGTAAATTTAGATCATGATCTCATGTTTAGCTAAACAGCTGACCTTGTAAGAGGCTTAGGTGTGAACGCCGCTAAATTTCAGCAGAAAGTCGGCAAAGATTTATTTGTGTCCCTCCAATGAGTTGCCCACGAGGACCCCATTTTATAGAAGTGTTGGTCCAATACTCCTTCTAGGGGTAGGGGACTTAGACAGGGCTGCTTTCGGCCCCCGATCTTGGGCAGGTGCAGTGGGCGGCCTGTGGCCCGGGCAGGAGCCTCTCTGCGTGTTAACCTGGGAATCATCTCTCCTGCGAACTTCGGTCACCTGGCAGGAAGCTACGATGCCCAGACCTATGGTTAGCTGTGCAGCGTGGTATACTGCGTGGACAGCTTCCACACACACTTCAACTAAGTGGGTGGCCTGAGAGGAAAAGTGAGAGTTTGGGCAGCTGTGCAGACAATGAAGGTGCCCTATGGCCTGGGCCTAAATGCTTGTGACACCCCACTGGGTCTGCCGGGCTCTGAGGGCCCTGCCCTGGGCCCCCTGCTCCCCTGCCCTTTGTTCAGTCACAGCAGAGATGGCCACACCCACTCCCTCAGTGAGGGCTGTTTTCAAAGCTCCCTCAGCCACGCCACCTCTCCGCAGGTTACCATGGACTACAGATGCTGCATTCTGAGGCCAGGGCGTTCCGAGAATGCCAAGGGCAGACATGATGACCTTAAATTATTTCCTCTTGTGTCAGTTTTGGTAAAGTTTAGGAGCTAGGAAATGGTCCGCTTTACAGAAATGTTCAAATTTACTGGCATTTCATATATTCTCTGCTATAACATTGTCCTGATTCTTTCTGTATATTCTTTACTTATGTTTCTGTTTTCCTTGATCAAAGTGTGTCTTTTAAATCTTTTTTAAGAATATTCTTTGCACTTACTAAATCACCTGAATTTTATACGTTTTCTGTTGTATTAAGTTCTGCTCATATCTTTATTTATCTTTTTTCTATGTTCTCAGGGTTTATTGTTTTGATTTTCTGATGTCAAGTAAAACACTTGGTTATTCATTTTAATAAAACTTTTTACTTATAAAGATTAGAACTTTTAAAGATTCCAGCTTACTTGTATGTTTCTAAGGGTCCATTCCTCTACACTGTTGCCGGCCTAAGGCTTAGTTCACCATATAGCAATGTATATATTGACATATTATCCCCTCGGCTTTCTGTGATTCCCTACATCTCACCTTTCTTTGCAGACAAGCCATTTGAAATACCCTTAACTTATTTCACAGCCAATAATTCTTTGAAATAATGTGTATTTTTTAGAGAAATCATCTTATATAATTAGGCAGAAAATCTCACCTTCCATAGTTTTCTAAACAGCATAATTTCACTCTTCTCACTGCTTAATTTGTTGTATTAAAGAACCTTTGAATATTTAGCTTTATCAATGACATGTACTTTAAAAATGTTTTAGAGATCCTACCAGTCTTTGAAAACATGCTTGTTCCTTGTTTCATTTCCAGGTTTATGTATATTTTCTGCCTAGCACCTGATTATTCCAACATCTGATGGGTGGCCTAGGGAATCTAATTCTGGTATTGATTGTTTTTGCTGACTGTCTCCCTTTGTAGCTGATTTCTTCATTATTGTGTAAATTTAGGTCATGATCTCATGTTTAGCTAAACAGCTGACCTTGTAAGAGGCTTAGGTGTGAACGCCCCTAAGTTTCAGCAGAAAGTCTGCAAAGATTTATTTGTGTCCCTCCAATGAGTTGCCCACGAGGACCCCGTTTTATAGAAGTGTTGGTCCAATACTCCCTCTAGGGTTAGGGGACTTAGACAGGGCTGCTTTCGGCCCCCGATCTTGGGCAAGGGCAGTGGGCGGCCTGTGGCCCGGGCAGGAGCCTCTCTGCGTGTTAACCTGGGAATCATCTCTCCTGCGAACTTCGGTCACCTGGCAGGAAGCTACGATGCCCAGACTTATGGTTAGCTGTGCAGCGAGGTATACTGCGTGGACAGCTTCCACACACACTTCAACTAAGTGGGTGGCCTGAGAGGAAAAGTGAGAGTTTGGGCAGCTGTGCAGACAATGAAGGTGCCCTATGGCCTGGGCCTAAATGCTTGTGACACCCCACTGGGTCTGCCGGGCTCTGAGGGCCCTGCCCTGGGCCCCCTGCTCCCCTGCCCTTTGTTCAGTCACAGCAGAGATGGCCACACCCACTCCCTCAGTGAGGGCTGTCTTCCAAGCTCCCTCAGCCACGCCACCTCTCCGCAGGTTACCATGGACTACAGATGCTGCATTCTGAGGCCAGGGCGTTCCGAGAATGCCAAGGGCAGACATGATGACCTTAAATGATTTCCTCTTGTGTCAGTTTTGGTAAAGTTTAGGAGCTAGGAAATGGTCCGCTTTACAGAAATGTTCAAATTTACTGGCATTTCATATATTCTCTGCTATAACATTGTCCTGATTCTTTCTGTATATTCTTTACTTATGTTTCTGTTTTCCTTGATCAAAGTGTGTCTTTTAAATCTTTTTTAAGAATATTCTTTGGACTTACTAAATCACCTGAATTTTATACGTTTTCTGTTGTATTAAGTTCTGCTCATATCTTTATTTATCTTTTTTCTATGTTCTCAGGGTTTATTGTTTTGATTTTCTGATGTCAAGTAAAACACTTGGTTATTCATTTTAATAAATCTTTTTACTTATAAAGATTAGAACTTTTAAAGATTCCAGCTTACTTGTACGTTTCTAAGGGTCCATTCCTCTACACTGTTGCCGGCCTAAGGCTTAGTTCACCATATAGCAATGTATATATTGACATATTATCCCCTCGGCTTTCTGTGATTCCCTACATCTCACCTTTCTTTGCAGACAAGCCATTTGAAATACCCTTAACTTATTTCACAGCCAATAATTCTTTGAAATAATGTGTATTTTTTAGAGAAATCATCTTATATAATTAGGCAGAAAATCTCACCTTCCATAGTTTTCTAAACAGCATAATTTCACTCTTCTCACTGCTTAATTTGTTGTATTAAAGAACCTTTGAATATTTAGCTTTATCAATGACATGTACTTTAAAAATGTTTTAGAGATCCTACCAGTCTTTGAAAACATGCTTGTTCCTTGTTTCATTTCCAGGTTTATGTATATTTTCTGCCTAGCACCTGATTATTCCAACATCTGATGGGTGGCCTAGGGAATCTAATTCTGGTATTGATTGTTTTTGCTGATTGTCTCCCTTTGTAGCTGATTTCTTCATTATTGTGTAAATTTAGATCATGATCTCATGTTTAGCTAAACAGCTGACCTTGTAAGAGGCTTAGGTGTGAACGCTCCTAAGTTTCAGCAGAAAGTCGGCAAAGATTTATTTGTGTCCCTCCAATGAGTTGCCCACAAGGACCCCGTTTTATAGAAGTGTTGGTCCAATACTCCCTCTAGGGGTATGGGACTTAGACAGGGCTGCTTTCGGCCCCCGATCTTGGGCAGGTGCAGTGGGCGGCCTGTGGCCCGGGCAGGAGCCTCTCTGCGTGTTAACCTGGGAATCATCTCTCCTGCGAACTTCGGTCACCTGGCAGGAAGCTACGATGCCCAGACCTATGGTTAGCTGTGCAGCGAGGTATACTGCGTGGACAGCTTCCACACACACTTCAACTAAGTTGGTGGCCTGAGAGGAAAAGTGAGAGTTTGGGCAGCTGTGCAGACAATGAAGTTGCCCTATGGCCTGGGCCTAAATGTTTGTGACACCCCACTGGGCCTGCCGGGCTCTGAGGGCCCTGCCCTGGGCCACCTGCTCCCCTGCCCTTTGTTCAGTCACAGCAGAGATGGCCACACCCACTCCCTCAGTGAGGGCAGTGTTCCAGCCTCCCTCAGCCCCGCCCACTCTCCGCAGGTTTCCATGGACTACAGATGCTGCATTCTGAGGCCAGGGCATAACGAGAATGCCAAGGGCAGACATGATGACCTTAAATGATTTCCTCTTGTGTCAGTTTTGGTAAACTGTAGGAGCTAGGAAATGGTCAACTTTACAGAAATGTTAAAATTTACTGGCATTTCATATATTCTCTGCTGTAACATTGTCCTGATTCTTTCTATATATTCTTTAATTATGTTTGTGTTTTCCTTAATCAAAGTGTGTCTTTTAAATCTTTTAAAAGAATATTATTTGGAATTACTACGTCACCTGAATTTGATACGTTTTCTGTGGTATTAAGTTCTGCTCATATCTTTATTTATCTTTTTTCTATGTTCTCAGGGTTTATTGTTTTGATCTTCTGATGTCAATTAAAACACTTGGTTATTCATTTTCATCAATCTTTTTACTTATAAAGATTTGAACTTTTAAAGATTCCAGCTCACTTTTAAGTTTCTAAGGGTCAGGTCCTCTACATTGTGGCTGGCCTAAGGCTTAGTTCACCACATAGTAATGTATATATTGACATTATCCCCTCGACTTTCTCTGATTCCCTACATCTCACCGTTCTTTGCAGACCAGCCATTTGAAATACACTTAACTTATTTCACAGCCAATAAGTCTTTGAAATAATGTCTATTTTTTAGAGAAATCTTCTTATATAATTAGGCAGAAAATCTCACCTGCCATAGTTTTCAAAACAGCATAATTTCACTCTTCTCAATGCTTAATCTGTGGTATTAAACAACCTTTGAGTATTTAGGTTTATCAACGACATGTACTTTAAAAATGTTTTAGAGATCCTACCAGCCTTTGAAAACCTCCTAGTTCCTTGTTTCAGTTCCAGTTTTATGTATATTTTCTGCCTTGCACCTGATTATTCCAACATCAGATGGATGGCCTAGGGAATCTCATTCTGGTATTGATTGTTTTTGCTGATTGTCTCCCTTTGTAGCTGATTTCTTCAATATTGTGTAAATTTAGATCATGAGCTCATGTTTAGCTAAACAGCTTACCTTGTAAGAGGCTTAGGTGTGAACGCTGGTAAGCTTCAGCAGAAAGTCGGCAAAGATTTATTTGTGTCCCTCCAATGAGTTGCCCGCAAGGACCCCGTTTACTACAAGTGTTGGTCCAATACTCCTTCGAGAGGCAGTCGACTCAGACATGGCTGCTTTTCAGCCTTCGATCTGGGGCAGGGCCAGTGGGCGGCCTGTTGCCCGGGCAAGAGCCTCTCCGTATGTGTCCCAGGGACCCATTTGCCTGCGAACTTCGGTCACCTGGCAGGAAGCTACGATGCCCTGACCTATGGTGAGCTGTGCAGCGAGGAGTACTGCGCGGACAGGTTCCAAACACACTTCAAATAAGAGGGCGGCCTGAGTGGAAAGGTGAGAGTTTGGGCAGCTGTGCAGAAAAAGAAGGCGCCCTTTGGCCTGGGCCTAAATGCTTGTGACACCCCACTGGGTCTGCCGGGCTCTGAGGGCCCTGCCCTGGGCCCCCTGCTCCCCTGACCTTGGTTCAGTCACAGCAGAGATGGCCACACCCACTCCCTCAGTGAGGGCAGTCTTCCAAGCTCCCTCAGCCACGCCCCCTCTCCGCAGGTTACCATGGACTACAGATGCTGCATTCTGAGGCCAGGGCGTTCCGAGAATGCCAAGGGCAGACATGATGACCTTAAATGATTTCCTCTTGTGTCAGTTTTGGTAAACTTTAGGAGCTAGGAAATGGTCCGCTTTACAGAAATGTTCAAATTTACTGGCATTTCATATATTCTCTGCTATAACATTCTCCTGATTCTTTCTGTATATTCTTTACTTATGTTTTTGTTTTCCTTAATCAAAGTGTGTCTTTTAAATCTTTTCTAAGAATATTCTTTGGACTTACTAAATCACCTCAATTTTATACGTTTTCTGTTGTATTAAGTTCTGCTCATATCTTTATTTATCTTTTTTCTATGTTCTCAGGGTTTATTGTTTTGATTTTCTGATGTCAAGTAAAACACTTGGTTATTCATTTTAATAAATCTTTTTACTTATAAAGATTTGAACTTTTAAAGATTCCAGCTTACTTGTACATTTCTAAGGGTCCATTCCTCTACACTGTTGCCAGCCTAAGCCTTAGATCACCATTAGCAATGTATATATTGACATATTATCCCCTCGGCTTTCTGTGATTCCCTACATCTCACCTTTCTTTGCAGACAAGCCATTTGAAATACCCTTAACTTATTTCACAGCCAATAACCCTTTGAAATACTGTGTATTTTTTAGAGAAATCATCTTATATAATTAGGCAGAAAATCTCACCTTTCATAGTTTTCTAAACAGCATAATTTCACTCTTCTCACTGCTTAATTTGTTGTATTAAAGAACATTTGAGTATTTAGCTTTATCAATGACATGTTCTTTAAAAATGTTTTAGAGATCCTACCAGTCTTTGAAAACATGCTTGTTCCTTGTTTCATTTCCAGGTTTATGTATATTTTCTGCCTAGCACCTGATTATTCCAACATCTGATGGGTGGCCTAGGGAATCTAATTCTGGTATTGATTGTTTTTGCTGATTGTCTCCCTTTGTAGCTGATTTCTTCATTATTGTGTAAATTTAGATCATGAGCTCATGTTTAGCTAAACAGCTGACCTTGTAAGAGGCTTAGGTGTGAACGCTCGTAAGTTTCAGCAAAAAGTCGGCAAAGATTTATTTGTGTCCCTCCAATGAGTTGCCCACAAGGACCCCGTTTTCTAGAAGTGTTGGTCCAATACTCCCTCTAGGGTTAGGGGACTTAGACAGGGCTGCTTTCGGCCCCCGATCTTTGGCAGGGGCAGTGGGCGGCCTGTGGACCGGGCAGGAGCCTCTCTGCGTGTGAACCTGGGAATCATCTCTCCTGCGAACTTCGGTCACCTGGCAGGAAGCTACGATGCCCAGACCTATGGTAAGCTGTGCAGCGAGGTATACTGCGCGGACAGGTTCCACACACACTTCAACTAAGTGGGTGGCCTGAGTGGAAAAGTGAGAGTTTGGGCAGCTGTGCAGACAAAGAAGGTGCCCTATGGCCTGGGCCTAAAGGTTTGTGACACACCACTGGGCCTGCCGTGCTCTGAGGGCCCTGCCCTGGGCCCCCTGCTCCCCTGCCCTTTGTTCAGTCACAGCAGAGATGGCCACACCCACTCCCTCAGTGAGGGCAGTGTTCCAGCCTCCCTCAGCCCCGCCCACTCTCCGCAGGTTACCATGGACTACAGAGTCTGCATTCTGAGGCCAGGGCGTTCCGAGAATGCCAAGGGCAGACATGATGACCTTAAATGATTTCCTCTTGTGTCAGTTTTGGTAAACTGTAGGAGCTAGGAAATGGTCAACTTTACAGAAATGTTCAAATTTACTGGCATTTCATATATTCTCTGCTATAACATTGTCCTGATTCTTTCTATATATTCTTTAATTATGTTTGTGTTTTCCTTAATCAAAGTGTGTCTTTTATATCTTTTCAAAGAATATTCTTTGGACTTACTACCTCACCTGAATTTTATACGTTTTCTGTGGTATTAAGTTCTGCTCGTATCTTTATTTATCTTTTTTCTATGTTCTCAGGGTTTATTGTTTTGATCTTCTGATGTCAATTAAAACACTTGTTTATTCATTTTCATCAATCTTTTTACTTATAAAGATTTGAACTTTTAAAGATTCCAGCTCACTTTTAAGTTTCTAAGGGTCAGGTCCTCTACATTGTGGCTGACCTAAGGCTTAGTTCACCATATAGCAATGTATATATTGACATTTTCCCCTCGACTTTCTGTGATTCCCTACATCTCACCTTTCTTTGCAGACAAGCCATTTGAAATAAATTTAACTTATTTCACAGCCAATAAGTCTTTGAAATAATGTCTATTTTTTAGAGAAATCTTCTTATATAATTAGGCAGAAAATCTCACCGGCCATAGTTTTCAAAACAGCATAATTTCACTCTTCTCAATGCTTAATCTGTGGTATTAAACAACCTTTGAGTATTTAGGTTTATCAACGAGATGTACTTTAAAAATATTTTAGAGATCCTACCAGCCTTTGAAAACCTCCTTGTTCCTTGTTTCAGTTCCAGTTTTATGTATATTTTCTGCCTTGCACCTGATTATTCCAACATCAGATGGATGGCCTAGGGAATCTCATTCTGGTATTGATTGTTTTTGCTGATTGTCTCCCTTTGTAGCTGATTTCTTCAATATTGTGTAAATTTAGATCATGAGCTCATGTTTAGCTAAACAGCTGACCTTGTAAGAGGCTTAGGTGTGAACGCTGGTAAGCTTCAGCTGAAAGTCGGCAAAGATTTATTTGTGTCCCTCCAATGAGTTGCCCGCAAGGACCCCGTTTTCTACAAGTGTTGGTCCAATACTCCTTCGAGAGGCAGTGGACTCAGACATGGCTGCTTTTCAGCCTTCGATCTGGGGCAGGGCCAGTGGGCGGCCTGTGGCCCGGGCAAGAGCCTCTCCGCATGTGTCCCAGGGACCCATTTGCCTGCGAACCTCGGTCACCTGGCAGGAAGCTACGATGCCCTGACCTATGGTGAGCTGTGCAGCGAGGAGTACTGCGCGGACAGGTTCCAAACACACTTCAAATAAGAAGGCGGCCTGAGTGGAAAGGTGAGCGTTTGGGCAGCTGTGCAGACAAAGAAGGCGCCCTTTGGCCTGGGCCTATATGCTTGTGACACCCCACTGGGTCTGCCGGTCTCTGAGGGCCCTGCCCTGGTCCCCCTGCTCCCCTGCCTTTTGTTCAGTCACAGCAGAGATGGCCACAACCACTCCCTCAGTGAGGGCAGTGTTCCAAGCTCCCTCAGCCACGCCCCCTCTCCGCAGGTTACCATGGACTACAGATGCTGCATTCTGAGGCCAGGTCGTTCCGAGAATGCCAAGGGCAGACATGATGACCTTAAATGATTTCCTCTTGTGTCAGTTTTGGTAAACTTTAGGAGCTAGGAAATGGTCCACTTTACAGAAATGTTCAAATTTACTTGCATTTCATATATTCTCTGCTATAACATTGTCCTGATTCTTTCTCTATATTCTTTACTTATGTTTATGTTTTCCTTTATCAAAGTGTGTCTTTTAAATCTTTTCAAAGAATATTCTTTGGACTTACTAAATCACCTGAATTTTATACTTTTTCTGTTGTATAAGTTCTGCTCATATCTTTATTTATCTTTTTTCTATGTTCTCAGGGTTTATTGTTTTGATTTTCTGATGTCAAGTAAAACACTTGGTTATTCATTTTAATAAATCTTTTAACTTATAAAGATTTGAACTTTTAAAGATTCCAGCTTACTTGTACGTTCCTAAGGGTCCATTCCTCTACACTGTTGCCGGCCTAAGGCTTAGTTCACCATATAGCAATGTATATATTGACATATTATCCCCTCGGCTTTCTGTGATTCCCTACATCTCACCTTTCTTTGCAGACAAGCCATTTGAAATACCCGTAACTTATTTCACAGCCAATAATTCTTTGAAATAATGTGTATTTTTTAGAGAATTCATCTTATATAATTAGGCAGAAAATCTCACCTTCCATAGTTTTCTAAACAGCATAATTTCACTCTTCTCACTGCTTAATTTGTTCTATTAAAGAACCTTTGAGTATTTAGCTTTATCAATGACATGTACTTTAAAAATGTTTTAGAGATCCTACCAGTCTTTGAAAACATGCTTGTTCCTTGTTTCATTTCCAGGTTTATGTATATTTTCTGCCTAGCACATGATTATTCCAACATCTGATGGGTGGCCTAGGGAATCTAATTCTGGTATTGATTGTTTTTGCTGCTTGTCTCCCTTTGTAGCTGATTTCTTCATTATTGTGTAAATTTAGATCATGAGCTCATGTTTAGCTAAACAGCTGACCTTGTAAGAGGCTTAGGAGTGAACGCTGGTAAGCTTCAGCAGAAAGTCGGCAAAGATTTATTTGTGTCCCTCCAATGAGGTGCCCGCAAGGACCCCGTTTTCTACAAGTGTTGGTCCAATACTCCTTCGAGAGGCAGTGGACTCAGACATGGCTGCTTTTCAGCCTTCGATCTGGGGCAGGGCCAGTGGGCGGCCTGTGGCTCGGGCAAGAGCCTCTCCGCATGTGTCCCAGGGACCCAATTGCCTGCGAACTTCGGTCACCTGGCAGGAAGCTACGATGCCCTGACCTATGGTGAGCTGTGCAGCGATGAGTACTGCGCGGACAGGTTCCAAACACACTTCAAATAAGAGGGCGGCTTGAGTGGAAAGGTGAGAGTTTGGGCAGCTGTGCAGACAAAGAAGGCGCCCTTTGGCCTGGGCCTATATGCTTGTGACACCCCACTGGGTCTGCCGGGCTCTGAGGGCCCTGCCCTGGGCCCCCTGCTCCCCTGCCCTTTGTTCAGTCACAGCAGAGATGGCCACACCCACTCCCTCAGTGAGGGGAGACTTCCAAGCTCCCTCAGCCACGCCCCCTCTCCGCAGGTTACCATGGACTACAGATGCTGCATTCTGAGGCCAGGGCGTTCCGAGAATGCCAAGGGCAGACATGATGACCTTAAATGATTTCCTCTTGTGTCAGTTTTGGTAAAGTTTAGGAGCAAGGAAATGGTCCGCTTTACAGAAATGTTCAAATTTACTGGCATTTCATATATTCTCTGCTATAACATTGTCCTGATTCTTTCTGTATATTCTTTACTTATGTTTTTGTTTTCCTTAATCAAAGTGTGTCTTTTAAATCTTTTCAAAGAATATTATTTGGACTTACTAAATCACCTGAATTTTATACGTTTTCTGTTGTATTAAGTTCTGCTCATATCTTTATTTATCTTTTTTCTATGTTCTCAGGATTTATTGTTTTGATTTTCTGATGTCAAGTAAAACACTTGGTTATTCATTTTAATAAATCTTTTTACTTATAAAGATTTGAGCTTTTAAAGATTCCAGCTTACTTGTACGTTTCTAAGGGTCCATTCCTCTACACTGTTGCCGGCCTAAGGCTTAGATCACCATTAGCAATGTATATATTGACATATTATCCCCTCGGCTTTCTGTGATTCCCTACATCTCACCTTTCTTTGCAGACAAGCCATTTGAAATACCCGTAACTTATTTCACAGCCAATAATTCTTTGAAATAATGTGTATTTTTTAGAGAAATCATCTTATATAATTAGGCAGAAAATCTCACCTTTCATAGTTTTCTAAACAGCATAATTTCACTCTTCTCACTGCTTAATTTGTTGTATTAAAGAACATTTGAGTATTTAGCTTTATCAATGACATGTTCTTTAAAAATGTTTTAGAGATCCTACCAGTCTTTGAAAACCTCCTTGTTCCTTGTTTCATTTCCAGGTTTATGTATATTTTATGCCTAGCACCTGATTATTCCAACATCTGATGGGTGGCCTAGGGAATCTAATTCTGGTATTGATTGTTTTTGCTGATTGTCTCCCTTTGTAGCTGATTTCTTCATTATTGTGTAAATTTAGATCATGAGCTCATGTTTAGCTAAACAGCTGACCTTGTAATAGGCTCAGGTGTGAACGCTCGTAAGTTTCAGCAAAAAGTCGGCAAAGATTTATTTGTGTCCCTCCAATGAGTTGCCCGCAAGGACCCCGTTTTCTAGAAGTGTTGGTCCAATACTCCCTCTAGGGGTAGGGGACTTAGACAGGGCTGCTTTCGGCCCCCGATCTTGGGCAGGGGCAGTGGGCGGCCTGTGGCCCGGGCAGGAGCCTCTCTGCATGTGAACCTGGGAATCATCTCTCCTGGGAACTTCGGTCACCTGGCAGGAAGCTACGATGCCCAGACCTATGGTTAGCTGTGCAGCGAGGTAAACTGCGCGGACAGGTTCAACACACACTTCAACTAAGTGGGTGGCCTGAGTGGAAAAGAGAAAGTTTGGGCAGCTGTGCAGACAAAGAATGTGCCCTATGGCCTGGGCCTAAATGCTTGTGACACTCCACTGGGCCTGCCCGGCTCTGAGGGCCCTGCCCTGGGCCCCCTGCTCCCCTGCCCTTTGTTCAGTCACAGCAGGGATGGCCACACCGACTCCCTCAGTGAGGGCAGTGTTCCAGCCTCCCTCAGCCCCGCCCACTCTCCGCAGGTTACCATGGACTACAGAGTCTGCATTCTGAGGCCAGGGCGTTCCGAGAATGCCAAGGGCAGACATGATGACCTTAAATGATTTCCTCTTGTGTCAGTTTTGGTAAACTGTAGGAGCTAGGAAATGGTCAACTTTACAGAAATGTTCAAATTTACTGGCATTTCATATATTCTCTGCTATAACATTGTCCTGATTCTTTCTATATATTCTTTAATTATGTTTGTGTTTTCCTTAATCAAAGTGTGTCTTTTATATCTTTTCAAAGAATATTCTTTGGACTTACTACCTCACCTGAATTTTATACGTTTTCTGTGGTATTAAGTTCTGCTCATATCTTTATTTATCTTTTTTCTATGTTCTCAGGGTTTATTGTTTTGATCTTCTGATGTCAATTAAAACACTTGTTTATTCATTTTCATCAATCTTTTTACTTATAAAGATTTGAACTTTTAAAGATTCCAGCTCACTTTTAAGTTTCTAAGGGTCAGGTCCTCTACATTGTGGCTGACCTAAGGCTTAGTTCACCATATAGCAATGTATATATTGACATTTTCCCCTCGACTTTCTGTGATTCCCTACATCTCACCTTTCTTTGCAGACAAGCCATTTGAAATAAATTTAACTTATTTCACAGCCAATAAGTCTTTGAAATAATGTCTATTTTTTAGAGAAATCTTCTTATATAATTAGGCAGAAAATCTCACCGGCCATAGTTTTCAAAACAGCATAATTTCACTCTTCTCAATGCTTAATCTGTGGTATTAAACAACCTTTGAGTATTTAGGTTTATCAACGAGATGTACTTTAAAAATATTTTAGAGATCCTACCAGCCTTTGAAAACCTCCTTGTTCCTTGTTTCAGTTCCAGTTTTATGTATATTTTCTGCCTTGCACCTGATTATTCCAACATCAGATGGATGGCCTAGGGAATCTCATTCTGGTATTGATTGTTTTTGCTGATTGTCTCCCTTTGTAGCTGATTTCTTCAATATTGTGTAAATTTAGATCATGAGCTCATGTTTAGCTAAACAGCTGACCTTGTAAGAGGCTTAGGTGTGAACGCTGGTAAGCTTCAGCTGAAAGTCGGCAAAGATTTATTTGTGTCCCTCCAATGAGTTGCCCGCAAGGACCCCGTTTTCTACAAGTGTTGGTCCAATACTCCTTCGAGAGGCAGTGGACTCAGACATGGCTGCTTTTCAGCCTTCGATCTGGGGCAGGGCCAGTGGGCGGCCTGTGGCCCGGGCAAGAGCCTCTCCGCATGTGTCCCAGGGACCCATTTGCCTGCGAACCTCGGTCACCTGGCAGGAAGCTACGATGCCCTGACCTATGGTGAGCTGTGCAGCGAGGAGTACTGCGCGGACAGGTTCCAAACACACTTCAAATAAGAAGGCGGCCTGAGTGGAAAGGTGAGCGTTTGGGCAGCTGTGCAGACAAAGAAGGCGCCCTTTGGCCTGGGCCTATATGCTTGTGACACCCCACTGGGTCTGCCGGTCTCTGAGGGCCCTGCCCTGGTCCCCCTGCTCCCCTGCCTTTTGTTCAGTCACAGCAGAGATGGCCACAACCACTCCCTCAGTGAGGGCAGTGTTCCAAGCTCCCTCAGCCACGCCCCCTCTCCGCAGGTTACCATGGACTACAGATGCTGCATTCTGAGGCCAGGTCGTTCCGAGAATGCCAAGGGCAGACATGATGACCTTAAATGATTTCCTCTTGTGTCAGTTTTGGTAAAGTTTAGGAGCTAGGAAATGGTCCACTTTACAGAAATGTTCAAATTTACTTGCATTTCATATATTCTCTGCTATAACATTGTCCTGATTCTTTCTCTATATTCTTTACTTATGTTTATGTTTTCCTTTATCAAAGTGTGTCTTTTAAATCTTTTCAAAGAATATTCTTTGGACTTACTAAATCACCTGAATTTTATACTTTTTCTGTTGTATAAGTTCTGCTCATATCTTTATTTATCTTTTTTCTATGTTCTCAGGGTTTATTGTTTTGATTTTCTGATGTCAAGTAAAACACTTGGTTATTCATTTTAATAAATCTTTTAACTTATAAAGATTTGAACTTTTAAAGATTCCAGCTTACTTGTACGTTCCTAAGGGTCCATTCCTCTACACTGTTGCCGGCCTAAGGCTTAGTTCACCATATAGCAATGTATATATTGACATATTATCCCCTCGGCTTTCTGTGATTCCCTACATCTCACCTTTCTTTGCAGACAAGCCATTTGAAATACCCGTAACTTATTTCACAGCCAATAATTCTTTGAAATAATGTGTATTTTTTAGAGAATTCATCTTATATAATTAGGCAGAAAATCTCACCTTCCATAGTTTTCTAAACAGCATAATTTCACTCTTCTCACTGCTTAATTTGTTCTATTAAAGAACCTTTGAGTATTTAGCTTTATCAATGACATGTACTTTAAAAATGTTTTAGAGATCCTACCAGTCTTTGAAAACATGCTTGTTCCTTGTTTCATTTCCAGGTTTATGTATATTTTCTGCCTAGCACATGATTATTCCAACATCTGATGGGTGGCCTAGGGAATCTAATTCTGGTATTGATTGTTTTTGCTGCTTGTCTCCCTTTGTAGCTGATTTCTTCATTATTGTGTAAATTTAGATCATGAGCTCATGTTTAGCTAAACAGCTGACCTTGTAAGAGGCTTAGGAGTGAACGCTGGTAAGCTTCAGCAGAAAGTCGGCAAAGATTTATTTGTGTCCCTCCAATGAGGTGCCCGCAAGGACCCCGTTTTCTACAAGTGTTGGTCCAATACTCCTTCGAGAGGCAGTGGACTCAGACATGGCTGCTTTTCAGCCTTCGATCTGGGGCATGGCCAGTGGGCGGCCTGTGGCTCGGGCAAGAGCCTCTCCGCATGTGTCCCAGGGACCCAATTGCCTGCGAACTTCGGTCACCTGGCAGGAAGCTACGATGCCCTGACCTATGGTGAGCTGTGCAGCGATGAGTACTGCGCGGACAGGTTCCAAACACACTTCAAATAAGAGGGCGGCTTGAGTGGAAAGGTGAGAGTTTGGGCAGCTGTGCAGACAAAGAAGGCGCCCTTTGGCCTGGGCCTATATGCTTGTGACACCCCACTGGGTCTGCCGGGCTCTGAGGGCCCTGCCCTGGGCCCCCTGCTCCCCTGCCCTTTGTTCAGTCACAGCAGAGATGGCCACACCCACTCCCTCAGTGAGGGGAGACTTCCAAGCTCCCTCAGCCACGCCCCCTCTCCGCAGGTTACCATGGACTACAGATGCTGCATTCTGAGGCCAGGGCGTTCCGAGAATGCCAAGGGCAGACATGATGACCTTAAATGATTTCCTCTTGTGTCAGTTTTGGTAAAGTTTAGGAGCAAGGAAATGGTCCGCTTTACAGAAATGTTCAAATTTACTGGCATTTCATATATTCTCTGCTATAACATTGTCCTGATTCTTTCTGTATATTCTTTACTTATGTTTTTGTTTTCCTTAATCAAAGTGTGTCTTTTAAATCTTTTCAAAGAATATTATTTGGACTTACTAAATCACCTGAATTTTATACGTTTTCTGTTGTATTAAGTTCTGCTCATATCTTTATTTATCTTTTTTCTATGTTCTCAGGGTTTATTGTTTTGATTTTCTGATGTCAAGTAAAACACTTGGTTATTCATTTTAATAAATCTTTTTACTTATAAAGATTTGAGCTTTTAAAGATTCCAGCTTACTTGTACGTTTCTAAGGGTCCATTCCTCTACACTGTTGCCGGCCTAAGGCTTAGATCACCATTAGCAATGTATATATTGACATATTATCCCCTCGGCTTTCTGTGATTCCCTACATCTCACCTTTCTTTGCAGACAAGCCATTTGAAATACCCGTAACTTATTTCACAGCCAATAATTCTTTGAAATAATGTGTATTTTTTAGAGAAATCATCTTATATAATTAGGCAGAAAATCTCACCTTTCATAGTTTTCTAAACAGCATAATTTCACTCTTCTCACTGCTTAATTTGTTGTATTAAAGAACATTTGAGTATTTAGCTTTATCAATGACATGTTCTTTAAAAATGTTTTAGAGATCCTACCAGTCTTTGAAAACCTCCTTGTTCCTTGTTTCATTTCCAGGTTTATGTATATTTTCTGCCTAGCACCTGATTATTCCAACATCTGATGGGTGGCCTAGGGAATCTAATTCTGGTATTGATTGTTTTTGCTGATTGTCTCCCTTTGTAGCTGATTTCTTCATTATTGTGTAAATTTAGATCATGAGCTCATGTTTAGCTAAACAGCTGACCTTGTAAGAGGCTCAGGTGTGAACGCTCGTAAGTTTCAGCAAAAAGTCGGCAAAGATTTATTTGTGTCCCTCCAATGAGTTGCCCGCAAGGACCCCGTTTTCTAGAAGTGTTGGTCCAATACTCCCTCTAGGGGTAGGGGACTTAGACAGGGCTGCTTTCGGCCCCCGATCTTGGGCAGGGGCAGTGGGCGGCCTGTGGCCCGGGCAGGAGCCTCTCTGCATGTGAACCTGGGAATCATCTCTCCTGGGAACTTCGGTCACCTGGCAGGAAGCTACGATGCCCAGACCTATGGTTAGCTGTGCAGCGAGGTATACTGCGCGGACAGGTTCAACACACACTTCAACTAAGTGGGTGGCCTGAGTGGAAAAGAGAAAGTTTGGGCAGCTGTGCAGACAAAGAATGTGCCCTATGGCCTGGGCCTAAATGCTTGTGACACTCCACTGGGCCTGCCCGGCTCTGAGGGCCCTGCCCTGGGCCCCCTGCTCCCCTGCCCTTTGTTCAGTCACAGCAGAGATGGCCACAGACACTCCCTCAGTGAGGGCAGTGTTCCAGCCTCCCTCAACCCCGCCCACTCTCCGCAGGTTACCATGGACTACAGATTCTGCATTCTGAGGCCAGGGCGTTCCGAGAATTCCAACGGCAGACATGATGACCTTAAATGATTTCCTCTTGTGTCAGTTTTGGTAAACTTTAGGAGCTAGGAAATGGTCCACTTTACAGAAATGTTCAACTTTACTTGCATTTCATATATTCTCTGCTATAACATTGTCCTGATTCTTTCTCTATATTCTTTACTTATGTTTATGTTTTCCTTTATCAAAGTGTGTCTTTTAAATCTTTTCAAAGAATATTCTTTGGACTTACTATATCACCTGAATTTTATACGTTTTCTGTTGTATAAGTTCTGCTCATATCTTTATTTATCTTTTTTCTATGTTTTCAGGGTTTATTGTTTTGATTTTCTGATGTCAAGTAAAACACTTGGTTATTCATTTTAATAAATCTTTTAACTTATAAAGATTTGAACTTTTAAAGATTCCAGCTTACTTGTACGTTCCTAAGGGTCCATTCCTCTACACTGTTGCCGGCCTAAGGCTTAGTTCACCATATAGCAATGTATATATTGACATATTATCCCCTCGGCTTTCTGTGATTCCCTACATCTCACCTTTCTTTGCAGACAAGCCATTTGAAATACCCGTAACTTATTTCACAGCCAATAATTCTTTGAAATAATGTGTATTTTTTAGAGAATTCATCTTATATAATTAGGTAGAAAATCTCACCTTCCATAGTTTTCTAAACAGCATAATTTCACTCTTCTCACTGCTTAATTTGTTGTATTAAAGAACCTTTGAGTATTTAGCTTTATCAATGACATGTACTTTAAAAATGTTTTAGAGATCCTACCAGTCTTTGAAAACATGCTTGTTCCTTGTTTCATTTCCAGGTTTATGTATATTTTCTGCCTAGCACCTGATTATTCCAACATCTGACGGGTGGCCTAGGGAATCTAATTCTGGTATTGATTGTTTTTGCTGATTGTCTCCCTTTGTAGCTGATTTCTTCATTATTGTGTAAATTTAGATCATGATCTCATGTTTAGCTAAACAGCTGACCTTGTAAGAGGCTTAGGTGTGAACGCTCCTAAGTTTCAGCAAAAAGTCGGCAAAGATTTATTTGTGTCCCTCCAATGAGTTGCCCACAAGGACCCCGTTTTCTAGAAGTGTTGGTCCAATACTCTCTCTAGGGGTAGGGGACTTAGACAGGGCTGCTTTCGGCCCCCGATCTTGGGCACGGGCATTGGGCGGCCTGTGGCCCGGGCAGGAGCCTCTCTGCGTGTGCACCTGGGAATCATCTCTCCTGCGAACTTCGGTCACCTGGCAGGAAGCTACGATGCCCAGACCTATGGTTAGCTGTGCAGCGAGGTATACTGCGTGGACAGCTTCCACACACACTTCAACTAAGTGGGTGGCCTGAGAGGAAAAGTGAGAGTTTGGGCAGCTGTGCAGACAAGGAAGGTGCCCTATGGCCTGGGCCTAAATGTTTGTGACACCCCACTGGGCCTGCCGGGCTCTGAGGGCCCTGCCCTGGGCCCCCTGCTCCCCTGCCCTTTGTTCAGTCACAGCAGAGATGGCCACACCCACACCCTCAGTGAGGGCAGTGTTCCAGCCTCCCTCAGCCCCGCCCACTCTCCGCAGGTTACCATGGACTACAGATGCTGCATTCTGAGGCCAGGGCGTAACGAGAATGCCAAGGGCAGACATGATGACCTTAAATGATTTCCTCTTGTGTCAGTTTTGGTAAACTGTAGGAGCTAGGAAATGGTCAACTTTACAGAAATGTTCAAATTTACCGGCATTTCATATATTCTCTGCTATAACATTGTCCTGATTCTTTCTATATATTCTTTAATTATGTTTGTGTTTTCCTTAATCAAAGTGTGTCTTTTAAATCTTTTCAAAGAATATTCTTTGGACTTACTACCTCACCTGAATTTTATACGTTTTCTGTGGTATTAAGTTCTGCTCATATCTTTATTTATCTTTTTTCTATGTTCTCAGGGTTTATTGTTTTGATCTTCTGATGTCAATTAAAACACTTGGTTATTCATTTTCATCAATCTTTTTACTTATAAAGATTTGAACTTTTAAAGATTCCAGCTCACTTTTAAGTTTCTAAGGGTCAGGTCCTCTACATTGTGGCTGGCCTAAGGCTTAGTTCACCACATAGCAATGTATATATTGACATTTTCCCCTCGACTTTCTGTGATTCCCTACATCTCACCTTTCTTTGCAGACAAGCCAGTTGAAATACACTTAACTTATTTCACAGCCAATAAGTCTCTGAAATAATGTCTATTTTTTAGAGAAATCTTCTTATATAATTAGGCAGAAAATCTCACCTGCCATAGTTTTCAAAACAGCATAATTTCACTCTTCTCAATGCTTAATCTGTGGTATTAAACAACCTTTGAGTATTTAGGTTTATCATCGACATGTACTTTAAAAATGTTTTAGAGATCCTACCAGCCTTTGAAAACCTCCTAGTTCCTTGTTTCAGTTCCAGTTTTATGTATATTTTCTGCCTTGCACCTGATTATTCGAACATCAGATGGATGGCCTAGGGAATCTCATTCTGGTATTGATTGTTTTTGCTGATTGTCTCCCTTTGTAGCTGATTTCTTCAATATTGTGTAAATTTAGATCATGAGCTCATGTTTAGCTAAACAGCTGACCTTGTAAGAGGCTTAGGTGTGAACGCTGGTAATCTTCAGCAGAAAGTCGGCAAAGATTTATTTGTGTCCCTCCAATGAGTTGCCCGCAAGGACCCCGTTTACTACAAGTGTTGCACCAATACTCCTTCGAGAGGCAGTGGACTCAGACATGGCTGCTTTTCAGACTTCGATCTGGCCAGGGCCAGTGGGCGGCCTGTGGCCCGGGCAAGAGCCTCTCCGTATGTGTCCCAGGGACCCATTTGCCTGCGAACTTCGGTCACCTGGCAGGAAGCTACGATGCCCTGACCTATGGTGAGCTGTGCAGCGAGGAGTACTGCGCGGACAGGTTCCAAACACACTTCAAGTAAGAGGGCGGCCTGAGTGGAAAGGTGAGAGTTTGGGCAGCTGTGCAGACAAAGAAGGCGCCCTTTGCCCTGGGCCTAAATGCTTGTGACACCCCACTGGGTCTGCCGGGTCTGAGGGCCCTGCCCTTGGCCCCCTTCTCCCCTGCCCTATGTTCAGTCACAGCAGAGATGGCCACACCCACTCCCTCAGTGAGGGCAGTGTTCCAACCTACCTCAGCCCCATCCCCTCTCCGCAGGTTTCCATGGACTACAGATGCTGCATTCTGAGGCAAGGGCGTTCCGAGAATGCCAAGGACAGACATGATGACCTTAAATGATTTCCTCTTGTGTCAGTTTTGGTAAACTTTAGGAGCTAGGAAATGGTTCAGTTTACACAAATGTTCAAATTTACTGGCATTTCAGATATTCTCTGCTATAACATTGTCCTGATTCTTTCTGTATATTTTTTACTTATGTCTTTGTTTTCCTTAATCAAACTGTGTCTTTTAAAGCTTGTCAAAGAATATTCTTTGGACTTACTACATCACCTGAAGTTTATACGTTTTCCTTTGTATAAAGTTCTGCTCATATCTTTATTTATCTTTTTTCTATGTTCTCAGGGTTTATGGTTATGATCTTCTGATGTCAAATAAAACACTTGGTTATTCATTTTAATAAATCTTTTTACTTATAAAGATTTGAACTTTTCAAGATTCCAGCTTACTTGTAAGTTTCTACTGGTCAGGTCCTCTACATTGTAGCTGGCCTAAGGCTTAGTTCACCATATAGCAATGTATATATTGACCTATTTTCCCCTCTACTTTCTGTGATTTCCTACATCTCACCTTTCTTTGCAGAGAAGCCATTTGAAATACCCTTAACTTATTTCACAGCCAATAAGTCTTTGAAATAATGTATATTTTTTAGAGAAAACTTCTTATATAATTAGGCAGAAAATCTGACCTGCCATAGTTTTCAAAACAGCATAATTTCTCTCTTCTCAATGATGAATCTGTTGTATTACACAACCTTTGAGTATTTAACTTTATCAATGACATGTACATTAAAAATGCTTTAGAGATCCTACCAGTCTTTGAAAACATCCTTGTTCCTTGTTTCCGTCCCAGTTTTATGTATATATTCTGCCTTGCACTTGATTATTCCAATATCTGATGGATGGCCTAGGGAATCTAATTGTGGTATTGATTGTTTTTGCTGCTTTTCTCCACTTGTAGCTGATTTCTTCATTATTGTGTAAATTTAGATCATGAGCTCATGTTTAGCTAAACAGCTGACCTTGTAAGAGTCTTAGTGTTGAACGCTCGTAAGCTTCAGCGGAAAGTCGGCAAAGATTTATTTGTGTCCCTCCAATGAGTTACCCCGAGGACCGCGTTTTCTACAAGTGTTGGTCCAATACTCCCTCTAGAGGCAGGGACTCTGACAGGACTGCTTTGCTGCCACCGATCTGGGGTAGTGGCTCTTGGCGGCCTGTGGCCCGGGCAGGAGGCTCCCCTCGTGTGTCCCACGACACATCTGCCTTCGAATTTCGGTCACCTGACAGGCAGCTACGATGCCTAGACCTATGGTTACCTGTGCAGCGAGGTGTATTGTGCGGACCTGTTCTACACACACTTCAAGTAAGAGGGCAGCCTGATTGAAAAGGTGAGAGTTTGGGCAGCTGTGCAGACAAAGAAGGCGCCCTTTGTACTAGGCCTAAATGCTTGTGACACCCGACTGGGTCTGCCGGGCTCTGAGGGCCCTGCCCTGGGCCCCCTGCTCCCCTGCCCTTTGTTCAGTCACAGCAGAGATGGCCACACCCACTCCCTCAGTGAGGGCTGTGTTCCGACCTCCCTTAACCCGCCCCCTCTCCGCAGGTTACCATGGACTACAGATGCTGCATTCTGAGGCCAGGGCGTTCCGAGAATGCCAAGGGCAGACATGATGACCTTAAATGATTTCCTCTAGTGTCAATTTTGGTAAACTTTAGGAGCTAGGAAATGGTCCACTTTACAGAAATATTCAAAGTTAATGGCATTTCATACATTCTCTGTTACAACATTCTCCTGATTTTTTCTGTATATTCTTTACTTATGTCTTTGTTTTCCTTAATCAAAGTGTGTCTTAAATCTTGTCAAAGAATATTCTTTGCACTTACTACATCACCTGAATTTTATACGTTTTCCTTTGTATTAAGTTCTGCTCATATCTTTTTTTATCTTTTTTCTATGTTCTCAGGTTTATTGGTTTGATAATCTGATGTCAATTAAAACACTTGGTTATTCCTTTTAATAAATCTTTTTACTTATAAAGATTTGAATTTTTCAACATTCCAGCTTACTTGTAAGTTGCTAAGGGTCATGTCCTCTACATTGTTTTTGGCCTAAGGCTTAGTTCACAATATTGCAAAGTATATATTGACCTATTTTCCCCTCGACTTTCTGTAATTTCCTACATATCACCTTTCTTTGCAGACAAGCTAGTTGAAATACCCTTAACTTATTTAACAGCCAATAAGTCTTTGAAATAATGTGTATTTTTTAGAGAAATCTGTTTATATATTTAGGCAGAAAATCTGACCTGCAATAGTTTTCAAAACAGCATAATTTCACTCTTCTCAATGATGAATCTGTTGTATTACACAACCTTTGAGTATTTGGTTTATCAATGACATGTACTTTAAAAATGTTTTAGATATCCTACCAGTCTTTGAAAACATCCTTGTTCCTTGTTTCAGTTCCAGTTTTATGTATATTTTCTGCCTTGCACCTGATTATTCCAACGTCTGATTTATGGCCTAGGGAATCTAATTCTGGTATTGATTGTTCTTGCTGATTGTCTCCCCTGTTTCTGATTTCTTCATTATTGTGTAAATTTAGATCATGAGCTAATGTTTAGCTAAAAATCTGACCTTGTAAGAGGCTTAGGTGTGAACACTCGTAAGCTTCAGCAGAAAGTCGGCAAAGATTTATTTGTGTCCCTCCAATGCATTACCCCGAGGACCCCGTTTTCTACAACTGTTGCTACAATACTCCCTCTAGAGGCAGGGACTCTGACAGGACTGCTTTGCTGCCACCGATCTGGGGTAGTGGATTTTGGCGGCCTGTGTCCCGGGCAGGAGGCTCCCCACGTGTGTCCCACGACCGATCTGCCTGCAAACTTTGGTCACCTGGCAGGAAGCTTACGATGCCCTGACCTATGGTGAGCTGTGCAGCGAGGAGTACTGCGCGTACAGGTTCCAAACACACTTCAAATAAGAGGGCGGCCTGAGTGGAAAGGTGAGAGTTTGGGCAGCTGTGCAGACAAAGAAGGCGCCCTTTGGCCTGGGCCTAAATGCTTGTGACACCCCACTGGGTCTGCCGGGCTCTGAGGGCCCTGCCCTGGGCCCCCTGCTCCCCTGCCCTTTGTTCAGTCACAGCAGAGATGGCCACACCCACTCCCTCAGTGAGGGCAGTCTTCCAAGCTCCCTCAGCCACGCCCCCTCTCCGCAGGTTACCATGGACTACAGATGCTGCATTCTGAGGCCAGGGCGTTCCGAGAATGCCAAGGGCAGACATGATGACCTTAAATGATTTCCTCTTGTGTCAGTTTTGGTAAACTTTAGGAGCTAGGAAATGGTCCGCTTTACAGAAATGTTCAAATTTACTGGCATTTCATATATTCTCTGCTATAACATTCTCCTGATTCTTTCTGTATATTCTTTACTTATGTCTTTGTTTTCCTTAATCAAAGTGTGTCTTTTAAATCTTTTCAACGAATATTCTTCGGACTTACTAAATCACCTGAATTTTATACGTTTTCTGTTGTATTAAGTTCTGCTCATATCTTTATTTATCTTTTTTCTATGTTCTCAGGGTTTATTGTTTTGATCTTCTGATGTCAAGTAAAACACTTGGTTATTCATTTTAATAAATCTTTTTACTTATAAAGATTTGAACTTTTAAAGATTCCAGCTTACTTGTACGTTTCTAAGGGTCCATTCCTTTACACTGTTGCCGGCCTAAGGCTTAGATCACCATTACCAATGTATATATTGACATATTATCCCCTCGGCTTTCTGTGATTCCCTACATCTCACCTTTCTTTGCAGACAAGCCATTTGAAATACCCGTAACTTATTTCACAGCCAATAATTCTTTGAAATAATGTGTATTTTTTAGATAAATCATCTTATATAATTAGGCAGAAAATCTCACCTTTCATAGTTTTCTAAACAGCATAATTTCACTCTTCTCACTGCTTAATTTGTTGTATTAAAGAACATTTGAGTATTTAGCTTTATCAATGACATGTTCTTTAAAAATGTTTTAGAGATCCTACCAGTCTTTGAAAACCTCCTTGTTCCTTGTTTCATTTCCAGTTTTATGTATATTTTCTGCCTAGCACCTGATTATTCCAACATCTGATGGATGGTCTAGGGAATCTAATTGTGGTATTGATTGTTTTTGCTGCTTTTCTCCACTTGTAGCTGATTTCTTCATTAGGGTGTAAATTTAGATCATGAGCTCATGTTTAGCTAAACAGCTGACCTTGTAAGAGGCTTAGGTGTGAACGCTCGTAAGTTTCAGCAAAAAGTCGGCAAAGATTTATTTGTGTCCCTCCAATGAGTTGCCCACAAGGACCCCGTTTTCCAGAAGTGTTGGTCCAAAACTCCCTCTAGAGGCAGGGATTCACACAGGACAGCTTTGCTGCCACCGATCTGGTGTAATGGCTCTTGGCGGCCTGCGGCCCGGGCAGGAGGCTCCCCGCAGGTGTCCCACGACCCATCTGCCTGCGAACTTCAGTCACCTGGCAGGAAGCTACGATGCCCAGACCTATGGTTAGCTGTGCAGTGAGGTGTACTGTGCGGACCGGTTCCACACACACTTCAAGTAAGAGGGCGGCCTGCTTGGAAAGGTGAGAGTTTGGGCAGCGGTGCAGACAAAGAAGGCGCCCTTTGGCCTAGGTCTAAATGCTTGTGACACCCCACTGGGCCTGCCGGGCTCTGAGAGCCCTGCCCTTGGCCCCCTTCTCCCCTGCCCTTTGTTCAGTCACAGCAGAGATGGCCACACACACTCCCTCAGTGGGGGCAGTGTTCCGACCACCCTCAGCCCCGCCCCCTCTCCGCAGGTTACCATGGACTACAGATGCTCCATTCTGAAGCCAGGGCTTTCCGAGAATGCCAAGGGCAGATATGATGACCTTAAATGATTTCCTCTAGTGTCAGTTTTGGTAAACTTTAGGAGCTAGGAAATGGTCCATTTTACAGAAATATACAAAGTCAATGGCATTTCATACATTCTCTGCTACAACATTCTCCTGATTTTATCTGTATATTCTTTACTTATGTCTTTGTTTTCCTTAATCAAAGTGTGTCTTTTAAATCTTGTCAAAGAATATTCTTTGGAATTACTACATCACCTGAATTTTATACGTTTTCCTTTGTATTAAGTTCTGCTCATATCTTTATTTATCTTTTTTCTATGTTCTCAGGTTTATTGTTTTGGTAATCTGATGTCAATTAAAACACTTGGTTATTCCTTTTAATAAATCATTTTACTTATAAATATTTGTATTTTTCAAGATTCCAGCTTACTTGTAAGTTTCTAAGGGTCAGGTCCTCTACATTGATGCTGGCCTAAGGCTTAGTTCACAATATTGCAAAGTATATATTGACCTATTTTCCCCTCGACTTTCTGTGATTTCCTACATATCACATTTCTTTGCAGACAAGCTATTTGAAATACCCTTAACTTATTTAACAGCCAATAAGTCTTTGAAATAATGTGTATTTTTTAGAGAAATCTTTTTATATATTTAGGCAGAAAATCTGACCTACAATAGTTTTCAAAACAGCATAAATTCACTCTTCTCCATGATGAATCTGTTGTATTACACAACCTTTGAGTATTTGGTTTATCAAAGACATGTACTTTAAAAATGTTTTAGAGATCCTACCAGTCTTTGAAAACATCCTTCTTCCTTGTCTCAGTTCCAGTTTTGTGTATATTTTCTGCCTTGCACCTGATTATTCCAACGTCTGATGGATGGCCTAGGGAACCTAATTCTGGTATTGATTGTTTTTGCTGATTGTCTCCCCCTGTAGCTGATTTCTTCATTATTGTGTAAATTTACATCATGAGCTCATGTTTAGCTAAACATCTGACCTTGTAAGAGGCTTAGGTGTGAACACTCGTAAGCTTCATCAGAAAGTCCGCAAAGATTTATTTGTGCCCCTCCAATGAGTTGCCCGCGAGGACCCCATTTTCTACAAGTGTTGGTCCAATACTCCCTCTAGAGGCACGGCCTCAGACAGGGCTGCTTTGCGCCCCACGAGCAGTGGCAGTGGCAGTGGGCTGCCTGTGGCCCGGGCAGGAGCCTCTCCGCGTGTGTCCCAGGGACCCATCTGCCTGCGAACTTCAGTCACCTGGCAGGAAGCTACGATGCCCAGACATATGGTTGGCTGTGCAGCGAGGTGTACTGCGCGGACAGGTTCCACACACACTTCAATTTAGAGTGCGGATGAGTGGAAAGGTGAGAGTTTGGGCAGCTGTGCAGACAAAGAATGCGTTCTTTGGCCTGGGCCTAAATGCTTGTGACACCCAACTGGGCCTGCCGGGCTCTGAGGGCCCTGCACTGGGACCCCTGCTCCCCTGCCCTTTGTTCAGTCACAGCAGAGATGGCCACACCCACTCCCTCAGTGATGGCATTGTTCCAACCTCCCTCAGCCCCGCCCCCTCTCCGCAGGTTACCATGGACTACAGATGCTGCATTCTGAGGCCAGGGCGTTCCGAGAATACCAAGGGCAGACATGATGACCTTAAATGATTTCCTCTTGTGTCAGTTTTGGTAAACTTTAGGAGCTAGCAAATGGTCCACATTACAGAAATGTTCAAATTTACTGGCATTTCATATATTCTCTGCTATAACATTGTCCTGATTCTTTCTGTATATTCTTTACTTATGTTTTGTTTTCCTAATCAAATTGTGTCTTTTAAATCTTGTCAAAGAATATTCTTTGGACTTACTACCTCACCTGAATTTTATACGTTTTCTCTTGTATTAAGTTCTGCTCATATCTTTATTTATCTTTTTTCTATGTTCTCAGGGTTTATTGTTTTTATCTTCTGATGTCAATTAAAACACTTGGTTGTTCATTTTAATAAATCTTTTTACTTATAAAGTTTTGAACTTTTTAATATTCCAGCTTACGTGTAAGTTTCTAAGGGTCATGTCCTCTACATTGTTGCTCGCCTAAGGCTTAGTTCACAATATAGCAAACTATATATTGACCTATTTACTCCTCGAATTTCTGTGATTTCCTACATGTCACCTTTCTTTGCAGACAAGCCATTTAAAATACCCTTAACATATTACACAGCCATTAACTCTTTGAAATAATGTGTATATTTAGAGAAATCTTCTCATATTATTAGGCAGAAAATCTCATCTGCCATAGTTTTCAAAACTTCATAATTTCACTCTTCTCAATGATGAATCTGTTGTATTACACAGCCTTTGAGTATTTAGCTTTACCAATGACATGTATTTTAAAAATGTTTTAGAGATCCTACCAGTCTTTGAAAACATCCTTGTTCCTTGTTTCAGTTCCAGTTTTATGTATATTTTCTGCCTTGCACCTGATTATTCCAACGTCTGATGGATGGCCTAGGGAATCTAACTCTGGTATTGATTGTTTTTGCAGATTATGTCCCCTTGTAGCTGATTTCTTAATTATTGTGTAAATTTAGTTCATGAGCTCACGTTTAGCTAAACAGCTAACCGTGTAAGAGGCTTAGGTGTGAACGCTTGTAAGCTTCAGCAGAAAGTCAGCAAAGATTTATTTGTGTCCCTCCAATGAGTTGCCCGTGAGGACCCCGTTTTCTACAACTGTTGGTCCAATACTCCCTCTAAAGGCCTGGGACTCAGACAGGGCTGCTTTGAGGCCCCCAATCTGGGGCAGAGGCTGTGGGCGGCCTATGGCCCAGGCAGGAGCCTATTCGCGTGGGTCCCTGGGACCCAACTGCCTGTGCACTTCGGTCACCTGGCAGGAAGCTACGATGCCCAGACCTATGGTTAGCTGTGCAGCGAGGTGTACTGCGCGGACTGGTTCCACACACACTTCAAGTAAGAGCGAGGCCCGAGTGGAAAGGTGAGAGTTTGGGCAGCTGTGCATACAAAGAAGGTTCCCTTTGGCCTGGGCCTAAATGCTTGTGACACCCCACTGGGCATGCCAGGCTCTGAGGGCCCAGGACTGGGACCACTGCTCCCCTGCCCTTTGTTCAGTCACAGCAGAGATGGCCACACCCACTACCTCAGTGAGGGCAGTGTTCCAAGCACCCTCAGCCCCGCCCTCTCTCCGCAGGTTACCATGAACTACAGATGCTGCATTCTGAGGCCATGGCATACCGAGAATGCCAAGGGCAGACATTATGACCTTAAATGATTTCCTCTTGTGTCAGTTTTGGTAAACTTTAGGAGCTAGGAAATGGTCCACTTTACAGAGATGTTCAAATTTACTTGCATTTCATATATTCTCTGCTATAACATTGTCCTGATTCTTTCTCTATATTCTTTACTTATATTTATGTTTTCCTTTATCAAAGTGTGTCTTTTAAATCTTTTCAAAGAATATTCTTTGGACTTACTAAATCACCTGAATTTTATACGTTTTCTGTTGTATTAAGTTCTGCTCATATCTTTATTTATCTTTTTTCTATGTTCTCAGGGTTTATTGTTTTGATTTTCTGATGTCAAGTAAAACACATGTTTATTCATATTAATAAGTCTTTTACTTATAAAGATTTGAACTTTTAAAGATTCCAGCTTACTTGTACGTTTCTAAGGGTCCATTCCTCTACACTGTTGCCGGCCCAAGGCTTAGTTCACCATATAGCAATGTATATAGTGACATATTATCCCCTCGGCTTTCTGTGATTCCCTACATCTCACCTTTCTTTGCAGACAAGCCATTTGAAATACCCTTAACTTATTTCACAGCCAATAAGTCTTTGAAATAATGTGTATTTTTTAGAGAAATCATCTTATATAATTAGGCAGAAAATCTCACCTTCCATAGTTTTCTAAACAGCAAAATTTCACTCTTCTCACTGCTTAATTTGTTGTATTAAAGAACCTTTGAGTATTTAGCTTTATCAATGACATGTACTTTAAAAATGTTTTAGAGATCCTACCAGTCTTTGAAAACATGCTTGTTCCTTGTTTCATTTCCAGGTTTATGTATATTTTCTGCCTAGCACCTGATTATTCCAACATCTGATGGGTGGCCTAGGGAATCTAATTCTGGTATTGATTGTTTTTGCTGATTGTCTCCCTTTGTAGCTGATTTCTTCATTATTGTGTAAATTTAGATCATGAGCTCATGTTTAGCTAAACAGGTAACCTTGTAAGAGGCTTAGGTGTGAACGCTCGTAAGTTTCAGCAAAAAGTCGGCAAAGATTTATTTGTGTCCCTCCAATGAGTTGCCCACAAGGACACCGTTTTCTAGAAGTGTTGGTCCAATACTCCCTCTAGGGGTAGGGGACTTAGACAGGGCTGCTTTCGGCCCCCGATCTTGGGCACGGGCAGTGGGCGACCTGTGGCCCGGGCAGGAGCCTCTCTGCGTGTGAACCTGGGAATCATCTCTCCTGCGAACTTCGGTCACCTGGCAGGAAGCTACGATGCCCAGACCTATGGTTAGCTGTGCAGCGAGGTATACTGCGCGGACAGCTTCCACACACACTTCAACTAAGTTGGTGGCCTGAGAGGAAAAGTGAGAGTTTGGGCAGCTGTACAGACAAAGAAGGTGCCCTATGGCCTGGGCCTAAATGTTTGTGACACCCCACTGGGCCTGCCGGGCTCTGAGGGCCCTGCCCTGGGCCCCCTGCTCCCCTGCCCGTTGTTCAATCACAGCAGAGATGGCCACACCCACTCCATCAGTTATGGCAGTGTAACAGCTACCCTCAGCCCCGCCCAATCTCCGCAGGTTACCATGGACTACAGATGCTGCATTCTGAGGCCAGGGCGTAACGAGAATGCCAAGGGCAGACATGATGACCTTAAATGATTTCCTCTTGTGTCAGTTTTGGTAAACTGTAGGAGCTAGGAAATGGTCAACTTTACAGAAATGTTCAAATTTACTGGCATTTCATATATTCTCTGCTATAACATTGTCCTGATTCTTTCTATATATTCTTTAATTATGTTTGTGTTTTCCTTAAACAAAGTGTGTCTTTAAATCTTTTCAAAGAATATTCTTTTGAATTACTACGTCACCTGAATTTGATACGTTTTCTGTGGTATTAAGTTCTGCTCATATCTTTATTTATCTTTTTTCTATGTTCTCAGGGTTTATTGTTTTGATCTTCTGATGTCAATTAAAACACTTGGTTATTCATTTTCATCAATCTTTTTACTTATAAAGATTTGAACTTTTAAAGATTCCAGCTCACTTTTAAGATTCTAAGGGACAGGCCCTCTACATTGTGGCTGGCCTAAGGCTTAGTTCACCACATAGCAATGTATATATTGACATTTTCCCCTCGACTTTCTGTGATTCCCTACATCTCACCTTTCTTTGCAGACAAGCCATTTGAAATACACTTAACTTATTTCACAGCCAATAAGTCTTTGAAATAATGTCTATTTTTTAGAGAAATCTTCTTATATAATTAGGCAGAAAATCTCACCTGCCATAGTTTTCAAAACAGCATAATTTCACTCTTCTCAATGCTTAATCTGTGGTATTAAACAACCTTTGAGTATTTAGGTTTATCAACGACATGTACTTTAAAAATGTTTTAGAGATCCTACCAGCCTTTGAAAACCTCCTTGTTCCTTGTTTCAGTTCCAGTTTTATGTATATTTTCTGCCTTGCACCTGATTATTCCAACATCAGATGGATGGCCTAGGGAATCTCATTCTGGTATTGATTGTTTTTGCTGATTGTCTCCCTTTGTAGCTGATTTCTTCAATATTGTGTAAATTTAGATCATGAGCTCATGTTTAGCTAAACAGCTGACCTTGTAAGAGGCTTAGGTGTGAACGCTGGTAAGCTTCAGCAGAAAGTCGGCAAAGATTTATTTGTGTCCCTCCAATGAGTTGCCCGCAAGGACCCCGTTTTCTACAAGTGTTGGTCCAATACTCCTTCGAGAGGCAGTGGACTCAGACATGGCTGCTTTTCAGCCTTCGATCTGGGGCAGGGCCAGTGGGCGGCCTGTGGCCCGGGCAAGAGCCTCTCCGCATGTGTCCCAGGGACCCATTTGCCTGCGAACTTCGGTCACCTGGCAGGAAGCTATGATGCCCTGACCTATGGTGAGCTGTGCAGCGAGGAGTACTGCGCGGACAGGTTCCAAACACACTTCAAATAAGAGGGCGGCCTGAGTGGAAAGGTGAGAGTATGGGCAGCTGTGCATTCAAAGAAGGCGCCCTTTGGCCTGGGCCTAAATGCTTGTGACACCCCCTGGGGCTGCCGGGCTCTGAGGGCCCTGCCCTGGGCCCCCTGCTCCCCTGCCCTTTGTTCAGTCACACCAGAGATGGCCACACCCACTCCCTCAGTGAGGGCAGTCTTCCAAGCTCCCTCAGCCACGCCCCCTCTCCGCAGGTTACCATGGACTACAGATGCTGCATTCTGAGGCCAGGGCGTTCCGAGAATGCCAAGGGCAGACATGATGACCTTAAATGATTTCCTCTTGTGTCAGTTTTGGTAAACTTTAGGAGCTAGGAAATGGTCCGCTTTACAGAAATGTTCAAATTTACTGGCATTTCATATATTCTCTGCTATAACATTGTCCTGATTCTTTCTGTATATTCTTTACTTATGTTTTTGTTTTCCTTAATCAAAGTGTGTCTTTTAAATCTTTTCAAAGAATATTCTTTGGACTTACTAAATCACCTGAATTTTATACGTTTTCTGTTGTATTGAGTTCTACTCATATCTTTATTTATCTTTTTTCTATGTTCTCAGGGTTTATTGTTTTGATTTTCTGATGTCAAATAAAACACTTGGTTATTCATTTTAATAAATCTTTTTACTTATAAAGATTTGAACTTTTAAAGATTCCAGCTTACTTGTACGTTTCTAAGGGTCCATTCCTCTACACTGTTGCCGGCCTAAGGCTTAGATCACCATTAGCAATGTATATATTGACATATTATCCCCTCGGCTTTCTGTGATTCCCTACATCTCACCTTTCTTTGCAGACAAGCCATTTGAAATACCCTTAACTTATTTCACACTCAATAATTCTTTGAAATAATGTGTATTTTTTAGAGAAATCATCTTATATAATTAGGCAGAAAATCTCACCTTTCATAGTTTTCTAAACAGCATAATTTCACTCTTCTCACTGCTTAATTTGTTGTATTAAAGAACATTTGAGTATTTTGCTTTATCAATGACATGTTCTTTAAAAATGTTTTAGAGATCCTACCAGTCTTTGAAAACCTCCTTGTTCCTTGTTTCATTTCCAGTTTTATGTATATTTTCTGCCTAGCACCTGATTATTCCAACATCTGATGGGTGGCCTAGGGAATCTTATTCTCGTATTGATTGTTTTTGCTGATTGTCTCCCTTTGTAGCTGATTTCTTCATTATTGTGTAAATTTAGATCATGAGCTCATGTTTAGCTAAACAGCTGACCTTGTAAGAGGCTTAGGTGTGAACGCTCGTAAGTTTCAGCAAAAAGTCGGCAAAGATTTATTTGTGTCCCTCCAATGAGTTGCCCACAAGGACCCCGTTTTCTAGAAGTGTTGGTCCATTACTCCCTCTAGGGGTAGGGGACTTAGACTGGGCTGCTTTCGGCCCCCGATATTGGGCAGGGGCAGTGGGCGGCCTGTGGCCCGGGCAGGAGCCTCTCTGCGTGTGAACCTGGGAATCATCTCTCCTGAGAACTTCGGTCAACTGGCAGGAAGCTACGATGCCCAGACCTATGGTTAGCTGTGCAGCGAGGTATACTGCGTGGAAAGGTTCCACACACACTTCAACTATGTGGGCGGCCTGAGTGGAAAAGTGAGAGTTTGGGCAGCTGTGCAGACAATGAATGTGCCCTATGGCATGGGCCTAAAGGTTTGTGACACACCACTGGGCCTGCCAGGCTCTGAGGGCCCTGCCCTGGGCCCCCTGCTCCCCTGCCCTTTGTTCAGTCACAGCAGAGATGGCCACACCCACTCCCTCAGTGAGGGCAGTGTTCCAGCCTCCCTCAGCCACGCCCCCTCTCCGCAGGTTACCATGGACTACAGATGCTGCATTCTGAGGCCAGGGCGTTCCGAGAATGCCAAGGGCAGACATGATGACTTTAAATGATTTCCTCTTGTGTCAGTTTTGGTAAAGTTTAGGAGCTAGGAAATGGTCCGCTTTACAGAAATGTTCAAATTTACTGGCATTTCATATATTCTCTGCTATAACATTGTCCTGATTCTTTCTGTATATTCTTTACTTATGTTTTTGTTTTCCTTAATCAAAGTGTGTCTTTTAAATCTTTTCAAAGAATATTCTTTGGACTTACTAAATCACCTGAATTTTATACGTTTTCTGTGCTATTAAGTTCTACTCATATCTTTATTTATCTTTTTTCTATGTTCTCAGGGTTTATTGTTTTGATTTTCTGATGTCAAGTAAAACACTTGGTTATTCATTTTAATAAATCTTTTTACTTATAAAGATTTGAACTTTTAAAGATTCCAGCTTACTTGTACATTTCTAAGGGTCCATTCCTCTACACTGTTGCCGGCCTAATGCTTAGATCACCATTAGCAATGTATATATTGACATATTATCCCCTCGGCTTTCTGTGATTCCCTACATCTCACCTTTCTTTGCAGACAAGCCATTTGAAATACCCGTAACTTATTTCACAGCCAATAATTCTTTGAAATAATGTGTATTTTTTAGAGAAATCATCTTATATAATTAGGCAGAAAATCTCACCTTTCATAGTTTTCTAAACAGCATAATTTCACTCTTCTCACTGCTTAATTTGTTGTATTAAAGAACATTTGAGTATTTAGCTTTATCAATGACATGTTCTTTAAAAATGTTTTAGAGATCCTACCAGTCTTTGAAAACCTCCTTGTTCCTTGTTTCATTTCCAGTTTTATGTATATTTTCTGCCTAGCACCTGATTATTCCAACATCTGATGGGTGGCCTAGGGAATCTAATTCTGGTATTGATTGTTTTTGCTGATTGTCTCCCTTTGTAGCTGATTTCTTCATTATTGTGTAAATTTAGATCATGAGCTCATGTTTAGCTAAACAGCTGACCTTGTAAGAGGCTTAGGTGTGAACGCTCGTAAGTTTCAGCAAAAAGTCGGCAAAGATTTATTTGTGTCCCTCCAATGAGTTGCCCGCAAGGACCCCGTTTTCTAGAAGTGTTGGTCCAATACTCCCTCTAGGGGTAGGGGACTTAGACAGGGCTGCTTTCGGCCCCCGTACTTGGGCAGGGGCAGTGGGCGGCCTGTGGCCCGGGCAGGAGCCTCTCTGCGTGTGAACCTGGGAATCATCTCTCCTGCGAACTTCGGTCACCTGGCAGGAAGCTACGATGCCCAGACCTATGGTTAGCTGTGCAGCGAGGTATACTGCGTGGACAGGTTCCACACACACTTCAACTAAGTGGGTGGCCTGAGTGGAAAAGTGAGAGTTTGGGCAGCTGTGCAGACAAAGAATGTGCCTTATGGCATGGGCCTAAAGGTTTGTGACACACCACTGCGCCTGCCCGGCTCTGAGGGCCCTGCCCTGGGCCCCCTGCTCCCCTGCCCTTTGTTCAGTCACAGCAGAGATGGCCACAGACACTCCCTCAGTGAGGAAAGTGTTCCAGCCTCCCTCAGCCCCGCCCACTCTCCGCAGGTTACCATGGACTACAGATTCTGCATTCTGAGGCCAGGGCGTTCCGAGAATGCCAAGGGCAGACATGATGACCTTAAATGATTTCCTCTTGTGTCAGTTTTGGTAAACTGTAGGAGCTAGGAAATGGTCAACTTTACAGAAATGTTCAAATTTACTGGCATTTCATATATTCTCTGCTATAACATTGTCCTGATTCTTGCTATATATTCTTTAATTATGTTTGTGTTTTCCTTAATCAAAGTGTGTCTTTTAAATCTTTTCAAAGAATATTCTTTTGACTTACTACCTCACCTGAATTTTATACGTTTTCTGTGGTATTAAGTTCTGCTCATATCTTTATTTATCTTTTTTCTATGTTCTCAGTGTTTATTGTTTTCATCTTCTGATGTCAATTAAAACACTTGGTTATTCATTTTCATCAATCTTTTTACTTATAAAGATTTGAAGTTTTAAAGATTCCAGCTCACTTTTAAGCTTCTAAGGGTCAGGTCCTCTACATTGTGGCTGGCCTAAGGCTTAGTTCACCACATAGCAATGTATATATTGACATTTTCCCCTCGACTTTCTGTGATTCCCTACATCTCACCTTTCTTTGCAGACAAGCCATTTGAAATACACTTAACTTATTTCACAGCCAATAAGTCTTTGAAATAATGTCTATTTTTTAGAGAAATCTTGTTATATAATTAGGCAGAAAATGCCACCTGCCATAGTTTTCAAAACAGCATAATTTCACTCTTCTCAATGCTTAATCTGTGGTATTAAACAACCTTTGAGTATTTAGGTTTATCAACGACATGTACTTTAAAAATATTTTAGAGATCCTACCAGCCTTTGAAAACCTCCTTGTTCCTTGTTTCAGTTCCAGTTTTATGTATATTTTCTGCCTTGCACCTGATTATTCCAACATCAGATGGATGGCCTAGGGAATCTCATTCTGGTATTGATTGTTTCTGCTGATGGGCTCCCTTTGTAGCTGATTTCTTCAATATTGTGTAAATTTAGATCATGAGCTCATGTTTAGCTAAACAGCTGACCTTGTAAGAGGCTTAGGTGTGAACGCTGGTAAGCTTCAGCAGAAAGTCGGCAAAGATTTATTTGTGTCCCTCCAATGAGTTGCCCGCAAGGACCCCGTTTTCTACAAGTGTTGGTCCAATACTCCTTCGAGAGGCAGTGGACTCAGAAATGGCTGCTTTTCAGCCTTCGATCTGGGCAGGGCCAGTGGGCGGCCTGTGGCCCGGGCAAGAGCCTCTCCACATGTGTCCCAGGGACCCATTTGCCTGCGAACTTCGGTCACCTGGCAGGAAGCTACGATGCCCTGACCTATGGTGAGCTGTGCAGCGAGGAGTACTGGGCGGACAGCTTCCAAACACACTTCAAATAAGAGGGCGGCCTGAGTGGAAAGGTGAGAGTTTGGGCAGCTGTGCAGACAAAGAAGGCGCCCTTTGGCCTGGGCCTAAATGCTTGTGACACCCCACTGGGTCTGCCGGGCTCTGAGGGACCTGCCCTGGGCCCCCTGCTCCCCTGCCCTTTGTTCCGTCACAGCAGAGATGGCCACAGCCACTCCCTCAGTGAGGGCAGTCTTCCAAGCTCCCTCAGCCACGCCCCCTCTCCGCAGGTTACCATGGACTACAGATGCTGCATTCTGAGGCCAGGGCGTTCCGAGAATGCCAAGGTCAGACATGATGACCTTAAATGATTTCCTCTTGTGTCAGTTTTGGTAAACTTTAGGAGCTAGGAAATGGTCCGCTTTACAGAAATGTTCAAATTTACTGGCATTTCATATATTCTCTGCTATAACATTGTCCTGATTCTTTCTGTATATTCTTTACTTATGTTTTTGTTTTCCTTAATCAAAGTGTGTCTTTTAAATCTTTTCAAAGAATATTCTTTGGACTTACTAAATCACCTGAATTTTATACGTTTTCTGTGGTATTAAGTTCTGCTCATATCTTTATTTATCTTTTTTCTATGTTCTCAGGGTTTATTGTTTTGATTTTCTGATGTCAAGTAAAACACTTGGTTATTCATTTTAATAAATCTTTTTACTTATAAAGATTTGAACTTTTAAAGATTCCAGCTTACTTGTACGTTTCTAAGGGTCCATTCCTCTACACTGTTCCCGGCCTAAGGCTTAGTTCACCATATAGCAATGTATATATTGACATATTATCCCCTCGGCTTTCTCTGATTCCCTACATCTCACCTTTCTTTGCAGACAAGCCATTTGAAATACGCTTAACTTATTTCACAGCCAATAATTCTTTGAAATAATGTGCATTTTTTAGAGAAATCTTCTTATATAATTAGGCAGAAAATCTCACCTTCCATAGTTTTCTAAACAGCATAATTTCACTCTTCTCACTGCTTATTTTGTTGTATTAAACAACCTTTGAGTATTTAGCTTTATCAATGACATGTACTTTAAAAATGTTTTAGAGATCCTACCAGTCTTTGAAAACATGCTTGTTCCTTGTTTCATTTCCAGGTTTATGTATATTTTCTGCCTAGCACCTGATTATTCCAACATCTCAAGGATGGCCTAGGGAATCTAATTCTGGTATTGATTGTTTTTGCTGATTGTCTCCCTTTGTAGCTGATTTCTTCATTATTGTGTAAATTTAGATCATGAGCTCATGTTTAGCTAAACAGCGGACCTTGTAAGAGGCTTATGTGTGAACGCTCGTAAGTTTCAGCAAAAAGTCGGCAAAGATTTATTTGTGTCCCTCCAATGAGTTGCCCACATGGACCCCATTTTCTAGAAGTGTTGGTCCAATACTCCTTCTAGGAGTAGGGGACTTAGACAAGGCTGCTTTCTGCCCCCGATCTTGGCCAGGGGCAGTGGGCGGCCTGTGGCCCGGGCAGGAGCCTCTCTGTGTGTGAACCTGGGAATCATCTCTCCTGCGAACTTCGGTCACCTGGCAGGAAGCTACGATGCCCAGACCTATGGTTAGCTGTGCAGCGAGGTATACTGCGTGGACAGGTTCCACACACACTTCAAATAAGTTGGTGGCCTGAGTGGAAAAGTGAGAGTTTGGGCAGCTGTGCAGACAAAGAAAGTGCCCTATGTCCTGGGCCTAAAGGCTTGTGACACACCACTGGGCCTGCCGGGCTCTGAGGGCCCTGCCCTGGGCCCCCTGCTCCCCTGCCCTTTGTTCAGTCACAGCAGAGATGGCCACACCGACTCCCTCAGTGAGGGCAGTGTTCCAGCCTCCCTCAGCCCAGCCCACTCTCCGCAGGTTACCATGGACTACAGATGCTGCATTCTGAGGCCAGGGCGTTCCGAGATGCCAAGGGCAGACATGATGACCTTAAATGATTTCCTCTTGTGTCAGTTTTGGTAAACTGTAGGAGCTAGGAAATGGTCAACTTTACAGAAATGTTCAAATTTACTGGCATTTCATATATTCTCTGCTATAACTTTGCCCTGATTCTTTCTATATATTATTTAATTATGTTTGTGTTTTCCTTAATCAAAGTGTGTCTTTTAAATCTTTTCAAAGAATATTCTTTGGACTTACTACCTCACCTGAATTTTATACGTTTTCTGTGGTATTAAGTTCTGCTCATATCTTTATTTATCTTTTTTCTATGTTCTCAGGGTTTATTGTTTTGATCTTCTGATGTCAATTAAAACACTTGGTTATTCATTTTCATCAATCTTTTTACTTATAAAGATTTGAACTTTTAAAGATTCCAGCTCACTTTTAAGTTTCTAAAGGTCAGGTCCTCTACATTGTGGCTGGCCTAAGGCTTAGTTCACCATATAGCAATGTATATATTGACATTTTCCCCTCGACTTTCTGTGATTCCCTACATCTCACCTTTCTTTGCAGACAAGCCATTTGAAATACACTTAACTTATTTCACAGCCAATAAGTCTTTGAAATAATGTCTATTTTTTAGAGAAATCTTCTTATATAATTAGGCAGAAAATGCCACCTGCCATAGTTTTCAAAACAGCATAATTTCACTCTTCTCAATGCTTAATCTGTGGTATTAAACAACCTTTGAGTATTTAGGTTTATCAACGACATGTACTTTAAAAATGTTTGAGAGATCCTACCAGCCTTTGAAAACTTCCTTGTTCCTTGTTTCACTTCCAGTTTTATGTATATTTTCTGCCTTGCACCTGATTATTCCAACATCAGATGGATGGCCTAGGGAATCTCATTCTGGTATTGATTGTTTTGCTGTTTGTCTCACTTTTCAGCTGATTTCTTCAATATTGTGTAAATTTAGATAATGAGCTCATGTTTAGCTAAACAGCTGACCTTGTAAGAGGCTTAGGTGTGAACGCTGGTAATCTTCAGCAGAAAGTCGGCAAAGATTTATTTGTGTCCCTCCAATGAGTTGCCCGCATGGACCCCGTTTTCTACATTGTTGGTCCAATACTCCTTCGAGAGGCAGTGGACTCAGACATGGCTGCTTTTCAGCCTTCGATCTGGGGCAGGGCCAGTGGGCGGCCTGTGGCCTGGGGAGGAGCCTCTCCGCATGTGTCCCAGGGACCCATTTGCCTGCGAACTTCGGTCACCTGGCAGGAAGGTACGATGCCCTGACCTATGGTGAGCTGTGCAGCGAGGTGTACTGCGCGGACAGGTTCCAAACACACTTCAAATAAGAGGGCGGCCTGAGTAGAAAGGTGAGAGTTTGGGCAGCTGTGCAGACAAAGAAGGCGCCCTTTGGCCTGGGCCTAAATGCTTGTGACACCCCACTGGGTCTGCCGGGCTCTGAGGGACCTGCCCTGGGCCCCCTGCTCCCCTGCCCTTTGTTCAGTCACAGCAGAGATGGCCACACCCACTCCCTCAGTGAGGGCAGTTTTCCAACCTCCCTCAGCCACGCCCCTTCTCCGCAGGTTACCATGGACTACAGATGCTGCATTCTGAGGCCAGGGCGTTCCGAGAATGCCAAGGGCAGACATGATGACCTTAAATGATTTCCTCTTGTGTCAGTTTTGGTAAACTTTAGGAGTTAGGAAATGGTCCGCTTTACAGAAATGTTCAAATTTACTGGCATTTCATATATTCTCTGCTATAACATTGTCCTGATTCTTTCTGTATATTCTTTACTTATGTTTTTGTTTTCCTTAATCAATGTGTGTCTTTTAAATCTTTTCAAAGAATATTCTTTGGACTTACTATATCACCTGAATTTTATACGTTTTCTGATGTATTAAGTTCTGCTCATATCTTTATTTATCTTTTTTCTATGTTCTCAGGGTTTATTGTTTTGATTTTCTGATGTCAAGTAAAACACTTGGTTATTCATTTTAATAAACCTTTTTACTTATAAAGATTTGAACTTTTAAAGATTTCAGCTTACTTGTACGTTTCTAAGGGTCCATTCCTCTACACTGTTGCCGGCCTAAGGCTTAGTTCACCATATAGCAATGTATATATTGACATATTATTCCCTCGGCTTTCTGTGATTCCCTACATCTCACCTTTCTTTGCAGACAAGCCATTTGAAATACCCTTAACTTATTTCACAGCCAATAATTCTTTGAAATAATGTGTATTTTTTAGAGAAATCATCTTATATAATTAGGCAGAAAAATCTCACCTTCCATAGTTTTCTAAACAGCATAATTTCACTCTTCTCACTGCTTAATTTGTTGTATTAAACAACCTTTGAGTATTTAGCTTTATCAATGACATGTACTTTAAAAATGTTTTAGAGATCCTACCAGTCTTTGAAAACATGCTTGTTCCTTGTTTCATTTCCAGGTTTATGTATATTTCCTGCCTAGCACCTGATTATTCCAACATCTCAAGGATGGCCTAGGGAATCTAATTCTGGTATTGATTGTTTTTGCTGATTGTCTCCCTTTGTAGCTGATTTCTTCATTATTGTGTAAATTTAGATCATGAGCTCATGTTTAGCTAAACAGCTGACCTTGTAAGAGGCTTAGGTGTGAACGCTCGTAAGTTTCAGCAAAAAGTCGGCAAAGATTTATTTGTGTCCCTCCAATGAGTTGCCCACAAGGACCCCGTTTTCTAGAAGTGTTGGTCCAATACTCCTTCTATGAGTAGGGGACTTAGACAGGGCTGCTTTCGGCCCCCGATCTTGGGCAGGGGCAGTGGGCGGCCTGTGGCCCGGGCAGGAGCCTCTCTGCGTGTGAACCTGGGAATCATCTCTCCTGCGAACTTCGGTCACCTGGCAGGAAGCTACGATGCCCATACCTATGGTTAGCTGTGCAGCGAGGTATACTGCGCGGACAGGTTCCACACACACTTCAACTAAGTGGGTGGCCTGAGTGGAAAAGTGAGAGTTTGGGCAGCTGTGCAGACAAAGAAGGTGCCCTATGTCCTGGGCCTAAAGTCTTGTGACACACCACTGGGCCTGCCGTGCTCTGTGGGCCCTGCCCTGGGCCCCCTGCTCCCCTGCCCTTTGTTCAGTCACTGCAGAGATGGCCACACCGGCTCCATCAGTGAGGGCAGTGTTCCAGCCTCCCTCAGCCCCGCCCACTCTCCGCAGGCTACCATGGACTACATGTGCTGCATTCTGAGGCCAGGGCGTTCTGAGAATGCCAAGGGCAGACATGATGACCTTAAATGATTTCCTCTTGTGTCAGTTTTGGTAAACTTTAGGAGCTAGGAAATGGTCAACTTTACAGAAATGTTCAAATTTACTGGCATTTCATATATTCTCTGCTATAACTTTTCCCTGATTCTTTCTATATATTATTTAATTATGTTTGTGTTTTCCTTAATCAAAGTGTGTCTTTTAAATCTTTTCAAAGAATATTCTTTGGACTTACTACCTCTCCTGAATTTTATACGTTTTCTGTGGTATTAAGTTCTGCTCATATCTTTATTTATCTTTTTTCTATGTTCTCAGGGTTTATTGTTTTGATCTTCTGATGTCAAGTAAAACACTTGGTTATTCATTTTAATAAATCTTTTTACTTATAAAGATTTGAACTTTTAAAGATTCCAGCTTACTTGTACGTTTCTAAGGGTCCATTCCTCTACACTGTTGCCGGCCTAAGGCTTAGATCACCATTAGCAATGTATATATTGACATATTATCCCCTCGGCTTTCTGTGATTCCCTACATCTCACCTTTCTTTGCAGACAAGCCATTTGAAATACCCGTAACTTATTTCACAGCCAATAATTCTTTGAAATAATGTGTATTTTTTAGAGAAATCATCTTATATAATTAGGCAGAAAATCTCACCTTTCATAGTTTTCTAAACAGCATAATTTCACTCTTCTCACTCCTTAATTTGTTGTATTAAAGAACATTTGAGTATTTAGCTTTATCAATGACATGTACTTTAAAAATGTTTTAGAGATCCTACCAGTCTTTGAAAACCTCCTTGTTCCTTGTTTCATTTCCAGTTTTATGTATATTTTCTGCCTAGCACCTGATTATTCCAACATCTGATGGGTGGCCTTGGGAATCTAATTCTGGTATTGATTGTTTTTGCTGATTGTCTCCCTTTGTATCTGATTTCTTTATTATTGTGTAAATTTAGATCATGAGCTCATGTTTAGCTAAACAGCTGACCTTGTAAGAGGCTTAGGTGTGAACGCTCGTAAGTTTCAGCAAAAAGTCGGCAAAGATTTATTTGTGTCCCTCCAATGAGTTGCCCACAACCACCCCGTTTTCTACAAGTGTTGGTCCTATCCTCCCTCTAGGGGTAGGGGACTTAGACAGGGCTGCTTTCTGCCCCCGATCTTGGGCATGGGCAGTGGGCGGCCTGTGGCCAGGGCAGGAGCCTCTCTGCGTGTGAACCTGGGAATCATCTCTCCTGCGAACTTCAGTCACCTGGCAGGAAGCTACGATGCCCAGACCTATGGTTAGCTGTGCAGCGAGGTATACTGCGCGGACAGGTTCCACACACACTTCAACTAAGTGGGTGGCCTGAGTGGAAAAGTGAGAGTTTGGGCAGCTGTGCAGACAAAGAAGGTGCCCTATGGCCTGGTCCTAAAGGTTTGTGACACACCACTGGGCCTGCCCTGCTCTGAGGGCCCTGCCCTGGGCCCCCTGCTCCTCTGCCCTTTGTTCAGTCACAGCAGAGATGGCCACAGACACTCCCTCAGTGAGGAAAGTGTTCCAGCCTCCCTCAGCCCCGCCCACTCTCCGCAGGTTACCATGGACTACAGATTCTGCATTCTCAGGCCACAGGCGTTCCGAGAATGCCAAGGGCAGACATGATGACCTTAAATGATTTCCTCTTGTGTCAGTTTTGGTAATCTTTAGGAGCTAGGAAATGGTCCACTTTACAGAAATGTTCAAATTTACTGGCATTTCAGATCTTCTCTCCTATAACATTGTCCTGATTCTTTCTGTATATTCTTTACTTATGTTTTTCTTTTCCTTTATCAAAGTGTGTCTTTTAAATCTTTTCAACGAATATTCTTTGGACTTACTACGTCACCTGAATTTTATACGTTTTCTGTTGTATTAAGTTCTGCTCATATCTTTATTTATCTTTTTTCTATGTTCTCAGGTTTTATTGTTTTGATCTTCTGTTGTCAATTAAAACACTTGGTTATTCATTTTCATATATCTTTTTACTTATAAAGATTTGAACTTTTGAAGATTCCAGCTTACTTGTACGTTTCTAAGGGTCAGGTACTCTACATTGTTGCTGGCCTAAGGCTTAGTTCACCATATAGCAATGTATATACTGAACTCTTTTCCCCTCGACTTTCTGTGATTCCCTACATCTCACCTTTCTTTGCAGACAAGCCATTTGAAATACCCTTAACTTATTTCACAGCCAATAATTTTTTGAAATAATGTGTATTTTTTAGAGAAATCTTCTTATATAATTAGGCAGAAAATCTGACCTGCCATATTTTTCAAAACAGCATACATTCACTCTTTTCAATGTTGAATCTGTTGTATTACACAACTTTGAATATTTACCTTTTTCAAAGTCATGTACTTTAAAAATATTTTAGAGATCCTACCAGTCTTTGAAAACATCCTTGTTCCTTGTTTCAGTTCCTGTTTTATGTATATTTTCTGCATTGCACCTGATTATTCCAACATCTGATGGATGGCCTAGGGAATCTAATCCTGGTATTGATTGTTTTTGCTGATTGTCACACCTTGTCGCTGATTTCTTCATTATTGTGTAAATTTAGATCATGAGCTCATGTTTAGCTAAACAGCTGACCTTGTAAGAGGCTTAGGTGTGAGCGCTCGTAAGCTTCATCAGAACGTCGGCCAAGATTTGTTGGTGTCCCTCCAATGAGTGGCCCGCGAGGAACCCGTTTTCTACAACTGTTGGTCCAGTACTCCCTCTAGAGACAGGGACTCAGACAGTGCTGCTTTGCGGGCCCGATCTGGGGCAGGGGCAGTGGGGGTCCTGTGGCCCGGGCAGGAGAATATCCGCGTGTGTCCTTGGGACCCATCTGCTGCGAACTTCGTTAACATGGCATAAGCTATGATGCCCAGACCTATGGTTAGCTGTGCAGCGAGGTGTACTGCGCGGACAGGTTCCACACACACCTCAAGTAAGAGGGCGGCCTGAGTGGAAAAGTGAGAGTTTGGGCAGGTGTGCAGACAAAGAAGGCGCACTTTGCCCCGGGCCTAAATGCTTGTGACACCCCACTGGGCCTGCCGGACTCTGAGGGCCTTTCCCAGGATTCCCTGCTCTCCTGCTCTATGTTCAGTTACAGCAGAGTTGGCCATAACCACTCCCCCAGTGAGGGCAGTGTTCCAGCCTCCCTCAGCCCCGCCCCCTCTCCGCAGGTTACCATGGACTACAGATGCTGCATTCTGAGGCCAGGGCGTTCAGAGAATGCCAAAGGCAGACATGATGACCTTAAATGATTTCCTCTTGTGTCAGTTTTTGTAAACTTTAGGAGCTAGGAAATGGTCCACTTTACAGAAATGTTCAAATTTACTGGCATTTCAGATATTCTCTGCTATAACATTGTCCTGATTCTTTCTGTATATTCTTTACATATGTTTTGGTTTTCCTTAATCAAAGTGTGTCTTTTAAATCTTTTTAAAGAATATTCTTTGGACTTACTACATCACCTCAATTTTATACGTTTTCTGTTGTATTAAGTTCTGTTCATATCTTTATTTATCTATTTTCTATGTTCTCAGGGTTTATTGTTTTGATCTTCTGATGTTCATTAAAACACTTTGTTATTCATTTTCATAAATGTTTTCACTTATAAAGATTTGAACTTTTGAAGATTCCAGCTTACTTGTAAGTTTCTAAGGTTCAGGTACTCTACATTGTTGCTGGCCTAAGGCTTAGTTCACCATATAGCAATGTATATATTGAACTATTTTCCCCTCGACTTTTTGTGATTCCCTACATCTCACCTTTCTTTGCAGACAAGCCATTTGAAATACCCTTACCTTAATTCAGAGCCAATAAGTCTTTGAAATAATATGTATTTTTTAGAGAAATCATCTTATATAATTAGGCAGAAAATCTCACCTGCCATAGTTTTAAAACAGCATAAATTCACTCTTCTCAATGATGAATCTGTTGTATTACTCAACCTTTGAGTATTTAGCTTTATCAATGACATGTACTTTAAAAATGTTTTAGAGATCTTACCAGTCTTTGAAAACATCCTTGTTCCTTGTTTCAGTTCCAGTTTTATGTGTATTTTCTGCCTTGCACCTGATTATTCCAACATCTGATGGATGGCCTAGGGAATCTAATTCTGGTATTGCTTGTTTTTGCTGATTGTCTCCCCCTTGTAGCTGATTTCTTCATTATTGTGTAAATTTAGATCATGAGCTCATGTTTAGCTAAACAGCTGACCTTGTAAGTGGCTTAGGTGTGAACGCTCGTAAGCTTCATCAGAAAGTCTGCAAAGATTTATTTGTGTCCCTCCAATGAGTTGCCCGTGAGGACCCCGTTTTCTACAAGAGTTGGTCCTATACAACCTCTAGAGGCAAGGACTCAGACAGGACTTCTTTGCGTCCCACGATCAGGGGCAGGGGCTGTGGGCCGCCCGTGGCCCTAGCAGGAGCCTCTCTGCGTGTGTCCCAGGGACCCATCTGCTTGCGAATTTCGGTCACCTGGCAGGAATCTACGATGCCCAGACCTATCGTTAGATGTGCAGCGAGGTTTACTGCGCGGACAGGTTCCACATACACCTCAAGTAAGAAGGCGGCCTGAGTAGAAATATGAGAGTTTGGGCAGCTGTGTAGACAAAGAATGTACCCTGTGGCCTGGGACTAAATGCTGGTGACACACCACTGGGCCTGCCGGGCTCTGAGGGCCCTGCCCTGTGCCTAATGCTCCCCTACACTTTGTTCAGTCACAGCATAAATGGCCACAACCACTCCCTCAGTGAGGATAGTGTTCCAAACTCCCTCAGCCCCGCTCCATCTCCATAAGTTACCATGGACTACAGATGTTGCATTCTGAGGCCAGGGCGTTCCGAGAATGCCAAGGGCAGACAGGATGACCTTAAATGATTTCCTCTTGTGTCAGTTTTGGTAAACCTTAGGAGCTAGGAAATAGTCCACTTTACAGAAATGTTCAAATTTACTGGCATTTCAGATATTCTCTGGTATAACATTGCCCTGATTCTTTCTGTACATTCTTGACTTATGTTTTTGTTTTCCTTAATCAAAGTATGTCTTTTAAATCTTTTCAAAGAATATTCTTTGGACTTACTACATCACCTGAATTTTATACGTTTTCTGTTGTATTAAGTTCTGCTCATATCTTTATTAAACTTTTTTCTATGTTCTCAGGATTTATTGTTTTGATCTTCTGATGTCAATTAAAACACTTGGTTATTCATTTTAATAAATCTTTTTACTTATAAACATTTGAACTTTTGAATATTCCAGCTTACTTGTAAGTTTCTAACGGTAAAGTCGTCTACATTTTTGCTGGACTAAGGCGGAGTTCACCATATAGCAATGTATATATTGACGTATTTTGCCCTCCACTTTCTGTGATTCCCTACATCTCACCTTTCTTTGCAGACAAGCCATTTCAAATAACTTTAACTTATTTCACAGCCAATAAGTCTTTGAAATAATGTGTATTTTTTACAGAAATCTTCTTATATAATTAGGCAGAAAATCTGACCTGCCATAGTTTTCAAAACAGTATTATTTCACTGTTCTGAATGATGAATCTGTTGTATTACACAACCTTTGAGTATTTACCTTTATCAATGACATGTACTTTAAAAATGTTTTAGAGATCCTACCAGTCTTTGAAAACATCCTTGTTCCTTGTTTCAGTTCCAGTTTTATGTATATTTTCTGCCTTGTACCTGATTATTCCAACATGTGATGGATGGCCTAGGGAGTATAATTGTGGTATTGATTGTTTTTGCTGATTGTCTCCCCCTTGTAGCTGATTTCTTCATTATTGTGTAAATTTAGATGATGAGCTCATGTTTAGCCAAACAGCTGATCTTGTAAGAGGCTTAGGTTGAACGCTCGTAAGCTTCATCAGAAAGTCTGCAAAGATTTATTTGTGTCCCTCCAATGAGTTTCCTGAAAGGACCCCGTTTCCTACAAGTGTTGGTCAAATACTCCCTCTAGAGGCAGGGACTCGGACAGGGCTGCTTTACGGCCCCCGATCTTAGGCAAGGGCAGTCGGCGGCCTATGGCCCGGTCAGGAGCCTCTCCGAGTTTGTCCCAGGGGCCCATCTGCCTGCGATCCTCAGTCACCTGGCAGGAAGCTACGATGACCCGACCTATGGTTAGCTGCGCAGCAAGGTGTACTGCGCGGACAGGTTCAACACATACTTAAAGTAAGAGGGTAGCCTTAGTCGAAAGGTGAGTGTTTGGGCAGCTCTGCACACAAAGAAGGCGACCTTTTGCCTGGGGCTAAATGCTTGTGAAACGGCACTGGGCCTGCCGGGCTCTGTGGGCCCTGCACTGGACGCCCTGCTCCCCTGCCCTTTGTTCAGTCACAGCAGAGATGGCCACACCCACTCCCTCACTGAGGGCAGTGTTTCATTCTCCCTCAGACCCGCCCCCTCTCCGCAGGTTACCATGGACTACAGATGCTGCATTCTGAGGCCAGTGCGTTCCGAGAATGCCAAAGGCAGACATGATGACCTTAAATGATTTCCTCTTGTGTCAGTTTTGGTAAACTTTAGGAACTAGGAAATGGTCAACTTTACAGAAATGTGCAAATTCACTGGCATTTCAGATATTCACTGCTGTAACATGGTCCTGATTCTTTCTGTATATTCTTTACTTATGTTTTTGTTTTCCTTAATCAAAGTGTGTCTTTTAAATCTTTTCAAAGAATATTCTTTGGACTTACTACATCACCTCAATTTTATACGTTTTCTGTTGTATTAAGTTCTGCTCATATCTTTATTTATCTTTTCTCTATGTTCTCAGGGTTTATTGTTTTGATCTTCTGATGTCAATTAAAACACTTGGTTAATCATTTTCATAAATCTTTTTACTTATAAACATTTGAATTTTTCAAGATTCCAGCTTACTTGTAAATTTCTAAGGGTCAGGTCCTCTACATTGTGGCTGGCCTAAGGCTTAGTTCACAATATGGCAAAGTATATATTTACCTATTTTCCCGTCGACTTTCTGTGATTTCCTACATCTCACCTTTCTTTGCAGACAAGCCATTTGAAATACCCTTAACATATTTCACAGCCAATAAGTCTTTGAAATAATGTGTATTTTTTAGAGAAATCTTCTTATATAATTAGGCAGAAAATCTGACCTGACATAGTTTTAAAACAGCATAATTTCACTCTTCTCAATGATGAATGTTTTGTATTACAAAACCTTTGAGTATTTAGCTTTATCAATGACATGTACTTTAAAAATGTTTTGAGATCCTACCAGTCTTTGAAAACATCCTTGTTCTTTGTTTCAGTTCCAGTTTTATGTATATTTTCTGCCTTGAACCTGATTATTCCCACGTCTGATCGATGGCCTAGGGAATCTAATTCTGGTATTGCTTGTTTTTGCTGATTTTCTCCCCCTTGTAGCTGATTTCTTCATTATTGTGTAAATTTAGATCATGAGCTCATCTTTAGCCAAACAGCTGACCTTGTAAAAGGTTTAGGTGTGAACGCTCATAAGCTTCATCAGAAAGTCGGCAAAGATTTATTTGTGTCCCTCCAATGAGCTGCCCGCGAGGACCCCGTTTTCTACAAGTGTTGGTCCAATACTACCTCTAGAGGCAGGGACTCAGATAGGGCTGCTCTGCGGCCTCCGATCTGGGGCAGGGTCTTTGGGCCGCCCGTGGCCCTGGCATGAGACTCTCCGAGTGTGTCCCACGGACCCATCTACCTGCGAACCAATGTCAACTGGCAGGAAGGTAGGATGACCAGACCTATGGTTAGCTCTGCAGCGAGGTGTACTGCGCGGACAGGTTCCACACACACTTCAAGTAAGAGGGCGGCCAGAGTGGAAAGGTGAGAGTTTGGGCAGATGTGCAGACAAAGAAGGCACCCTTTGTACTGATACTAAATGCTTGTGAAACCGCACTGGGCCTGCCGGGCTCTGAGGGCCCTACACTGGACGCCCTGCTCCCCTGTCCTTTCTCCAGTCACAGGAGATAGCCACACCCTCTTCCTCAGTGAGGACAGTGTTCCAACCTCCCTCAGCTCCGCTCCCCTCCGCAGGTTACCATGGATTACAGATGCTGCATTCTGAGGCCAGGGCGTTCCGAGATTTCCAAGAGCAGACAGGATGACCTTAAATGATTTCCTCTTGTGTCAGATTTGGTAAACTTTAGGAACTAGGAAATGGTCCACTTTACAGAAATGTTCAAATTTACTGGCCTTTCAGATATTCTCTGCTATAACATTGTCCTGATTCTTTCTGTATATTCTTTACTTATGTTTTTGTTTTCCTTAATCTAAGTGTGTCTTTTAAATCTTTTCAAAGAATATTGTATGGACCTATTACATCACCTGAATTTTATACGTTTTCTATTTTATTATGTTCTGCTCCTATCTTTATTTATCTTTTTTCTATGTTCTCAGGGTTTATTGTTTTGATCTTTTGATGTCAATTAAAACACTTGGTTATTCATTTTCATAAATCTTTTTACTTATAAAGATTTGAACTTTCGAACATTCTATCTTACATGTAAGTTTCTAAGGGTCAGGTCCTCTACATTGTTACTGACCTAAGGCTTAGTTCACCATATAGCAATGTATATATTGAACTACTATCCCGTCGACTTTCTGTGATTCCCTACATCTCACCTTTCTTTGCAGACAAGATATTTGAAATACCCTTAACTTATTTCACAGCCAATAAGACTTTGAAATAATGTGTATTTTTAGAGAAATCTTCTTATATAATTAGGCAGAAAATCTGACCTGCCATAGTTTTCAAAACAGCATAAAGTCACTCTTCTCAATGATGAATCTGTTGTATTACACAACATTTGGGTATTTACCTTTATCAATGACATGTACTTTTAAAATGTTTAAGAGATCCTACCAGTCTTTGAAAACATCCTTGTTCCTTTTTTCAGTTCCAGTTTTATGTATATATTCTGCCTTGCACGTGATTATTCCAACATCCCATGATGGCCTAGGGAATCTAATTCTGGTATTGCTTGTTTTTGCTGATTGTCTCCCCCTTGTAGCTGATTTCTTCATTATTGTGTAAATTTAGATCATGAGCTCATGTTTAGCTAAACAGCTGACCTTGTAAGAGGCTTAGGTGTGAACGCTCATAAGCTTTATCAGAAAGTCGGCAAAGATTTATTTGGGTCCCTCCAATGAGTGGCCTGCGAGGACCCCGTTTTCTACAAGTGTTGGTCCAATACTCCCTCTAGAGCCAGGGACTCAGACAGGTCTGCTTTGCGGCCCCCGATCTGGGGCAGGGGCAGTGGGCGGCCTGCGGCCCGGGGAGAGAATCTCCGCGTGTGTCCCAGGGACAAATCTGCCTGCGAACTTCGGTCACCTGGCATGAAGCTACGATGCCCAGACCTATGGTTAACTGTGCAGCGAGGTGTACTGTGCGGACAGGTTCCACACACACTTCAAGTAAGAGGGCGGCCTGAGTGGAAAAGTGAGAGTTTGGGCAGCTGTGCAGAAAAGGAAGTCGCCCTTTGACCTGGGCCTAAATGCTTGTGACACCCCACTGGGCCTGCCTGGATCTGAGGGCCCTGCCCTGGTTTCCTTGAATTCCTGCTCTATGTTCAGTCACAGCAGAGATGGCCACACCCACTCCCTCAGTGAGGGCAATGTTCCAGCCTCCCTCAGCCCCGCCCCCTCCTCGCAAGTTACCATGGGCTACAGATGCAGCATTCTGATGCCAGGGTGTTCCGAGAATGCCAAGGGCAGACAGGATGACCTTAAATGATTTCCTCTTGTGTCAGTTTTAGTAAACTTTAGGAGCTTGGAAATGGTCCAATTTACAAAAATGTTCAAATTTACTGGCATTTCAGATATTCTCTGCTATAACACTGTCCTAATTCTTTCTGTATATTCTTGACTTATGTTTTTGTTTTCCTTAATCAAAGTGTGTATTTTAAATATTTTCAAAGAATATTCTTTGGACTTACTACATCAGCTCAATTTTATACATTTTCTGTTGTATTAAGTTCTGCTCATATCTTTATTTATCTTTTTTCTATGTTCTCAGGGTTTATTGTTTTGATCTTCTGATGTCAATTAAAACACTTGGTTATTCATTTTCATAAATCTTTACACTTATAAAGATTTGAACTTTTGAAGATTCCAGCTTACTTGTAAGTTTCTAAGGGTCAGGTCATCTACATTGTTGCTGGCCTAAGGCTTAGTTCACCATATAGCAATGTATATTTTGAACTATTTTCCCCACGACTTTCTGTGATTCCCTATATCTCACCTTTCTTTGCAGAGAAGACATTTGAAATACCCTTAACTTATTTCACAACCAATAAGTCTTTGAAATAATGTGTATTTTTTACAGAAATCTCCTTATATAATTAGGCAGAAAATCTGACCTGCCATAGTTTCCAAAACAGCATAATTTCACTCTTCTCAAAGATGAATCTGTTGTATTACACAACCTTTGAGTATTTAGCTTTATCAATGACATGTACTTTAAAAATGTTTTAGAGATCCTACCAGTCTTTGAAAACATCCTTGTTCCTTGTTTCAGTTCCAGTTTTATGTATATTTTCTGCATTGCACCTGATTATTCCTACATCCGATGGATGGCCTAGGAAATCTAATTCTGGTATTGATTGTTTTGGCTGATTGTCTCCCCCTTGTAGCTGACTTCTTCATTATTGTGTAAATTTAGATCATGATCTCATGTTTTGCTAAAGAGCTGACCTTGTAGGAGGCTTAGGTGTGAACGCTTGTAAGCTTCATCAGAAAGTCAGCCAAGATTTATTTGTGTCCCTCCAATGAGTGGCCTGCGAGGACCCCATTTTCTACGAGTGTTGGTCCAATACTCCCTCTAGAGGCCGGGACTTGACAGGGCTGATTTGGGGCCCCCGATCTGAGGAAGGGGCAGTAGGTGGCCCGTGGCCCGGGCAGGAGACTCTCCGCGTGTGTCTCAGGGACCCATCTGCCTGCGAAATTCGGTCACCTTGCAGGAAGGTACGATGCCCTGACCTATGGTTATCTATGAAGCGAGGTGTAGAGCGTGGACAGGTTCCACACACACTTCAAGTAACAGGGCGGCCTCAGAGGAAAGGTGAGAGTTTGGGCAGCTCTGCAGACAAAGAAGGAGTATTTTGGCCTGGGCATAAATGCTTGTGACACCCCACTTGGCCTGCCGTACTCTGAGGGCCCTAACCTGGACACCTTGCTCCCCTACCCTTTGTTCAGTCACAGCAGATATGCCGACACCCACTCCCTCAGTGAGGGCAGTGTTTCCACATCCCTCAGCCCCACACCCTCTCCTCAGTTTACCATGGACAACAGATGCTGCATTCTGAGGTCAGGGCATGCCGAGAATGCCAAGGGCCGACATGATGACCTTAAATGATTTCCTCTTGTGTCAGTTTTGGTAAACATTACGAGCTAGGTAATGGTCCACTTTTCAGAAATGATCTAATGTAGTGGCATTTCATAAATTCTCGGCTATAACATTGCCCTGATTCTTTCTGTATATTCTTTACTTATGTTCTTGTTTTCATTAATCAAAGTGTGTCTTTTAAATCTTTTCAAAGAATATTCTTTGGTCTTACTGTATCACCTGAATTTTACACGTTTTCTGTTGTATTAAGTTCTGCTCAGATCTTTATTGATCTTTTTCCTATATGCTCAGGGTTTATTGTTTTGATCTTCTGAAGTCAATTAAAACACTTGGTTATTCATTTGTATACATCTTTTTTACTTATAAAGCTTTGAACTTTTGAAGATTCCAGCTTACTTGTACGTTTCTAAGGGTCACGTCCACTACATTGTTGCTGGACAAAGGCTTAGTTCACCATATAGCAATGTATATATTGACATATTTTCCCCTCGACTTTCTGTGATTCCCTACTTCTCACCTTTGTTTGCAGACAAGCCATTTGAAATACCCTTAACTTATTTCACAGCCAATAAGTTATTGAAATAATGTGTATTTTTTAGAGAAATCTTCTTATATAATTAGGCAGAAAATCTGACCTGCCATAGTTTTCAAAACAGCATAACTTCAGTCTTCTCAATGATGAATCTTTTGTATTGCACAACCTTTGAGTATTTAGCTTTATCAATGACATGTACTTTAAAAAGGTTTCAGAGATCCTACCAGTCTTTTAAAACATTTTATTTTTTATTTCAGTTCCAGTTTTATGTATATTTTCTGCCTTGCACCTTTATACTCCAACATTTGATGGTTGGCCTAGGGTATCTAATTCTGGTGTTGATTGTTTTTGCTGTTTGACACCCCGTTGTAGCTGATTTCTTCATTATTGTGTAAATTTACACCATAAGCTCATGTTTAGCTAAACAGCTGACCTTGTAAGAGGCTTAGGTGTGAACGCTCGTAAGCTTCATCAGAAAGTCGGAAAAGATTTATTTGTGTCCCTCCAATGAGTTGTGCGCGAGTACCCCGTTTTCTACAAGTGTAGGGGCCAATACTCCCTCTAGAGGGAGGGAGTCAGACAGGGCTGCTTTGCGGTCCCCGATCTGAGGCAGGGGCTGTCGGCGGCCTGTGACCTGGGCTGGAGCCGCTCCGCATGTGTCCCAGGTACACATCTGCCTGCGAACTTCGGTAAACTGGCAGGAAGCTACGATGCCCAGACCTATGGTTAGCTGTGCAGCGAGGTGTACGTCTCGGACAGGTTCCACACACACTTCAAGTAAAAGGGCGCACTGAGTGGAAAGGTGAGAGTCTGGGCAGCTGTGCAGACAAAGAATGCGCCCTTAGGCCTGAGCCTAAATGCTTGTGACACCCCACTGGGCCAGCCGGAGTTTGAGGGACCTGCACTGGGCCCTCTGCTTCCCTGCCATTTATTCATTGACAGCAGATATGGCCACACCCACTCCCTCAGTGAGTGCAGTGTCCCAACCTCCCTTAGCCCCGCCCCCCCTCCGCAGGTTACCATGGACTACAGATCCTGCATTCTGAGGCCAGGGCGTTCCGAGTATGCCAAGGGCAGACATGATGACCTTAAATGATTTCCTCTTGTTTCAGTTTTGGTAGACTTTAGGAGCTGGGAAATGGTCCACTTTACAGAAATGTTCAAATTTACTGGCATTTCATATATTCTCTGCTTTAACATTGTCCTGATTCTTATGTATATTCTTTACTTATGTTTTTGTTTTCCTTAATCAAAGTGTGTCTTTTAACTCTTTTCAAAGAATATTCTTTGGACTTACTACATCACCTCAATTTTATACGTTTTCTGTTGTATTAAGTTCTGCTCATATCTTTATTTATGTTTTTTCTAAGTTCTCCTTGTTTATTGTTTTGATCTTCTGATGTCAATTAAAACACTTGGTTATTCATTTTCATAAACTGTTTACTTATAAAGATTTGAAATTTTGAAGATTAAAGCTTACTTGTAAGTTTCTAAGGGTCAGGTCCTCTACATTGTTGCTGGCCTAAAGCTTAGTTCACCATATAGCCATGTATATATTTACCTATTTTTCCCTCGACTTTCTGTGATTCCCTACATCTCAACTTTCTTGGCAGGCAAGCCATTTGAAATACCCTTAACTTATTTCACAGCCAATAAGTCTTTGAAATAATGTGTAATTTTTAGAGAAATCTTCTTATATAATTCGGCGGAAAATCTGACCTCCATAGTTTTCAAAACAGCATAATTTCACTCTTCTCAACGATGAATCTGTTGTATTACACAACCTTTGAGTATTTAGCTTTATCAAAGACATTTACTTTGAAAATAGTTTAGAGATACTATCAGTTTTTGAAAACAGCCTTGTTCCTTGTTTCAGTTCCAGTTTTGTGTATATTTTCTGCCTTGCACCTGATTATTCCAACATCTGATGCATGGCCTAGGGAATCTAATTCTGCTATTGATTGTTTTTGCTGATTGTCTCCCATTGTAGCCGATTTCTCCATACTTGTGTATATATAGATCATGAGCTCATGTTTAGCTAAACAGCTGACCTTGTTAGAGTGTTAGGTGTGAACGCACGTAAGCTTTACAGAAAGTCGGCAAAGATTTATTTGTGTCACTCCAATGAGTTGCCCGCGAGGACCCCGTTTTCTACAAGTGTTGGTCCAATACTCCCTCTAGAGGCAGGGGACACAGAGAGGGCTGCTTTGTGTCCCCCGATTTGGCCAGGGGCAGTGGGCGGCCTGTGTCCCGGTCAGGAGCCCCACCGTGTGTGTCCCAGGGACACATCTGCTTGCGAACTTCGGTCACCTGGCAGGAAGCTACGATGCCCAGACCTATTGTTAGCTGTGCACCGAGGTGTACTGCGTGGAAAGCTTCCACACACACTTCAAGTAAGAAGGCGGCCTGAGTGGAATTGTGAGAGATTGGGCAGCTGTGCAGACAAAGAAGGTGCCCTTTGGCCTGGGCCAAAATGCTTGTGACCCCCACTGGGCCTGCCGGGCTCTGAGAGCCCTGGCCTGGGCACCCTGCTCGCCTGCACTTTGTTCAGTCACAGCACAGATGGCCACACCCATTGCCTCAGTGAGAGCTGTGTTCCAACCTCCCTCAGCCCCGCCGCGTCTCCGCATGTTACCATGGACTACTGATGCTGCGTTCTGAGGCCAGGGCGTGCCGAGAATGCCAAGGGCAGACATGATGACCTGAAATGATTTCCTTTTGTGTCAGTTTGGGAAAACTTTACCAGCTAGGAAATGGTCCACTTTACAGAAATGTTCAAATTTACTGGCATTTAATATATTCTCTGCTATAACATTGTCCTGATTCTTTCTCTATATTCTTTACTTATGTCTTTGTTTTCCTTAATCAAAGTGTGTCTTTTAAATCTTTTCAAAGAATATTCTTTGGACTTACTACATGACCTGAATTTTATACGTTTTCTTTTGTATTAAGTTCTGCTCATATCTTTATTTTTCTTTTTTCTATGTTCTTAGGGTTTATTGTTTTGATCTTCTGATGTCAAGTAAAACAGTTGGTTATTCATTTTCATAAATCTTTTTACTTATAAAGATTTTATCTTTTGAAGATTCCAGCTTACATGTAAGTTTCTAAGGGTCAGGTCCTCTACATTGTTGCTGGCCTAAGGCTTAATTCACCCTATAGCAATGTATATATTGACCTATTTTCCCCTCGACTTTCTGTGATTCCCTACATCTCACCTTTCTTTGCAGACAAGCCATGTGGAACACCCTTAACGTATTTCAAAAACAATAAGTCTTTGAAATAATGTGTATTTTTTAGGGAAAACTTCTTATATAATTAGGCAGAAAATCTCACCTGACACAGTTTTCAAAACAGCATAATTTCACTCTTCACATCGATTAATCTGTTGTATTACACAACCTTGGAGTATTTAGCTTTATCAATGACATATACTTTAAAAATGTTTAGAGATCTTACCAGTCTTTGAAAACATCCTCGTTCCTTGTTTCAGTTCCACTTTTATATATATTTTCTGCCTTGCACACGGTTATTCCAATATCTGATGGATGGCCTTGGGTATCTAATTCTGGTATTGATTCTTTTCGCTGCTTGTCTCCCCTTGTAGATGATTTCTTCATTATTGCTTAAATTTAGATCATGAGCTCATGTACAGCTAAAGAGCTGACCTTGTAAGAGTCTTAAGTGTGAACGCTCGTAAGCTTCAGCAGAAAGTCGTTAAAGATTTATTTGTGTCCCTCCAATGAGTTGTCCGCGAGGACCCTGTTTTCTACAAGTGTTGGTCCAATTTTCCATCTAGAGGCAAGGGACTCAAGCAGGGCGCTGTGCGATCCCTGATCTGGGGCAGGTGCTCTGGGCGGCTTATGGCCCTAACAGGAGCCTCTCCGCGTGTGTCCTAGGGAACCATCTGCCTGCAAACTATGGTACCTGGTAGGAAGCTACGAAGCCCAGACCTATGGTTAGCTGTGCAGAGAGGTGTACTGCACGGACAGGTTCCACACACACTTCAATTAAGAGGGCGGCCTGAGTAGAAAGGTGAGAGTTCGGGCAGCTATTCAGACAAAGATGGCCCTCTTTGGCCTGGGCCTTAATGCCTGTGACACCCCATTGTGCCTGCCGGGTCTGACGGCCCTGCCCTGGGCCCCCTGCTCGCCTGACATTTGTTCAGTCACAGCAGAGATGGCCACACCCACTCCCTCAGTGAGGGCAGTGTTCCATCCTCCCTCAGCCCCGCCCCGTCTCCGCAGGTTACCCTGGACTACAGATGCTGCATTCTGAGGCCAGGGCATTCGGAGACTGCCAAGTGCAGACATGATGACCTTTAATGATTTCTCTTCTGTCAGTTTTAGGTAAATTTTAGGAGCTACGAAATGGTCCACTTTACAGAAATATTCAAATTTCCTGGCATTTCACATATTCTCTGTTATAACATTGTCCTGATTCTTTCTATATATACTTTAATTATGTTTTTGTTTTGTTAATCAAAGTGTGTCTTTTAAATCTTTTCATCGAATATTTTTTGGACTTACTAAATCACCTCAATTTTACTCGTTTTCTGTAGTATTAAGTTCTGCTCATATCTTTATTTATCGTTTTTCTATGTTCTCAGGGTTTGTTGGTTTGATCTTCTGATGTCAATTAAAAAACTTGGTTATTCATATTAATAAACCTTTTTAATTATAAAGATTTGAACTTTTGAATATTACAGCTTACTTGTAAGTTACTAAGGGTCAGTTCCTCTACATTGTTGCTGACCTAAGGCTTAGTTAATCCTATAGAAATGTATATATTGACCTATTTTCCCCTCGACTTTCTGTGATTCCCTACATCTCACGTTTCTTTGCAGACAAGCCATTTGAAATACCCTTAACTTATTTCACAGCCAATAAGTCTTTGAAATAAAGTGTATTTTTTAGAGAAATCGTCTTATATAATTACCAGAAAATCTGACATGCCATAGTTTACAAAACAGCATAATTTCACTGTACTCAATGATGAATCTTTTGTATTACACAACCTTTGAGTATCTAGCCTTATCCATGACATGTACTTAAAAATGTTTTAGAGATGCTACCAGTCTTTGAAAACATCCTTTTCCTTTGTTTCAGTTCCATTTTTATGTATATTTTCTCCCTTGCACCTGATTATTCCAACATCTGATGGATGGCGTAGGGAATCTTATTCTGGTATTGATTGTTTTTGCTGAATGTCTCCCCCTTGTAGCTGATTTCTTCATTATTGTGTAAATTTAGATCATGAGCTCATGTTTAGCCAAACAGCTGACCTTGTAAGAGGCTTAGGTGTGAACGCTCGTAAGCTTCATCAGAAAGTCTGCAAAGATTTATTTGTGTCCCTCCAATGAGTTTCCTGCAAGGACCCCGTTTTCTACAAGTGTTGGTCAAATACTCCCTCTACATGCAGGGACTCGGACAGGGCTGCTTTGCGGCCCCCGATCTGCAGAAGGGTCAGTGGGCTGCCAGAGGCCCTGTCAGGAGCCTCTCTGAATGTGTCCCAGGAACCCATCTGCCTGCGAACTTCGGTCACCTGGCAGGAAGCTACGATGCCCAGACACATGGTTAGCTGTGCAGTGAAGTGTACTGCGCGGACAGGTTACAAACAGACTTCAAGTAAGAGGGCGGCCTTAGTGGAAAGGTAAGAGTTGGGCAGCTGTGCAGAAAAAGAATGCGCCCTTTGGCCTGGGCCTAAATACTTGTGAAACCGCACTGAGCCTGCCGGGCTCTGAGGGCCCTGCACTGGACGCCCTGCTCCCCTGTCCTTTGTTCAGTCACAGCAGAGATGGCCGCATACACTCCCTCATTGAGGGCATTTTTCCAGCCTCTCTCAGCCCTGCCCCCTCTCCGCAGGTTTCCATGGACTACAGATGCTGCATTCTGAGGCCATGGCGTGCCGAGAATGCCAAGGGCAGACATGATGACCTTAAATGATTTCGTTTTGTGTCAGTTTTGGTAAACTTTAGGAGCTAGGAAATGGTCCACTTTACAGAAATGTTCAAATTTAGTGGCATTTCAGATCTTCTCTGCTATGACATTGTCCTGATTCTTTCTGTATATTCTTTACTTATGTTTTTGGTTTCCTTAATCAAAGTGTATCTTTTAAATCTTTTCAAAGAATATTCTTTGGACTTACTACATCACCTGAATTTTATACGTTTTCTGTTGTATTAAGTTCTGCTCATATGTTTATTTATCTTTTTTTGTGTTCTCAGGGTTTATTGTTTTGATCTTCTGATGTCAAATAAAACACTTGGTTATTCATTTTAATAAATCTTTTTTTATAAATATTTGAACTTTTGAAGATTCCAGCTTACATGAAAGTTTCTAAGGGTCACGTCCTCTACATTGTTGCTGGACTAAGGCTTAGTTCACCATATAGCAATGTATATAGAGACCTCTCTTCCCCTCGACTTTCTGTGATTCCCTACATCTCACCTTTCTTTGCAGACAAGCCATTTGAAATAACCTTAACTTATTTAACAGCCAATAAGTGTTTGAAATAATGTGTACTTTTTACAGAAATCTTCTTATATAATTAGTCAGAAAATCTGACTTGTCATAGTTTTCTAAACAGCATAATTACACTGTTCTCAATGATGAATCTGTTGTATTACACAACCTTTGAGTATTTAGCTTTATCAATGACATGTACTTTAAAAATATTTTAGAGATCCTACCAGTCTTTGAAAGCATCCTTGTTCCTTGTTTCAGATCAAGTTTTATGTATATTTTCTGCCTTGCACCTGATTATTCCAACATCTGATGGATGGCTTAGGGAATCTAATTCAGGTATTGATTGTTTTTGCTGACTGTCTCCCCCTTGTCGCTGATTTCTTCATTATTGGGTAAATTTAGATCATGAGCTTATGTTTAGCTAAACAGCTGACCTTGTAAGAGGCTTAGGTGTGAACTCTCGTATGCTTCATCAGAAAGTCGGCAAAGATTTATTTGTGTTCCTCCATTGAGTTGCCGCGAGGACCCAGTTTTCTACAAGTGTTGGTCCAATACTCCCCTTTGAGGCACGGACTCAGAAAAGGTTGCTTTGCGGCCCCCGATGTGGTGCAGGGGCAGTTGGCGGTCTGTGGCCTGGGCAGGAGCCTCTCCGCGTGTGTCCGAGGAACCCATCTGCCTGCGAACTTCGGTCACCTGGCAGGAAGCTACGATGCCCAGAAATATGGTTAGCTGTGCAGCAAGGTGTACTGCGTGGACAGGTTCCAGACACACTTCACGTAAGAGGGCGGGCTGAGTGGAAAGGTTAGAGTTTGGTCAGCTGTGCAGACAAAGAAGGCGCCCTTTGGCCTGGGCCTAAATGCTTTTGACACCCCACTTGGCCTGCCGGGCTCTGAGGGCCCTGCCGACGACGCCCTGCTCCCCTGCCCTTTGTTCTGTCACAGCAGAGATGGCCACACCCACTCCCTTAGTGAGGGCAGTGTTCCAACTTCCCTCAGTCCCGTCCCCTCTCCGCAGGTTACCATGGACTACAGATGCTGCATTCTAAGGCCAGGGTGTTCCGAGAATGCCAAGGGCACACATAATGATCTTAAATGGTTTCCTCTTGTGTCAGTTTTGGTAAACTTTAGGAGCTAGGAAATGGTCCACTTTACAGAAATGTTCAAATTTACTGGCATTTCAGATCTTCTCTGCTATAACATTGTCCTGATTCTTTCTGTATATTCCTTACTTATGTTTTTGATTTCCTTAATTAAAGTATGTCTTTTAAATCTTTTAAAAATATTCTTTGGACTTACTACATCACCTGAATTTTATACGTTTTCTGTTGTATTAAGTTCTGTTCATATCTTTATTTATCTTTTTTCTATGTTCTCAGGGTTTATTGTTTTGATCTTCTGATGCCAATTAAAACACTTGGTTATTCAATTTCATAAAACTTTTTACTTATAAAGATTTGAACTTTTGAAGATTCCAACATAAATGTAAGTTTCTTGGGTCAGGTCCTCTACATTGTTGCTGGCCCAAGGCTTAGTTCACCATATAGCAATGTATATATTGACCTATTTTCCCCTCGACTTTCTGTGATTCCCTACATCTCACCTTTCTTTGCAGACAAGCCATTTGAAATACCCTTAACTTATTTCACAGCAAATAAGACTTTGAAATAATGTGTATTTTTTAGAGAAATCTTCCTATATAAATAGGCAGAAAATCTGACCTGCCATAGTTTTCAAACAGCACAATTTCACTCTTCTCAATGATGAATCTGTTGTATTACACAATCTTTGAGTATTTAGCTTTATCAATGACATGTACTTTAAAAATGTTTTAGAGATCCTACCAGTCTTTGAAAACATCCTTTTTCCTTGTTTCAGTTCCAGTTTTATGTATATTTTCTGCCTTGCACCTGATTATTCCAACATCTGATGGATGGCCTAGGGAATCTAATTCTGGTATTGATTGTTTTTGTTGTTTGTCTCCCCCTTGTCGCTGATTTCTTCATTATTGTGTAAATTTAGATCATGAGCTCATGTTTAGCTAAACATCTGACCTTGTAAGAGGCTTAGGTGTGATCGCTGGTAAGCTTCAGCAGAAAGTCGGCAAATATTTATTTATGTCCCTGCAATGAGTTGCCCGCGAGGACCCCGTTTTCTACAAGTGTTGGTCCAATACTCCCTCTAGAGTCAGGGACACAGACAGGGCTGCTTTGCGGGCCCTGATATGGGGCAGGGGCACACGGTGGCCTGTGGACTGGGCAGGATCCACTCCGCGTGTGTCGCAGGGACACATCTGCCTGCGAACTTCGGTCACCTGGCAGTAAGCTACGATGCCCAGACCTATGGTTAGCTGTGCAGCGAGGTGTACTGCGTGGACAGGTTCCACACACACTTCAAGTAAGAGGGCGGCCTGAGTGGAAAGGTGAGAGTTCTGGCAGCTGTGCACAAAAAGAAGGCGCCCTTCGGCCTGGGCCAAAATGCTTGTGAAACCGCAGTGGGCCTGCCGGAATCTGAGGGCCCTATCCAGGTCGCCCTGGTCCCCTGCATTTGTTCAGTCACAGCAGAGATGTCCACACCCACTCCCTCACTGAGGGCAGTGTTCCAAACTCCCTCAGCCACGCCCCCACTCCGCAGTTTACCATGGACTACAGATGCTGCATTCTGAGGGCAGGGCGTTCCGAGAATGCCAAGGGCAGACATAATGATCTTAAATGGTTTCCTCTTGTGTCAGTTTTGGTAAACTTTAGGATCTAGGAAATAGTCCACTTTACAGAAATATTCAAATTTACTGGCATTTCATATCTTCTCTGCTATAACATTGTCCTGATTCTTTCTGTATATTCTTTACATATGTTTTTGTTTTCCTTAATCAAAGAGTGTCTTTTAAATCTCTTCAAAGAATATTCTTTGGACTTACTACCTCACCTGAATTTTATACGTTTTCTGTTGTATTAAGTTCTTCTCATATCTTTATTTATCTTTTTTCTATGTTCTCAGGGTTTATTGTTTTGATCTTCTGATGCCAATTAAAACACTTTGTTATTCATTTTCATAAATCTTTTTACTTATACAGATTTGAACTTTTGAAGATTCCAACTTACTTGTAAGTTTCTAAGGGTCAGGTCCTCTACATTGTTGCTGGCCTAAGGCTTAGTTCACCATATAGCAATGTATATATTGACCTATTTTCCCCTCGACTTTCTGTGATTCCCTACATCTCACCTTTCTTTGCAGACAAGCCATTTGAAATACCCTTAACTTATTTCACCGCCAATAAGTCTTTGAAATAATGTGAATTTTTTAGAAAAATCTTCTTGTATAATTAGGCAGAAAAACTGACCTGCCATAGTTTTCAAAAGAGCATAATTTCACTCTTCTGAACTATGAATCTGTTGTATTACACAACCTTTGAGTATTTAGCTTTATCAATGACATGTACTTTAAAAATGTTTTGAACATCTTATCAGTCTTTGATAACATCATTGTTCCTTCTTTCACTTCCAGTTTTGTGTATATTTTCTGCCTTGCACCTGATTATTCTAACATCTGATGGATGGCCTAGGGAATCTAATTCTGGAATTGATTGTTTTTGCTGATTGTCTCCCCTTGTAGCTGATTTCTTCATTATTCTGTAAGTTTAGATCATGAGCTCACGTTTAGCTAAACAGCTGACCTTGTAAGAGGCTTAGGTGTGAACACACGTAAGCTTCAGCAGAAAGTCGGCAAAGAGTTATTTGTGTCCCTCCAATGAGTTGCCCGCGAGGGACCCGTTTTATAAAAGTGTTTGTCCAATACTCCCTCTAGAGGCAGGGGACTCAGACAGGGCTGCTTTGCCGCCCCCGATCTGGGGCAGGGGCAGTGGGCGGCATGTGGCACGGGCAGGAGCCTCTCTGCGTGTGTCCCAGGGACCCATTTGCCTGCGAACTTCGGTCACCTGGCAGGAAGCTACGATTCCCAGACCTATGGTTAGCTGTGCAGCGAGTTGTACTGCGTGGACAGTTTCCACCCACACTTCAAGTAAGAGGGCGGCCTGAGTGGAAAGGTGAGAGTTTGGTCAGCTGTGCAGACAAAGAAAGCGCCCTTTGGCCTTGGCTTAAATGCCTGTGGCACCCCACTGGGACTGCCGGTCTCTGAGTGCCCTGCCATGGGGCCCCTGCTCCCCTGCCTTTGTTCAGTCACAGCAGAGATGGCCACACCAACTCCCTCAGTGAGGGCAGTCTTCCAACCTCCCTCAGCCCCTCCCCCTCTCCGCAGGTTACCATGGACTACAGATGCTGCATTCTGAGGCCAGGACGTTCGGAGAATGCCAAGGGCAGACATGATGACCTTAAATGATTTCCTCTTGTGTCAGTTTTGGTAAAGTTTAGGAGATAGGAAATGGTCCCCTTTACACAAATGTTCAAATTTACTGGCATTTCATATATTCTCTGCTATAACATTGTCCTGATTCTTTCTGTATATTCTTAACTTATGTTTTTGTTTTCCTTAATCAAAGTGTGTCTTTTAAATGTTTCAAAGAATATTCTTTGGACTTACTACATCACCTGAATTTTATATGATTTCTGTGGTATTAAGTTCTGCTCATATCTTTCATTATCTTTTATCTATGTTCTCAGGGTTTATTGTTTTGATCTTCTGATGTCAATTAAAACACTTGGTTATTCATTTTCATAAATCTTTTTACATATAAAATTTTGAACTTTTGATGATTCCAACTTACTTGTAAGTTTCTAAGGGTCAGGTCCTCTACATTGTTGCTGGCCTAAGGCTTAGTTCACCATATAGCAATGTATATATTGACCTATTTTCCCCTCGGCTTTCTGTGATTCCCTACATCTCACCTTTCTTTGCAGACAGGCCATTTGAAATACCCTTAACTTATTTCACAGCCAATAAGTCTTTGAAATAATGTGTATTTTTTAGAGAAATCTTATATAATTAGGCAGAAAATCTGACCTGCCATAGTTTTCAAAACAGCATAATTTCACTCTATTCAATGATGAATCTGTTGTATTACACAACCTTTGAATATTTAGCTTTATCAATGACATGTACTTTAAAAATATTTTAGAGATCCTATCAGGCTTTGAAAACATCCTTGTTCCTTGTTTCAATTCCAGTTTTGTGTATATTTTCTGCCTTGCACCTGATTATTCCAACATCTGATGGATGGCCTAGGGAATCTAATTCTGGAATTGATTGTTTTTGCAGATTGTCTCCCATTTTAGCTGATTTCTTCATTATTGTGTAAATTTAGATCATGAGCTCATGTTTAGCTAAACAGCTGACCTTGAAAGAGGCTTAGGTGTGAACGCTCGTAAGCTTCAACAGAAAGTCGGCAAAGATTTATTTGTGTCCCTCCAATGAGTTGCCAGCGAGGAACCCGTTTTCTACAAGTGTTGGTCCCATACTCCCTCTAGAGGCAGGGGCCTCAGACAGGGCTGCTTTGCGGCCCACGATCTGTGGCAGGGGCAGTGGGCGGCCTACGGCCCGGGCAGGAGCCTCTCCACGTGTGTCACAGGAACCCATCTGCCTGCGGACTTTGGGCACCCGGGAGGAAGCTACGATGCCCAGACCTATGGTTAGCTCTGCAGCGAGGTGTACTGCGTGGACAGCTTCCACACACACTTCAAGTAAGAGGGCAGCCTGAGTGGAAAGGTGAGAGTTTGGGCAGCTGTGCAGACAAACAAGGCGCCCTTTGGCCTGGGCCTAAATGCTTGTGAAACCCCACTGGGCCTGCCGTGCTCTGAGGGCCCTACCCTGGGCCCCCTGCTCCCCTGCCCTTTTTTCACTCACAGCAGAGATGGCCACAACCACTCCCTCAGTGAGGGCAGTGTTCCAAACTCCCTCAGCCCCTTCCCCTCTCCGCAGGATTCCATGGACTACAGATGCTGCATTCCGAGGCCTGGGCGTTCCGAGAATGCCAAGGGCAGACATGATGACCTTAAATGATTTCCTCTTGTGTCAGTTTTGGTAAACTTTAGGAGCTAGGAAATGGTCCACTTTACAGAAATGTTCAAATTTACTGGCATTTCATATATTCTCTGCTATAACATTTTCCTGATTCTTTTGTATATTCTTTACTTATGTTTTTGTTTTCCTTAATCAAAGTGTGTCTTTTAAATCTTTTCAAAGAATATTCTTTGGACTTACTACATCACGTGAATTGTATACGTTTTCTGTTGTATTAAGTTCTGCTCATCTCTTTATTTATCCTTTTTCTGTGTTCTAAGCGTTTATTGTTTTGATCTTCTGATGTCAATTAAAACACTTGGTTATTCATTTTATTAAATCTTTTTACTTATAAAAATTTGAACTTTTGAAGATTCCAGCTTACTTGTAAGTTTCTAAGGGTCAGGTCCCCTACATTGTTGCTGGCCTAAGGCTTAGTTAAACATATAGCAATGCATATATTGACCTATTTTCCCCTCGGCTTTCTGTGATACCCTACATCACACCTTTCTTTGCAGACAGGTCTTTTGAAATACCCTTAACTTATTTCACAGCCAATAAGTCTTGGAAATAATGTGTATTTTTTAGAGAAATCTTCTTATATAATTAGGCAGAAAATCTGACCTGCCACAGTTTTCAAAACAGCATAATTTCACTCTTCTCAATGATGAATCTGTTGTCTTAACAAACTCTGAGTATTTAGCTTTATCAATGACATGTACGTTAATAATGTTTTGAGATCCTACCAGTCTTTGACAACATCCTTGTTCCTTGTTTCAGTTCCAGTTTAGTGTATATTTTCTGCATTGAACCTGAATATTCCAACATCTGATGAATGGCCTAGGAAATCTAATTATGGAATTGATTGTTTTTGCTGATTGTCTCCCCTTGTAACTGATTTCTTCATTATTTAGTAAATTTAGATCATGAGCTCATGTTTAGCTAAACAGCTGACCTTGTAAGAGGCTTAGGTGTGAACGCACGTAAGCTTCAGCAGAAATTCGGCAAAGAGTTATTTGTGTCCCTCCAAAGAGTTGCCCGCGAGGACCCCGTTTTCTACAAGTGTTGCTCCAATACTCCCTCTAGAGGCAGGGGACTCAGACAGGGCTGCTTTGCGGCCCCTGATCTGTTGCAGGGGCAGTGGGCGGCCTGTGGCCCGGGCAGGAGCCTCTCCGCTTGTGTCCCAGGGACCCATCTGCCTGCGAACTTCGGTCACCTGTCAGGAAGCTACGATGCCCAGACCTATGGTGAGCTGTGCAGCGAGTTGTACTGCGCGGACAGGTTCCACCCACACTTCAAGTAAGAGGGCGGCCTGAGTGGAAAGTTGAGAGTTTGGGCAGCTGTGCAGACAAAGACGGCGTCCCTTGGCCTGGGCCTAAATCTTGTGACACCCCACTGGGGCTGCCGGGATCTGAGTGCCCTGCCCTGGGACCCTTGCTCCCCTGCCCTTTGTTCAGTCACAGCAGAGATGGCCACACCCACTGCCTCAGTGAGGGCAGTGTTCAAACCTCCCTCAGCTACGTCCCTTCTCCGCAGGTTACCATGGACTGCAGATGCTGCATTCTGAGGCCAGGGCGTTCCGAGTATGCCAAGGGCAGACATGATGACCTTAAATGATTTCCTCTTGTGTCAGTTTTGGTAAACTTTAGGAGCTAGGAAATGGTCCACTTTACAGAAATGTTAATATTTAAGGGCATTTCATATAATCTCTGCTATAACATTGTCCTAATACTTTCTGTATATGCTTTACTTATTTTTTTGTTTTCCTTAATCAAACTCTGCCTTTTAAATCTTTTCAAAGAATATTCTTCGGACTTACTACGTCACCTGAATTGTATACGTTTTCTGTTGTATTAAGTTCTACTCCTATCTTTAATTATCTTTTTTCTATGTTCTCAGGGCTTAATGTATTGATCTTCTGATATCAATTAAAACACTTGGTTATTCCTTTTAATAAATCTTTTTACTTATAAATATTTGAAATTTTGAGTATTCCAGCTTACTTGTAAGTTTCTAAGGGTCAGGTCCTCTACATTGTTGTTGGCCTATGGCTTAGTTTACCATATAGCAATTATATATTGGCCTATTTTGCCCTCGACTTTCTGTGATTCCCTACATCTCACCTTTCTTTGAAGACAAGCCATTTGCAATTCCCTTAACTTATTTCACAGCCAATAAGTCTTTGAAATAATGTGTATTTTTTAGAAAAATCGTCTTATATAATAAGGCAGAAAATCTGACCTGCCATAGTTTTCAAAAGAGCATAATTTCACTCTTCTGAACTATGAATCTGTTGTAGAACACAACCTTTGAGTATTTAGCTTTATCAATGACATGTACTTTAAAAATGTTTTAGACATCTTATCAGTCTTTGATAACATCCTTGTTTCCTGTTTCAGTTCCAGTTTTGTGTGTATTTTCTGCCTTGCACCTGATTATTCTAACATCTGATGGATGGCCTAGGGAATCTAATTCTGGAATTGATTGTTTTTGCTGATTGTCTCCCCATGTAGCTGATTTCTTCATTATTATGTAAATTTAGATCATGAGCTCATGTTTAGCTAAACAGCTGACCTTTTAAGAGGCTTAGGTGTGAACACACGTAAGCTTCAGCAGAAAGTCGGCAAAGAGTTATTTGTGTCCCTCCAATGAGTTGCCCGCGAGGAACCCGTTTTCTACAAGTGTTGGTCTAATACTCCCACTAGAGGCAGGGGACTCAGACAGGGCTGCTTTGGGGACCCCGATCTGTGGCAGGGGCAGTGGGCGGCCTGTGGCCCGGGCAGGAGCCTCTCCGTGTGAGTCCCAGGGACCCATGTGCCTGCGAACTTCGGTCACCTGGCAGGAAGCTACGATTCCCAGACCTATGGTTAGCTTTGCAGCGAGGTGTACTGCGCGGACAGTTTCCACCCACACTTCAAGTAAGAGGGCGGCCTGAGTGGAAAGGTGAGAATTTGGGCATCTGTGCACACAAAGAAGGCGCCCTTTGGCCAGGACTTAAATGCCTGTGGCACCCCACTGGGCCTGCCGTTCTCTGAGTGCCCTGCCCTGGGCCCACTGCTCCCCTGCCTTTGTTCAGTCACAGCAGTGATGGCCACACCCACTCCCTCAGTGAGGGCAGTGTTCCAACCTCCCTCAGCCCCTCCCCCTCTCCGCAGGTTACCATGGACTACAGATGCTGCATTCTGAGGCCAGGACGTTCCGAGAATGCCAAGGGCAGACATGATGACCTTAAATGATTTCCTCTTGTGTCAGTTTTGGTAAACTTTAGGAGGTAGGAAATGGTCCATTTTACACAAATGTTCAAATTTACTGGCATTTCATATATTCTCTGCTATAACATTGTCCTGATTCTTTCTGTATATTCTTTACTTATGTTTTTGATTTCCTTAATCAAAGTGTGTCTTTTCAATGTTTCAAAGAATATTATTTGGACTTACTACATCACCTGAATTTTATACGTTTTCTGTTGTACTAAGTTCTGCTCATATCTTTCGTTATCTTTTATCTATGTTCTCAGGGTTTATTGTTTTGATCTTCTGATGTCAATTAAAACACTTGGTTATTCATTTTCATAAATCTTTTTACTTATAAAGATTTGAACTTTTGATGATTCCAGCTTACTTGTAAGTTTCTAAGGGTCAGGTCCTCTACATTGTTGCTGGCCTAAGGCTTAGTTCACCATAGAGCAATGTATATATTGACCTATTTTCCCCTCGGCTTTCTGTGATTCCCTACATCTCACCTTTCTTTGCAGACAAGCCATTTGATATACCCTTAACTTATTTCACAGCCAATAGTCTTTGAAATAATGTGTATTTTTTAGAGAAATCTTATATAATTAGGCAGAAAATCTGACCAGCCATAGTTTTCAAAACAGCATAATTTCATTCTACTCAATGATGAATCTGTTGTATTATGCAACCTTTGAGTATTTAGCTTTATCAATGACATGTAGTTTAAAAATGTTTTAGAGATCCTATCAGGCTTTGAAAACATCCTTGTTCCTTGTTTCAGTTCCAGTTTTGTGTATATTTTCTGCCTTGCATCTGATTATTCCAACATCTGATGGATGGCCTAGGGAATCTAATTCTGGTATTGATTGTTTTTGCTGATTGTCTCCCCTTGTAGCTGATTTCTTCATTACTGTGTAAATTTAGATCATGAGCTCATGTTTAGCTAAACAGCTGACCTTAAAAGAGGCTTAGGTGTGAAAGCTCGTAAGCTTCAGCAGAAAGTCGGCAAAGATTTATTTGTGTCCCGCCAATGAGTTGCCCGCGAGGACCCCGTTTTCTACAAGTGTTGTTCCAATACTCCCTCTAGAGGCAGGGGCCTCAGACAGGGCTTATTTGCGGCCCCCGATCTGGGGCAGGGGCAGTGGGCGGCCTGCGGCCCGAGCAGGAGCCTCTCCACGTGTGTCACAGGGACCCATCTGCCTCTGAACTTTGGGCACACGGCAGGAAGCTACGATGCCCAGTCCTATGGTTAGCTCTGCAGCGAGGTGTAATGCGCGGACAGCTTCCACACAAACTTCAAGTAAGAGGGCAGCCTGAGCGGAAAGGTGAGAGTTTGGGCAGCTGTGCAGACAAAGAAGGCGCCCTTTGGCCTGGGCCTAAATGCTTGTGACATCCCACTGGGCCTGCCGGGCTCTGAGGGCCCTACCCTGGGCCCCCCGCTCCCCTGCCCTTTTTTCACTCACAGCAGAGATTGCCACAACCACTCCCTCCGTGAGGGCAGTGTTCCAAACTCCCTCAGCCCCGCCCCCTCTCCGCAGGTTACCATGGACTACAGATGCTGCATTCCGAGGCCTGGGCGTTCCGAGAAAGCCAAGGGCAGACATGATGACCTTAAATGATTTCCTCTTGTGTCAGTTTTGGTAAACTTTAGGAGCTAGGAAATGGTCCACTTTACAGAAATGTTCAAATTTACTGGCATTTCATATATTCTCTGCTATAACATTTTCCTGATTCTTTTGTATATTCTTTACTTATGTTTTTGTTTTCCTTAATCAAAGTGTGTCTTTTAAATTTTTTCAAAGAATATTCTTTGGACTTACTACATCACATGAATTGTATATTTTTTCTGTTGTATTAAGTTCTGCTCATATCTTTATTTATCCTTTTTCTGTGTTCTAAGGGTTTATTGTTTTGATCTTCTGATGTCAATTAACACACTTGTTTATTCATTTTAATAAATTTTTTACTTATAAAGATTTGAACTTTTGAAGATTCCAGCTTACTTGTAAGTTTCTAAGGGTCAGGTCCCCTAAATTGTTGCTGGCCGAAGGCTTAGTTAAACATATAGCAATGCATATATTGACCTATTTTCCCCTCGGCTTTCTGTGATTCCCTACATCACACCTTTCTTTGCAGACAGGCCTTTTGAAATACACTTAACTTATTTCACAGCCAATAAGTCTTGGAAATAATGTTTATTATTTAGAGAAATCTTCTTATATAATTAGGCAGAAATTCTGACCTGCCATAGTTTTCAAAACAGCATAATTTCACTCTTCTCAATGATGAATCTGTTGTCTTACACAACCTCTGAGTATTTAGCTTTATCAATGACATGTACTTTAAAAATGTTTTGAGATCCTACCAGTCTTTGAAAACATCCTTGTTCCTTGTTTCAGTTCCAGTTTAGTGTATATTTTCTGCCTTGAACCTGATTATTCCAACGTCTGATGGATGGCCTAGGAAATCTAATTCTGGAATTGATTGTTTTTGCTGATTGTCTCCCCTTGTAGCTGATTTCTTCATTATTGTGTAAATGTAGATCATGAGCTCATGTTTAGCTAAACAGCTGACTTTGTAACTGGATTAGCTGAGAATGCTCGTAAGCTTCAGCAGAAAGTCGGAAAATGTTTATTTGTGTCCCTCCAATGAGTTGCCCACGAGGACTCCGTTTTCTACAAGTGTTGGTCCAATACTCCCTCTAGATTCATGGACTCAGACAAGGTAGCTTTGCGGCCCCCGATCTGGTGCAGGGGCACTTCGAAGCCTCGGGTCCAGACAGGATTCTCTCCGCGTGTGGCGCAGGGACCCATCTGCCTGCGAAATTCGGTCACCTGGCAGGAAGGTTCGATGCCCAGACCTACGGTTAGCTATGCAGCGAGGTGTAGAGCGTGGACAGGTTCCACACACACTTCAACTAACAGGGAGGCCTGAGTGGATAGGTGAGAGTTTGGGCAGCTGTGCAGACAAAGAAGGATTCTTTTGGCCTGGGCATAAATGCTTGTGACACCCCACTGGGCCTGCCGTGCACTGAGGGCCCTGAACTGGACACCTTGCTCCCCTACCCTTTGTTCTGTCACAGCAGAGATGCCCACACCCACTCCCTCAGTGAGGGCAGTGATCCCAACTACCTCAGCCCCACCCCCTCTCCACAGGTTACCATGGACTACAGATGCTGCATTCTGAGGCCAGGGCATTCCGAGAATGCCAAGGGCAGACATGATGACCTTAAATGATTTCCTCTTGTGTCAGTTTTCGTAAACATTAGGAGCTAGGTAATCGTCCACTTTACAGAAATGATCAAATTTACAGGCATTTCATAAATTCTCTGCTATTACATTGCCCTGATTCTTTCTGTATTTTCTTTACTTATGTTTTTGTTTTCCTTAATCAAAGTGTGTCTTTTAAATCTTGTCAAAGAATATTCTTTGGACTTACTACATCACCTGAATTTTATACGTTTTCTGTTGTATTAAGTTCTGCTCATATCTTTATTGATCTTTTTCCTATATTCTCAGGGTTTATTGTTATGATCTTCTGAAGTCAATTAAAACACTTGGTTATTCATTTTTATACATCATTTTTACGTATAAAGCTTTGAAGTTTTGAAGATTCCAGCTTACTTGTAAGTTTCTAAGGGTCACGTCCTCTACATTGTTGCTGGACAAAGGCTTAGTTCACCATATAGCAATGTATATATTGACCTATTTTCCCCTCGACTTTCTGTGATTCCCTACATCTCACCATTCTTTGCAGACAAGCCATCTGAAATACACTTAACTTATTTCACAGCCAATAAGTCTTTGAAATAATGTGTATTTTTAGAGAATTCTTCTTATATAATTAGGCAGAAAATCTGACCTGCCAAAGTTTTCGAAACAGCATAATTTCACTCTTCTCACTGCTTAATTTGTTGTATTAAACAACCTTTGAGTATTTAGCTTTATCAATGACATGTACTTTAAAAAGTTTTCAGAGATCCTACCAGTCTTTTAAAGCATCCTTGTTCCTTATTTCAGTTCCAGTTTTATGTATATTTTCTGCCTTGCACCTTTTTATTCCAACATCTGATGGTTGGCCTAGGGAATCTAATTCTGGTATTGATTGTTTTTGCTGATTGACTCCCCCTTGTAGCTGATTTCTTCATTATTGTGTAAATTTACACCATGAGCTCATGTTTAGATAAACAGCTGACCTTTTAAGAGCCTTAGGTGTGAAGGCTCGTAAGCTTCATCAGAAAGTCAGCAAAGATTTATTTGTGTCCCTCCAATGAGTTGCCCGCGGGTACCCCGTTTTCTACAAGTGTTGGGCCAATACTCCCTCTAGAGGCAGGGAGTCAGACAGGGCAGCTTTGCCGCCCCCGATCTGAGGCAGGGGCTGTTGGCGGCCTGTGACCCGGGCTGGAGCCTCTCTTCGTGTGTCCCAGGTACACATCTGCCTGCGAACTTCGGTCACCTGGCAGGAAGGTACGATGCCCAGACCTTTGGTTAGTTGTGCAGCTAGGTGTACTTCTCTGACAGATTCCACAAACACTTCAAGTAAGAGGGCGCACCGAGTGGAAAGGTGAGAGTCTGGGCAGCTGTGCAGACAAAGAATGCGCCCTATGGCCTGAGCTTAAATGCTTTTGACACCCCACTGGGCCAGCCGGACTTTGAGGGCCCTTCCCTGGGCCTTCTGCTCCCCTGCCATTTGTTCAAACGCAGCAGATATGGCCACACCCACTCCTTCAGTTAGGGCAGTGTTCCAACCTCCCTCAGCCCCGCCCACTCTCCGCAGGTTATCATGGACTACAGATGCTGCTTTCTGAGGCCAGGGCGTTCCGAGAATGCCAAGGGCAGACATGATGACCTTAAATGATTTCCTCTTTTTTCAGGTTTGGTAGACTTTAGGAGCTGGGAAATGGTCCACTTTACAGAAATGTTCAAATTTACTGGCATTTCTTATATTCTCTGCTATAACATAGTCCTGATTCTTTTGTATATTCTTTACTTATGTTTTTGTTTTCCTTAATCAAAGTGTGTCTTTTAAATCTTTTCAAAGAATATTCTTTGGACTTACTACATCACCTGAATTTTATACGTTTTCTGTTGTATTAAGTTCTGCTCATATCTTTATTTATGTTTTTTCTATGTTCTCAGGGTTTATTGGTTTGATCTTCCGATGTCAATTAAAACACTTGGTTATTCATTTTATTAAATCTTTTTACTTATAAAGATTTGAACTTTTGAAGATTCCAGCTTACTTGTAAGTTTCTAAGGGTCAGGTCCACTACATTGTTGCAGGGCTAAGGCTTAGTTCATAATATAGCAATGTATATATTGACCTATTTTCCCCTCGACTTTCTGTGATTCCCTACATCTCACCTTTCTTTGCAGAGAAGCCATTTGAAATACCCTTAACTTATTTCACAGCCAATAAGTCTTTGAAATAATGTGTATTTTTTAAAGAAATCTTCTCATATAATTAGGCAGAAAATCTGAACTGCCATATTTTTCAAAACAGCATAATTTCACTCTTCTCAATGATGAATCTGTTGTATTACATAACCTTTGAATATTTACCTTTATCATTGACATATACTTTAAAAAGATTTCAGAGATCCTACCAGTCTTTGAAAACATCCTTGTTCCTTCTTTCAGTTCCAGTTTTATGTATATTTTCTGCCTTGCACCTGATTATTCCAACCTCTGATGGATGGCCTAGGGAATCTAATTCTGGTATTTATAGTTTTTGCAGATTGTCTCCCCTTGTAGCTGATTACTTCATTACTGTGTAAATTTAGATCATGAGCTCATATTTAGCTAAACAGCTGACCTTGTAAAAGGCTTAGGTGTGAACGCTCGTAATCTTCAGCAGGATGTCGGCGAAGATTTATTTGAGTCCCTCCAATGAGATGACCGTGAGGACCCCGTTTTCTACAAGTGTTGGTCCAATACTCCCTCTAGAGGCAGGGACTCAGAGAGGGCTGCTTTGTGGCCCCCGGTCTGGGGCAGGGGCTATGGGCAGCTTATGGCCTGAACAGGAGCCCCTCCACGTGTGTCCTAGGGAACCATCTGCCTGCGATCTATGTACCTGGTAGGAAGCTACGAAGCCAAGACCTATGGTTAGCTGTGCACAGAGGTGTACTGTGCGGACAGGTTCCAGACACACTTCAAGTAAGAGGGCAGCCTGAGTAGAAAGGTGAGAATTTGGCCAGCTGTTCAGACAAAGATGGCGATCTTTGGCCTGGGCCATAATGCGTGTGACACCCCATTGTGCCTGCCGTCTCTGACGGCCCTGCCCTGGGCCCCCTGCTCGCCTGCACTTTGTTCAGTCACAGCAGAGATGGCCACACCCACTCCCTCAGTGAGGGCAGTGTTCCATCCTCCCTCAGCCCCGCCCCGTCTCCGCACGTTACCATGGACTACAGATGCTGCATTCTGTGGCAGGGCGTTCGGAGACTCCCAAGTGCAGTCATGATGACCTTTAATGATTTCCTCTTGTGTCAGTTTTGGTAAATTTTAGGAGCTAGGAAATGGTCCACTTTACAGAAATATTCAAATTTCCTGGCATTTCACATATTCTCTGCTATAACATTGTCCTGATTCTTTCTATATATTCTTTAATTATGTTTTTGTTTTGTTAATCAAAGTGTGTGTTTTAAATCTTTTCAACGAATATTCATTGGACTTACTAAATCACCTCAATTTTACTCGTTTTCTATACTATTAAGTTCTGCTCATATCTTTATTTATCTTTTTTCTATGTTCTCAGAGTTTGTTGGTTTGGTCTTCTGATGTCAATTAAAACACTTGGTTATTCATATTAATAAAACTTTTTAATTATAAAGATTTGAACTTTTGAATATTACAGCTTACTTGTAAGTTACTAAGGGTCAGTTCCTCTACGTTGCTGCTGGCCTAAGGCTTAGTTCACCCGATAGCAATGTATATATTGACCTATTTTCCCCTCGACTTTCTGTGATTCCCTACATCTCACGTTTCTTTGCAGACAAGCCATTTGAAATACCCTTAACTTATTTCACAGCCAATAAGTCTTTGAAATAATGTGTATTTTTTAGATAAATCTTCGTATATAATTAGGCAGAAAATCTGGCCTGCCATAGTTTTCAAAACACCATAATTTCACTATTCTCAGTGATGAATCTGTTGTATTACACAACCTTTGAGTATTTAGCTTTTTCAATGACATGTAATTTAAAAATGTTTTAGAGATCCTACCAGTCTTTGAAAACATCCTTTTTCTTTCTTTCAGTTCCAGTTTTATGTATATTTTCAGCCTTGCACCTGATTATTCCAACATCTGATGGATGGCCTAGGGAATCTAATTCTGGCATTGATTGTTTTTGCTGACTGTCTCCCCCTTGTAGCTGATTTCTTCATTATTGTGTAAATTTAGATCATGAGCTCATGTTTAGCCAAACAGCTGACCTTGTAAGAGGCTTAGGTGTGAAAGCTTGTAAGCTTCATCAGAAAGTCTGCAAAGATTTATTTGTGTCCCTCCAATGAGTTTCCTGCAAGGACCCCGTTTTCTACTAGTGTTGGTGTAATACTCCCTCTAGAGGCAGGGACTCGGACAGGGCTGCTTTGCGGCGCCCGATCTTGGGAAGGGGCAGTGGGCGGCCTGTGTCCCGGTCAGGAGCCTCTTCGAATGTGTCCCAGCGTATCATCTGCCTGCGATCCTCGGTCACCTGGCAGGAAGCTACGATGCCCAGACCTATGATTAGCTGCGCAGCGCGGTGTACTTTGCGGACAAGTTCCTCACACACTTCAAGTAAGATGGCGGCCTGGGAGGAAAGATGAGAGTTTGGGCAGCTCTGCAGACAAAGATGGAGGTCTTTGGCCTGGGCCTTAATGCGTGTGACACCCCATTGTGCCTGCCGGCTCTGAGGGCACTGCCCAGGCCCCCTTGCTCGCCGTCCCTTTGTTCAGTCACAGCAGAGATGGCCACACCCACTCGCTCAGTGAGGGCAGTGTTACAGCGTCCCTCAGCCCCGCCGCCTCTCCGCAGGTTACCATGGACTACAGATGCTGCATTCTGAGGCCAGGGCGCTCCGAGAATGCCAAGGGCAGATATGATGACATTAAATGATTTCCCCTGTGTCAGTTTTGGTAAACTTTAGGAGCTAGGAAATGGTCCACTTTACAGAAATGTTCAAATTTACTAGCATTTCAGATCTTCTCTGCTATAACATTGTCCTGATTCTTTCTGTATATTCTTGACTTATGATTTTGTTTTCCTTAATCAAAGTGTGTCTTTTAAATCTTTTCAAAGAATATTCTTTGGACTTACTACATCACCTGAATTTTATATGTTTTCTGTTGTATTAAGTTCTGCTCATATGTTTATTTACCTTTTTTTGTGTTCTCAGGGTTTATTGTTTTGATCTTCTGATGTCAATTAAAGCACTTGGTTATTCATTTTAATAAATCATTTTTTTGTAAATATTTGAACTTTTGAAGATTCCAGCTTACATGAAAGTTTCTAAGGGTCACGTCCTCTACATTGTTGCTGGACTAAGGCTTAGTTCACCATATAGCAATGTATATAGAGACCTATGTTCCACTCGACTTTCTGTGATTCCCTACATCTCACCTTTCTTTGCAGACAAGCCATTTGAAATAACCTTAACTTATTTAACAGCCAATAAGTGTTTGAAATAATGTGTACTTTTTACAGAAATCTTCTTATATAATTAGGCAGAAAATCTGACTTGCCATAGTTTTCTAAACAGCATAATTACACTGTTCTCAATGATGAATCTGTTGTATTACACAACCTTTGAGTATTTAGCTTTATCAATGACATGTACTTTAAAACTGTTTTAGAGATCCTACCAGTCTTTGAAAACATCCTTGTTCCTTGTTTCAGTTTTAGTTTTATGTATATTTTCTGCCTTGCACCTGATTATTCCAACATCAGATGGATGGCCTAGGGAATCTAATTCTGGTATTGATTGTTTTTGCTGATTGTCTCCCCCTTGTAGCTGATTTCCTCATTATTGTTTATATTTAGATCATGAGCTCAGGTTTTGATAAACAGCTGACCTTGTAAGAGGCTTAGGTGTGAACGCTCGAAAGCTTCATCAGAAAGTCGGCAAAGATTTATTTGTGTCCCTCCAATGAGGTGCCCGCGAGGACCCCGTTTTCTACAAGTGTTGGTCCAATACTCCCTCTAGAGGCAGGGGCTCAGACAGGGCTGCTTTGCGGCCGCCGATCTGGGGCAGGGACTTTGGGCCGCCCGTGGTCCAGGCATGAGCCTCTCCGCGTGTGTCCCACGGACCCATCTGCCTGCGAACTTCGGTCACCTGGCAGGAAGCTACAATGCCCAGACGTATGCCTAGCTCTGCAGCGTGGTGTACTGCGTGGACAGGTGCCACACACACTTTAAATAAGAGGGTGGACTGAGTGGAAAGGTGAGAGTTTGGGCAGCTGTGAAGACAAAGAAGACGCCCTATGGACTGGGCCTAAATGCTTGTGACAACCCACTGGGCATGCCGGGCTCTGAGGGCCTTGCCCTGGGCCCCCTGCTCCCCTGCCTTTTGTTCAGTCATAGCAGAGATGGCCACAACCTTTCCCTCAGTGAGGGCAGTGTTCCAACATCCCTCAGCCCCGCACCCTCTCCGCAGGTTACCATGGCCTACAGATGCTGCATTCTGAGGCCAGGGTGTTCTGAGAATGCCAAGGGCAGACATGATGACCTGAAAGGATTTCCTCTTGTGTCAGTTTTGGTAAACTTTAGGAGCTAGGAAATGGTCCACTTTAGAGAAATGTTCATATTTATTGGCATTTCATATATTCTCTGCTATAACATTGTCCTGATTATTTCTGTATGTTCTTTACTTATGTTTTTGTTTTCCTTAATCAAAGTATGTCTTTTAAATCTTTTCAAAGAATATTCTTTGGACTTACTACATCACCTCAATTTTATACGTTTTCTGTTGTATTAAGTTCTGCGCATATCTGTATTTATGTTTTTTCTATGTTCTCATGGTTTATTGTTTTGATCTTCTGATGTCAATTAAAACACTTGGTAATTCATTTTGATAAAACTTTTACATATAAAGATTTGAACTTTGGAAGATTCCAGCTTACTTGTAAGTTTATAGGTGTCAGGTCCTCTACATTGTTGCTGGCCTAAGGCTTAGTTCACCATATAGCAATGTATATATTGACCTATTTTCCCCTCGACTTTCTGTGATTCCCTACATCTCAACTTTCTTTGCACACAAGCCATTTGACATACCCTTAACTTATTTCACAGCCAATAAGTCTTTGAAATAATGTGTATTTTTTAGAGAAATCTTCGAATATAATTAGGCAGAAATTCTGACCTGCCATAGTTTTCAAAACAGCATAATTTCACTGTTCTCAATGATGAATCTGTTGTATTACAGAAACTTTGAGTGTCTAGCCTTATCAATGACATGTACTTAAAAATGTTTTAGAGATCCTACCAGTCTTTGAAAACATCCTTTTTCTTTGTTTCAGTTCCAGTTTTATGTGTATTTTCTGCCTTGCACCTGATTATTCAAACGTCTGATGGATGGCCTAGGGAATCTAATTCTGGTGTTGATTGTTTTTGCTACTTGTCTCCCCTTGTAGCTGATTTCTTCATTATTGTGTAAATTTAGATCATGAGCTCATGTTTAGCTAAACAGCTGACCTTGTAAGAGGCTTAGGTGTGAATGCTCAAAAGCTTCAGAAGAAAGTCCGCAAAGACTTTTTTGTGTCCCTCCAATGAGTTACCTGCGGGGACCCCGTTTTCTACAAGTGTTGGTCCAATACTCCTTCGACAGGCAGTGGACTCAGACATGGCTGCTTTACAGCCTTCGATCTGGGTCAGGGGCAGTGGGCGGCCTGTGGCCCTGGCAGGAGCCTCTCCACATGTGTCCCTGGGAACCATTTGCCTGCGAACGTAGGTCACCTGGCAGGAAGCTACGATGCCCTGACCTATGGTTAGCTGTGCATCGAGGTGTACTGCGCGGACAGGTTCCTAACACACTTCAAATAAGAGGGCGGCCTGAGTGGAAAAGTGAGAGTTTGGGCAGCTGTGCAGACAAAGAAGGTGCCATATTGCCTGGGCCTAAATGCTTGTGACACCACACTGGGCCTGCCGGGCTCTGAGGGCCCTGCCCTGGGCACCCTGCTCCCCTGCCCTTTGTTCAGTCACAGCAGAGATGGCCACACCACTCCGCAGTGAGGGCATTGTTCCAGCCTCCCTCATCCCCGCCCACACTCCGCAGGTTACCATGGACTACAGATGCTGCATTCTGAGGACAGGACGTTCCGAGAATGCCAAGGGCCGACATGATGACCTTAAATGATTTCCTCTTGTGTCAGTTTTGGTAAACTGTAGGAGCTAGGAAATGGTCCACTTTACAGAAATGTTCAAATTTAATGGCATTTCATATATTCTCTGCTATAACATTGTCCTGATTCTTTCTATATATTCTATAATTATGTTTGTGTTTTCCTTCATCAAAGTGTGTCTTTTAAATCTTTTCAAAGAATATTCTTTGGACTTACTACCTCACCTGAATTTTATACGTTTTCTGTGGTATTAAGTTCTGCTCGTATCTTTATTTATCTTTCTTCTATGTTCTCAGGGTTTATTGTTTTGGTCTTCTGATGTCAATTAAAACACTTGGTTATTCATTTTAATAAATAATTTTACTTATAAAGATTTGAACTTTTAAAGATTCCAGCTCACTTGTAAGTTTCTAAGGGTCAGGTCCTCTACATTGTGGCTGGCCTAAGGCTTAGTTCACCATATAGCACTGTTTATATTGACATTTTCCCCTCGACTTTCTGTGATTCCCTACATCTCAGCGTTCTTTGCAGACAAGACATTTGAAATACACTTAACTTATTTCACAGCCAATAAGTCTTTGAAATAATGTCTATTTTTTAGAGAAATCTTCTTATATAATTAGGCAGAAAATCTCAACTGCCATAGTTTTCATAACAGCATAATTTCACTCTTCTCAATGCTTAATCTGTGGTATTAAACAACCTTTGAGTATTTAGGTTTATCAACGACATGTACTTTAAAAATATTTTAGAGGTCCTACCAGCCTTTGAAAACCTCCTTGTTCCTTGTTTCAGTTCCAGTTTTATGTATATTTTCTGCCTTGCACCTGATTATTCCAACATTAAATGGATGGCCTAGGGAATCTAATTCTGGTATTGATTGTTTTTGCTGATTGTCTCACTTTGTAGCGGATTTCTTCAATATTGTGTAAATTTAGATCATGAGCTCATGTTTAGCTAAACAGCTGACCTTGTAAGAGGCTTAGGTGTGAACGCTGGTAAACTTCAGCAGAAAGTCAGCAAAGATTTATTTGTGTCCCTCCAATGAGTTGCCCGCAAGGACCCCGTTTTCTACTAGTGTTGGTCCAATACAACTTCGAGAGGCAGTGGACTCAGACATGGCTGCTTTTCAGCCTTCGATCTGGGGCAGGGCCTGTGTGCGGCTGTGGCCCGGGCAGGAGCCTCTCCGCTTGTGTCCCAGGGACCCATTTGCCTGCGAACTTCGGTCACGTGGCAGGAATCTACGATGCCCTGTCCTATGGTTAGCTGTGCAGCGAAGTGTACTGCGCGGACATGTACCAAACGCACTTCAAATCACAGGGCGGCTTGAGTGGAAAAGTGAGAGTTTGGGCAGCTGTGCAGACAAAGATGGCGCCCTATGGCCTGGGCCTAAGTGCTTGTGACACCCCACTGGGCATGCCGGGCTCTGAGGTCCCTGCCCTGGGCCCCCTGCTCCCCTGCCCTTTGTTCAGTCACAGCAGAGATGGCCACACCCACTCCCTCAGTGAGGGCAGTGTTCCAGCCTCCCTCAGCACCGCCCACTCTCCGTAGGTTACCATGGACTACAGATGCTGCATTCTGAGGCCAGGACGTTCCGAGAATTCCAAGAGCAGACATGATGACCTTAAATGATTTCCTCTTGTGTCAGTTTTGGTAAACTGCAGGACCTAGGAAATGGTCCACTTTACAGAAATGTTCAAATTTACTGGCATTTCATATATTCTCTGCTATAACGTCCTGATTCTTTCTATATATTCTTTAATTATGTTTGTGTTTTCCTTAATCAAAGTGTGTCTTTTAAATCTTTTCAAAGAATATTCTTTGTACTTACTACCTCACCTGAATTTTATACGTTTTCTGTGGTATTAAGTTCTGCTCATATCTTTATTTATCTTTTTTCTATGTTCTCAGGGTTTATTGTTTTGATTTTCTGATGTCAAGTAAAACACTTGGTTATTCATTTTAATAAATCTTTTTACTTATAAAGATTTGAACTTTTAAAGATTCCAGCTTACTTGTACGTTTCTAAGGGTCCATTCCTCTACACTGTTGCCGGCCTAAGGCTTAGTTCACCATATAGCAATGTATATATTGACATATTATCCCCTCGGCTTTCTGTGATTCCCTACATCTCACCTTTCTTTGCAGACAAGCCATTTGAAATACCCTTAACTTATTTCACAGCCAATAATTCTTTGAAATAATGTGTATTTTTTAGAGAAATCATCTTATATAATTAGGCAGAAAATCTCACCTTCCATAGTTTTCTAAACAGCATAATTTCACTCTTCTCACTGCTTAATTTGTTGTATTAAACAACCTTTGAGTATTTAGCTTTATCAATGACATGTACTTTAAAAATGTTTTAGAGATCCTACCAGTCTTTGAAAACATGCTTGTTCCTTGTTTCATTTCCAGGTTTATGTATATTTTCTGCCTAGCACCTGATTATTCCAACATCTCAAGGATGGCCTAGGGAATCTAATTCTGGTATTGATTGTTTTTGCTGATTGTCTCCCTTTGTAGCTGATTTCTTCATTATTGTGTAAATTTAGATCATGAGCTCATGTTTAGCTAAACAGCTGACCTTGTAAGAGGCTTAGGTGTGAACGCTCGTAAGTTTCAGCAAAAAGTCGGCAAAGATTTATTTGTGTCCCTCCAATGAGTTGCCCAGAAGGACCTCGTTTTCTAGAAGTGTTGGTCCAATACTCCCTCTAGGGGTAGGGGACTTAGACAGGGCTGCTTTCGGCCCCCGATCTTGGGCAGGGGCAGTGGGCGGCCTGTGGCCCGGGCAGGAGCCTCTCTGCGTGTGAACCTGGGAATCATCTCTCCTGCGAACTTCGGTCACCTGGCAGGAAGCTACGATGCCCATACCTATGGTTAGCTGTGCAGCGAGGTATACTGTGCAGACAGGTTCCACACACACTTCAACTAAGTGGGTGGCCAGAGTGGAAAAGTGAGAGTTTGGGTAGCTGTGCAGACAAAGAAGGCGCCCTATGGCCTGGGCCTAAATGCTTGTGACACTCCACTGGGCCTGCCGGGCTCTGAGGGCCCTGCCCTGGGCCCCCTGCTCCCCTGCCCTTTCTTCAGTCACAGCAGAGATGGCCACACCGACTCCCTCAGTGAGGGCAGTGTTCCAGCCTCCCTCAGCCCCGCCCACTCTCCGCAGTTTACCATGGACTACAGATGCTGCATTCTGAGGCCAGGGCGTTCCGAGAATGCCAAGGGCAGACATGATGATCTTAAATGATTTCCTCTTGTGTCAGTTTTGGTAAACTGTAGGAGCTAGGAAATGGTCCACTTTTCAGAAATGTTCCAATTTACTGGCATTTCATATATTCTCTGCTATAACATTGTCCTGATTCTTTCTATATATTCTTTAATTATATTTGTGTTTTCCTTAATCAAAGTGTGTCTTTTAAATCTTTTCAAAGAATATTCTTTGGACTTACTACCTCACCTGAATTTTATACGTTTTCTGTGGTATTAAGTTCTGCTCATATCTTTATTTATCTTTTTTCTATGTTCTCAGGGTTTATTGTTTTGATCTTCTGATGTCAATTAAAACACTTGGTTATTCATTTTCATCAATCTTTTTACTTATAAAGATTTGAACTTTTAAAGATTCCAGCTCACTTTTAAATTTCTAAGGGTCAGGTCCTCTACATTGTGGCTGGCCTAAGGCTTAGTTCACCATATAGCAATGTATATATTGACATTTTCCCCTCGACTTTCTGTGATTCCCTACATCTCACCTTTCTTTGCAGACAAGCCATTTGAAATACACTTAACTTATTTCACAGCCAATAAGTCTTTGGAATAATGTCTATTTTTTAGAGAAATCTTCTTATATAATTAGGCAGAAAATCTCACCTGCCATAGTTTTCAAAACAGCATAATTTCACTCTTCTCAATGCTTAATCTGTGGTATTAAACAACCTTTGAGTATTTAGGTTTATCAACGACATGTACTTTAAAAATGTTTTAGAGATCCTACCAGCCTTTGAAAACCTCCTTGTTCCTTGTTTCAGTTCCAGTTTTATGTATATTTTCTGCCTTGCACCTGATTATTCCAACATCAGATGGATGGCCTAGGGAATCTCATTCTGGTATTGATTGTTTTTGCTGATTGTCTCCCTTTGTAGCTGATTTCTTCAATATTGTGTAAATTTAGATCATGAGCTCATGTTTAGCTAAACAGCTGACCTTGTAAGAGGCTTAGGTGTGAACGCTGGTAAGCTTCAGCAGAAAGTCGGCAAAGATTTATTTGTGTCCCTCCAATGAGTTGCCCGCAAGGGCCCCGTTTTCTACAAGTGTTGGTCCAATACTCCTTCGAGAGGCAGTGGACTCAGACATGGCTGCTTTTCAGCCTTCGATCTGGGGCAGGGCCAGTGGGCGGCCTGTGGCCCGGGCAAGAGCCTCTCCGCATGTGTCCCAGGGACCCATTTGCCTGCGAACTTCGGTCACCTGGCAGGAAGCTACGATGCCCTGACCTATGGTGAGCTGTGCAGCGAGGAGTACTGCGCGGACAGGTTCCAAACACACTTCAAATAAGAGGGCGGCCTGAGTGGAAAGGTGAGAGTTTGGGCAGCTGTGCAGACAAAGAAGGCGCCCTTTGGCCTGGGCCTAAATGCTTGTGACACCCCACTGGGTCTGCCGGGCTCTGAGGGCCCTGCCCTGGGCCTCCTGCTCCCCTGCCCTTTGTTCAGTCACAGCAGAGATGGCCACACCCACTCCCTCAGTGAGGGCAGTCTTCCAACCTCCCTCAGCCACGCCCCCTCTCCGCATGTTACCATGGACTACAGATGCTGCATTCTGAGGCCAGGGCGTTCCGAGAATGCCAAGGGCAGACATGATGACCTTAAATGATTTCCTCTTGTGTCAGTTTTGGTAAAGTTTAGGAGCTAGGAAATGGTCCGCTTTACAGAAATGTTCAAGTTTACTGGCATTTCATATATTCTCTGCTATAACATTGTCCTGATTCTTTCTGTATATTCTTTACTTATGTTTTTGTTTTCCTTAATCAAAGTGTGTCTTTTAAATCTTTTCAAAGAATATTCTTTGGACTTACTAAATCACCTGAATTTTACACATTTTCTTTGGTATTAAGTTCCGCTCATATCTTTATTTATCTTTTTTCTATGTTCTCAGGGTTTATTGTTTTGATTTTCTGATGTCAAGTAAAACACTTGGTTATTCATTTTAATAAATCTTTTTACTTATAAAGATTTGAACTTTTAAAGATTCCAGCTTACTTGTACGTTTCTAAGGGTCCATTCCTCTACACTGTTGCCGGCCTAAGGCTTAGTTCACCATATAGCAATGTATATATTGACATATTATCCCCTCGGCTTTCTGTGATTCCCTACATCTCACCTTTCTTTGCAGACAAGCCATTTGAAATACCCTTAACTTATTTCACAGCCAATAATTCTTTGAAATAATGTGTATTTTTTAGAGAAATCATCTTATATAATTAGGCAGAAAATCTCACCTTCCATAGTTTCTCTAAACAGCATAATTTCACCCTTCTCACTGCTTAATTTGTTGTATTAAACAACCTTTGAGTATTTAGCTTTATCAATGACATGTACTTTAAAAATGTTTTAGAGATCCTACCAGTCTTTGAAAACATGCTTGTTCCTTGTTTCATTTCCAGGTTTATGTATATTTTCTGCCTAGCACCTGATTATTCCAACATCTCAAGGATGGCCTAGGGAATCTAATTCTGGTATTGATTGTTTTTGCTGATTGTCTCCCTTTGTAGCTGATTTCTTCATTATTGTGTAAATTTAGATCATGAGCTCATGTTTAGCTAAACAGCTGACCTTGTAAGAGGCTTAGGTGTGAACGCTCGTAAGTTTCAGCAAAAAGTCGGCAAAGATTTATTTGTGTCCCTCCAATGAGTTGCCCAGAAGGACCCCGTTTTCTAGAAGTGTTGTTCCAATACTCCCTCTAGGGGTAGGGGACTTAGACAGGGCTGCTTTCGGCCCCCGATCTTGGGCAGGGGCAGTGGGCGGCCTGTGGCCCGGGCAGGAGCCTCTCTGCGTGTGAACCTGGGAATCATCTCTCCTGCGAACTTCGGTCACCTGGCAGGAAGCTACGATGCCCAGACCTATGGTTAGCTGTGCAGCGAGGTATACTGCGCAGACAGGTTCCACACACACTTCAACTAAGTGGGTGGCCTGAGTGGAAAAGTGAGAGTTTGGGTAGCTGTGCAGACAAAGAAGGCGCCCTATGGCCTGGGCCTAAATGCTTGTGACACTCCACTGGGCCTGCCGGGCTCTGAGGGCCCTGCCCTGGGCCCCCTGCTCCCCTGCCCTTTGTTCAGTCACAGCAGAGATGGCCACACCGACTCCCTCAGTGAGGGCAGTGTTCCAGCCTCCCTCAGCCCCGCCCACTCTCCGCAGGTTACCATGGACTACAGATGCTGCATTCTGAGGCCAGGGCGTTCCGAGAATGCCAAGGGCAGACATGATGACCTTAAATGATTTCCTCTTGTGTCAGTTTTGGTAAACTGTAGGAGCTAGGAAATGGTCCACTTTTCAGAAATGTTCCAATTTACTGGCATTTCATATATTCTCTGCTATAACATTGTCCTGATTCTTTCTATATATTCTTTAATTATATTTGTGTTTTCCTTAATCAAAGTGTGTCTTTTAAATCTTTTCAAAGAATATTCTTTGGACTTACTACCTCACCTGAATTTTATACGTTTTCTGTGGTATTAAGTTCTGCTCATATCTTTATTTATCTTTTTTCTATGTTCTCAGGGTTTATTGTTTTGATCTTCTGATGTCAATTAAAACCCTTGGTTATTCATTTTCATCAATCTTTTTACTTATAAAGATTTGAACTTTTAAAGATTCCAGCTCACTTTTAAATTTCTAAGGGTCAGGTCCTCTACATTGTGGCTGGCCTAAGGCTTAGTTCACCATATAGCAATGTATATATTGCCATTTTCCCCTCGACTTTCTGTGATTCCCTACATCTCACCTTTCTTTGCAGACAAGCCATTTGAAATACACTTAACTTATTTCACAGCCAATAAGTCTTTGGAATAATGTCTATTTTTTAGAGAAATCTTCTTATATAATTAGGCAGAAAATCTCACCTGCCATAGTTTTCAAAACAGCATAATTTCACTCTTCTCAATGCTTAATCTGTGGTATTAAACAACCTTTGAGTATTTAGGTTTATCAACGACATGTACTTTCAAAATGTTTTAGAGATCCTACCAGCCTTTGAAAACCTCCTTGTTCCTTGTTTCAGTTCCAGTTTTATGTATATTTTCTGCCTTGCACCTGATTATTCCAACATCAGATGGATGGCCTAGGGAATCTCATTCTGGTATTGATTGTTTTTGCTGATTGTCTCCCTTTGTAGCTGATTTCTTCAATATTGTGTAAATTTAGATCATGAGCTCATGTTTAGCTAAACAGCTGACCTTGTAAGAGGCTTAGGTGTGAACGCTGGTAAGCTTCAGCAGAAAGTCGGCAAAGATTTATTTGTGTCCCTCCAATGAGTTGCCCGCAAGGACCCCGTTTTCTACAAGTGTTGGTCCAATACTCCTTCGAGAGGCAGTGGACTCAGACATGGCTGCTTTTCAGCCTTCAATCTGGGGCAGGGCCAGTGGGCGGCCTGTGGCCCGGGCAAGAGCCTCTCCGCATGTGTCCCAGGGACCCATTTGACTGCGAACTTCGGTCACCTGGCAGGAAGCTACGATGCCCTGACCTATGGTGAGCTGTGCAGCGAGGAGTACTGCGCGGACAGGTTCCAAACACACTTCAAATAAGAGGGCGGCCTGAGTGGAAAGGTGAGAGTTTGGGCAGCTGTGCAGAAAAAGAAGGCGCCCTTTGGCCTGGGCCTAAATGCTTGTGACACCCCACTGGGTCTGCCGGGCTCTGAGGGCCCTGCCCTGGGCCCCCTGCTCCCCTGCCCTTTGTTCAGTCACAGCAGAGATGGCCACACCCACTCCCTCAGTGAGGGCAGTCTTCCAACCTCCCTCAGCCACGCCCCCTCTCCGCAGGTTACCATGGACTACAGATGCTGCATTCTGAGGCCAGGGCGTTCCGAGAATGCCAAGGGCAGACATGATGACCTTAAATGATTTCCTCTTGTGTCAGTTTTGGTAAAGTTTAGGAGCTAGGAAATGGTCCGCTTTACAGAAATGTTCAAATTTACTGGCATTTCATATATTCTCTGCTATAACATTGTCCTGATTCTTTCTGTATATTCTTTACTTATGTTTTTGTTTTCCTTAATCAAAGTGTGTCTTTTAAATCTTTTCAAAGAATATTCTTTGGACTTACTAAATCACCTGAATTTTATACGTTTTCTGTTGTATTAAGTTCTGCTCATATCTTTATTTATCTTTTTTCTATGTTCTCAGGGTTTATTGTTTTGATTTTCTGATGTCAAGTAAAACACTTGGTTATTCATTTTACTAAATCTTTTTACTTATAAAGATTTGAACTTTTAAAGATTCCAGCTTACTTGTACGTTTCTAAGGGTCCATTCCTCTACACTGTTGCCGGCCTAAGGCTTAGTTCACCATATAGCAATGTATATATTGACATATTATCCCCTCGGCTTTCTGTGATTCCCTACATCTCACCTTTCTTTGCAGACAAGCCATTTGAAATACCCTTAACTTATTTCACAGCCAATAATTCTTTGAAATAATGTGTATTTTTTAGAGAAATCATCTTATATAATTAGGCAGAAAATCTCACCTTCCATAGTTTCTCTAAACAGCATAATTTCACTCTTCTCACTGCTTAATTTGTTGTATTAAACAACCTTTGAGTATTTAGCTTTATCAATGACATGTACTTTAAAAATGTTTTAGAGATCCTACCAGTCTTTGAAAACATGCTTGTTCCTTGTTTCATTTCCAGGTTTATGTATATTTTCTGCCTAGCACCTGATTATTCCAACATCTCAAGGATGGCCTAGGGAATCTCATTCTGGTATTGATTGTTTTTGCTGATTGTCTCCCTTTGTAGCTGATTTCTTCATTATTGTGTAAATTTAGATCATGAGCTCATGTTTAGCTAAACAGCTGACCTTGTAAGAGGCTTAGGTGTGAACGCTCGTAAGTTTCAGCAAAAAGTCGGCAAAGATTTATTTGTGTCCCTCCAATGAGTTGCCCAGAAGGACCCCGTTTTCTAGAAGTGTTGGTCCAATACTCCCTCTAGGGGTAGGGGACTTAGACAGGGCTGCTTTCGGCCCCCGATCTTGGGCAGGGGCAGTGGGCGGCCTGTGGCCCGGGCAGGAGCCTCTCTGCGTGTGAACCTGGGAATCATCTCTCCTGCGAACTTCGGTCACCTGGCAGGAAGCTACGATGCCCAGACCTATGGTTAGCTGTGCAGCGAGGTATACTGCGCAGACAGGTTCCACACACACTTCAACTAAGTGGGTGGCCTGAGTGGAAAAGTGAGAGTTTGGGTAGCTGTGCAGACAAAGAAGGCGCCCTATGGCCTGGGCCTAAATGCTTGTGACACTCCACTGGGCCTGCCGGGCTCTGAGGGCCCTGCCCTGGGCCCCCTGCTCCCCTGCCCTTTGTTCAGTCACAGCAGAGATGGCCACACCGACTCCCTCAGTGAGGGCAGTGTTCCAGCCTCCCTCAGCCCCGCCCACTCTCCGCAGGTTACCATGGACTACAGATGCTGCATTCTGAGGCCAGGGCGTTCCGAGAATGCCAAGGGCAGACATGATGACTTTAAATGATTTCCTCTTGTGTCAGTTTTGGTAAACTGTAGGAGCTAGGAAATGGTCCACTTTTCAGAAATGTTCCAATTTACTGGCATTTCATATATTCTCTGCTATAACATTGTCCTGATTCTTTCTATATATTCTTTAATTATATTTGTGTTTTCCTTAATCAAAGTGTGTCTTTTAAATCTTTTCAAAGAATATTCTTTGGACTTACTACCTCACCTGAATTTTATACGTTTTCTGTGGTATTAAGTTCTGCTCATATCTTTATTTATCTTTTTTCTATGTTCTCAGGGTTTATTGTTTTGATCTTCTGATGTCAATTAAAACACTTGGTTATTCATTTTCATCAATCTTTTTACTTATAAAGATTTGAACTTTTAAAGATTCCAGCTCACTTTTAAATTTCTAAGGGTCAGGTCCTCTACATTGTGGCTGGCCTAAGGCTTAGTTCACCATATAGCAATGTATATATTGACATTTTCCCCTCGACTTTCTGTGATTCCCTACATCTCACCTTTCTTTGCAGACAAGCCATTTGAAATACACTTAACTTATTTCACAGCCAATAAGTCTTTGAAATAATGTCTATTTTTTAGAGAAATCTTCTTATATAATTAGGCAGAAAATCTCACCTGCCATAGTTTTCAAAACAGCATAATTTCACTCTTCTCAATGCTTAATCTGTGGTATTAAACAACCTTTGAGTATTTAGGTTTATCAACGACATGTACTTTAAAAATGTTTTAGAGATCCTACCAGCCTTTGAAAACCTCCTTGTTCCTTGTTTCAGTTCCAGTTTTATGTATATTTTCTGCCTTGCACCTGATTATTCCAACATCAGATGGATGGCCTAGGGAATCTCATTCTGGTATTGATTGTTTTTGCTGATTGTCTCCCTTTGTAGCTGATTTCTTCAATATTGTGTAAATTTAGATCATGAGCTCATGTTTAGCTAAACAGCTGACCTTGTAAGAGGCTTAGGTGTGAACGCTGGTAAGCTTCAGCAGAAAGTCGGCAAAGATTTATTTGTGTCCCTCCAATGAGTTGCCCGCAAGGACCCCGTTTTCTACAAGTGTTGGTCCAATACTCCTTCGAGAGGCAGTGGACTCAGACATGGCTGCTTTTCAGCCTTCAATCTGGGGCAGGGCCAGTGGGCGGCCTGTGGCCCGGGCAAGAGCCTCTCCGCATGTGTCCCAGGGACCCATTTGACTGCGAACTTCGGTCACCTGGCAGGAAGCTACGATGCCCTGACCTATGGTGAGCTGTGCAGCGAGGAGTACTGCGCGGACAGGTTCCAAACACACTTCAAATAAGAGGGCGGCCTGAGTGGAAAGGTGAGAGTTTGGGCAGCTGTGCAGAAAAAGAAGGCGCCCTTTGGCCTGGGCCTAAATGCTTGTGACACCCCACTGGGTCTGCCGGGCTCTGAGGGCCCTGCCCTGGGCCCCCTGCTCCCCTGCCCTTTGTTCAGTCACAGCAGAGATGGCCACACCCACTCCCTCAGTGAGGGCAGTCTTCCAACCTCCCTCAGCCACGCCCCCTCTCCGCAGGTTACCATGGACTACAGATGCTGCATTCTGAGGCCAGGGCGTTCCGAGAATGCCAAGGGCAGACATGATGACCTTAAATGATTTCCTCTTGTGTCAGTTTTGGTAAAGTTTAGGAGCTAGGAAATGGTCCGCTTTACAGAAATGTTCAAATTTACTGGCATTTCATATATTCTCTGCTATAACATTGTCCTGATTCTTTCTGTATATTCTTTACTTATGTTTCTGTTTTCCTTAATCAAAGTGTGTCTTTTAAATCTTTTCAAAGAATATTCTTTGGACTTACTAAATCACCTGAATTTTATACGTTTTCTGTTGTATTAAGTTCTGCTCATATCTTTATTTATCTTTTTTCTATGTTCTCAGGGTTTATTGTTTTGATTTTCTGATGTCAAGTAAAACACTTGGTTATTCATTTTACTAAATCTTTTTACTTATAAAGATTTGAACTTTTAAAGATTCCAGCTTACTTGTACGTTTCTAAGGGTCCATTCCTCTACACTGTTGCCGGCCTAAGGCTTAGTTCACCATATAGCAATGTATATATTGACATATTATCCCCTCGGCTTTCTGTGATTCCCTACATCTCACCTTTCTTTGCAGACAAGCCATTTGAAATACCCTTAACTTATTTCACAGCCAATAATTCTTTGAAATAATGTGTATTTTTTAGAGAAATCATCTTATATAATTAGGCAGAAAATCTCACCTTCCATAGTTTCTCTAAACAGCATAATTTCACTCTTCTCACTGCTTAATTTGTTGTATTAAACAACCTTTGAGTATTTAGCTTTATCAATGACATGTACTTTAAAAATGTTTTAGAGATCCTACCAGTCTTTGAAAACATGCTTGTTCCTTGTTTCATTTCCAGGTTTATGTATATTTTCTGCCTAGCACCTGATTATTCCAACATCTCAAGGATGGCCTAGGGAATCTCATTCTGGTATTGATTGTTTTTGCTGATTGTCTCCCTTTGTAGCTGATTTCTTCATTATTGTGTAAATTTAGATCATGAGCTCATGTTTAGCTAAACAGCTGACCTTGTAAGAGGCTTAGGTGTGAACGCTCGTAAGTTTCAGCAAAAAGTCGGCAAAGATTTATTTGTGTCCCTCCAATGAGTTGCCCAGAAGGACCCCGTTTTCTAGAAGTGTTGGTCCAATACTCCCTCTAGGGGTAGGGGACTTAGACAGGGCTGCTTTCGGCCCCCGATCTTGGGCAGGGGCAGTGGGCGGCCTGTGGCCCGGGCAGGAGCCTCTCTGCGTGTGAACCTGGGAATCATCTCTCCTGCGAACTTCGGTCACCTGGCAGGAAGCTACGATGCCCAGACCTATGGTTAGCTGTGCAGCGAGGTATACTGCGCAGACAGGTTCCACACACACTTCAACTAAGTGGGTGGCCTGAGTGGAAAAGTGAGAGTTTGGGTAGCTGTGCAGACAAAGAAGGCGCCCTATGGCCTGGGCCTAAATGCTTGTGACACTCCACTGGGCCTGCCGGGCTCTGAGGGCCCTGCCCTGGGCCCCCTGCTCCCCTGCCCTTTGTTCAGTCACAGCAGAGATGGCCACACCGACTCCCTCAGTGAGGGCAGTGTTCCAGCCTCCCTCAGCCCCGCCCACTCTCCGCAGGTTACCATGGACTACAGATGCTGCATTCTGAGGCCAGGGCGTTCCGAGAATGCCAAGGGCAGACATGATGACTTTAAATGATTTCCTCTTGTGTCAGTTTTGGTAAACTGTAGGAGCTAGGAAATGGTCCACTTTTCAGAAATGTTCCAATTTACTGGCATTTCATATATTCTCTGCTATAACATTGTCCTGATTCTTTCTATATATTCTTTAATTATATTTGTGTTTTCCTTAATCAAAGTGTGTCTTTTAAATCTTTTCAAAGAATATTCTTTGGACTTACTACCTCACCTGAATTTTATACGTTTTCTGTGGTATTAAGTTCTGCTCATATCTTTATTTATCTTTTTTCTATGTTCTCAGGGTTTATTGTTTTGATCTTCTGATGTCAATTAAAACACTTGGTTATTCATTTTCATCAATCTTTTTACTTATAAAGATTTGAACTTTTAAAGATTCCAGCTCACTTTTAAATTTCTAAGGGTCAGGTCCTCTACATTGTGGCTGGCCTAAGGCTTAGTTCACCATATAGCAATGTATATATTGACATTTTCCCCTCGACTTTCTGTGATTCCCTACATCTCACCTTTCTTTGCAGACAAGCCATTTGAAATACACTTAACTTATTTCACAGCCAATAAGTCTTTGAAATAATGTCTATTTTTTAGAGAAATCTTCTTATATAATTAGGCAGAAAATCTCACCTGCCATAGTTTTCAAAACAGCATAATTTCACTCTTCTCAATGCTTAATCTGTGGTATTAAACAACCTTTGAGTATTTAGGTTTATCAATGACATGTACTTTAAAAATGTTTTAGAGATCCTACCAGCCTTTGAAAACCTCCTTGTTCCTTGTTTCAGTTCCAGTTTTATGTATATTTTCTGCCTTGCACCTGATTATTCCAACATCAGATGGATGGCCTAGGGAATCTCATTCTGGTATTGATTGTTTTTGCTGATTGTCTCCCTTTGTAGCTGATTTCTTCAATATTGTGTAAATTTAGATCATGAGCTCATGTTTAGCTAAACAGCTGACCTTGTAAGAGGCTTAGGTGTGAACGCTGGTAAGCTTCAGCAGAAAGTCGGCAAAGATTTATTTGTGTCCCTCCAATGAGTTGCCCGCAAGGACCCCGTTTTCTACAAGTGTTGGTCCAATACTCCTTCGAGAGGCAGTGGACTCAGACATGGCTGCTTTTCAGCCTTCGATCTGGGGCAGGGCCAGTGGGCGGCCTGTGGCCCGGGCAAGAGCCTCTCCGCATGTGTCCCAGGGACCCATTTGACTGCGAACTTCGGTCACCTGGCAGGAAGCTACGATGCCCTGACCTATGGTGAGCTGTGCAGCGAGGAGTACTGCGCGGACAGGTTCCAAACACACTTCAAATAAGAGGGCGGCCTGAGTGGAAAGGTGAGAGTTTGGGCAGCTGTGCAGAAAAAGAAGGCGCCCTTTGGCCTGGGCCTAAATGCTTGTGACACCCCACTGGGTCTGCCGGGCTCTGAGGGCCCTGCCCTGGGCCCCCTGCTCCCCTGCCCTTTGTTCAGTCACAGCAGAGATGGCCACACCCACTCCCTCAGTGAGCGCAGTCTTCCAACCTCCCTCAGCCACGCCCCCTCTCCGCAGGTTACCATGGACTACAGATGCTGCATTCTGAGGCCAGGGCGTTCCGAGAATGCCAAGGGCAGACATGATGACCTTAATGATTTCCTCTTGTGTCAGTTTTGGTAAAGTTTAGGAGCTAGGAAATGGTCCGCTTTACAGAAATGTTCAAATTTACTGGCATTTCATATATTCTCTGCTATAACATTGTCCTGATTCTTTCTGTATATTCTTTACTTATGTTTTTGTTTTCCTTAATCAAAGTGTGTCTTTTAAATCTTTTCAAAGAATATTCTTTGGACTTACTAAATCACCTGAATTTTATACGTTTTCTGTTGTATTAAGTTCTGCTCATATCTTTATTTATCTTTTTTCTATGTTCTCCGGGTTTATTGTTTTGATTTTCTGATGTCAAGTAAAACACTTGGTTATTCATTTTAATAAATCTTTTTACTTATAAAGATTTGAACTTTTAAAGATTCCAGCTTACTTGTACGTTTCTAAGGGTCCATTCCTCTACACTGTTGCCGGCCTAAGGCTTAGTTCACCATATAGCAATGTATATATTGACATATTATCCCCTCGGCTTTCTGTGATTCCCTACATCTCACCTTTCTTTGCAGACAAGCCATTTGAAATACCCTTAACTTATTTCACAGCCAATAATTCTTTGAAATAATGTGTATTTTTTAGAGAAATCATCTTATATAATTAGGCAGAAAATCTCACCTTCCATAGTTTCTCTAAACAGAATAATTTCACTCTTCTCACTGCTTAATTTGTTGTATTAAACAACCTTTGAGTATTTAGCTTTATCAATGACATGTACTTTAAAAATGTTTTAGAGATCCTACCAGTCTTTGAAAACATGCTTGTTCCTTGTTTCATTTCCAGGTTTATGTATATTTTCTGCCTAGCACCTGATTATTCCAACATCTCAAGGATGGCCTAGGGAATCTAATTCTGGTATTGATTGTTTTTGCTGATTGTCTCCCTTTGTAGCTGATTTCTTCATTATTGTGTAAATTTAGATCATGAGCTCATGTTTAGCTAAACAGCTGACCTTGTAAGAGGCTTAGGTGTGAACGCTCGTAAGTTTCAGCAAAAAGTCGGCAAAGATTTATTTGTGTCCCTCCAATGAGTTGCCCAGAAGGACCCCGTTTTCTAGAAGTGTTGGTCCAATACTCCCTCTAGTTGTAGGGGACTTAGACAGGGCTGCTTTCGGCCCCCGATCTTGGGCAGGGGCAGTGGGCGGCCTGTGGCCCGGGCAGGAGCCTCTCTGCGTGTGAACCTGGGAATCATCTCTCCTGCGAACTTCGGTCACCTGGCAGGAAGCTACGATGCCCAGACCTATGGTTAGCTGTGCAGCGAGGTATACTGCGCAGACAGGTTCCACACACACTTCAACTAAGTGGGTGGCCAGAGTGGAAAAGTGAGAGTTTGGGTAGCTGTGCAGAAAAAGAAGGCGCCCTATGGCCTGGGCCTAAATGCTTGTGACACTCCACTGGGCCTGCCGGGCTCTGAGGGCCCTGCCCTGGGCCCCCTGCTCCCCTGCCCTTTGTTCAGTCACAGCAGAGATGGCCACACCGACTCCCTCAGTGAGGGCAGTGTTCCAGCCTCCCTCAGCCCCGCCCACTCTCCGCAGGTTACCATGGACTACAGATGCTGCATTCTGAGGCCAGGGCGTTCCGAGAATGCCAAGGGCAGACATGATGACCTTAAATGATTTCCTCTTGTGTCAGTTTTGGTAAACTGTAGGAGCTAGGAAATGGTCCACTTTTCAGAAATGTTCCAATTTACTGGCATTTCATATATTCTCTGCTATAACATTGTCCTGATTCTTTCTATATATTCTTTAATTATATTTGTGTTTTCCTTAATCAAAGTGTGTCTTTTAAATCTTTTCAAAGAATATTCTTTGGACTTACTACCTCACCTGAATTTTATACGTTTTCTGTGGTATTAAGTTCTGCTCATATCTTTATTTATCTTTTTTCTATGTTCTCAGGGTTTATTGTTTTGATCTTCTGATGTCAATTAAAACACTTGGTTATTCATTTTCATCAATCTTTTTACTTATAAAGATTTGAACTTTTAAAGATTCCAGCTCACTTTTAAATTTCTAAGGGTCAGGTCCTCTACATTGTGGCTGGCCTAAGGCTTAGTTCACCATATAGCAATGTATATATTGACATTTTCCCCTCGACTTTCTGTGATTCCCTACATCTCACCTTTCTTTGCAGACAAGCCATTTGAAATACACTTAACTTATTTCACAGCCAATAAGTCTTTGAAATAATGTCTATTTTTTAGAGAAATCTTCTTATATAATTAGGCAGAAAATCTCACCTGCCATAGTTTTCAAAACAGCATAATTTCACTCTTCTCAATGCTTAATCTGTGGTATTAAACAACCTTTGAGTATTTAGGTTTATCAACGATATGTACTTTAAAAATGTTTTAGAGATCCTACCAGCCTTTGAAAACCTCCTTGTTCCTTGTTTCAGTTCCAGTTTTATGTATATTTTCTGCTTTGCACCTGATTATTCCAACATCAGATGGATGGCCTAGGGAATCTCATTCTGTTATTGATTGTTTTTGCTGATTGTCTCCCTTTGTAGCTGATTTCTTCAATATTGTGTAAATTTAGATCATGAGCTCATGTTTAGCTAAACAGCTGACCTTGTAAGAGGCTTAGGTGTGAACGCTGGTAAGCTTCAGCAGAAAGTCGGCAAAGATTTATTTGTGTCCCTCCAATGAGTTGCCCGCAAGGACCCCGTTTTCTACAAGTGTTGGTCCAATACTCCTTCGAGAGGCAGTGGACTCAGACATGGCTGCTTTTCAGCCTTCGATCTGGGGCAGGGCCATTGGGCGGCCTGTGGCCCGGGCAAGAGCCTCTCCGCATGTGTCCCAGTGACCCATTTGCCTGCGAACATCGGTCACCTGGCAGGAAGCTACGATGCCCTGACCTATGGTGAGCTGTGCAGCGAGGAGTACTGCGCGGACAGGTTCCAAACACACTTCAAATAAGAGGGCGGCCTGAGTGGAAAGGTGAGAGTTTGGGCAGCTGTGCAGACAAAGAAGGCGCCCTTTGGCCTGGGCCTAAATGCTTGTGACACCCCACTGGGTCTGCCGGGCTCTGAGGGCCCTGCCCTGGGCCCCCTGCTCCCCTGCCCTTTGTTCAGTCACAGCAGAGATGGCCACACCCACTCCCTCAGTGAGGGCAGTCTTCCAACCTCCCTCAGCCACGCCCCCTCTCCGCAGGTTACCATGGACTACAGATGCTGCATTCTGAGGCCAGGGCGTTCCGAGAATGCCAAGGGCAGACATGATGACCTTAAATGATTTCCTCTTGTGTCAGTTTTGGTAAAGTTTAGGAGCTAGGAAATGGTCCGCTTTACAGAAATGTTCAAATTTACTGGCATTTCATATATTCTCTGCTATAACATTGTCCTGATTCTTTCTGTATATTCTTTACTTATGTTTTTGTTTTCCTTAATCAAAGTGTGTCTTTTAAATCTTTTCAAAGAATATTCTTTGGACTTACTAAATCACCTGAATTTTATACGTTTTCTGTTGTATTAAGTTCTGCTCATATCTTTATTTATCTTTTTTCTATGTTCTCAGGGTTTATTGTTTTGATTTTCTGATGTCAAGTAAAACACTTGGTTATTCATTTTAATAAATCTTTTTACTTATAAAGATTTGAACTTTTAAAGATTCCAGCTTACTTGTACGTTTCTAAGGGTCCATTCCTCTACACTGTTGCCGGCCTAAGGCTTAGTTCACCATATAGCAATGTATATATTGACATATTATCCCCTCGGCTTTCTGTGATTCCCTACATCTCACCTTTCTTTGCAGACAAGCCATTTGAAATACCCTTAACTTATTTCACAGCCAATAATTCTTTGAAATAATGTGTATTTTTTAGAGAAATCATCTTATATAATTAGGCAGAAAATCTCACCTTCCATAGTTTTTCTAAACAGCATAATTTCACTCTTCTCACTGCTTAATTTGTTGTATTAAACAACCTTTGAGTATTTAGCTTTATCAATGACATGTACTTTAAAAATGTTTTAGAGATCCTACCAGTCTTTGAAAACATGCTTGTTCCTTGTTTCATTTCCAGGTTTATGTATATTTTCTGCCTAGCACCTGATTATTCCAACATCTCAAGGATGGCCTAGGGAATCTAATTCTGGTATTGATTGTTTTTGCTGATTGTCTCCCTTTGTAGCTGATTTCTTCATTTTTGTGTAAATTTATATCATGAGCTCATGTTTAGCTAAACAGCTGACCTTGTAAGAGGCTTAGGTGTGAACGCTCGTAAGTTTCAGCAAAAAGTCGGCAAAGATTTATTTGTGTCCCTCCAATGAGTTGCCCACAAGGACCCCGTTTCCTAGAAGTGTTGGTCCAATACTCCCTCTAGGGGTAGGGGACTTAGACAGGGCTGCTTTCGGCCCCCGATCTTGGGCAGGGGCAGTGGGCGGCCTGTGGCCCGGGCAGGAGCCTCTCTGCGTGTGAACCTGGGAATCATCTCTCCTGCGAACTTCGGTCACCTGGCAGGAAGCTACGATGCCCAGACCTATGGTTAGCTGTGCAGCGAGGTATACAGCGCAGACAGGTTCCACACACACTTCAACTAAGTGGGTGGCCTGAGTGGAAAAGTGAGAGTTTGGGTAGCTGTGCAGAAAAAGAAGGCGCCCTATGGCCTGGGCCTAAATGCTTGTGACACTCCACTGGGCATGCCGGGCTCTGAGGGCCCTGCCCTGGGCCCCCTGCTCCCCTGCCCTTTGTTCAGTCACAGCAGAGATGGCCACACCGACTCCCTCAGTGAGGGCAGTGTTCCAGCCTCCCTCAGCCCCGCCCACTCTCCGCAGGTTACCATGGACTACAGATGCTGCATTCTGAGGCCAGGGCGTTCCGAGAATGCCAAGGGCAGACATGATGACCTTAAATGATTTCCTCTTGTGTCAGTTTTGGTAAACTGTAGGAGCTAGGAAATGGTCCACTTTTCAGAAATGTTCCAATTTACTGGCATTTCATATATTCTCTGCTATAACATTGTCCTGATTCTTTCTATATATTCTTTAATTATATTTGTGTTTTCCTTAATCAAAGTGTGTCTTTTAAATCTTTTCAAAGAATATTCTTTGGACTTACTACCTCACCTGAATTTTATACGTTTTCTGTGGTATTAAGTTGTGCTCATATGTTTATTTATCTTTTTTCTATGTTCTCAGGGTTTATTGTTTTGATCTTCTGATGTCAATTAAAACACTTGGTTATTCATTTTCATCAATCTTTTTACTTATAAAGATTTGAACTTTTAAAGATTCCAGCTCACTTTTAAATTTCTAAGGGTCAGGTCCTCTACATTGTGGCTGGCCTAAGGCTTAGTTCACCATATAGCAATGTATATATTGACATTTTCCCCTCGACTTTCTGTGATTCCCTACATCTCACCTTTCTTTGCAGACAAGCCATTTGAAATACACTTAACTTATTTCACAGCCAATAAGTCTTTGAAATAATGTCTATTTTTTAGAGAAATCTTCTTATATAATTAGGCAGAAAATCTCACCTGCCATAGTTTTCAAAACAGCATAATTTCACTCTTCTCAATGCTTAATCTGTGGTATTAAACAACCTTTGAGTATTTAGGTTTATCAACGACATGTACTTTAAAAATGTTTTAGAGATCCTACCAGCCATTGAAAACCTCCTTGTTCCTTGTTTCAGTTCTAGTTTTATGTATATTTTCTGCCTTGCACCTGATTATTCCAACATCAGATGGATGGCCTAGGGAATCTCATTCTGGTATTGATTGTTTTTGCTGATTGTCTCCCTTTGTAGCTGATTTCTTCAATATTGTGTAAATTTAGATCATGAGCTCATGTTTAGCTAAACAGCTGACCTTGTAAGAGGCTTAGGTGTGAACGCTGGTAAGCTTCAGCAGAAAGTCGGCAAAGATTTATTTGTGTCCCTCCAATGAGTTGCCCGCAAGGACCCCGTTTTCTACAAGTGTTGGTCCAATACTCCTTCGAGAGGCAGTGGACTCAGACATGGCTGCTTTTCAGCCTTCAATCTGGGGCAGGGCCAGTGGGCGGCCTGTGGCCCGGGCAAGAGCCTCTCCGCATGTGTCCCAGGGACCCATTTGACTGCGAACTTCGGTCACCTGGCAGGAAGCTACGATGCCCTGACCTATGGTGAGCTGTGCAGCGAGGAGTACTGCGCGGACAGGTTCCAAACACACTTCAAATAAGAGGGCGGCCTGAGTGGAAAGGTGAGAGTTTGGGCAGCTGTGCAGACAAAGAAGGCGCCCTTTGGCCTGGGCCTAAATGCTTGTGACACCCCACTGGGTCTGCCGGGCTCTGAGGGCCCTGCCCTGGGCCCCCTGCTCCCCTGGCCGTTGTTCAGTCACAGCAGAGATGGCCACACCCACTCCCTCAGTGAGGGCAGTCTTCCAACCTCCCTCAGCCACGCCCCCTCTCCGCAGGTTACCATGGACTACAGATGCTGCATTCTGAGGCCAGGGCGTTCCGAGAATGCCAAGGGCAGACATGATGACCTTAAATGATTTCCTCTTGTGTCAGTTTTGGTAAAGTTTAGGAGCTAGGAAATGGTCCGCTTTACAGAAATGTTCAAATTTACTGGCATTTCATATATTCTCTGCTATAACATTGTCCTGATTCTTTCTGTATATTCTTTACTTATGTTTTTGTTTTCCTTAATCAAAGTGTGTCTTTTAAATCTTTTCAAAGAATATTCTTTGGACTTACTAAATCACCTGAATTTTATACGTTTTCTGTTGTATTAAGTTCTGCTCATATCTTTATTTATCTTTTTTCTATGTTCTCAGGGTTTATTGTTTTGATTTTCTGATGTCAAGTAAAACACTTGATTTTTCATTTTAATAAATCTTTTTACTTATAAAGATTTGAACTTTTAAAGATTCCAGCTTACTTGTACGTTTCTAAGGGTCCATTCCTCTACACTGTTGCCGGCCTAAGGCTTAGTTCACCATATAGCAATGTATATATTGACATATTTTCCCCTCGGCTTTCTGTGATTCCCTACATCTCACCTTTCTTTGCAGACAAGCCATTTGAAATACCCTTAACTTATTTCACAGCCAATAATTCTTTGAAATAATGTGTATTTTTTAGAGAAATCATCTTATATAATTAGGCAGAAAATCTCACCTTCCATAGTTTTCTAAACAGCATAATTTCACTCTTCTCACTGCTTAATTTGTTGTATTAAACAACCTTTGAGTATTTAGCTTTATCAATGACATGTACTTTAAAAATGTTTTAGAGATCCTACCAGTCTTTGAAAACATGCTTGTTCCTTGTTTCATTTCCAGGTTTATGTATATTTTCTGCCTAGCACCTGATTATTCCAACATCTCAAGGATGGCCTAGGGAATCTAATTCTGGTATTGATTGTTTTTGCTGATTGTCTCCCTTTGTAGCTGATTTCTTCATTATTGTGTAAATTTAGATCATGAGCTCATGTTTAGCTAAACAGCTGACCTTGTAAGAGGCTTAGGTGTGAACGCTCGTAAGTTTCAGCAAAAAGTCGGCAAAGATTTATTTGTGTCCCTCCAATGAGTTGCCCAGAAGGACCCCGTTTTCTAGAAGTGTCGGTCCAATACTCCCTCTAGGGGTAGGGGACTTAGACAGGGCTGCTTTCGGCCCCCGATCTTGGGCAGGGGCAGTGGGCGGCCTGTGGCCCGGGCAGGAGCCTCTCTGCGTGTGAACCTGGGAATCATCTCTCCTGCGAACTTCGGTCACCAGGCAGGAAGCTACGATGCCCAGACCTATGGTTAGCTGTGCAGCGAGGTATACTGCGCAGACAGGTTCCACACACACTTCAACTAAGTGGGTGGCCTGAGTGGAAAAGTGAGAGTTTGGGTAGCTGTGCAGACAAAGAAGGCGCCCTATGGCCTGGGCCTAAATGCTTGTGACACTCCACTGGGCCTGCCGGGCTCTGAGGGCCCTGCCCTGGGCCCCCTGCTCCCCTGCCGTTTGTTCAGTCACAGCAGAGATGGCCACACCGACTCCCTCAGTGAGGGCAGTGTTCCAGCCTCCCTCAGCCCCGCCCACTCTCCGCAGGTTACCATGGACTACAGATGCTGCATTCTGAGGCCAGGGCGTTCCGAGAATGCCAAGGGCAGACATGATGACCTTAAATGATTTCCTCTTGTGTCAGTTTTGGTAAACTGTAGGAGCTAGGAAATGGTCCACTTTTCAGAAATGCTCCAATTTACTGGCATTTCATATATTCTCTGCTATAACATTGTCCTGATTCTTTCTATATATTCTTTAATTATATTTGTGTTTTCCTTAATCAAAGTGTGTCTTTTAAATCTTTTCAAAGAATATTCTTTGGACTTACTACCTCACCTGAATTTTATACGTTTTCTGTGGTATTAAGTTCTGCTCATATCTTTATTTATCTTTTTTCTATGTTCTCAGGGTTTATTGTTTTGATCTTCTGATGTCAATTAAAACACTTGGTTATTCATTTTCATCAATCTTTTTACTTATAAAGATTTGAACTTTTAAAGATTCCAGCTCACTTTTAAATTTCTAAGGGTCAGGTCCTCTACATTGTGGCTGGCCTAAGGCTTAGTTCACCATATAGCAATGTATATATTGACATTTTCCCCTCGACTTTCTGTGATTCCCTACATCTCACCTTTCTTTGCAGACAAGCCATTTGAAATACACTTAACTTATTTCACAGCCAATAAGTCTTTGAAATAATGTCTATTTTTTAGAGAAATCTTCTTATATAATTAGGCAGAAAACCTCACCTGCCATAGTTTTCAAAACAGCATAATTTCACTCTTCTCAATGCTTAATCTGTGGTATTAAACAACCTTTGAGTATTTAGGTTTATCAACGACATGTACTTTAAAAATGTTTTAGAGATCCTACCAGTCTTTGAAAACATGCTTGTTCCTTGTTTCATTTCCAGGTTTATGTATATTTTCTGCCTAGCACCTGATTATTCCAACATCAGATGGATGGCCTAGGGAATCTAATTCTGGTATTGATTGTTTTTGCTGATTGTCTCCCTTTGTAGCTGATTTCTTCATTATTGTGTAAATTTAGATCATGAGCTCATGTTTAGCTAAACAGCTGACCTTGTAAGAGGCTTAGGTGTGAACGCTCGTAAGTTTCAGCAAAAAGTCGGCAAAGATTTATTTGTGTCCCTCCAATGAGTTGCCCAGAAGGACCCCGTTTTCTAGAAGTGTCGGTCCAATACTCCCTCTAGGGGTAGGGGACTTAGACAGGGCTGCTTTCGGCCCCCGATCTTGGGCAGGGGCAGTGGGCGGCCTGTGGCCCGGGCAGGAGCCTCTCTGCGTGTGAACCTGGGAATCATCTCTCCTGCGAACTTCGGTCACCAGGCAGGAAGCTACGATGCCCAGACCTATGGTTAGCTGTGCAGCGAGGTATACTGCGCAGACAGGTTCCACACACACTTCAACTAAGTGGGTGGCCTGAGTGGAAAAGTGAGAGTTTGGGTAGCTGTGCAGACAAAGAAGGCGCCCTATGGCCTGGGCCTAAATGCTTGTGACACTCCACTGGGCCTGCCGGGCTCTGAGGGCCCTGCCCTGGGCCCCCTGCTCCCCTGCCGTTTGTTCAGTCACAGCAGAGATGGCCACACCGACTCCCTCAGTGAGGGCAGTGTTCCAGCCTCCCTCAGCCCCGCCCACTCTCCGCAGGTTACCATGGACTACAGATGCTGCATTCTGAGGCCAGGGCGTTCCGAGAATGCCAAGGGCAGACATGATGACCTTAAATGATTTCCTCTTGTGTCAGTTTTGGTAAACTGTAGGAGCTAGGAAATGGTCCACTTTTCAGAAATGTTCCAATTTACTGGCATTTCATATATTCTCTGCTATAACATTGTCCTGATTCTTTCTATATATTCTTTAATTATATTTGTGTTTTCCTTAATCAAAGTGTGTCTTTTAAATCTTTTCAAAGAATATTCTTTGGACTTACTACCTCACCTGAATTTTATACGTTTTCTGTGGTATTAAGTTCTGCTCATATCTTTATTTATCTTTTTTCTATGTTCTCAGGGTTTATTGTTTTGATCTTCTGATGTCAATTAAAACACTTGGTTATTCATTTTCATCAATCTTTTTACTTATAAAGATTTGAACTTTTAAAGATTCCAGCTCACTTTTAAATTTCTAAGGGTCAGGTCCTCTACATTGTGGCTGGCCTAAGGCTTAGTTCACCATATAGCAATGTATATATTGACATTTTCCCCTCGACTTTCTGTGATTCCCTACATCTCACCTTTCTTTGCAGACAAGCCATTTGAAATACACTTAACTTATTTCACAGCCAATAAGTCTTTGAAATAATGTCTATTTTTTAGAGAAATCTTCTTATATAATTAGGCAGAAAATCTCACCTGCCATAGTTTTCAAAACAGCATAATTTCACTCTTCTCAATGCTTAATCTGTGGTATTAAACAACCTTTGAGTATTTAGGTTTATCAACGACATGTACTTTAAAAATGTTTTAGAGATCCTACCAGCCTTTGAAAACCTCCTTGTTCCTTGTTTCAGTTCCAGTTTTATGTATATTTTCTGCCTTGCACCTGATTATTCCAACATCAGATGGATGGCCTAGGGAATCTCATTCTGGTATTGATTGTTTTTGCTGATTGTCTCCCTTTGTAGCTGATTTCTTCAATATTGTGTAAATTTAGATCATGAGCTCATGTTTAGCTAAACAGCTGACCTTGTAAGAGGCTTAGGTGTGAACGCTGGTAAGCTTCAGCAGAAAGTCGGCAAAGATTTATTTGTGTCCCTCCAATGAGTTGCCCGCAAGGACCCCGTTTTCTACAAGTGTTGGTCCAATACTCCTACGAGAGGCAGTGGACTCAGACATGGCTGCTTTTCAGCCTTCGATCTGGGGCAGGGCCTGTGGGCGGCCTGTGGCCCGGGCAAGAGCCTCTCCGCCTGTGTCCCAGGGACCCATTTGCCTGCGAACTTCGGTCACCTGGCAGGAAGCTACGATGCCCTGACCTATGGTTAGCTGTGCAGCGAGGAGTACTGCGCGGACAGCTTCCAAACACACTTCAAATAAGAGGGCGGCCTGAGTGGAAAGGTGAGAGTTTGGGCAGCTGTGCAGAAAAAGAAGGCGCCCTTTGGCCTGGGCCTAAATGCTTGTGACACCCCACTGGGTCTGCCGGGCTCTGAGGGCCCTGCCCTGGGCCCCCTGCTCCCCTGCCCTTTGTTCAGTCACAGCAGAGATGGCCACACCCACTCCCTCAGTGAGGGCAGTCTTCCAACCTCCCTCAGCCACGCCCCCTCTCCGCAGGTTACCATGGACTACAGATGCTGCATTCTGAGGCCAGGGCGTTCCGAGAATGCCAAGGGCAGACATGATGACCTTAAATGATTTCCTCTTGTGTCAGTTTTGGTAAAGTTTAGGAGCTAGGAAATGGTCCGCTTTACAGAAATGTTCAAATTTACTGGCATTTCATATATTCTCTGCTATAACATTGTCCTGATTCTTTCTGTATATTCTTTACTTATGTTTCTGTTTTCCTTAATCAAAGTGTGTCTTTTAAATCTTTTCAAAGAATATTCTTTGGACTTACTAAATCACCTGAATTTTATACGTTTTCTGTTGTATTAAGTTCTGCTCATATCTTTATTTATCTTTTTTCTATGTTCTCAGGGTTTATTGTTTTGATTTTCTGATGTCAAGTAAAACTCTTGGTTATTCATTATAATAAATCTTTTTACTTATAAAGATTTGAACTTTTAAAGATTCCAGCTTACTTGTACGTTTCTAAGGGTCCATTCCTCTACACTGTTGCCGGCCTCAGGCTTAGTTCACCATATAGCAATGTATATATTGACATATTATCCCCTCGGCTTTCTGTGATTCCCTACATCTCACCTTTCTTTGCAGACAAGCCATTTGAAATACCCTTAACTTATTTCACAGCCAATAATTCTTTGAAATAATGTGTATTTTTTAGAGAAATCATCTTATATAATTAGGCAGAAAATCTCACCTTCCATAGTTTTTCTAAACAGCATAATTTCACTTTTCTCACTGCTTAATTTGTTGTATTAAACAACCTTTGAGTATTTAGCTTTATCAATGACATGTACTTTAAAAATGTTTTAGAGATCCTACCAGTCTTTGAAAACATGCTTGTTCCTTGTTTCATTTCCAGGTTTATGTATATTTTCTGCCTAGCACCTGATTATTCCAACATCTCAAGGATGGCCTAGGGAATCTAATTCTGGTATTGATTGTTTTTGCTGATTGTCTCCCTTTGTAGCTGATTTCTTCATTTTTGTGTAAATTTAGATCATGAGCTCATGTTTAGCTAAACAGCTGACCTTGTAAGAGGCTTAGGTGTGAACGCTCGTAAGTTTCAGCAAAAAGTCGGCAAAGATTTATTTGTGTCCCTCCAATGAGTTGCCCACAAGGACCCCGTTTCCTAGAAGTGTTGGTCCAATACTCCCTCTAGGGGTAGGGGACTTAGACAGGGCTGCTTTCGGCCCCCGATCTTGGGCAGGGGCAGTGGGCGGCCTGTGGCCCGGGCAGGAGCCTCTCTGCGTGTGAACCTGGGAATCATCTCTCCTGCGAACTTCGGTCACCTGGCAGGAAGCTACGATGCCCAGACCTATGGTTAGCTGTGCAGCGAGGTATACAGCGCAGACAGGTTCCACACACACTTCAACTAAGTGGGTGGCCTGAGTGGAAAAGTGAGAGTTTGGGTAGCTGTGCAGACAAAGAAGGCGCCCTATGGCCTGGGCCTAAATGCTTGTGACACTCCACTGGGCATGCCGGGCTCTGAGGGCCCTGCCATGGGCCCCCTGCTCCCCTGCCCTTTGTTCAGTCACAGCAGAGATGGCCACACCGACTCCCTCAGTGAGGGCAGTGTTCCAGCCTCCCTCAGCCCCGCCCACTCTCCGCAGGTTACCATGGACTACAGATGCTGCATTCTGAGGCCAGGGCGTTCCGAGAATGCCAAGGGCAGACATGATGACCTTAAATGATTTCCTCTTGTGTCAGTTTTGGTAAACTGTAGGAGCTAGGAAATGGTCCACTTTTCAGAAATGTTCCAATTTACTGGCATTTCATATATTCTCTGCTATAACATTGTCCTGATTCTTTCTATATATTCTTTAATTATATTTGTGTTTTCCTTAATCAAAGTGTGTCTTTTAAATCTTTTCAAAGAATATTCTTTGGACTTACTACCTCACCTGAATTTTATACGTTTTCTGTGGTATTAAGTTCTGCTCATATCTTTATTTATCTTTTTTCTATGTTCTCAGGGTTTATTGTTTTGATCTTCTGATGTCAATTAAAACACTTGGTTATTCATTTTCATCAATCTTTTTACTTATAAAGATTTGAACTTTTAAAGATTCCAGCTCACTTTTAAATTTCTAAGGGTCAGGTCCTCTACATTGTGGCTGGCCTAAGGCTTAGTTCACCATATAGCAATGTATATATTGACATTTTCCCCTCGACTTTCTGTGATTCCCTACATCTCACCTTTCTTTGCAGACAAGCCATTTGAAATACACTTAACTTATTTCACAGCCAATAAGTCTTTGAAATAATGTCTATTTTTTAGAGAAATCTTCTTATATAATTAGGCAGAAAATCTCACCTGCCATAGTTTTCAAAACAGCATAATTTCACTCTTCTCAATGCTTAATCTGTGGTATTAAACAACCTTTGAGTATTTAGGTTTATCAACGACATGTACTTTAAAAATGTTTTAGAGATCCTACCAGCCTTTGAAAACCTCCTTGTTCCTTGTTTCAGTTCCAGTTTTATGTATATTTTCTGCCTTGCACCTGATTATTCCAACATCAGATGGATGGCCTAGGGAATCTCATTCTGGTATTGATTGTTTTTGCTGATTGTCTCCCTTTGTAGCTGATTTCTTCAATATTGTGTAAATTTAGATCATGAGCTCATGTTTAGCTAAACAGCTGACCTTGTAAGAGGCTTAGGTGTGAACGCTGGTAAGCTTCAGCAGAAAGTCGGCAAAGATTTATTTGTGTCCCTCCAATGAGTTGCCCGCAAGGACCCCGTTTTCTACAAGTGTTGGTCCAATACTCCTTCGAGAGGCAGTGGACTCAGACATGGCTGCTTTTCAGCCTTCAATCTGGGGCACTGCCAGTGGGCGGCCTGTGGCCCGGGCAAGAGCCTCTCCGCATGTGTCCCAGGGACCCATTTGACTGCGAACTTCGGTCACCTGGCAGGAAGCTACGATGCCCTGACCTATGGTGAGCTGTGCAGCGAGGAGTACTGCGCGGACAGGTTCCAAACACACTTCAAATAAGAGGGCGGCCTGAGTGGTAAGGTGAGAGTTTGGGCAGCTGTGCAGAAAAAGAAGGCGCCCTTTGGCCTGGGCCTAAATGCTTGTGACACCCCACTGGGTCTGCCGGGCTCTGAGGGCCCTGCCCTGGGCCCCCTGCTCCCCTGCCCTTTGTTCAGTCACAGCAGAGATGGCCACACCCACTCCCTCAGTGAGGGCAGTCTTCCAACCTCCCTCAGCCACGCCCCCTCTCCGCAGGTTACCATGGACTACAGATGCTGCATTCTGAGGCCAGGGCGTTCCGAGAATGCCAAGGGCAGACATGATGACCTTAAATGATTTCCTCTTGTGTCAGTTTTGGTAAAGTTTAGTAGCTAGGAAATGGTCCGCTTTACAGAAATGTTCAAATTTACTGGCATTTCATATATTCTCTGCTATAACATTGTCCTGATTCTTTCTGTATATTCTTTACTTATGTTTCTGTTTTCCTTAATCAAAGTGTGTCTTTTAAATCTTTTCAAAGAAGATTCTTTGGACTTACTAAATCACCTGAATTTTATACGTTTTCTGTTGTATTAAGTTCTGCTCATATCTTTATTTATCTTTTTTCTATGTTCTCAGGGTTTATTGTTTTGATTTTCTGATGTCAAGTAAAACACTTGGTTATTCATTTTAATAAATCTTTTTACTTATAAAGATTTGAACTTTTAAAGATTCCAGCTTACTTGTACGTTTCTAAGGGTCCATTCCTCTACACTGTTGCCGGCCTAAGGCTTAGTTCACCATATAGCAATGTATATATTGACATATTATCCCCTCGGCTTTCTGTGATTCCCTACATCTCACCTTTCTTTGCAGACAAGCCATTTGAAATACCCTTAACTTATTTCACAGCCAATAATTCTTTGAAATAATGTGTATTTTTTAGAGAAATCATCTTATATAATTAGGCAGAAAATCTCACCTTCCATAGTTTCTCTAAACAGCATAATTTCACTCTTCTCACTTCTTAATTTGTTGTATTAAACAACCTTTGAGTATTTAGCTTTATCAATGACATGTACTTTAAAAATGTTTTAGAGATCCTACCAGTCTTTGAAAACATGCTTGTTCCTTGTTTCATTTCCAGGTTTATGAATATTTTCTGCCTAGCACCTGATTATTCCAACATCTCAAGGATGGCCTAGGGAATCTAATTCTGGTATTGATTGTTTTTGCTGATTGTCTCCCTTTGTAGCTGATTTCTTCATTTTTGTGTAAATTTAGATCATGAGCTCATGTTTAGCTAAACAGCTGACCTTGTAAGAGGCTTAGGTGTGAACGCTCGTAAGTTTCAGCAAAAAGTCGGCAAAGATTTATTTGTGTCCCTCCAATGAGTTGCCCACAAGGACCCCGTTTCCTAGAAGTGTTGGTCCAATACTCCCTCTAGGGGTAGGGGACTTAGACAGGGCTGCTTTCGGCCCCCGATCTTGGGCAGGGGCAGTGGGCGGCCTGTGGCCCGGGCAGGAGCCTCTCTGCGTGTGAACCTGGGAATCATCTCTCCTGCGAACTTCGGTCACCTGGCAGGAAGCTACGATGCCCAGACCTATGGTTAGCTGTGCAGCGAGGTATACAGCGCAGACAGGTTCCACACACACTTCAACTAAGTGGGTGGCCTGAGTGGAAAAGTGAGAGTTTGGGTAGCTGTGCAGACAAAGAAGGCGCCCTATGGCCTGGGCCTAAATGCTTGTGACACTCCACTGGGCATGCCGGGCTCTGAGGGCCCTGCCATGGGCCCCCTGCTCCCCTGCCCTTTGTTCAGTCACAGCAGAGATGGCCACACCGACTCCCTCAGTGAGGGCAGTGTTCCAGCCTCCCTCAGCCCCGCCCACTCTCCGCAGGTTACCATGGACTACAGATGCTGCATTCTGAGGCCAGGGCGTTCCGAGAATGCCAAGGGCAGACATGATGACCTTAAATGATTTCCTCTTGTGTCAGTTTTGGTAAACTGTAGGAGCTAGGAAATGGTCCACTTTTCAGAAATGTTCCAATTTACTGGCATTTCATATATTCTCTGCTATAACATTGTCCTGATTCTTTCTATATATTCTTTAATTATATTTGTGTTTTCCTTAATCAAAGTGTGTCTTTTAAATCTTTTCAAAGAATATTCTTTGGACTTACTACCTCACCTGAATTTTATACGTTTTCTGTGGTATTAAGTTCTGCTCATATCTTTATTTATCTTTTTTCTATGTTCTCAGGGTTTATTGTTTTGATCTTCTGATGTCAATTAAAACACTTGGTTATTCATTTTCATCAATCTTTTTACTTATAAAGATTTGAACTTTTAAAGATTCCAGCTCACTTTTAAATTTCTAAGGGTCAGGTCCTCTACATTGTGGCTGGCCTAAGGCTTAGTTCACCATATAGCAATGTATATATTGACATTTTCCCCTCGACTTTCTGTGATTCCCTACATCTCACCTTTCTTTGCAGACAAGCCATTTGAAATACACTTAACTTATTTCACAGCCAATAAGTCTTTGAAATAATGTCTATTTTTTAGAGAAATCTTCTTATATAATTAGGCAGAAAATCTCACCTGCCATAGTTTTCAAAACAGCATAATTTCACTCTTCTCAATGCTTAATCTGTGGTATTAAACAACCTTTGAGTATTTAGGTTTATCAACGACATGTACTTTAAAAATGTTTTAGAGATCCTACCAGCCTTTGAAAACCTCCTTGTTCCTTGTTTCAGTTCCAGTTTTATGTATATTTTCTGCCTTGCACCTGATTATTCCAACATCAGATGGATGGCCTAGGGAATCTCATTCTGGTATTGATTGTTTTTGCTGATTGTCTCCCTTTGTAGCTGATTTCTTCAATATTGTGTAAATTTAGATCATGAGCTCATGTTTAGCTAAACAGCTGACCTTGTAAGAGGCTTAGGTGTGAACGCTGGTAAGCTTCAGCAGAAAGTCGGCAAAGATTTATTTGTGTCCCTCCAATGAGTTGCCCGCAAGGACCCCGTTTTCTACAAGTGTTGGTCCAATACTCCTTCGAGAGGCAGTGGACTCAGACATGGCTGCTTTTCAGCCTTCAATCTGGGGCACTGCCAGTGGGCGGCCTGTGGCCCGGGCAAGAGCCTCTCCGCATGTGTCCCAGGGACCCATTTGACTGCGAACTTCGGTCACCTGGCAGGAAGCTACGATGCCCTGACCTATGGTGAGCTGTGCAGCGAGGAGTACTGCGCGGACAGGTTCCAAACACACTTCAAATAAGAGGGCGGCCTGAGTGGAAAGGTGAGAGTTTGGGCAGCTGTGCAGAAAAAGAAGGCGCCCTTTGGCCTGGGCCTAAATGCTTGTGACACCCCACTGGGTCTGCCGGGCTCTGAGGGCCCTGCCCTGGGCCCCCTGCTCCCCTGCCCTTTGTTCAGTCACAGCAGAGATGGCCACACCCACTCCCTCAGTGAGGGCAGTCTTCCAACCTCCCTCAGCCACGCCCCCTCTCCGCAGGTTACCATGGACTACAGATGCTGCATTCTGAGGCCAGGGCGTTCCGAGAATGCCAAGGGCAGACATGATGACCTTAAATGATTTCCTCTTGTGTCAGTTTTGGTAAAGTTTAGGAGCTAGGAAATGGTCCGCTTTACAGAAATGTTCAAATTTACTGGCATTTCATATATTCTCTGCTATAACATTGTCCTGATTCTTTCTGTATATTCTTTACTTATGTTTCTGTTTTCCTTAATCAAAGTGTGTCTTTTAAATCTTTTCAAAGAATATTCTTTGGACTTACTAAATCACCTGAATTTTATACGTTTTCTGTTGTATTAAGTTCTGCTCATATCTTTATTTATCTTTTTTCTATGTTCTCAGGGTTTATTGTTTTGATTTTCTGATGTCAAGTAAAACACTTGGTTATTCATTTTAATAAATCTTTTTACTTATAAAGATTTGAACTTTTAAAGATTCCAGCTTACTTGTACGTTTCTAAGGGTCCATTCCTCTACACTGTTGCCGGCCTAAGGCTTAGTTCACCATATAGCAATGTATATATTGACATATTATCCCCTCGGCTTTCTGTGATTCCCTACATCTCACCTTTCTTTGCAGACAAGCCATTTGAAATACCCTTAACTTATTTCACAGCCAATAATTCTTTGAAATAATGTGTATTTTTTAGAGAAATCATCTTATATAATTAGGCAGAAAATCTCACCTTCCATAGTTTCTCTAAACAGCATAATTTCACTCTTCTCACTTCTTAATTTGTTGTATTAAACAACCTTTGAGTATTTAGCTTTATCAATGACATGTACTTTAAAAATGTTTTAGAGATCCTACCAGTCTTTGAAAACATGCTTGTTCCTTGTTTCATTTCCAGGTTTATGTATATTTTCTGCCTAGCACCTGATTATTCCAACATCTCAAGGATGGCCTAGGGAATCTAATTCTGGTATTGATTGTTTTTGCTGATTGTCTCCCTTTGTAGCTGATTTCTTCATTATTGTGTAAATTTAGATCATGAGCTCATGTTTAGCTAAACAGCTGACCTTGTAAGAGGCTTAGGTGTGAACGCTCGTAAGTTTCAGCAAAAAGTCGGCAAAGATTTATTTGTGTCCCTCCAATGAGTTGCCCAGAAGGACCCCGTTTTCTAGAAGTGTTGGTCCAATACTCCCTCTAGGGGTAGGGGACTTAGACAGGGCTGCTTTCGGCCCCCGATCTTGGGCAGGGGCAGTGGGCGGCCTGTGGCCCGGGCAGGAGCCTCTCTGCGTGTGAACCTGGGAATCATCTCTCCTGCGAACTTCGGTCACCTGGCAGGAAGCTACGATGCCCAGACCTATGGTTAGCTGTGCAGCGAGGTATACTGCGCAGACAGGTTCCACACACACTTCAACTAAGTGGGTGGCCTGAGTGGAAAAGTGAGAGTTTGGGTAGCTGTGCAGACAAAGAAGGCGCCCTATGGCCTGGGCCTAAATGCTTGTGACACTCCACTGGGCCTGCCGGGCTCTGAGGGCCCTGCCCTGGGCCCCCTGCTCCCCTGCCCTTTGTTCAGTCACAGCAGAGATGGCCACACCGACTCCCTCAGTGAGGGCAGTGTTCCAGCCTCCCTCAGCCCCGCCCACTCTCCGCAGGTTACCATGGACTACAGATGCTGCATTCTGAGGCCAGGGCGTTCCGAGAATGCCAAGGGCAGACATGATGACCTTAAATGATTTCCTCTTGTGTCAGTTTTGGTAAACTGTAGGAGCTAGGAAATGGTCCACTTTTCAGAAATGTTCCAATTTACTGGCATTTCATATATTCTCTGCTATAACATTGTCCTGATTCTTTCTATATATTCTTTAATTATATTTGTGTTTTCCTTAATCAAAGTGTGTCTTTTAAATCTTTTCAAAGAATATTCTTTGGACTTACTACCTCACCTGAATTTTATACGTTTTCTGTGGTATTAAGTTCTGCTCATATCTTTATTTATCTTTTTTCTATGTTCTCAGGGTTTATTGTTTTGATCTTCTGATGTCAATTAAAACACTTGGTTATTCATTTTCATCAATCTTTTTACTTATAAATATTTGAACTTTTAAAGATTCCAGCTCACTTTTAAATTTCTAAGGGTCAGGTCCTCTACATTGTGGCTGGCCTAATGCTTAGTTCACCATATAGCAATGTATATATTGACATTTTCCCCTCGACTTTCTGTGATTCCCTACATCTCACCTTTCTTTGCAGACAAGCCATTTGAAATACACTTAACTTATTTCACAGCCAATAAGTCTTTGAAATAATGTCTATTTTTTAGAGAAATCTTCTTATATAATTAGGCAGAAAATCTCACCTGCCATAGTTTTCGAAACAGCATAATTTCACTCTTCTCAATGCTTAATCTGTGGTATTAAACAACCTTTGAGTATTTAGGTTTATCAACGACATGTACTTTAAAAATGTTTTAGAGATCCTACCAGCCTTTGAAAACCTCCTTGTTCCTTGTTTCAGTTCCAGTTTTATGTATATTTTCTGCCTTGCACCTGATTATTCCAACATCAGATGGATGGCCTAGGGAATCTCATTCTGGTATTGATTGTTTTTGCTGATTGTCTCCCTTTGTAGCTGATTTCTTCAATATTGTGTAAATTTAGATCATGAGCTCATGTTTAGCTAAACAGCTGACCTTGTAAGAGGCTTAGGTGTGAACGCTGGTAAGCTTCAGCAGAAAGTCGGCAAAGATTTATTTGTGTCCCTCCAATGAGTTGCCCGCAAGGACCCCGTTTTCTACAAGTGTTGGTCCAATACTCCTTCGAGAGGCAGTGGACTCAGACATGGCTGCTTTTCAGCCTTCAATCTGGGGCAGGGCCAGTGGGCGGCCTGTGGCCCGGGCAAGAGCCTCTCCGCATGTGTCCCAGGGACCCATTTGACTGCGAACTTCGGTCACCTGGCAGGAAGCTACGATGCCCTGACCTATGGTGAGCTGTGCAGCGAGGAGTACTGCGCGGACAGGTTCCAAACACACTTCAAATAAGAGGGCGGCCTGAGTGGAAAGGTGAGAGTTTGGGCAGCTGTGCAGAAAAAGAAGGCGCCCTTTGGCCTGGGCCTAAATGCTTGTGACACCCCACTGCGTCTGCCGGGCTCTGAGGGCCCTGCCCTGGGCCCCCTGCTCCCCTGCCCTTTGTTCAGTCACAGCAGAGATGGCCACACCCACTCCCTCAGTGAGGGCAGTCTTCCAACCTCCCTCAGCCACGCCCCCTCTCCGCAGGTTACCATGGACTACAGATGCTGCATTCTGAGGCCAGGGCGTTCCGAGAATGCCAAGGGCAGACATGATGACCTTAAATGATTTCCTCTTGTGTCAGTTTTGGTAAAGTTTAGGAGCTAGGAAATGGTCCGCTTTACAGAAATGTTCAAATTTACTGGCATTTCATATATTCTCTGCTATAACATTGTCCTGATTCTTTCTGTATATTCTTTACTTATGTTTTTGTTTTCCTTAATCAAAGTGTGTCTTTTAAATCTTTTCAAAGAATATTCTTTGGACTTACTAAATCACCTGAATTTTATACGTTTTCTGTTGTATTAAGTTCTGCTCATATCTTTATTTATCTTTTTTCTATGTTCTCCGGGTTTATTGTTTTGATTTTCTGATGTCAAGTAAAACACTTGGTTATTCATTTTAATAAATCTTTTTCTTATAAAGATTTGAACTTTTAAAGATTCCAGCTTACTTGTACGTTTCTAAGGGTCCATTCCTCTACACTGTTGCCGGCCTAAGGCTTAGTTCACCATATAGCAATGTATATATTGACATATTTTCCCCTCGGCTTTCTGTGATTCCCTACATCTCACCTTTCTTTGCAGACAAGCCATTTGAAATACCCTTAACTTATTTCACAGCCAATAATTCTTTGAAATAATGTGTATTTTTTAGAGAAATCATCTTATATAATTAGGCAGAAAATCTCACCTTCCATAGTTTTCTAAACAGCATAATTTCACTCTTCTCACTGCTTAATTTGTTGTATTAAACAACCTTTGAGTATTTAGCTTTATCAATGACATGTACTTTAAAAATGTTTTAGAGATCCTACCAGTCTTTGAAAACATGCTTGTTCCTTGTTTCATTTCCAGGTTTATGTATATTTTCTGCCTAGCACCTGATTATTCCAACATCTCAAGGATGGCCTAGGGAATCTAATTCTGGTATTGATTGTTTTTGCTGATTGTCTCCCTTTGTAGCTGATTTCTTCATTATTGTGTAAATTTAGATCATGAGCTCATGTTTAGCTAAACAGCTGACCTTGTAAGAGGCTTAAGTGTGAACGCTCGTAAGTTTCAGCAAAAAGTCGGCAAAGATTTATTTGTGTCCCTCCAATGAGTTGCCCACAAGGACCCCGTTTCCTAGAAGTGTTGGTCCAATACTCCCTCAAGGGGTAGGGGACTTAGACAGGGCTGCTTTCGGCCCCCGATCTTGGGCAGGGGCAGTGGGCGGCCTGTGGCCCGGGCAGGAGCCTCTCTGCGTGTGAACCTGGGAATCATCTCTCCTGCGAACTTCGGTCACCTGGCAGGAAGCTACGATGCCCAGACCTATGGTTAGCTGTGCAGCGAGGTATACAGCGCAGACAGGTTCCACACACACTTCAACTAAGTGGGTGGCCTGAGTGGAAAAGTGAGAGTTTGGGTAGCTGTGCAGAAAAAGAAGGCGCCCTATGGCCTGGGCCTAAATGCTTCTGACACTCCACTGGGCATGCCGGGCTCTGAGGGCCCTGCCCAGGGCCCCCTGCTCCCCTGCCCTTTGTTCAGTCACAGCAGAGATGGCCACACCGACTCCCTCAGTGAGGGCAGTGTTCCAGCCTCCCTCAGCCCCGCCCACTCTCCGCAGGTTACCATGGACTACAGATGCTGCATTCTGAGGCCAGGGCGTTCCGAGAATGCCAAGGGCAGACATGATGACCTTAAATGATTTCCTCTTGTGTCAGTTTTGGTAAACTGTAGGAGCTAGGAAATGGTCCACTTTTCAGAAATGTTCCAATTTACTGGCATTTCATATATTCTCTGCTATAACATTGTCCTGATTCTTTCTATATATTCTTTAATTATATTTGTGTTTTCCTTAATCAAAGTGTGTCTTTTAAATCTTTTCAAAGAATATTCTTTGGACTTACTACCTCACCTGAATTTTATACGTTTTCTGTGGTATTAAGTTCTGCTCATATCTTTATTTATCTTTTTTCTATGTTCTCAGGGTTTATTGTTTTGATCTTCTGATGTCAATTAAAACACTTGGTTATTCATTTTCATCAATCTTTTTACTTATAAAGATTTGAACTTTTAAAGATTCCAGCTCACTTTTAAATTTCTAAGGGTCAGGTCCTCTACATTGTGGCTGGCCTAAGGCTTAGTTCACCATATAGCAATGTATATATTGACATTTTCCCCTCGACTTTCTGTGATTCCCTACATCTCACCTTTCTTTGCAGACAAGCCATTTGAAATACACTTAACTTATTTCACAGCCAATAAGTCTTTGAAATAATGTCTATTTTTTAGAGAAATCTTCTTATATAATTAGGCAGAAAATCTCACCTGCCATAGTTTTCAAAACAGCATAATTTCACTCTTCTCAATGCTTAATCTGTGGTATTAAACAACCTTTGATTATTTAGGTTTATCAACGACATGTACTTTAAAAATGTTTTAGAGATCCTACCAGCCATTGAAAACCTCCTTGTTCCTTGTTTCAGTTCTAGTTTTATGTATATTTTCTGCCTTGCACCTGATTATTCCAACATCAGATGGATGGCCTAGGGAATCTCATTCTGGTATTGATTGTTTCTGCTGATTGTCTCCCTTTGTAGCTGATTTCTTCAATATTGTGTAAATTTAGATCATGAGCTCATGTTTAGCTAAACAGCTGACCTTGTAAGAGGCTTAGGTGTGAACGCTGGTAAGCTTCAGCAGAAAGTCGGCAAAGATTTATTTGTGTCCCTCCAATGAGTTGCCCGCAAGGACCCCGTTTTCTACAAGTGTTGGTCCAATACTCCTTCGAGAGGCAGTGGACTCAGACATGGCTGCTTTTCAGCCTTCGATCTGGGGCAGGGCCAGTGGGCGGCCTGTGGCCCGGGCAAGAGCCTCTCCGCATGTGTCCCAGGGACCCATTTGACTGCGAACTTCGGTCACCTGGCAGGAAGCTACGATGCCCTGACCTATGGTGAGCTGTGCAGCGAGGAGTACTGCGCGGACAGGTTCCAAACACACTTCAAATAAGAGGGCGGCCTGAGTGGAAAGGTGAGAGTTTGGGCAGCTGTGCAGACAAAGAAGGCGCCCTTTGGCCTGGGCCTAAATGCTTGTGACACCCCACTGCGTCTGCCGGGCTCTGAGGGCCCTGCCCTGGGCCCCCTGCTCCCCTGCCCGTTGTTCAGTCACAGCAGAGATGGCCACACCCACTCCCTCAGTGAGGGCAGTCTTCCAACCTCCCTCAGCCACGCCCCCTCTCCGCAGGTTACCATGGACTACAGATGCTGCATTCTGAGGCCAGGGCGTTCCGAGAATGCCAAGGGCAGACATGATGACCTTAAATGATTTCCTCTTGTGTCAGTTTTGGTAAAGTTTAGGAGCTAGGAAATGGTCCGCTTTACAGAAATGTTCAAATTTACTGGCATTTCATATATTCTCTGCTATAACATTGTCCTGATTCTTTCTGTATATTCTTTACTTATGTTTTTGTTTTCCTTAATCAAAGTGTGTCTTTTAAATCTTTTCAAAGAATATTCTTTGGACTTACTAAATCACCTGAATTTTATACGTTTTCTGTTGTATTAAGTTCTGCTCATATCTTTATTTATCTTTTTTCTATGTTCTCAGGGTTTATTGTTTTGATTTTCTGATGTCAAGTAAAACACTTGATTTTTCATTTTAATAAATCTTTTTCTTATAAAGATTTGAACTTTTAAAGATTCCAGCTTACTTGTACGTTTCTAAGGGTCCATTCCTCTACACTGTTGCCGGCCTAAGGCTTAGTTCACCATATAGCAATGTATATATTGACATATTTTCCCCTCGGCTTTCTGTGATTCCCTACATCTCACCTTTCTTTGCAGACAAGCCATTTGAAATACCCTTAACTTATTTCACAGCCAATAATTCTTTGAAATAATGTGTATTTTTTAGAGAAATCATCTTATATAATTAGGCAGAAAATCTCACCTTCCATAGTTTTCTAAACAGCATAATTTCACTCTTCTCACTGCTTAATTTGTTGTATTAAACAACCTTTGAGTATTTAGCTTTATCAATGACATGTACTTTAAAAATGTTTTAGAGATCCTACCAGTCTTTGAAAACATGCTTGTTCCTTGTTTCATTTCCAGGTTTATGTATATTTTCTGCCTAGCACCTGATTATTCCAACATCTCAAGGATGGCCTAGGGAATCTAATTCTGGTATTGATTGTTTTTGCTGATTGTCTCCCTTTGTAGCTGATTTCTTCATTATTGTGTAAATTTAGATCATGAGCTCATGTTTAGCTAAACAGCTGACCTTGTAAGAGGCTTAAGTGTGAACGCTCGTAAGTTTCAGCAAAAAGTCGGCAAAGATTTATTTGTGTCCCTCCAATGAGTTGCCCACAAGGACCCCGTTTCCTAGAAGTGTTGGTCCAATACTCCCTCAAGGGGTAGGGGACTTAGACAGGGCTGCTTTCGGCCCCCGATCTTGGGCAGGGGCAGTGGGCGGCCTGTGGCCCGGGCAGGAGCCTCTCTGCGTGTGAACCTGGGAATCATCTCTCCTGCGAACTTCGGTCACCTGGCAGGAAGCTACGATGCCCAGACCTATGGTTAGCTGTGCAGCGAGGTATACAGCGCAGACAGGTTCCACACACACTTCAACTAAGTGGGTGGCCTGAGTGGAAAAGTGAGAGTTTGGGTAGCTGTGCAGAAAAAGAAGGCGCCCTATGGCCTGGGCCTAAATGCTTCTGACACTCCACTGGGCATGCCGGGCTCTGAGGGCCCTGCCCAGGGCCCCCTGCTCCCCTGCCCTTTGTTCAGTCACAGCAGAGATGGCCACACCGACTCCCTCAGTGAGGGCAGTGTTCCAGCCTCCCTCAGCCCCGCCCACTCTCCGCAGGTTACCATGGACTACAGATGCTGCATTCTGAGGCCAGGGCGTTCCGAGAATGCCAAGGGCAGACATGATGACCTTAAATGATTTCCTCTTGTGTCAGTTTTGGTAAACTGTAGGAGCTAGGAAATGGTCCACTTTTCAGAAATGTTCCAATTTACTGGCATTTCATATATTCTCTGCTATAACATTGTCCTGATTCTTTCTATATATTCTTTAATTATATTTGTGTTTTCCTTAATCAAAGTGTGTCTTTTAAATCTTTTCAAAGAATATTCTTTGGACTTACTACCTCACCTGAATTTTATACGTTTTCTGTGGTATTAAGTTCTGCTCATATCTTTTTTTTTTTTTTTTTTTTTTTTTTTTTTTTTTTCTTTTTGCGGTATGCGGGCCTCTCACTGTTGTGGCCTCTCCCGTTGCGGAGCACAGGCTCCGGATGCGCAGGCCCAGCGGCCATGGCTCACGGGCCCAGCCGCTCCGCGGCATATGGGATCCTCCCAGACCGGGGCACGAACCCGTATCCCCTGCATCGGCAGGCGGACTCTCAACCACTGCGCCACCAGGGAGGCCCTGCTCATATCTTTATTTATCTTTTTTCTATGTTCTCAGGGTTTATTGTTTTGATCTTCTGATGTCAATTAAAACACTTGGTTATTCATTTTCATCAATCTTTTTACTTATAAAGATTTGAACTTTTAAAGATTCCAGCTCACTTTTAAATTTCTAAGGGTCAGGTCCTCTACATTGTGGCTGGCCTAAGGCTTAGTTCACCATATAGCAATGTATATATTGACATTTTCCCCTCGACTTTCTGTGATTCCCTACATCTCACCTTTCTTTGCAGACAAGCCATTTGAAATACACTTAACTTATTTCACAGCCAATAAGTCTTTGAAATAATGTCTATTTTTTAGAGAAATCTTCTTATATAATTAGGCAGAAAATCTCACCTGCCATAGTTTTCAAAACAGCATAATTTCACTCTTCTCAATGCTTAATCTGTGGTATTAAACAACCTTTGAGTATTTAGGTTTATCAACGACATGTACTTTAAAAATGTTTTAGAGATCCTACCAGCCATTGAAAACCTCCTTGTTCCTTGTTTCAGTTCTAGTTTTATGTATATTTTCTGCCTTGCACCTGATTATTCCAACATCAGATGGATGGCCTAGGGAATCTCATTCTGGTATTGATTGTTTCTGCTGATTGTCTCCCTTTGTAGCTGATTTCTTCAATATTGTGTAAATTTAGATCATGAGCTCATGTTTAGCTAAACAGCTGACCTTGTAAGAGGCTTAGGTGTGAACGCTGGTAATCTTCAGCAGAAAGTCGGCAAAGATTTATTTGTGTCCCTCCAATGAGTTGCCCGCAAGGACCCCGTTTTCTACAAGTGTTGGTCCAATACTCCTTCGAGAGGCAGTGGACTCAGACATGGCTGCTTTTCAGCCTTCGATCTGGGGCAGGGCCAGTGGGCGGCCTGTGGCCCGGGCAAGAGCCTCTCCGCATGTGTCCCAGGGACCCATTTGACTGCGAACTTCGGTCACCTGGCAGGAAGCTACGATGCCCTGACCTATGGTGAGCTGTGCAGCGAGGAGTACTGCGCGGACAGGTTCCAAACACACTTCAAATAAGAGGGCGGCCTGAGTGGAAAGGTGAGAGTTTGGGCAGCTGTGCAGACAAAGAAGGCGCCCTTTGGCCTGGGCCTAAATGCTTGTGACACCCCACTGCGTCTGCCGGGCTCTGAGGGCCCTGCCCTGGGCCCCCTGCTCCCCTGCCCGTTGTTCAGTCACAGCAGAGATGGCCACACCCACTCCCTCAGTGAGGGCAGTCTTCCAACCTCCCTCAGCCACGCCCCCTCTCCGCAGGTTACCATGGACTACAGATGCTGCATTCTGAGGCCAGGGCGTTCCGAGAATGCCAAGGGCAGACATGATGACCTTAAATGATTTCCTCTTGTGTCAGTTTTGGTAAAGTTTAGGAGCTAGGAAATGGTCCGCTTTACAGAAATGTTCAAATTTACTGGCATTTCATATATTCTCTGCTATAACATTGTCCTGATTCTTTCTGTATATTCTTTACTTATGTTTTTGTTTTCCTTAATCAAAGTGTGTCTTTTAAATCTTTTCAAAGAATATTCTTTGGACTTACTAAATCACCTGAATTTTATACGTTTTCTGTTGTATTAAGTTCTGCTCATATCTTTATTTATCTTTTTTCTATGTTCTCAGGGTTTATTGTTTTGATTTTCTGATGTCAAGTAAAACACTTGATTTTTCATTTTAATAAATCTTTTTACTTATAAAGATTTGAACTTTTAAAGATTCCAGCTTACTTGTACGTTTCTAAGGGTCCATTCCTCTACACTGTTGCCGGCCTAAGGCTTAGTTCACCATATAGCAATGTATATATTGACATATTTTCCCCTCGGCTTTCTGTGATTCCCTACATCTCACCTTTCTTTGCAGACAAGCCATTTGAAATACCCTTAACTTATTTCACAGCCAATAATTCTTTGAAATAATGTGTATTTTTTAGAGAAATCATCTTATATAATTAGGCAGAAAATCTCACCTTCCATAGTTTTCTAAACAGCATAATTTCACTCTTCTCACTGCTTAATTTGTTGTATTAAACAACCTTTGAGTATTTAGCTTTATCAATGACATGTACTTTAAAAATGTTTTAGAGATCCTACCAGTCTTTGAAAACATGCTTGTTCCTTGTTTCATTTCCAGGTTTATGTATATTTTCTGCCTAGCACCTGATTATTCCAACATCTCAAGGATGGCCTAGGGAATCTAATTCTGGTATTGATTGTTTTTGCTGATTGTCTCCCTTTGTAGCTGATTTCTTCATTATTGTGTAAATTTAGATCATGAGCTCATGTTTAGCTAAACAGCTGACCTTGTAAGAGGCTTAAGTGTGAACGCTCGTAAGTTTCAGCAAAAAGTCGGCAAAGATTTATTTGTGTCGCTCCAATGAGTTGCCCAGAAGGACCCCGTTTTCTAGAAGTGTCGGTCCAATACTCCCTCAAGGGGTAGGGGACTTAGACAGGGCTGCTTTCGGCCCCCGATCTTGGGCAGGGGCAGTGGGCCGCCTGTGGCCCGGGCAGGAGCCTCTCTGCGTGTGAACCTGGGAATCATCTCTCCTGCGAACTTCGGTCACCTGGCAGGAAGCTACGATGCCCAGACCTATGGTTAGCTGTGCAGCGAGGTATACTGCGCAGACAGGTTCCACACACACTTCAACTAAGTGGGTGGCCTGAGTGGAAAAGTGAGAGTTTGGGTAGCTGTGCAGACAAAGAAGGCGCCCTATGGCCTGGGCCTAAATGCTTGTGACACTCCACTGGGCCTGCCGGGCTCTGAGGGCCCTGCCCTGGGCCCCCTGCTCCCCTGCCGTTTGTTCAGTCACAGCAGAGATGGCCACACCGACTCCCTCAGTGAGGGCAGTGTTCCAGCCTCCCTCAGCCCCGCACACTCTCCGCAGGTTACCATGGACTACAGATGCTGCATTCTGAGGCCAGGGCGTTCCGAGAATGCCAAGGGCAGACATGATGACCTTAAATGATTTCCTCTTGTGTCAGTTTTGGTAAACTGTAGGAGCTAGGAAATGGTCCACTTTTCAGAAATGTTCCAATTTACTGGCATTTCATATATTCTCTGCTATAATATTGTCCTGATTCTTTCTATATATTCTTTAATTATATTTGTGTTTTCCTTAATCAAAGTGTGTCTTTTAAATCTTTTCAAAGAATATTCTTTGGACTTACTACCTCACCTGAATTTTATACGTTTTCTGTGGTATTAAGTTCTGCTCATATCTTTATTTATCTTTTTTCTATGTTCTCAGGTTTTATAGTTTTGATATTCTGATGTCAAGTAAAACACTTGGTTATTCATTTTCATCAATCTTTTTACTTATAAAGATTTGAACTTTTAAAGATTCCAGCTCACTTTTAAATTTCTAAGGGTCAGGTCCTCTACATTGTGGCTGGCCTAACGCTTAGTTCACCATATAGCAATGTATATATTGACATTTTCCCCTCGACTTTCTGTGATTCCCTACATCTCACCTTTCTTTGCAGACAAGCCATTTGAAATACACTTAACTTATTTCACAGCCAATAAGTCTTTGAAATAATGTCTATTCTTTAGAGAAATCTTCTTATATAATTAGGCAGAAAATCTCACCTGCCATAGTTTTCAAAACAGCATAATTTCACTCTTCTCAATGCTTAATCTGTGGTATTAAACAACCTTTGAGTATTTAGGTTTATCAACGACATGTACTTTAAAAATGTTTTAGAGATCCTACCAGCCTTTGAAAACCTCCTTGTTCCTTGTTTCAGTTCCAGTTTTATGTATATTTTCTGCCTTGCACCTGATTATTCCAACATCAGATGGATGGCCTAGGGAATCTCATTCTGGTATTGATTGTTTTTGCTGATTGTCTCCCTTTGTAGCTGATTTCTTCAATATTGTGTAAATTTAGATCATGAGATCATGTTTAGCTAAACAGCTGACCTTGTAAGAGGCTTAGGTGTGAACGCTGGTAAGCTTCAGCAGAAAATCGGCAAAGATTTATTTGTGTCCCTCCAATGAGTTGCCCGCAAGGACCCCGTTTTCTACAAGTGTTGGTCCAATACTCCTTCGAGAGGCAGTGGACTCAGACATGGCTGCTTTTCAGCCTTCGATCTGGGGCAGGGCCTGTGGGCGGCCTGTGGCCCGGGCAAGAGCCTCTCCGCATGTGTCCCAGGGACCCATTTGACTGCGAACTTCGGTCACCTGGCAGGAAGCTACGATGCCCTGACCTATGGTTAGCTGTGCAGCGAGGAGTACTGCGCGGACAGGTTCCAAACACACTTCAAATAAGAGGGCGGCCTGAGTGGAAAGGTGAGAGTTTGGGCAGCTGTGCAGAAAAAGAAGGCGCCCTTTGGCCTGGGCCTAAATGCTTGTGACACCCCACTGGGTCTGCCGGGCTCTGAGGGCCCTGCCCTGGGCCCCCTGCTCCCCTGCCCTTTGTTCAGTCACAGCAGAGATGGCCACACCCACTCCCTCAGTGAGGGCAGTCTTCCAACCTCCCTCAGCCACGCCCCCTCTCCGCAGGTTACCATGGACTACAGATGCTGCATTCTGAGGCCAGGGCGTTCCGAGAATGCCAAGGGCAGACATGATGACCTTAAATGATTTCCTCTTGTGTCAGTTTTGGTAAAGTTTAGGAGCTAGGAAATGGTCCGCTTTACAGAAATGTTCAAATTTACTGGCATTTCATATATTCTCTGCTATAACATTGTCCTGATTCTTTCTGTATATTCTTTACTTATGTTTTTCTTTTCCTTAATCAAAGTGTGTCTTTTAAATCTTTTCAAAGAATATTCTTTGGACTTACTAAATCACCTGAATTTTATACGTTTTCTGTTGTATTAAGTTCTGCTCATATCTTTATTTATCTTTTTTCTATGTTCTCAGGGTTTATTGTTTTGATTTTCTGATGTCAAGTAAAACACTTGGTTATTCATTTTAATAAATCTTTTTAGTTATAAAGATTTGAACTTTTAAAGATTCCAGCTTACTTGTACGTTTCTAAGGGTCCATTCCTCTACACTGTTGCCGGCCTCAGGCTTAGTTCACCGTATAGCAATGTATATATTGACATATTATCCCCTCGGCTTTCTGTGATTCCCTACATCTCACCTTTCTTTGCAGACAAGCCATTTGAAATACCCTTAACTTATTTCACAGCCAATAATTCTTTGAAATAATGTGTATTTTTTAGAGAAATCATCTTATATAATTAGGCAGAAAATCTCACCTTCCATAGTTTTTCTAAACAGCATAATTTCACTCTTCTCACTGCTTAATTTGTTGTATTAAACAACCTTTGAGTATTTAGCTTTATCAATGACATGTACTTTAAAAATATTTTAGAGATCCTACCAGTCTTTGAAAACATGCTTGTTCCTTGTTTCATTTCCAGGTTTATGTATATTTTCTGCCTATCACCTGATTATTCCAACATCTCAAGGATGGCCTAGGGAATCTAATTCTGGTATTGATTGTTTTTGCTGATTGTCTCCCTTTGTAGCTGATTTCTTCATTATTGTGTAAATTTAGATCATGAGCTCATGTTTAGCTAAACAGCTGACCTTGTAAGAGGCTTAGGTGTGAACGCTCGTAAGTTTCAGCAAAAAGTCGGCAAAGATTTATTTGTGTCCCTCCAATGAGTTGCCCACAAGGACCCCGTTTTCTAGAAGTGTTGGTCCAATACTCCCTCTAGGGGTAGGGGACTTAGACAGGGCTGCTTTCGGCCCCCGATCTTGGGCAGGGGCAGTGGGCGGCCTGTGGCCCGGGCAGGAGCCTCTCTGCGTGTGAACCTGGGAATCATCTCTCCTGCGAACTTCGGTCACCTGGCAGGAAGCTACGATGCCCAGACCTATGGTTAGCTGTGCAGCGAGGTATACTGCGCAGACAGGTTCCACACACACTTCAACTAAGTGGGTGCCTGAGTGGAAAAGTGAGAGTTTGGGTAGCTGTGCAGACAAAGAAGGCGCCCTATGGCCTGGGCCTAAATGCTTGTGACACTCCACTGGGCCTGCCGGGCTCTGAGGGCCCTGCCCTGGGCCCCCTGCTCCCCTGCCCTTTGTTCAGTCACAGCAGAGATTGCCACACCGACTCCCTCAGTGAGGGCAGTGTTCCAGCCTGCCTCAGCCCCGCCCACTCTCCGCAGGTTACCATGGACTACAGATGCTGCATTCTGAGGCCAGGGCGTTCCGAGATGCCAAGGGCAGACATGATGACCTTAAATGATTTCCTCTTGTGTCAGTTTTGGTAAACTGTAGGAGCTAGGAAATGGTCCACTTTACAGAAATGTTCCAATTTACTGGCATTTCATATATTCTCTGCTATAACATTGTCCTGATTCTTTCTATATATTCTTTAATTAGGTTTGTGTTTTCCTTAATCAAAGTGTGTCTTTTAAATCTTTTCAAAGAATATTCTTTGGACTTACTACCTCACCTGAATTTTATACGTTTTCTGTGGTATTAAGTTCTGCTCATATCTTTATTTATCTTTTTTCTATGTTCTCAGGGTTTATGTTTTGATCTTCTGATGTCAATTAAAACACTTGGTTATTCATTTTCATCAATCTTTTTACTTATAAAGATTTGAACTTTTAAAGATTCCAGCTCACTTTTAAATTTCTAAGGGTCAGGTCCTCTACATTGTGGCTGGCCTAACGCTTAGTTCACCATATAGCAATGTATATATTGACATTTTCCCCTCGACTTTCTGTGATTCCCTACATCTCACCTTTCTTTGCAGACAAGCCATTTGAAATACACTTAACTTATTTCACAGCCAATAAGTCTTTGAAATAATGTCTGTTTTTTAGAGAAATCTTCTTATATAATTAGGCAGAAAATCTCACCTGCCATAGTTTTCAAAACAGCATAATTTCACTCTTCTCAATGCTTAATCTGTGGTATTAAACAACCGTTGAGTATTTAGGTTTATCAACGACATGTACTTTAAAAATGTTTGAGAGATCCTACCAGCCTTTGAAAACCTCCCTGTTCCTTGTTTCAGTTCCAGTTTTATGTATATTTTCTGCCTTGCACCTGATTATTCCAACATCAGATGGATGGCCTAGGGTATCTCATTCTGGTATTGATTGTTTTTGCTGATTGTCTCCCTTTGTAGCTGATTTCTTCAATATTGTGTAAATTTAGATCATGAGCTCATGTTTAGCTAAACAGCTGACCTTGTAAGAGGCTTAGGTGTGAACGCTGGTAAGCTTCAGCAGAAAGTCGGCAAAGATGTATTTGTGTCCCTCCAATGAGTTGCCCGCAAGGACCCCGTTTTCTACAAGTGTTGGTCCAATACTCCTTCGAGAGGCAGTGGACTCAGACATGGCTGCTTTTCAGCCTTCGATCTGGGGCAGGGCCAGTGGGCGGCCTGTGGCCCGGGCAAGAGCCTCTCCGCATGTGTCCCAGGGACCCATTTGCCTGCGAACTTCGGTCACCTGGCAGGAAGCTACGATGCCCTGACCTATGGTGAGCTGTGCAGCGAGGAGTACTGCGCGGACAGGTTCCAAACACACTTCAAATAAGAGGGCGGCCTGAGTGGAAAGGTGAGAGTTTGGGCAGCTGTGCAGACAAAGAAGGCGCCCTTTGGCCGGGGCCTAAATTCTTGTGACACCCCACTGGGTCTGCCGGGCTCTGAGGGCCCTGCCCTGGGCCCCCTGCTCCCCTGCCCTTTGTTCAGTCACAGCAGAGATGGCCACACCCACTCCCTCAGTGAGGGCAGTCTTCCAAGCTCCCTCAGCCACGCACCCTCTCCGCAGGTTACCATGGACTACAGATGCTGCATTCTGAGGCCAGGGCATTCCGAGAATGCCAAGGGCAGACATGATGACCTTAAATGATTTCCTCTTGTGTCAGTTTTGGTAAAGTTTAGTAGCTAGGAAATGGTCCGCTTTACAGAAATGTTCAAATTTACTGGCATTTCATATATTCTCTGCTATAACATTGTCCTGATTCTTTCTGTATATTCTTTACTTATGTTTTTGTTTTCCTTAATCAAAGTGTGTCTTTTAAATCTTTTCAAAGAATATTCTTTGGACTTTCTACCTCACCTGAATTTTATACGTTTTCTGTTGTATTAAGTTCTGCTCATATCTTTATTTATCTTTTTTCTATGTTCTCAGGGGTTATTGTTTTGATTTTCTGATGTGAAGTAAAACACTTGGTTATTCATTTTAATAAATCTTTTTACTTATAAAGATTTGAACTTTTAAAGATTCCAGCTTACTTGTACGTTTCTAAGGGTCCATTCCTCTACACTGTTGCCGGCCTAAGGCTTAGTTCACCATTAGCAATGTATATATTGACATATTATCCCCTCGGCTTTGTGTGATTCCCTACATCTCACCTTTCTTTGCAGACAAGCCATTTGAAATACCCTTAACTTATTTCACAGCCAATGGTCTTTGAAATAATGTGTATTCTTTAGAGAAATCATCTTATATAATTAGGCAGAAAATCTCACCTTCCATAGTTTTCTAAACAGCATAATTTCACTCTTCTCACTGCTTAGTTTGTTGTATTAAACAACCGTTGAGTATTTAGCTTTATCAATGACATGTACTTTAAAAATGTTTTAGAGACCCTACCAGTCTTTGAAAACATGCTTGTTCCTTGTTTCATTTCCAGGTTTATGTATATTTTCTGCCTTGCACCTGATTATTCCTACATCTGACGGGTGGCATAGGGAATCTAATTCTGGTATTGATTGTTTTTGCTGATTGTCTCCCTTTGTAGCTGATTTCTTCATTATTGTGTAAATTTAGATCATGAGCTCATGTTTAGCTAAACAGCTGACCTTGTAAGAGGCTTAGGTGTGAACGCTCGTAAGTTTCAGCAAAAAGTCGGCAAAGAATTATTTGTGTCCCTCCAATGAGTTGCCCACAAGGACCCCGTTTTCTAGAAGTGTTGGTCCAATACTCCCTCTAGGGGTAGGGGACTTAGACAGGGCTGCTTTCGGCCCCCGATCTTGGGCAGGGGCAGTGGGCCGCCTGTGGCCCGGGCAGGAGCCTCTCTGCGTGTGAACCTGGGAATCATCTCTCCTGCGAACTTCGGTCACCTGGCAGGAAGCTACGATGCCCAGACCTATGGTTAGCTGTGCAGCGAGGTATACTGCACAGACAGGTTCCACACACACTTCAACTAAGTGGGTGGCCTGAGTGGAAAAGTGAGAGTTTGGGTAGCTGTGCAGACAAAGAAGGCGCCCTATGGCCTGGGCCTAAATGCTTGTGACACTCCACTGGGCCTGCCGGGCTCTGAGGGCCCTGCCCTGGGCGCCCTGCTCCCCTGCCCTTTGTTCAGTCTCAGCAGAGATGGCCACACCGACTCCCTCAGTGAGGGCAGTGTTCCAGCCTGCCTCAGCCGCGCCCACTCTCCGCAGGTTACCATGGACTACAGATGCTGCATTCTGAGGCCAGGGCGTTCCGAGAATTCCAAGGGCAGACATGATGACCTTAAATGATTTCCTCTTGTGTCAGTTTTGGTAAACTGTAGGAGCTAGGAAATGGTCCACTTTACAGAAATGTTCCAATTTACTGGCATTTCATATATTCTCTGCTATAACATTGTCCTGATTCTTTCTGTATTTTCTTTACTTATGTTTTTGTTTTCCTTAATCAAAGTGTGTCTTTTAAATCTTTTCAAAGAATATTCTTTGGACTTACTACCTCACCTGAATTTTATACGTTTTCTGTGGTATTAAGTTCTGCTCATATCTTTATTTATCTTTTTTCTATGTTCTCAGGGTTTATTGTTTTGATCTTCTGATGTCAATTAAAACACTTGGTTATTCATTTTCATCAATCTTTTTACTTATAAAGATTTGAACTTTTAAAGATTCCAGCTCACTTTTAAATTTCTAAGGGTCAGGTCCTCTACATTGTGGCTGGCCTAAGGCTTAGTTCACCATATAGCAATGTATATATTGCCATTTTCCCCTCGACTTTCTGTGATTCCCTACATCTCACCTTTCTTTGCAGACAAGCCATTTGAAATACACTTAACTTATTTCACAGCCAATAAGTCTTTGAAATAATGTCTGTTTTTTAGAGAAATCTTCTTATATAATTAGGCAGAAAATCTCACCTGCCATAGTTTTCAAAACAGCATAATTTCACTCTTCTCAATGCTTAATCAGTGGTATTAAACAACCTTAGAGTATTTAGGTTTATCAACGACATGTACTTTAAAAATGTTTGAGAGATCCTACCAGCCTTTGAAAACCTCCTTGTTCCTTGTTTCAGTTCCAGTTTTATGTATATTTTCTGCCTTGCACCTGATTATTCCAACATCAGATGGATGGCCTAGGGAATCTCATTCTGGTATTGATTGTTTTTGCTGATTGTCTCCCTTTGTAGCTGATTTCTTCAATATTGTGTAAATTTAGATCATGAGCTCATGTTTAGCTAAACAGCTGACCTTGTAAGAGGCTTAGGTTTGAACGCTGGTAAGCTTCAGCAGAAAGTCGGCAAAGATTTATTTGTGTCCCTCCAATGAGTTGCCCGCAAGGACCCCGTTTTCTACAAGTGTTGGTCCAATACTCCTTCGAGAGGCAGTGGACTCAGACATGGCTGCTTTTCAGCCTTCGATCTGGGCAGGGCCAGTGGGCAGCCTGTGGCCCGGGCAAGAGCCTCTCCGCATGTTTCCCAGGGACCCATTTGCCTGCGAACTTCGGTCACCTGGCAGGAAGCTACGATGCCCTGACCTATGGTGAGCTGTGCAGCGAGGAGTACTGCACGGACAGGTTCCAAACACACTTCAAATAAGAGGGCGGCCTGAGTGGAAAGGTGAGAGTTTGGGCAGCTGTGCAAACAAAGAAGGCGCCCTTTGGCCTGGGCCTAAATGCTTGTGACACCCCACTGGGTCTGCCGGGATCTGAGGGCCCTGCCCTGGGACCCCTGCTCCCCTGCCCTTTGTTCAGTCACAGCAGAGATGGCCACACCCACTCCCTCAGTGAGGGCAGTCTTCCAAGCTCCCTCAGCCACGCCCCCTCTCCGCAGCTTACCATGGACTACAGATGCTGCATTCTGAGGCCAGGGCATTCCGAGAATGCCAAGGGCAGACATGATGACCTTAAATGATTTCCTCTTGTGTCAGTTTTGGTAAAGTTTAGGAGCTAGGAAATGGTCCGCTTTACAGAAATGTTCAAATTTACTGGCATTTCATATATTCTCTGCTATAACATTGTCCAGATTCTTTCTGTATATTCTTTACTTATGTTTTTGTTTTCCTTAATCAAAGTGTGTCTTTTAAATCTTTTCAAAGAATATTCTTTGGACTTACTAAATCACCTGAATTTTATACGTTTTCTGTTGTATTAAGTTCTGCTCATATCTTTATTTATCTTTTTTCTATGTTCTCAGGGTTTATTGTTTTGATTTTCTGATGTCAAGTAAAACACTTGGTTATTCATTTTAATAAATCTTTTTACTTATAAAGATTTGAACTTTTAAAGATTCCAGCTTACTTGTACGTTTCTAAGGGTCCATTCCTCTACACTGTTGCCGGCCTAATGCTTAGTTCACCATATAGCAATGTATATATTGACATATTATCCCCTCGGCTTTCTCTGATTCCCTACATCTCACCTTTCTTTGCAGACAAGCCATTTGAAATACCCTTAACTTATTTCACAGCCAATAATTCTTTGAAATAACGTGTATTTTTTAGAGAAATCATCTTATATAATTAGGCAGAAAATCTCACCTTCCATAGTTTTCTAAACAGCATAATTTCACTCTTCTCACTGCTTAATTTGTTGTATTAAACAACCTTTGAGTATTTAGCTTTATCAATGACATGTACTTTAAAAATGTTTTAGAGATCCTACCAGTCTTTGAAAACATGCTTGTTCCTTGTTTCATTTCCAGGTTTATGTATATTTTCTGCCTAGCACCTGATTATTCCAACATCTCAAGGATGGCCTAGGGAATCTAATTCTGGTATTGATTGTTTTTGCTGATTGTCTCCCTTTGTAGCTGATATCTTCATTATTGTGTAAATTTAGATCATGAGCTCATGTTGAGCTAAACAGCTGACCTTGTAAGCGGCTTAGGTGTGAACGCTGGTAAGTTTCAGCAAAAAGTCGGCAAAGATTTATTTGTGTCCCTCCAATGAGTTACCCGCAAGGATCCCGTTTTCTACAAGTGTTGGTCCAATACTCCTTCGAGAGGCAGTGGACTCAGACATGGCTGCTTTTCAGCCTTCGATCTGGGGCAGGGCCAGTGGGTGGACTGTGGCCCGGGGAAGAGCCTCTCCGCATGTGTCCCAGGGACCCATTTGCCTGCGAACTTCAGTCTCCTGGCAGGAAGGTACGATGCCCTGACCTATGGTGAGCTGTGCAGCGAGGTGTACTGCGCGGACAGGTTCCAAACACACTTCAAATAAGAGGGAGGCCTGAGTGGAAAGGTGAGAGTTTGGGCAGCTGTGCAGACAAAGAAGGCGCCCTTTGGCCTGGGCCTAAATGCTTGTGACACCCCACTGGGTCTGCCGGGCTCTGAGGGCCCTGCCCTGGGCCCCCTGCTCCCCTGCCCTTTGTTCAGTCACAGCAGAGATGGCCACACCCACTCCCTCAGTGAGGGCAGTCTTCCAACCTCCCTCAGCCACGCCCCCTCTCCGCAGGTTACCATGGACTACAGATGCTGCATTCTGAGGCCAGGGCGTTCCGAGAATGCCAAGGGCAGACATGATGACCTTAAATGATTTCCTCTTGTGTCAGTTTTGGTAAAGTTTAGGAGCTAGGAAATGGTCCGCTTTACAGAAATGTTCAAATTTACTGGCATTTCATATATTCTCTGCTATAACATTGTCCTGATTCTTTCTGTATATTCTTTACTTATGTTTTTGTTTTCGTTTATCAAAATGTGTCTTTTAAATCTTTTCAAAGAATATTCTTTGGACTTACTAAATCACCTGAATTTTATACGTTTTCTGTTGTATTAAGTTCTGCTCATATCTTTATTTATCTTTTTTCTATGTTCTCAGGGTTTATTGTTTTGATTTTCTGATGTCAAGTAAAACACTTGGTTATTCATTTTAATAAATCTTTTACTTATAAAGATTTGAACTTTTAAAGATTCCAGCTTACTTGTACGTTTCTAAGGGTCCATTCTTCTACACTGTTGCCGGCCTAAGGCTTAGTTCTCCATATAGCAATGTATATATTGACATATTATCCCCTCGGCTTTCTGTGATTCCCTACATCTCACCGTTCTTTGCAGACAAGCCATTTGAAATACCCTTAACTTATTTCACAGCCAATAAGTCTTTGAAATAATGTGTATTTTTTAGAGAAATCATCTTATATAATTAGGCAGAAAATCTCACCTTCCATAGTTTTCTAAACAGCATAATTTCACTCTTCTCACTGCTTAATTTGTTGTATTAAACAACCTTTGAGTATTTAGCTTTATCAATGACATGTACTTTAAAAATGTTTTAGAGATCCTACCAGTCTTTGAAAACCTCCTTGTTCCTTGTTTCATTTCCAGGTTTATGTATATTTTCTGCCTAGGACCTGATTATTCCAACATCTCAAGGATGGCCTAGGGAATCTAATTCTGGTATTGATTGTTTTTGCTGATTGTCTCCCTTTGTAGCTGATTTCTTCATTATTGTGTGAATTTAGATCATGAGCTCATGTTTAGCTAAACATCTGAACTTGTAAGAGGCTTAGGTGTGAACACTCATAAGTTTCAGGAAAAAGTCGGCAAAGATTTATTTGTGTCCCTCCAATAAGTTGGCCACAAGGACCCCGTTTTCTAGAAGTGTTGGTCCAATATTCCCTCTAGGGGTAGGGGACTTAGACAGGCCTGCTTTCCGCTCCTGATCTTGGGCAGGGACAGTGGGCGGCCTGCGGCCCGGGCAGGAGCCTCTCTGCGTGTGAACCTGGGAATCATCTCTCCTGCGATCTTCGGTCACCTGGCAGGAAGCTACAATGCCCAGACCTATGGTTAGCTGTGCAGCGAGGTATACTGCGCGAACAGGTTCCACACACACTTCAACTAAGTGGGTGGCCTGAGTGGAAAAGTGAGAGTTTGGGCAGCTGTGCAGACAAAGAATGCGCCCTATGGCCTGGGCCTTAATGCTTGTGACAACCCACTGGGCCGGCCGGGCTCTGAGAGCCCTGCCCTGGGCCCCCTGCTCCCCTGCCCTTTGTTCAGTCACAGCAGACATGGCCACAACCACTCCCTCTGTGAGGGCAGTGTTCCAGCCTCCCTCAGCCCCGCCCACTCTCCGCAGGTTACCATGGACTACAGATGCTGCATTCTGAGGCCAGGGCGTTCCGAGAATGCCAAGGGCAGACATGATGACCTTAAATGATTTCCTCTTGTGTCAGTTTTGGTAAACTGTAGGAGCTAGGAAATGGTCAACTTTACAGAAATGTTCAAATTTACTGGCATTTCATATATTCTCTGCTATAATATTGTCCTGATTCTTTCTATATATTCTTTAATTATGTTTGTGTTTTCCTTAATCAAAGTGTGTCTTTTAAATCTTTTCAAAGAATATTCTTTGGACTTACTACCTCACCTGAATTTTATACGTTTTCTGTGGTATTAAGTTCTGCTCATATCTTTATTTTTTTCTATGTTCTCAGGGTTTATTGTTTTGATCTTCTGATGTCAATTAAAACACTTGGTTATTCATTTTCATCAATCTTTTTACTTATAAAGATTTGAACTTTTAAAGATTCCAGCTCACTTTTAAGTTTCTAAGGGTCATGTCCTCTACATTGTGGCTGGCCTAAGGCTTAGTTCACCATATAGCAATGTATATATTGACATTTTCCCCTCGACTTTCTGTGATTCCCTACATCTCACCTTTCTTTGCAGACAAGCCATTTGAAATACACTTAACTTATTTCACAGCCAATAAGTCTTTGAAATAATGTCTGTTTTTTAGAAAAATCTTCTTAAATAATTAGGCAGAAAATCTCACCTGCCATAGTTTTCAAAACAGCATAATTTCACTCTTCTCAATGCTTAATCTGTGGTATTAAACAACCTTTGAGTATTTAGGTTTATCAACGACATGTACTTTAAAAATGTTTGAGAGATCCTACCAGCCTTTGAAAACCTCCTTGTTCCTTGTTTCAGGTCCAGTTTTATGTATATTTTCTGCCTTGCACCTGATTATTCCAACATCAGATGGATGGCCTAGGTAATCTCATTCTGGTATTGATTGTTTTTGCTGATTGTCTCCCTTCGTAGCTGATTTCTTCAATATTGTGTAAATTTAGATCATGAGCTCATGTTTAGCTAAACAGCTGACCTTGTAAGAGGCTTAGGTGTGAACGCTGGTAAGCTTCAGCAGACAGTCGGCAAAGATTTATTTGTGTCCCTCCAATGAGTTACCCGCAACGACCCCGTTTTCTACAAGTGTTGGTCCAATACTCCTTCGAGAGGCAGTGGACTCAGACATGGCTGCTTTTCAGCCTTCGATCTGGGGCAGGGCCTGTGGGTGGACTGTGGCCCGGGGAAGAGCCTCTCCGCATGTGTCCCAGGGACCCATTTGCCTGCGAACTTCGGTCACCTGGCAGGAAGTTACGATGCCCTGACCTATGGTTAGCTGTGCAGCGAGGTGTACTGCGCGGACAGGTTCCAAACACACTTCAAATAAGAGGGCGGCCTGAGTGGAAAGGTGAGAGTTTGGGCAGCTGTGCAGACAAAGAAGGCGCCCTTTGGCCTGGGCCTAAATGCTTGTGACACCCCACTGGGTCTGCCGGGCTCTGAGGGCCCTGCCCTGGGCCCCCAGCTCCCCTGCCCTTTGTTCAGTCACAGCAGAGATGGCCACACCCACTCCCTCAGTGAGGGCAGTCTTCCAACCTCCCTCAGCCACGCCCCCTCTCCGCAGGTTACCATGGACTACAGATGCTGCATTCTGAGGCCAGGGCGTTCCGAGAATGCCAAGGGCAGACATGATGACCTTAAATGATTTCCTCTTGTGTCAGTTTTGGTAAAGTTTAGGAGCTAGGAAATGGTCCGCTTTAAAGAAATGTTCAAATTTACTGGCATTTCATATATTCTCTGCTATAACATTGTCCTGATTCTTTCTGTATATTCTTTACTTATGTTTTTGTTTTCGTTTATCAAAATGTGTCTTTTAAATCTTTTCAAAGAATATTCTTTGGACTTACTAAATCACCTGAATTTTATACGTTTTCTTTTGTATTAAGTTCTGCTCATATCTTTATTTATCTTTTTTCTATGTTCTCAGGGTTTATTGTTTTGATTTTCTGATGTCAAGTAAAACACTTGGTTATTCATTTTAATAAATCTTTTACTTATAAAGATTTGAACTTTTAAAGATTCCAGCTTACTTGTACGTTTCTCAGGGTCCATTCTTCTACACTGTTGCCGGCCTAAGGCGTAGTTCACCATATAGCAATGTATATATTGACATATTATCCCCTTGGCTTTCTGTGATTCACTACATCTCACCGTTCTTTGCAGACAAGCCATTTGAAATACCCTTAACTTATTTCACAGCCAATAAGTCTTTGAAATAATGTGTATTTTTTAGAGAAATCATCTTATATAATTAGGCAGAAAATCTCACCTTCCATAGTTTTCTAAACAGCATAATTTCACTCTTCTCACTGCTTAATTTGTTGTATTAAACAACCTTTGAGTATTTAGCTTTATCAATGACATGTACTTTAAAAATGTTTTAGAGATCCTACCAGTCTTTGAAAACCTCCTTGTTCCTTGTTTCATTTCCAGGTTTATGTATATTTTCTGCCTAGGACCTGATTATTCCAACATCTCAAGGATGCCCTAGTGAATCTATTTCTGGTGTTGATTGTTTTTGCTGATTGTCTCCCTTTGTAGCTGATTTCTTCATTATTGTGTAAATTTAGATCATGAGCTCATGTTTAGCTAAACAGCTGACCTTGTAAGAGGCTTAGTGTGAACTCTCATAAGTTTCAGGAAAAAGTCGGCAAAGATTTATTTGTGTCCCTCCAATGAGTTGGCCACAAGGACCCCGTTTTCTAGAAGTGTTGGTCCAATACTCCCTCTAGGGGTAGGGGACTTAGACAGGCCTGCTTTCCGCTCCTGATCTTGGGCAGGGACAGTGGGCGGCCTGAGGCCCGGGCAGGAGCCTCTCTGCGTGTGAACCTGGGAATCATCTCTCCTGCGATCTTCGGTCACCAGGCAGGAAGCTACAATGCCCAGACCTATGGTTAGCTGTGCATCGAGGTATACTGCGCGGACAGGTTCAACAAACACTTCAACTAAGTGGATGGCCTGAGTGGAAAAGTGAGAGTTTGGGCAGCTGTGCAGACAAAGAATGCGCCCTATGGCCTGGGCCTTAATGCTTGTGACACCCCACTGGGCCTGCCGGGCTCTGAGGGCCCTGCCCTGGGCCCCCTGCTCCCCTGCCCTTTGTTCAGTCATAGCAGACATGGCCACACCCACTCCCCTGTGAGGGCAGTGTTCCAGCCTCCCTCAGCCCCACCCACTCTCCGCAGGTTACCATGGACTACAGATGCTGCATTCTGAGGCCAGGGCGTTCCGAGAATGCCAAGGGCAGACATGATGACCTTAAATGATTGCCTCTTGTGTCAGTTTTGGTAAACTGTAGGAGCTAGGAAAAGGTCAACTTTACAGAAATGTTCAAATTTACTGGCATTTCATATATTCTCTGCTATAACATTGTCCTTATTCTTTCTATATATTCTTTAATTATGTTTCTGTTTTCCTTAATCAAAGTATGTCTTTTAAATCTTTTCAGAGAATATTCTTTGGACTTACTACCTCACCTGAATTTTATACGTTTTCTGTGGTATTAAGTTCTGCTCATGTCTTTATTTATCTTTTTTCTAAGTTCTCAGGATTTATTGTTTTGATTTTCTGATGTCAAGTAAAACACTTGATTATTCATTTTAATAAATCTTTTTACTTATAAGATTTGAACTTTTAAAGATTCCAGCTTACTTGTACGTTTCTAAGGGTCCATTCCTCTACACTGTTGCCGGCCTAAGGCTTAGTTCACCATATAGCAATATATATATTGACATATTATCCCCTCGGCTTTCTGTGATTCCCTACATCTCACCTCTCTTTGCAGACAAGCCACGTGAAATACCCTTAACTTATTTCACAGCCAATAAGTCTTTGAAATAATGTGTAATTTTTAGAGAAATCATCTTATATAATTAGGCAGAAAATCTCACCTTCCATAGTTTTCTAAACAGCATAATTTCACTCTTCTCACTGCTTAATTTGTTGTATTAAACAACCTTTGAGTATTTAGCTTTATCAATGACATGTACTTTAAAAATGTTTTAGAGATCCTACCAGTCTTTGAAAACATCCTTGTTCCTTGTTTCATTTCCAGGTTTATGTATATTTTCTGCCTAGCACCTGATTATTCCAACATCTCAAGGATGGCCTAGGGAATCTCATTCTGGTATTGATTGTTTTCGCTGATTGTCTCCCTTTGTAGCTGATTTCTTCATTATTGTGTAAATTTAGATCATGAGCTCATGTTTAGCTAAACAGCTGACCTTGTAAGAGGCTTAGGTGTGAATGCTCTTAAGTTTCAGCAAAAAGTCGGCAAAGATTTATTTGTGTCCCTCCAATGAGTTGCCCACAAGGACCCCGTTTTCTAGAAGTGTTGGTCCAATACTCCCTCTAGGGGTAGGGGACTTAGACAGGGCTGCTTTCGGCCCCCAATCTTGGGAAGAGGCAGTGGGCGGCCTGTGGCCCGGGCAGGAGCCTCTCTGCGTGTGAACCTGGGAATCATCTCTCCTGCGAACTTCGGTCACCTGGCAGGAAGCTACGATGCCCAGACATATGGTTAGCTGTGCAGCGAGGTGTACTGCGCGGACAGGTTCCAAACACACTTCAAATAAGAGGGCGGCCTGAGTGGAAAGGTGAGAGTTTGGGCAGCTGTGCAGAAAAAGAAGGCGCCCTTTGGCCTGGGCCTAAATGCTTGTGACACCCCACTGGGTCTGCCGGGCTCTGAGGGCCCTGCCCTGGTCCCCCTGCTCCCCTGCCCTTTGTTCAGTCACAGCAGAGGTGGCCACACACACTCCCTCAGTGAGGGCAGTCTTCCAAGCTCCCTCAGCCACGCTCCCTCTCCACAGGTCACCATGGACTACAGATGCTGCATTCTGAGGCCAGGGCGTTCCGAGAATGCCAAGGGCAGACATGATGACCTTAAATGATTTCCTCTTGTGTCAGTTTTGGTAAACATTAGGAGCTAGGAAATGGTCCGCTTTACAGAAATGTTCAAATTTACTGGCATTTCATATATTCTCTGCTATAACATTGTCCTGATTCTTTCTATATATTCTTTAATTATGTTTGTGTTTTCCTTAATCAAACTGTGTCTTTTAAATCTTTTCAAAGAATATTCTTTGGACTTACTACCTCACCTGAATTTTATACGTTTTCTGTGGTATTAAGTTCTGCTCATATCTTTATTTATCTTTTTTCTATGTTCTCAGGGTTTATTGTTTTGATCTTCTGATGTCAATTAAAACACTTGGTTATTCATTTTCATCAATCTTTTTACTTATAAAGATTTGAACTTTTAAAGATTCCAGCTCACTTTTAAGTTTCTAAGGGTCAGGTCCTCTACATTGTGGCTGGCCTAAGGCTTAGTTCACCACATAGCAATGTATATATTGACATTTTCCCCTCGACTTTCTGTGATTCCCTACATCTCACCTTTCTTTGCAGACAAGCCATTTGAAATACCCTTAACTTATTTCACAGCCAATAAGTCTTTGAAATAATGTGTATTTTTTAGAGAAATCATCTTATATAATTAGGCAGAAAATCTCACCTGCCATAGTTTTTCTAAACAGCATAATTTCACTCTTCTCACTGCTTAATTTGTTGTATTAAACAACCTTTGAGTATTTAGCTTTATCAATGACATGTACATTAAAAATGTTTTAGAGATCCTACCAGTCTTTGAAAACATGCTTGTTCCTTGTTTCATTTCCAGGTTTATGTATATTTTCTGCCTAGCACCTGATTATTCCAACATCTCAAGGATGGCCTAGGGAATCTAATTCTGGTATTGATTGTTTTTGCTGATTGTCTCCCTTTGTAGCTGATTTCTTCATTATTGTGTAAATTTAGATCATGAGCTCATGTTTAGCTAAACAGCTGACCTTGTAAGAGGCTTAGGTGTGAACGCTCGTAGGTTTCAGCAAAAAGTCGGCAAAGATTTATTTGTGTCCCTCCAATGAGTTGCCCACAAGGACCCCGTTTTCTAGAAGTGTTGGTCCAATACTCCCTCTAGGGGTAGGGGACTTAGACAGGGCTGCTTTCGGCCCCCGAACTTGTGCAGGGGCAGTGGGCCGCCTGTGGCCCGGGCAGGAGCCTCTCTGCGTGTGAACCTGGGAATCATCTCTCCTGCGAACTTCGGTCACCTGGCAGGAAGCTACGATGCCCAGACCTATGGTTAGCTGTGCAGCGAGGTATACTGCGCGGACAGGTTCCACACACACTTCAACTAAGTGGGTGGCCTGAGTGGAAAAGTGAGAGTTTGGGCAGCTGTGCAGACAAAGAAGGTGCCCTATGTCCTGGGCCTAAAGGCTTGTGACACACCACTGGGCCTGCCGTGCTCTGAGGGCCCTGCCCTGGGCCCCCTGCTCCCCTGCCCTTTGTTCAGTCACAGCAGAGATGGCCACACCGACTCCCTCAGTGACGACAGTGTTCCAGCCTCCCTCAGCCCCGCCCACTCTCCGCAGGTTACCGTGGACTACAGATGCTGCATTCTGAGGCCAGGGCGTTCTGAGAATGCCAAGGGCATACATGATGACCTTAAATGATTTCCTCTTTTGTCAGTTTTGGTAAACTGTAGGAGCTAGGAAATGGTCAACTTTACAGAAATGTTCAAATTTACTGGCATTTCATATATTCTCTGCTATAACATTGTCCTGATTCTTTCCATATATTCTTTAATTATCTTTGTGTTTTCCTTAATCAAAGTGTGTCTTTTAAATCTTTTCAAAGAATATTCCTTGGACTTACTACCACACCTGAATTTTATACGTATTCTGTTGTATTAAGTTCTGCTCATATCTTTATTTATCTTTTTTCTATGTTCTCAGTGTTTATTGTTTTGATCTTCTGATGTCAATTAAAACACTTTGTTATTCATTTTAATAAATCTTTTTACTTATAAAGATTTGAACTTTTAAAGATTCCAGCTTACTTGTACGTTTCTAAGGGTCCATTCCTCTGCACTGTTGCCGGCCTAAGGCTTAGTTCACCATATAGCAATGTATATATTGACATATTATCCCCACGGCTTTCTGTGATTCCATACATCTCACCTCTCTTTGCAGACAAGCCACTTGAAATACCCTTAACTTATTTCACAGCCAATAAGTCTTTGAAATAATGTGTAATTTTTAGAGAAATCATCTTATATAATTAGGCAGAAAATCTCACCTTCCATAGTTTTCTAAACAGCATAATTTCACTCTTCTCACTGCTTAATTTGTTGTATTAAACAACCTTTGAGTATTTAGCTTTATCAATGACATGTACTTTAAAAATGTTTTAGAGATCCTACCCGTCTTTGAAAACATCCTTGTTCCTTGTTTCATTTCCAGGTTTATGTATATTTTCTGCCTAGAACCTGATTATTCCAACATCTCAAGGATGGCCTAGGGAATCTAATTCTGGTATTGATTGTTTTCGCTGATTGTCTCCCTTTGTAGCTGATTTCTTCATTATTGTGTAAATTTAGATCATGAGCTCATGTTTAGCTATACAGCTGACCTTGTAAGAGGCTTAGGTGTGAATGCTCGTAAGTTTCAGCAAAAAGTCGGCAAAGATTTATTTGTGTCCCTCCAATGAGTTGCCCACAAGGACCCGTTTTCCAGAAGTGTTTGTCCAATACTCCCTCTAGGGGTAGGGGACTTAGACAGGGCTGCTTTCGGCCCCCAAACTTGGGCACGGGCAGTGGGCGGCCTGTGGCCGGGCAGGAGCCTCTCTGCGTGTGAACCTGGGAATCATCTCTCCTGCGAATTTCGGTCACCTGGCAGGAAGCTACGATGCTCAGACCTATGGTTAGCTGTGCAGCGAGGTGTACTGCGCGGACTGGTTCCACACACACTTCAACTAAGTGGGTGGCCTGAGAGGAAAAGTGAGAGTTTGAGCAGGTGTGCAGACAAAGAAGGCGCCCTATGGCCGGGGCCTAAATGCTTGTGACACCCCACTGGGCCTGCCGGGCTCTGAGGGCCCTGCCCTGGGCCCCCTGCTCCCCTGCCCTTTGCTCAGTCACAGCAGAGTTGGCCACACACACTCCCTCAGTGAGGGCAGTGTTCCAGCTCCCTCACCCCGCCCACTCTCCGCAGGGTACCATGGAATACAGATGCTGCATTCTGAGGCTAGGGCGTTCCGAGAATGCCAAGGGCAGACATGATGACCTTAAATGATTTCCTCTTGTGTCAGTTTTGGTAAACTGTAGGAGCTAGGAAATGGTCAACTTTACAGAAATGTTCAAATTTACTGGCATTTCATATATTCTCTGCTATAACATTGTCCTGATTCTTTCTATATATTCTTTAATTATCTTTGTGTTTTCCTTCATCAAAGTGTGTCTTTTAAATCTTTTCAAAGAATATTCCTTGGACTTACTACCTCACCTGAATTTTATACGTTTTCTGTGGTATTAAGTTCTGCTCATATCTTTATTTATCTTTTTTCTATGTTCTCAGGGTTTATTGTTTTGATCTTCTGATGTCAATTAAAACACTTGGTTATTCATATTCATTAATATTTTTACTTATAAAGATTTGAACTTTTAAAGATTCCAGCTCACTTTTAAGTTTCTAAGGGTCAGGTCCTCTACATTGTGGCTGGCCTAAGGCTTAGTTCACCACATAGCAATGTATATATTGAAATTTTCCCCTCGACTTTCTGTGATTCCCTACATCTCACCTTTCTTTGCAGACAAGCCATTTGAAATACACTTAACTTATTTCACAGCCAATAAGTCTTTGAAATAATGTCTATTTTTTAGAGAAATCTTCTTATATAATTAGGCAGAAAATCTCACCTGCCATAGTTTTCAAAACCACATAATTTCACTCTTCTCAATGCTTAATCTGTGGTATTAAAAAACCTTTGAGTATTTAGGTTTATCAACGACATGTACTTTAAAAATGTTTGAGAGATCCTACCACCCTTTGAAAACCTCCTTGTTCCTTGTTTCAGTTCCAGTTTTATGGATATTTTTCTGCCTTGCACCTGATTATTCCAACATCTGATGGATGGCTTAGGGAATCTCATTCTGGTATTGATTGTTTTTGCTGATAGTCTCACTTTGTAGCTGATTTCTTCAATATTGTGTAAATTTAGATCATGAGCTCATGTTTAGCTAAACAGCTGACCTTGTAAGAGGCTTAGGTGTGAACGCTGGTAAGCTTCAGCAGAAAGTCGGCAAAGATTTATTTGTGTCCCTCCAATGAGTTGCCCGCAAGGACCCCGTTTTCTACAAGTGTTGGTCCAATACTCCTTCGAGAGGCAGTGGACTCAGACATGGCTGCTTTTCAGCCTTCGATCTGGGGCAGGGCCAGTGGTCGGCCTGTGGCCTGGCAGGAGCCTCTCCGCATGTGCCCAGCGACCCATTTGCCTGCGAACTTCGGTCACCTGGCAGGAAGCTACGATGCCCTGACCTATGGTTAGCTGTGCAGCGAGGTGTACTGCGCGGACAGGTTCCAAACACACTTCAAATAAGAGGGCGGCCTGAGTGGAAAGGTGAGAGTTTGAGCAGCTGTGCAGAAAAAGAAGGCGCCCTTTGGCCTGGGCCTAAATGCTTGTGACACACCACTGGGTCTGCCGGGCTCTGAGGGCCCTGCCCTGGTCCCCCTGCTCCCCTGCCCTTTGTTCAGTCACAGCAGAGATGGCCACACCCACTCCCTCAGTGAGGGCAGTCTTCCAAGCTCCCTCAGCCACGCCCCCTCTCCGCAGGTCACCATGGACTACAGATGCTGCATTCTGAGGCCAGGGCGTTCCGAGAATGCCAAGGGCAGACATGATGACCTTAAATGATTTCCTCTTGTGTCAGTTTTGGTAAACATTAGGAGCTAGGAAATGGTCCGCTTTACAGAAATGTTCAAATTTACTGGCATTTCATATATTCTCTGCTATAACATTGTCCTGATTCTTTCTATATATTCTTTAATTATCTTTGTGTTTTCCTTAATCAAAGTGTGTCTTTTAAATCTTTTCAAAGAATATTCTTTGGACTTACTACCTCACCTGAATTTTATACGTTTTCTGTGGTATTAAGTTCTGCTCATATCTTTATTTATCTTTTTTCTATGTTCTCAGGGTTTATTGTTTTGATCTTCTGATGTCAATTAAAACACTTGGTTATTCATTTTCATCAATCTTTTTACTTATAAAGATTTGAACTTTTAAAGATTCCAGCTCACTTTTAAGTTTCTAAGGGTCAGGTCCTCTACATTGTGGCTGGCCTAAGGCTTAGTTCACCATATAGCAATGTATATATTGACATTTTCCCCTCGACTTTCTGTGATTCCCTACATCTCACCTTTCTTTGCAGACAAGCCATTTGAAATACACTTAACTTATTTCACAGCCAATAAGTCTTTGAAATAATGTCTATTTTTTAGAGAAATCTTCTTATATAATTAGGCAGAAAATCTCACCTGCCATAGTTTTCAAAACAGCATAATTTCACTCTTCTCAATGCTTAATCTGTGGTATTAAACAACCTTTGAGTATTTAGGTTTATCAACGACATGTACTTTAAAAATGTTTTAGAGATCCTACCAACCTTTGAAAACCTCCTTGTTCCTTGTTTCAGTTCCAGTTTTATGTATATTTTCTGCCTTGCACCTGATTATTCCAACATCAGATGGATGGCCTAGGGAATCTCATTCTGGTATTGATTGTTTTTGCTGATTGTCTCACTTTGTAGCTGATTTCTTCAATATTGTGTAAATTTAGATCATGAGCTCATGTTTAGCTAAACAGCTGACCTTGTAAGAGGCTTAGGTGTGAACGCAGGTAAGATTCAGCAGAAAGTCGGCAAAGATTTATTTGTGTCCCTCCAATGAGTTGCCCTCAAGGACCCCGTTTTCTACAAGTGTTGGTCCAATACTCCTTCGAGAGCCAGTGGACTCACACATGGCTGATTTTCAGCCTTCGATCTGGGGCTGGGCCTGTGGGCGGCCTGTGGCCTGGGCAAGAGGCTCTCTGCATGTGTCCCAGGGACCCATTTGCCTGCGAACTTCGGTCACCTGGCAGGAAGCTACGATGCCCTGACCTATGGTTAGCTGTGCAGCGAGGTGTACTGCGCGGACAGGTTCCAAACACACTTCAAATAAGAGGGCGGCCTGAGTGGAAAGGTGAGAGTTTGGGCAGCTGTGCAGACAAAGAAGGCGCCCTTTGGCCTGGGCCTAAATGCTTGTGACACACCACTGGGTCTGCCGGGCTCTGAGGGCCCTGCCCTGGGCCCCCTGCTCCCCTGCCCTTTGTTCAGTCACAGCAGAGATGGCCACACCCAATCCCTCAGTGAGGGCAGACTTCCAAGCTCCCTCAGCCACGCCCCCTCTCCGCAAGTCACCATGGACTACAGATGCTGCATTCTGAGTCCAGGGTGTTCCGAGTATGCCAAGGGCAGACATGATGACCTTAAATGATTTCCTCTTGTGTCAGTTTTGGTAAACTGTAGGAGCTAGGAAATGGTCAACTTTACAGAAATGTTCAAATTTACTGGCATTTCATATATTCTCTGCTATAACATTGTCCTGATTCTTTCTATATATTCTTTAATTATATTTGTGTTTTCCTTCATCAAAGTGTGTCTTTTAAATCTTTTCAAAGAATATTCCTTGGACTTACTACCTCACCTGAATTTTATACGTTTTCTGTGATATTAAGTTTTGCTCATATCTTTATTTATCTTTTTTCTATGTTCTCAGGGTTTATTGTTTTGATCTTCTGATGTCAATTAAAACACTTGGTTATTCATTTTCATCAATCTTTTTACTTATAAAGATTTGAACTTTTAAAGATTCCAGCTCACTTTTAAGTTTCTAAGGGTCAGGTCCTCTACATTGTGGCTGGCCTAAGGCTTAGTTCACCATATAGCAATGTATATATTGACATTTTCCCCTCGACTTTCTGTGATTCCTTACATCTCACCTTTCTTTGCAGACAAGCCAGTTGAAATACACTTAACTTATTTCACAGCCAATAAGTCTTTGAAATAATGTCTATTTTTTAGAGAAATCTTCTTATATAATTAGGAAGAAAATCTCACCTGCCATAGTTTTCAAAACTGAATAATTTCACTCTTCTCAATGCTTAATCTGTGGTATTAAACAACCTTTGAGTATTTAGGTTTATCAACGACATGTACTTTAAAAATATTTTAGAGATCGTACCAGCCTTTGAAAACCTCCTTGTTTCTTGTTTCAGTTCCAGTTTTATGTATATTTTCTGCCTTGCACCTGATTATTCCAACATCAGATGGATGGCCTAGGGAATCTCATTCTGGTATTGATTGTTTTTGCTGATTGTCTCCCTTTGTAGCTGATTTCTTCAATATTGTGTAAATTTAGATCATGAGCTCATGTTTAGCTAAACAACTGACCTTGTAAGAGGCGTAGGTGTGAACGCTGGTACGATTCACCAGAAAGTCGGCAAAGATTTATTTGTGTCCCTCCAATGAGTTGCCCTCAAGGATCCCGTTTTCTACAAGTGTTGGTCCAATACTCCTTCGAGAGGCAGTGGACTCACACATGGCTGATTTTCAGCCTTCGATCTGGGGAAGGGCCAGTGGGCGGCCTGTGGCCTGGGCAAGAGGCTCTCTGCATGTGTTACAGGGACCCATTTGCCTGCGAACTTCGGTCACCTGGCAGGAAGCTACGATGCCCTGACCTATGGTTACCTGTGTAGCGAGGTGTACTGCACGGACAGGTTCCAAACACACTTCAAATAAGAGGGCGGCCTGAGTGGAAAGGTGAGAGTTTGGGCAGCTGTGCAGACAAAGAAGGCGCCCTTTGGCCTGGGCCTAAATGCTTGTGACACCCCACTGGGTCTGCCGGGCTCTGAGGGCCCTGCCCTGGGTGCCCTGCTCCCCTGCCCTTTGTTCAGTCACAGCAGAGATGGCCACACCCACTCCCTCAGTGAGGGCAGACTTCCAAGCTCCCTCAGCCACGCTCCCTCTCCGCAAGTCACCATGGACTACAGATGCTGCATTCTGAGGCCAGGGCGTTCCGAGAATGCCAAGGGCAGACATGATGACCTTAAATGATTTCCTCTTGTGTCAATTTTGGTAAACTTTAGGAGCTAGGAAATGGTCCGCTTTACAGAAATGTTCAAATTTACTGGCATTTCATATATTCTTTGCTATAACATTGTCCTGATTCTTTCTGTATATTCTTTACTTATGTTTTTGTTTTCCTTAATCAAAGTGTGTCTTTTAAATCTTTTCAAAGAATATTCTTTGGACTTACTAAATCACCTGAATTTTATACGTTTTCTGTTGTATTAAGTTCTGCTCATATATTTATTTATCTTTTTTCTATGTTCTCAGGGTTTATTGTTTTGATTTTCTGATGTCAAGTAAAACACTTGGTTATTCATTTTAATAAATCTTTGTACTTATAAAGATTTGAACTTTTAAAGATTCCAGCTTACTTGTACGTTTCTAAGGGTCCATTCCTCTACACTGTTGCCGGCCTAAGGCTTAGTTCACCATATAGCAATGTATATATTGACATATTATCCCCTCGGCTTTCTGTGATTCCCTACATCTCACCTTTCTTTGCAGACAAGCCATTTGAAATACCCTTAACTTATTTCACAGCCAATAATTCTTTGAAATAATTTGTAATTTTTAGAGAAATCATCTTATATAATTAGGCAGAAAATCTCACCTTCCATAGTTTTCTAAACAGCATAATTTCACTCTTCTCACTGCTTAATTTGTTGTATTAAACAACCTTTGAGTATTTAGCTTTATCAATGACATGTACTTTAAAAATGTTTTAGAGATCCTACCAGTCTTTGAAAACATCCTTGTTCCTTGTTTCATTTCCAGGTTTATGTATATTTTCTGCCTAGCACCTGATTATTCCAACATCTCAAGGATGGCCTAGGGAATCTAAATGTGGTATTGATTGTTTTTGCTATTTGTCTCCCTTTGTAGCTGATTTCTTCATTATTTTGTAAATTTAAATCATGAGCTCATGTTTAGCTAAACAGCTGACCTTGTAAGAGGCTTAGGTGTGAACGCTGGTAAGCTTCAGCAGAAAGTCGGCAAAGATTTATTTGTGTCCCTCCAATGAGTTGCCCGCAAGGACCCCGTTTTCTACAAGTGTTGGTCCAAAACTCCTTCGAGAGGCAGTGGACTCAGACATGGCTGCTTTTCACCTTCGATCTGGGGTAGGGCCAGTGGGCGGCCTGTGGCCCGGGCAATAGCTTCTCCGCATGTGTCCCAGGGACCCATTTGCCTGCGAACTTCGGTCACCTGGCAGGAAGCTACGATGCCCTGACCTATGGTTAGCTGTGCAGCGAGGTGTACAGCGCGGACAGGTTCCAAACACACTTCAAATAAGAGGGCGGCCTGAGTGGAAAGGTGAGTGTTTGAGCAGCTGTGCAGACAACGAAGGCGCCCTTTGGCCTGGGCCTAAATGCTTGTGACACCCCACTGGGTCTGCCGGGCTCTGAGGGCCCTGCCCTGGTCCCCCTGCTCCCCTGCCCTTTGTTCAGTCACAGCAGAGATGGCCACACCCACTCCCTCAGTGAGGGTAGTCTTCCAAGCTCCCCCAGCCACGCTCCCTCTCCGCAGGTCACCATGGACTACAGATGCTGCATTCTGAGGCCAGGGCGTTACGAGAATGCCAAGGGCAGACATGATGACCTTAAATGATTTCCCCTTGTGTCAGTTTTGGTAAACATTAGGAGCGAGGAAATGGACCGCTTTACAGAAATGTTCAAATTTACTGGCATTTCATATATTCTCTGCTATAACATTGTCCTGATTCTTTCTATATATTCTTTAATTATGTTTGTGTTTTCCTTAATCAAAGTGTGTCTTTTAAATCTTTTCAAAGAATATTCTTTGGACTTACTACCTCACCTGAATTTTATACGTTTTCTGTGGTATTAAGTTCTGCTCATATCTTTATTTATCTTTTTTCTATGTTCTCAGGGTTTATTGTTTTGATCTTCTGATGCCAATTAAAACACTTGGTTATTCATTTTCATCAATCTTTTTACTTATAAAGATTTGAACTTTTATAGATTCCAGCTCACTTTTAAGTTTCTAAGGGTCAGGTCCTCTACATTGTGGCTGGCCTAAGGCTTAGTTCACCACATAGCAATGTATATATTGACATTTTCCCCTCGACTTTCTGTGATTCCCTACATCTCACCTTTCTTTGCAGACAAGCCATTTGAAATACCCTTAACTTATTTCACAGCCAATAAGTCTTTGAAATAATGTGTATTTTTTAGAGAAATCATCTTATATAATTAGGCAGAAAATCTCACCTTCCATAGTTTTCTAAACAGCATAATTTCACTCTTCTCACTGCTTAATTTGTTGTATTAAACAACCTTTGAGTATTTAGCTTTATCAATGACATGTACTTTAAAAATGTTTTAGAGATCCTACCAGTCTTTGAAAACATGCTTGTTCCTTGTTTCATTTCCAGGTTTATGTATATTTTCTGCCTAGCACCTGATTATTCCAACATCTCAAGGATGGCCTAGGGAATATCATTCTGATATTGATTGTTTTTGCTGATTGTCTCCCTTTGTAGCTGATTTCTTCATTATTGTGTAAATTTAGATCATGAGCTCATGTTTAGCTAAACAGCTGACCTTGTAAGAGGCTTAGGTGTGAACGCTCGTAAGTTTCAGCAAAAAGTCGGCAAAAATTTATTTGTGTCCCTCCAATGAGTTGCCCACAAGGACCCCGTTTTCTAGAAGTGTTGGTCCAATACTCCCTCTAGGGGTAGGGGACATAGACAGGACTGCTTTCGGCCCCCGATCTTGGGCAGGGGCAGTGGGCGGCCTGTGGCCCGGGCAGGAGCCTCTCTGCGTGTGAACCTGGGTATCATCTCTCCTGCGAACTTCTGTTACTTGGCAGGAAGCTACGATGCCCAGACCTATGGTTAGCTGTGCAGCGAGGTATACTGCGCGGACAGGTTCCACACACACTTCAACTAAGTGGGTGGCCTGAGTCGAAAAGTGAGAGTTTGGGCAGCTGTGCAGAAAAAGAAGGCGACCTATGGCCTGGGCCTAAATGCTTGTGACACCCCACTGGGCCTGCCGGGCTCTGAGGGCCCTGCCCTGGGCCCCCTGCTCCCCTGCCCTTTGTTCAGTCACAGCAGAGATGGCCACACCCACTCCCTCAGTGTGGGCAGTGTTCCAGCCTCCCTCAGCCCCGCCCACTCTCCGCAGGTTACCATGGACTACAGATGCTGCATTCTGAGGCCAGGGCGTTCCGAGCATGCCAAGGGCAGTCATGATGACATTAAATGATTTCCTCTTGTGTCAGTTTTGGTAAACTGTAGGAGCTAGGAAATGGTCAACTTTACAGAAATGTTCAAATTTACTGGCATTTCATATATTCTCTGCTATAACATTGTCCTGATTCTTTCTATATATTCTTTAATTATCTTTGTGTTTTCCTTAATCAAAGTGTGTCTTTTAAATCTTTTCAAAGAATATTCCTTGGACTTACTACCTCACCTGAATTTTATACGTATTCTGTGGTATTAAGTTCTGCTCATATCTTTATTTATCTTTTTTCTATGTTCTCAGTGTTTATTGTTTTGATCTTCTGATGTCAATTAAAACACTTTGTTATTCATTTTCATCAATCTTTTTACTTATAAAGATTTGAACTTTTAAAGATTCCAGCTCACTTTTAAGTTTCTAAGGGTCAGGTCCTCTACATTGCGGCTCGCCTAAGGCTTAGTTCACCATATAGCAATGTATATATTGACATTTTCCCCTCAACTTTCTGTGATTCCCTATATCTCACCTTTCTTTGCAGACAAGCCATTTGAAATACACTTAACTTATTTCACAGCCAATAAGTCTTTGAAATAATGTCTATTTTTTAGAGAAATCTTCTTATATAATTAGGCAGAAAATCTCACCTGCCATAGTTTTCAAAACCACATAATTTCACTCTTCTCAATGCTTAATCTGTGGTTTTAAACAACCTTTGAGTATTTAGGTTTATCAACGACATGTTCTTTAAAAATGTTTTAGAGATCCTACCAGCCTTTGAAAACCTCCTTGTTCCTTGTTATAGTTCCAGTTTTATGTATATTTTCTGCCTTGCACCTGATTATTCCAACATCAGATGGATGGCCTAGGGAATCTCATTCTGGTATTGATTGTTTTTGCTGATTGTCTCCCTTTGTAGCTGATTTCTTCAATATTGTGTAAATTTAGATCATGAGCTCATGTTTAGCTAAACAGCTGACCTTGTAAGAGGCTTATGTGTGAACGCTGGTAAGCTTCAGCAGAAAGTCGGCAAAGATTTATTTGTGTCCCTCCAATGAGTTGCCCGCAAGGACCCCGTGTTCTACAAGTGTTGGTCCAATACTCCTTCGAGAGGCAGTGGACTCAGACATGGCTGCTTTTCAGCCTTCGATCTGGGGCAGGGCCAGTGGGCGGCCTGTGGCCCGGGCAATAGCTTCTCCGCATGTGTCCCAGGGACCCATTTGCCTGCGAACTTCGGTCACCTGGCATGAAGCTACGATGCCCTGACCTATGGTTAGCTGTGCCGCGAGGTGTACTGCGCGGACAGGTTCCAAACACACTTCAAATAAGAGGGCGGCCTGAGTGGAAATGTGTGAGTTTGGGCAGTCGTACAGACAAAGAAGGCGCCCTTTGGCCTGGGCCTAAATGCTTGTGAAACACCACTGGGTCTGCCGGGCTCTGAGGGCCCTGCCCTGGGCCCCCTGCTCCCCTGCCCTTTGTTCAGTCACTGCAGAGATGGCCGCACCCACTCCCTCAGTGAGGGCAGTCTACCAAGCTCCCTCAGCCACGCCCCCTCTCCTCAGGTCACGATGGACTACAGATGCTGCATTCTGAGGCCAGGGCGTTCCGAGAAGGCCAAGGGCAGACATAATGATCTTAAATGGTTTCCTCTTGTGTCAGTTTTGGTAAACTTTAGGAGCTAGGAAATGGTCCGCTTTACAGAAATGTTCAAATTTACTGGCATTTCAGATCTTCTCTGCTATAACATTGTCCTGATTCTTTCTGTATATTCTTTACATATGTTTTTGTTTTCCTTAATCAAAGTGTGTCTTTTAAATCTCTTCAAAGAATATTCTTTGGACTTACTACCTCACCTGAATTTTATACGTTTTCTGTTGTATTAAGTTCTGCTCATATCTTTATTTATCTTTTTTCTATGTTCTCAGGGTTTATTGTTTTGATCTTCTGATGCCAATTAAAACACTTGGTTATTCATTTTCATAAATCTTTTTACTTATAAATATTTGAACTTTTGAAGATTCCAACTTACTTGTAAGTTTCTAAGGGTCAGGTTCTCTACATTGTGGCTGGCCTAAGGCTTAGTTCACCATATAGCAATGTATATATTGACCTATTTTCTCCTCGACTTTCTGTGATTCCCTACATCTCACCTTTCTTTGCAGACAAGCCATTTGAAATACCCTTAACCTATTTCACAGCCAAAAAGTCTTTGAAATAATGTGTTTTTTTTAGAGAAATCTTCTTATATAATTAGGCAGAAAATCTGACCTGCCATAGTTTTCAAAACAGCATAATTTCACTCTTCTCAATGCTGAGTCTGTTGTATTACACATCCTTTGAGTATTTAGCTTTATCAATGACATATACTTTAAAAATGTTTTAGAGATCCTACCCGTCTTTGAAAACATCCTTGTTCCTTGTTTCATTTCCAGTTTTATGTATATTTTCTGCCTTGCACCTGATTATTCCAACATCTGATTGATGGGCTAGGGAATCTAATTCTGGTATTGATGTTTTTTGCTGATTGTCTCCCCTTGTAGCTGATTTCTTCATTATTGTGTAAATTTAGACATTGAGAACATATTTAGCTAAACAGCTGACCTTGTAAGAGGCTTAAGTGTAAACGCTCGTAAGCTTCAGCTGAAAGTCGGCAAAGATTTATTTGTTTTCCTCCAATGAGTTGCCAGCGAGGTCCCCGTTTTCTACAAGTGTTGGTCCAATAATCCCTCTAAAATCAGTGGACTCAGAGAGGGCGTCTTTGCGGCCCCCGATCTGGGGCAGGGGCAGTGGGCGGCTTGTGGCCCTGGCAGGAGCCTCTCTGCGTGTGTCCCAGGGACCCATCTGCCTGTGTACTTCAGTCACCTGTCAGGAAGCAACAATGCACAGACCTATGGTTAGCTGTGCAGCGAGGTGTACTACGTGGACAGGTTGCAAACACACTTAGAGTAAGAGGGCGGCCTGTGTTGAAAGGTGAGAGTTTTGGCAGCTGTGCAGACAACGAAGGCGCCCTTTGGCATGGGCCTAAATGCCTGTGGTACCCCACTGGGCCTGCCGGGATCTGAGGGCCCTGCCCTGGGACCCTTGCTCCCCTGCCCTTTGTTCAGTCACAGCAGAGATGGCCACACCCACTCCCTCAGTGTGGGCAGTGTTCCAACCTCCCTCTGCTCCGCCCCTTCTCCGCAGGTTACCATGGACTACAGAAGCTGCATTCTGAGGCCAGGGCGTTCCGAGAATGCCAAGGGCAGACAGGATGACCTTAAATGATTTCCTCTTGTGTCAGTTTTGGTAAACTGTAGGAGCTAGGAAATGGTCCACTTTACAGAAATGTTCTAATTTTCGGGCATTTCATATATTCTCTGCTATAACATTGTCCTAATTATTTCTGTATATGCTTTACTTATTTTTTTGTTTTCCTTAATCAAACTCTGTCTTTTAAATCTTTTCAAAGAATATTCTTTGGACTTACTACATCACCTGAATTGTATACGTTTTCTGTTGTATTAAGTCCTGCACATATCTTTATTTATCTTTTTTCTATGTTCTAATGGCTTAATGTATTGATCTTCTGATGTCAATTAAAACACTTGGTTATTCATTTTAATAAATCTTTTTACGTATAAAGATTTGAAATTTTGAGAATTCCAGCTTACTTGTAATTTTCTAAGGGTATGGTCTTCTACATTGTTGCTGGCCTAAGGCTTAGTTCACCATATAGCAATTATATATTGACCTATTTTGCCCTCGACTTTCTGTGATTCCCTACATCTCACCATTCTTTGCAGACAAGCCATTTGCAATTCCCTTAACTTATTTCACCGCCAATAAGTCTTTGAAATAATGTTTATTTTTTAGAAAAATCTTCTTATATAATTAGGCAGAAAATCTGACCTGCCATAGTTTTCAAAAGAGCATAATTTCACTCTTCTGAACTATGAATCTGTTGTATTACACAACCTTTGAATATTTAGCTTTATCAATGACATGTACTTTAAAAATGTTTTGAACATCTTATCAATCTTTGATAACGTCCTGGTTCCTTGTTTCAGTTCCAGTTTTGTGTATATTTTCTGCCTTGCACCTGATTTTTCTAACATCTGATGGATGGCCTAGGGAATCTAATTCTGGAATTGATTGTTTTTGCTGATTGTCTCCACTTGTAGCTGATTTCTTCATTATTGTGTAAGTTTAGATCATAAGCTCATGTTTAGCTAAACAGCTGACCTTGTAAGAGGCTTAGCTGTGAACACACGTAAGCTTCAGCAGAAAGTCGGCAAAGAGTTATTTGTGTCCCTCCAATGAGTTACCCGCGAGGAACCCGTTTTATACAAGTGTTTGTCCAATACTCCCTCTAGAGGCAGGTGACTCAGACAGGGCTGCTTTGCGGCCCCCGATCTGGGGCAGGGGCAGTGGGAGGCATGTGGCCCGGGCAGGAGCCTCTCTGCGTGTGTCCCAGGGACTCATCTGCATGCGAATTTCGGTCACCTGGCAGGAAGCTACGATTCCCAGACCTATGGTTAGCTGTGCAGCGAGGTGTACTGCGTGGACAGTTTCCACCCACACTTCAAGTAAGAGGGCGGCCTGAGTGGAAAGGTGAGAGTTTGGGCAGCTGTGCAGACAAAGAAAGCGCCCTTTGGCCTGGGCTTAAATGCCTGTGGCACACCACTGGGCCTGCCCGTCTCTGAGGGCCCTGCCATGGGCCCCCTGCTCCCCTGCCTTTGTTCAGCCACAGCAGAGATGGCCACAACCACTCCCTCAGTGAGGGCAGTGTTCCAACCTCCCTCAGCCCCTCCCCCTCTCCGCAGGTTACCATGGACTACAGATGCTGCATTCTGAGGCCAGGACGTTCCGAGAATGACAAGGGCAGACATGATGACCTTAAATGATTTCCTCTTGTGTCAGTTTTGGTAAACTTTAGGAGCTAGGAAATGGTCCACTTTACAGAAATGTTCAAATTTACTGGCATTTCATATATTCTCTGCTATAACATTGTCCTGATTCTCTCTGTATATTCGTTACATATGTTTTTGTTTTCCTTAATCAAAGTGTGTCTTTTAAATGTTTCAAAGAATATTCTTTGGACTTACTACATCACCTGAATTTTATACGTTTTCTGTTGTATTAAGTTCTGCTCATATCTTTCGTTTTCTTTTATCTATGTTCCTAGGGTTTATTGTTTTGATCTTCTGATGTCAATTAAAACACTTGGTTATTCATTTTCATAAATCTTTTTACTTATAAAGATTTGAACGTTTGATGATTCCAGCTTACTTGTAAGTTTCTAAGGGTCAGGTCCTCTACATTGTTGCTGGCCTAAGGCTTAGTTCACCATATATCAATGTATATATTGACCTATTTTCCCCTCGGCTTTCTGTGATTCCCTACATCTCACCTTTCTTTGCAGACAAGCCATTTGAAATACCCTTAACTTATTTCACAGCCAATAAGTCTTTGAAATAATGTGTATTTTTTAGAGAAATCTTCTATAATTAGGCAGAAAATCTGACCTGCCATAGTTTTCAAAACAGCATAATTTCATTCTACTCAATGATGAATCTGTTGTATTACGCAACCTTTGAGTATTTAGCTTTATCAAAGACATTTACTTTGAAAATAGTTTAGAGATCCTATCAGTTTTTAAAAACAGCCTTGTTCCTTGTTTCAGTTCCAGTTTTGTGTATATTTTCTGCCTTGCACCTGATTATTCCAACATCTGATGCATGGCCTAGGGAATCTAATTCTGGTATTGATTGTTTTTGCTGATTGTCTCCCATTGTAGCCGATTTCTCCATAATTGTGTATATTTAGATCATGAGCTCATGTTTAGCTAAACAGCTGTCCTTGTTAGAGTCTTAGGTGTGAACCCACGTAAGCTTTACAGAAAGTCGGCAAAGATTTATTTGTGTCACTCCAATGAGTTGCCCGCGAGGACCCCGTTTTCTACAAGTGTTGGTCCAATACTCCCTCTAGAGGCAGGGGACTCAGAGAGGGCTGCTTTGCGTCCCCCGATCTGGCCAGGGGCAGTGGGCGGCCTGTGGCCCGTTCAGGAGCCCCTCCGCGTGTGTCCCAGGGACCCATCTGCTTGCAAACTTCGGTCACATGGCAGGAAGCTACGATGCCCAGACCTATTGTTAGCTGTGCAGCGAGGTGTACTGCGTGGAAAGCTTCCACACACACTTCAAGTAAGAAGGCGGCCTGAGTGGAATTGTCAGAGATTGGGCAGCTGCGAAGACAAAGAAGTTGCCCTTTGGCCTGGGCCTAAATGCTTGTGACACCCACTGGGCCTGCCGGGCTCTGAGAGCCCTGGCCTGGGCTCCCTGCTCGCCTGCCCTTTGTTCAGTCACAGCACAGATGGCCACACTCATTGCCTCAGTGAGAGCTGTGTTCCAACCTCCTTCAGCCCCGCCGCGTCTCCGCATGTTACCATGGACTACTGATGCTGCGTTCTGAGGCCAGGGCGTGCCGAGAATGCCAACGGCAGACATGATGACCTGAAATGATTTCCTCTTGTGTCAGTTTGGGAAAACTTTACCAGCTAGGAAATGGTCCACTTTACAGAAATATTCAAATTTACTGGCATTTAATATATTCTCTGCTATAACATTGTCCTGATTCTTTCTGTATATTCTTTACTTATGTCTTTGTTTTCCTTAATCAAAGTGTGTCTTTTAAATCTCTTCAAAGAATATTCTTTGGACTTACTACATAACCTGAATTTTATACGTTTTCTGTTGTATTAACTTCTGCTCATATCTTTATTTAACTTTTTTCTATGTTCTCAGGATTTATTGTTTTGATCTTCTGATGTCAATTAAAACACTTGTTTATTCATTTTCATAAATCTTTTTACGTATAAAGATTTGATCTTTTGAAGATTCCAGCTTACATGTAAGTTTCTTAGGGTCAGGTACTCTACATTGTTGCTGGCCTAAGGCTTAGTTCACCCTATAGCAATGTATATATTGACTTATTTTCCCCTCGACTTTCTGTGATTCCCTAGATCTCACCTTTCTTTGCAGACAAGCCATTTGGAACACCCTTAACGTATTTCAAAGCCAATAAGTCTTTGAAATAATGTGTATTTTTTAGGGAAAACTTCTTATATAATTAGGCAGAAAATCTCACCTGCCACAGTTTTCAAAACAGCATAATTTCACTCTTCTCATTGATTAATCTGTTGTTTTACACAACCTTGGAGTAGTTAGCTTTATCAATGACATGTACTTTAAAAATGTTTAGAGATCTTACCAGTCTTTGAAAACATCCTCGTTCCTTGTTTCAGTTCCACTTTTATGTATATTTTCTGCCTTGCACACGGTTATTCCAATATCTGATGGATGGCCTTGGGTATCTAATTCTGGTATTGATTGTTTTTGCTGCTTGTCTCCCCTTGTAGCTGATTTCTTCATTATTGTTTAAATTTAGATCATGAGCTCATGTTCAGCTAAACAGCTGACCTTGTAAGAGTCTTAAGTGTGAACGCTCGTAAGCTTCAGCAGAAAGTCGTTAAAGATTTATTTGTGTCCCTCCAATGAGTTGTCCGCGAGGACCCCGTTTTCTACAAGTGTTGGTCCAATATTCTATCTAGAGGCAAGGGACTCAAACAGGGCGCAGGGCAGTCCCCGATCTGGGGCAGGGGCATTGAGTTGCATGAGGCCTGGGCAGGAACCTCTCCTCGTGTGTCCTAGGGACCCATCTGCCTGCGGTCTTCGGTCCCCTGGCAGGAAGCTACGATGCCCAGACCTATGGCTAGCTGTGCAGTGAGGTGTACTGTGCGGACTGGTTCCACACACACTTCAAGTAAGAGTGTGGCCTGAGTGGAAAGGTGAGAGTTTGGGTAGCTGTGCAGACAAAGATGACGCCCTTTGGACTGGGCCTAAATGCTTGTGACAACCCAGTGGGCCTGCCGGGCTCTGAGGGCCTTGCCCTGGGACCCCTGCGCACCAGCCCTTTGTTCAGTCACAGCAGAGATGGCCACACCCACTCCCTCAGTGAGGGCAGTCTTCCAAACTCCCTCAGCCACGCCCGTTCTCCGCAGGTTACCATGGACTACAGATGCTGCATTCTGAGGCCAGGATGTACCGAGAATGCCAAGGGCAGACAGGATGACCTTAAATGATTTCCTCTTGTGTCAGTTTTGGTAAACTTTAGGAGCTAGGAAATGGTCCACTTTACAGAAATGTTCAAATTTACTGGCATTTCATATATTCTCTGCTGTAACATTGTCCTGATTATTTCTGTACATTCTTTACTTATGTTTTTGTTTTCCTTAATCAAAGTGTGTCTTTTAACTCTTTTCAAAGAATATTCTATGGACTTACTACATCAGCTCAATTTTATACATTTTCTGTTGTATTAAGATCTGCTCATATCTTTATTTATGTTTTTCTATGTTCTCAGGGTTTATTGTTTTGATCTTCTGATGTCAATTAAAACACTTGGTTATTCATTTTAATAAATCTTTTTACTTATAAAGATTTGAACTTTTAAAGATTCCAGCTTACTTGTAAGTTTCTAAGGGTCAGGTCCTCTACATTGTTGCAGGCCTAAGGCTTAGTTCACAATATAGCAATGTATATATTGCCATATTTTCCCCTCGACTTTCTGTGATTCCCTACATCTCAACTTTCTTTGCACACAAGCCCTTTGAAATACCCTTAACTTATTTCACAGCAAAGAAGTCTTTGAAATAATGTGTATTTTTTAAAGAAATCTTCTTATATAATTAGGCAGAAAATCTGACCTGCCATAGTTTTCAAAACAGCATAATTTCACTCTTCTCAATGATGGATCTGTTGTATTACATGACCTTTTAATATTTAGCTTTATCATTGACATATACTTTAAAAAGGTTTCAGAGATCCTACCAGTATTCGAAAACCTCCTTGTTCCTTGTTTCAATTCCAGTTTTATGTATATTTTCTTCCTTGCACCTGATTATTCCAACATCTGATGGATGGTTTAGGGAATCTAATTCTGGTATTTCTTGTTTAGCTGATTGTGTCCCCCTTGTAGCTGATTTCTTCACTATTGTGTAAATTTAGGTCATGAGCTCATGTTTAGCTAAACAGCTGACCTTGTAAGAGGCTTAGGTGTGAACGCTCGTAATCTTCAGCAGGATGTCGGCAAAGATTTATTTGTTTCCCTCCAATGAGTTGCCCGTGAGAACCCCGTTTTCTACAAGTGATGGTCCAATACTCCCTCTAGAGGCAGGGACTCAGAGAGTGCTGCTTTGTGGCCCCCGATCTGGGGCAGGTGCTGTGGGCGGCTTATGGCCCGAACAGGAGCCTCTCCGCGTGTGTACTAGGGAACCATCTGCCTGCGAACTATGGTACCTGGTAGGAAGCTACGAAGCCCAGACCTATGGTTAGCTGTGCAGAGAGGTGTACTGCACGGACAGGTTCCACACACACTTCAATTAAGAGGGCGGCCTGAGTAGAAATGTGAGAGTTCGGGGAGCTGTACCGACAAAGAAGGCGCCTTTTGCCCTGTCCCTAAATGCTCGTAAAACCGCACTGGGCCTGCCGGGCTCTGAGGTCCCTGCACTGGACGCCCTGCTCTCTTGCCCCTTGTTCAGTCACAGCAGAGATGGCCACACACACTCCCTCAGTGAGGGCAATGTTCCAACCTCCCTCAGCCACGCCCCTCTCTGCAGCTTACCATGGACTACAGATGCTGCATTCGGAAGCCAGGGCGTTCCGAAAATGCCAAGGGAAGACAGGATGACCTTAAATGATTTCCTCTTGTGTCAGTTTTGGTAATCTTTAGGAGCTAGGAAATGGTCCACTTTACAGAAATGTTCAAATTTACTGGCATTTCAGATCTTCTCTCCTATAACATTGTCCTGATTCTTTCTGTATATTCTTTACTTATGTTTTTCTTTTCCTTTATCAAAGTGTGTCTTTTAAATCTTTTCAACGAATATTCTTTGGACTTACTACGTCACCTGAATTTTATACGTTTTCTGTTGTATTAAGTTCTGCTCATATCTTTATTTATCTTTTTTCTATGTTCTCAGGTTTTATTGTTTTGATCTTCTGTTGTCAATTAAAACACTTGGTTATTCATTTTCATATATCTTTTTACTTATAAAGATTTGAACTTTTGAAGATTCCAGCTTACTTGTACGTTTCTAAGGGTCAGGTACTCTACATTGTTGCTGGCCTAAGGCTTAGTTCACCATATAGCAATGTATATACTGAACTCTTTTCCCCTCGACTTTCTGTGATTCCCTACATCTCACCTTTCTTTGCAGACAAGCCATTTGAAATACCCTTAACTTATTTCACAGCCAATAATTTTTTGAAATAATGTGTATTTTTTAGAGAAATCTTCTTATATAATTAGGCAGAAAATCTGACCTGCCATATTTTTCAAAACAGCATACATTCACTCTTTTCAATGTTGAATCTGTTGTATTACACAACTTTGAATATTTACCTTTTTCAAAGTCATGTACTTTAAAAATATTTTAGAGATCCTACCAGTCTTTGAAAACATCCTTGTTCCTTGTTTCAGTTCCTGTTTTATGTATATTTTCTGCATTGCACCTGATTATTCCAACATCTGATGGATGGCCTAGGGAATCTAATCCTGGTATTGATTGTTTTTGCTGATTGTCACACCTTGTCGCTGATTTCTTCATTATTGTGTAAATTTAGATCATGAGCTCATGTTTAGCTAAACAGCTGACCTTGTAAGAGGCTTAGGTGTGAACGCTCGTAAGCTTCATCAGAACGTCGGCCAAGATTTGTTGGTGTCCCTCCAATGAGTGGCCCGCGAGGAACCCGTTTTCTACAACTGTTGGTCCAGTACTCCCTCTAGAGACATGGACTCAGACAGTGCTGCTTTGCGGGCCCGATCTGGGGCAGGGGCAGTGGGGGTCCTGTGGCCCGGGCAGGAGAATATCCGCGTGTGTCCTTGGGACCCATCTGCTGCCAACTTCGTTAACATGGCATAAGCTATGATGCCCAGACCTATGGTTAGCTGTGCAGCGAGGTGTACTGCGCGGACAGGTTCCACACACACCTCAAGTAAGAGGGCGGCCTGAGTGGAAAAGTGAGAGTTTGGGCAGGTGTGCAGACAAAGAAGGCGCCCTTTGCCCCGGGCCTAAATGCTTGTGACACCCCACTGGGCCTGCCGGACTCTGAGGGCCTTTCCCAGGATTCCCTGCTCTCCTGCTCTATGTTCAGTTACAGCAGAGTTGGCCATAACCACTCCCTCAGTGAGGGCAGTGTTCCAGCCTCCCTCAGCCCCGCCCCCTCTCCGCAGGTTACCATGGAGTACAGATGCTGCATTCTGAGGCCAGGGCGTTCAGAGAATGCCAAAGGCAGACATGATGACCTTAAATGATTTCCTCTTGTGTCAGTTTTTGTAAACTTTAGGAGCTAGGAAATGGTCCACTTTACAGAAATGTTCAAATTTACTGGCATTTCAGATATTCTCTGCTATAACATTGTCCTGATTCTTTCTGTATATTCTTTACATATGTTTTGGTTTTCCTTAATCAAAGTGTGTCTTTTAAATCTTTTTAAAGAATATTCTTTGGACTTACTACATCACCTCAATTTTATACGTTTTCTGTTGTATTAAGTTCTGTTCATATCTTTATTTATCTATTTTCTATGTTCTCAGGGTTTATTGTTTTGATCTTCTGATGTTCATTAAAACACTTTGTTATTCATTTTCATAAATGTTTTCACTTATAAAGATTTGAACTTTTGAAGATTCCAGCTTACTTGTAAGTTTCTAAGGTTCAGGTACTCTACATTGTTGCTGGCCTAAGGCTTAGTTCACCATATAGCAATGTATATATTGAACTATTTTCCCCTCGACTTTTTGTGATTCCCTACATCTCACCTTTCTTTGCAGACAAGCCATTTGAAATACCCTTACCTTAATTCAGAGCCAATAAGTCTTTGAAATAATATGTATTTTTTAGAGAAATCATCTTATATAATTAGGCAGAAAATCTCACCTGCCATAGTTTTAAAACAGCATAAATTCACTCTTCTCAATGATGAATCTGTTGTATTACTCAACCTTTGAGTATTTAGCTTTATCAATGACATGTACTTTAAAAATGTTTTAGAGATCTTACCAGTCTTTGAAAACATCCTTGTTCCTTGTTTCAGTTCCAGTTTTATGTGTATTTTCTGCCTTGCACCTGATTATTCCAACATCTGATGGATGGCCTAGGGAATCTAATTCTGGTATTGCTTGTTTTTGCTGATTGTCTCCCCCTTGTAGCTGATTTCTTCATTATTGTGTAAATTTAGATCATGAGCTCATGTTTAGCTAAACAGCTGACCTTGTAAGTGGCTTAGGTGTGAACGCTCGTAAGCTTCATCAGAAAGTCTGCAAAGATTTATTTGTGTCCCTCCAATGAGTTGCCCGTGAGGACCCCGTTTTCTACAAGAGTTGGTCCTATACAACCTCTAGAGGCAAGGACTCAGACAGGACTTCTTTGCGTCCCACGATCAGGGGCAGGGGCTGTGGGCCGCCCGTGGCCCTAGCAGGAGCCTCTATGCGTGTGTCCCAGGGACCCATCTGCTTGCGAATTTCGGTCACCTGGCAGGAATCTACGATGCCCAGACCTATCGTTAGATGTGCAGCGAGGTTTACTGCGCGGACAGGTTCCACATACACCTCAAGTAAGAAGGCGGCCTGAGTAGAAATATGAGAGTTTGGGCAGCTGTGTAGACAAAGAATGTACCCTGTGGCCTGGGACTAAATGCTGGTGACACACCACTGGGCCTGCCGGGCTCTGAGGGCCCTGCCCTGTGCCTAATGCTCCCCTACACTTTGTTCAGTCACAGCATAAATGGCCACAACCACTCCCTCAGTGAGGACAGTGTTCCAAACTCCCTCAGCCCCGCTCCATCTCCATAAGTTACCATGGACTACAGATGTTGCATTCTGAGGCCAGGGCGTTCCGAGAATGCCAAGGGCATACAGGATGACCTTAAATGATTTCCTCTTGTGTCAGTTTTGGTAAACCTTAGGAGCTAGGAAATAGTCCACTTTACAGAAATGTTCAAATTTACTGGCATTTCAGATATTCTCTGGTATAACATTGCCCTGATTCTTTCTGTACATTCTTGACTTATGTTTTTGTTTTCCTTAATCAAAGTATGTCTTTTAAATCTTTTCAAAGAATATTCTTTGGACTTACTACATCACCTGAATTTTATACGTTTTCTGTTGTATTAAGTTCTGCTCATATCTTTATTAAACTTTTTTCTATGTTCTCAGGATTTATTGTTTTGATCTTCTGATGTCAATTAAAACACTTGGTTATTCATTTTAATAAATCTTTTTACTTATAAACATTTGAACTTTTGAATATTCCAGCTTACTTGTAAGTTTCTAACAGTAAAGTCGTCTACATTTTTGCTGGACTAAGGCGGAGTTCACCATATAGCAATGTATATATTGACGTATTTTGCCCTCCACTTTCTGTGATTCCCTACATCTCACCTTTCTTTGCAGACAAGCCATTTCAAATAACTTTAACTTATTTCACAGCCAATAAGTCTTTGAAATAATGTGTATTTTTTACAGAAATCTTCTTATATAATTAGGCAGAAAATCTGACCTGCCATAGTTTTCAAAACAGTATTATTTCACTGTTCTGAATGATGAATCTGTTGTATTACACAACCTTTGAGTATTTACCTTTATCAATGACATGTACTTTAAAAATGTTTTAGAGATCCTACCAGTCTTTGAAAACATCCTTGTTCCTTGTTTCAGTTCCAGTTTTATGTATATTTTCTGCCTTGTACCTGATTATTCCAACATGTGATGGATGGCCTAGGGAGTATAATTGTGGTATTGATTGTTTTTGCTGATTGTCTCCCCCTTGTAGCTGATTTCTTCATTATTGTGTAAATTTAGATGATGAGCTCATGTTTAGCCAAACAGCTGATCTTGTAAGAGGCTTAGGTGTGAACGCTCGTAAGCTTCATCAGAAAGTCTGCAAAGATTTATTTGTGTCCCTCCAATGAGTTTCCTGAAAGGACCCCGTTTCCTACAAGTGTTGGTCAAATACTCCCTCTAGAGGCAGGGACTCGGACAGGGCTGCTTTACGGCCCCCGATCTTAGGAAGGGGCAGTCGGCGGCCTATGGCCCGGTCAGGAGCCTCTCCGAGTTTGTCCCAGGGGCCCATCTTCCTGCGATCCTCAGTCACCTGGCAGGAAGCTACGATGACCCGACCTATGGTTAGCTGCGCAGCAAGGTGTACTGCGCGGACAGGTTCAACACATACTTAAAGTAAGAGGGTGGCCTTAGTCGAAAGGTGAGTGTTTGGGCAGCTCTGCACACAAAGAAGGCGACCTTTTGCCTGGGGCTAAATGCTTGTGAAACGGCACGGGGCCTGCCGGGCTCTGTGGGCCCTGCACTGGACGCCCTGCTCCCCTGCCCTTTGTTCAGTCACAGCAGAGATGGCCACACCCACTCCCTCACTGAGGGCAGTGTTTCATTCTCCCTCAGACCCGCCCCCTCTCCGCAGGTTACCATGGACTACAGATGCTGCATTCTGAGGCCAGTGCGTTCCGAGAATGCCAAAGGCAGACATGATGACCTTAAATGATTTCCTCTTGTGTCAGTTTTGGTAAACTTTAGGAACTAGGAAATGGTCAACTTTACAGAAATGTGCAAATTCACTGGCATTTCAGATATTCACTGCTGTAACATGGTCCTGATTCTTTCTGTATATTCTTTACTTATGTTTTTGTTTTCCTTAATCAAAGTGTGTCTTTTAAATCTTTTCAAAGAATATTCTTTGGACTTACTACATCACCTCAATTTTATACGTTTTCTGATGTATTAAGTTCTGCTCATATCTTTATTTATCTTTTTTCTATGTTCTCAGGGTTTATTGTTTTGATCTTCTGATGTCAATTAAAACACTTGGTTAATCATTTTCATAAATCTTTTTACTTATAAACATTTGAATTTTTCAAGATTCCAGCTTACTTGTAAATTTCTAAGGGTCAGGTCCTCTACATTGTGGCTGGCCTAAGGCTTAGTTCACAATATGGCAAAGTATATATTTACCTATTTTCCCGTCGACTTTCTGTGATTTCCTACATCTCACCTTTCTTTGCAGACAAGCCATTTGAAATACCCTTAACATATTTCACAGCCAATAAGTCTTTGAAATAATGTGTATTTTTTAGAGAAATCTTCTTATATAATTAGGCAGAAAATCTGACCTGACATAGTTTTAAAACAGCATAATTTCACTCTTCTCAATGATGAATGTTTTGTATTACAAAACCTTTGAGTATTTAGCTTTCTCTATGACATGTACTTTAAAAATGTTTTGAGATCCTACCAGTCTTTGAAAACATCCTTGTTCTTTGTTTCAGTTCCAGTTTTATGTATATTTTCTGCCTTGAACCTGATTATTCCCACGTCTGATCGATGGCCTAGGGAATCTAATTCTGGTATTGCTTGTTTTTGCTGATTTTCTCCCCCTTGTAGCTGATTTCTTCATTATTGTGTAAATTTAGATCATGAGCTCATCTTTAGCCAAACAGCTGACCTTGTAAAAGGTTTAGGTGTGAACGCTCATAAGCTTCATCAGAAAGTCGGCAAAGATTTATTTGTGTCCCTCCAATGAGCTGCCCGCGAGGACCCCGTTTTCTATAAGTGTTGGTCCAATACTACCTCTAGAGGCAGGGACTCAGATAGGGCTGCTCTGCGGCCTCCGATCTGGGGCAGGGTCTTTGGGCCGCCCGTGGCCCAGGCATGAGACTCTCCGAGTGTGTCCCACGGACCCATCTACCTGCGAACTAATGTCAACTGGCAGGAAGGTAGGATGACCAGACCTATGGTTAGCTCTGCAGCGAGGTGTACTGCGCGGACAGGTTCCACACACACTTCAAGTAAGAGGGCGGCCAGAGTGGAAAGGTGAGAGTTTGGGCAGATGTGCAGACAAAGAAGGCACCCTTTGTACTGATACTAAATGCTTGTGAAACCGCACTGGGCCTGCCGGGCTCTGAGGGCCCTACACTGGACGCCCTGCTCCCCTGTCCTTTCTCCAGTCACAGGAGATAGCCACACCCTCTTCCTCAGTGAGGACAGTGTTCCAACCTCCCTCAGCTCCGCTCCCCTCCGCAGGTTACCATGGATTACAGATGCTGCATTCTGAGGCCAGGGCGTTCCGAGATTTCCAAGAGCAGACAGGATGACCTTAAATGATTTCCTCTTGTGTCAGATTTGGTAAACTTTAGGAACTAGGAAATGGTCCACTTTACAGAAATGTTCAAATTTACTGGCCTTTCAGATATTCTCTGCTATAACATTGTCCTGATTCTTTCTGTATATTCTTTACTTATGTTTTTGTTTTCCTTAATCTAAGTGTGTCTTTTAAATCTTTTCAAAGAATATTGTATGGACCTACTACATCACCTGAATTTTATACGTTTTCTGTTTTATTATGTTCTGCTCCTATCTTTATTTATCTTTTTTCTATGTTCTCAGGGTTTATTGTTTTGATCTTTTGATGTCAATTAAAACACTTGGTTATTCATTTTCATAAATCTTTTTACTTATAAAGATTTGAACTTTCGAACATTCTATCTTACATGTAAGTTTCTAAGGGTCAGGTCCTCTACATTGTTACTGACCTAAGGCTTAGTTCACCATATAGCAATGTATATATTGAACTACTATCCCGTCGACTTTCTGTGATTCCCTACATCTCACCTTTCTTTGCAGACAAGATATTTGAAATACCCTTAACTTATTTCACAGCCAATAAGACTTTGAAATAATGTGTATTTTTAGAGAAATCTTCTTATATAATTAGGCAGAAAATCTGACCTGCCATAGTTTTCAAAACAGCATAAAGTCACTCTTCTCAATGATGAATCTGTTGTATTACACAACATTTGGGTATTTACCTTTATCAATGACATGTACTTTTAAAATGTTTAAGAGATCCTACCAGTCTTTGAAAACATCCTTGTTCCTTTTTTCAGTTCCAGTTTTATGTATATATTCTGCCTTGCACGTGATTATTCCAACATCCCATGATGGCCTAGGGAATCTAATTCTGGTATTGCTTGTTTTTGCTGATTGTCTCCCCCTTGTAGCTGATTTCTTCATTATTGTGTAAATTTAGATCATGAGCTCATGTTTAGCTAAACAGCTGACCTTGTAAGAGGCTTAGGTGTGAACGCTCATAAGCTTTATCAGAAAGTCGGCAAAGATTTATTTGGGTCCCTCCAATGAGTGGCCTGCGAAGACCCCGTTTTCTACAAGTGTTGGTCCAATACTCCCTCTAGAGCCAGGGACTCAGACAGGTCTGCTTTGCGGCCCCCGATCTGGGGCAGGGGCAGTGGGCGGCCTGCGGCCCGTGGAGAGAATCTCCGCGTGTGTCCCAGGGACAAATCTGCCTGCGAACTTCGGTCACCTGGCATGAAGCTACGATGCCCAGACCTATGGTTAACTGTGCAGCGAGGTGTACTGTGCGGACAGGTTCCACACACACTTCAAGTAAGAGGGCGGCCTGAGTGGAAAAGTGAGAGTTTGGGCAGCTGTGCAGAAAAGGAAGTCGCCCTTTGACCTGGGCCTAAATGCTTGTGACACCCCACTGGGCCTGCCTGGATCTGAGGGCCCTGCCCTGGTTTCCTTGCATTCCTGCTCTATGTTCAGTCACAGCAGAGATGGCCACACCCACTCCCTCAGTGAGGGCAATGTTCCAGCCTCCCTCAGCCCCGCCCCCTCCTCGCAAGTTACCATGGGCTACAGATGCAGCATTCTGATGCCAGGGTGTTCCGAGAATGCCAAGGGCAGACAGGATGACCTTAAATGATTTCCTCTTGTGTCAGTTTTAGTAAACTTTAGGAGCTTGGAAATGGTCCAATTTACAAAAATGTTCAAATTTACTGGCATTTCAGATATTCTCTGCTATAACACTGTCCTAATTCTTTCTGTATATTCTTGACTTATATTTTTGTTTTCCTTAATCAAAGTGTGTATTTTAAATATTTTCAAAGAATATTCTTTGGACTTACTACATCAGCTCAATTTTATACATTTTCTGTTGTATTAAGTTCTGCTCATATCTTTATTTATCTTTTTTCTATGTTCTCAGGGTTTATTGTTTTGATCTTCTGATGTCAATTAAAACACTTGGTTATTCATTTTCATAAATCTTTACACTTATAAAGATTTGAACTTTTGAAGATTCCAGCTTACTTGTAAGTTTCTAAGGGTCAGGTCCTCTACATTGTTGCAGGCCTAAGGCTTAGTTCACAATATAGCAATGTATATATTGCCATATTTTCCCCTCGACTTTCTGTGATTCCCTACATCTCAACTTTCTTTGCACACAAGCCCTTTGAAATACCCTTAACTTATTTCACAGCAAAGAAGTCTTTGAAATAATGTGTATTTTTTAAAGAAATCTTCTTATATAATTAGGCAGAAAATCTGACCTGCCATAGTTTTCAAAACAGCATAATTTCACTCTTCTCAATGATGGATCTGTTGTATTACATGACCTTTTAATATTTAGCTTTATCATTGACATATACTTTAAAAAGGTTTCAGAGATCCTACCAGTATTCGAAAACCTCCTTGTTCCTTGTTTCAATTCCAGTTTTATGTATATTTTCTTCCTTGCACCTGATTATTCCAACATCTGATGGATGGTTTAGGGAATCTAATTCTGGTATTTCTTGTTTAGCTGATTGTGTCCCCCTTGTAGCTGATTTCTTCACTATTGTGTAAATTTAGGTCATGAGCTCATGTTTAGCTAAACAGCTGACCTTGTAAGAGGCTTAGGTGTGAACGCTCGTAATCTTCAGCAGGATGTCGGCAAAGATTTATTTGTTTCCCTCCAATGAGTTGCCCGTGAGAACCCCGTTTTCTACAAGTGATGGTCCAATACTCCCTCTAGAGGCAGGGACTCAGAGAGTGCTGCTTTGTGGCCCCCGATCTGGGGCAGGTGCTGTGGGCGGCTTATGGCCCGAACAGGAGCCTCTCCGCGTGTGTACTAGGGAACCATCTGCCTGCGAACTATGGTACCTGGTAGGAAGCTACGAAGCCCAGACCTATGGTTAGCTGTGCAGAGAGGTGTACTGCACGGACAGGTTCCACACACACTTCAATTAAGAGGGCGGCCTGAGTAGAAATGTGAGAGTTCGGGGAGCTGTACCGACAAAGAAGGCGCCTTTTGCCCTGTCCCTAAATGCTCGTAAAACCGCACTGGGCCTGCCGGGCTCTGAGGTCCCTGCACTGGACGCCCTGCTCTCTTGCCCCTTGTTCAGTCACAGCAGAGATGGCCACACACACTCCCTCAGTGAGGGCAATGTTCCAACCTCCCTCAGCCACGCCCCTCTCTGCAGCTTACCATGGACTACAGATGCTGCATTCGGAAGCCAGGGCGTTCCGAAAATGCCAAGGGAAGACAGGATGACCTTAAATGATTTCCTCTTGTGTCAGTTTTGGTAATCTTTAGGAGCTAGGAAATGGTCCACTTTACAGAAATGTTCAAATTTACTGGCATTTCAGATCTTCTCTCCTATAACATTGTCCTGATTCTTTCTGTATATTCTTTACTTATGTTTTTCTTTTCCTTTATCAAAGTGTGTCTTTTAAATCTTTTCAACGAATATTCTTTGGACTTACTACGTCACCTGAATTTTATACGTTTTCTGTTGTATTAAGTTCTGCTCATATCTTTATTTATCTTTTTTCTATGTTCTCAGGTTTTATTGTTTTGATCTTCTGTTGTCAATTAAAACACTTGGTTATTCATTTTCATATATCTTTTTACTTATAAAGATTTGAACTTTTGAAGATTCCAGCTTACTTGTACGTTTCTAAGGGTCAGGTACTCTACATTGTTGCTGGCCTAAGGCTTAGTTCACCATATAGCAATGTATATACTGAACTCTTTTCCCCTCGACTTTCTGTGATTCCCTACATCTCACCTTTCTTTGCAGACAAGCCATTTGAAATACCCTTAACTTATTTCACAGCCAATAATTTTTTGAAATAATGTGTATTTTTTAGAGAAATCTTCTTATATAATTAGGCAGAAAATCTGACCTGCCATATTTTTCAAAACAGCATACATTCACTCTTTTCAATGTTGAATCTGTTGTATTACACAACTTTGAATATTTACCTTTTTCAAAGTCATGTACTTTAAAAATATTTTAGAGATCCTACCAGTCTTTGAAAACATCCTTGTTCCTTGTTTCAGTTCCTGTTTTATGTATATTTTCTGCATTGCACCTGATTATTCCAACATCTGATGGATGGCCTAGGGAATCTAATCCTGGTATTGATTGTTTTTGCTGATTGTCACACCTTGTCGCTGATTTCTTCATTATTGTGTAAATTTAGATCATGAGCTCATGTTTAGCTAAACAGCTGACCTTGTAAGAGGCTTAGGTGTGAACGCTCGTAAGCTTCATCAGAACGTCGGCCAAGATTTGTTGGTGTCCCTCCAATGAGTGGCCCGCGAGGAACCCGTTTTCTACAACTGTTGGTCCAGTACTCCCTCTAGAGACATGGACTCAGACAGTGCTGCTTTGCGGGCCCGATCTGGGGCAGGGGCAGTGGGGGTCCTGTGGCCCGGGCAGGAGAATATCCGCGTGTGTCCTTGGGACCCATCTGCTGCCAACTTCGTTAACATGGCATAAGCTATGATGCCCAGACCTATGGTTAGCTGTGCAGCGAGGTGTACTGCGCGGACAGGTTCCACACACACCTCAAGTAAGAGGGCGGCCTGAGTGGAAAAGTGAGAGTTTGGGCAGGTGTGCAGACAAAGAAGGCGCCCTTTGCCCCGGGCCTAAATGCTTGTGACACCCCACTGGGCCTGCCGGACTCTGAGGGCCTTTCCCAGGATTCCCTGCTCTCCTGCTCTATGTTCAGTTACAGCAGAGTTGGCCATAACCACTCCCTCAGTGAGGGCAGTGTTCCAGCCTCCCTCAGCCCCGCCCCCTCTCCGCAGGTTACCATGGAGTACAGATGCTGCATTCTGAGGCCAGGGCGTTCAGAGAATGCCAAAGGCAGACATGATGACCTTAAATGATTTCCTCTTGTGTCAGTTTTTGTAAACTTTAGGAGCTAGGAAATGGTCCACTTTACAGAAATGTTCAAATTTACTGGCATTTCAGATATTCTCTGCTATAACATTGTCCTGATTCTTTCTGTATATTCTTTACATATGTTTTGGTTTTCCTTAATCAAAGTGTGTCTTTTAAATCTTTTTAAAGAATATTCTTTGGACTTACTACATCACCTCAATTTTATACGTTTTCTGTTGTATTAAGTTCTGTTCATATCTTTATTTATCTATTTTCTATGTTCTCAGGGTTTATTGTTTTGATCTTCTGATGTTCATTAAAACACTTTGTTATTCATTTTCATAAATGTTTTCACTTATAAAGATTTGAACTTTTGAAGATTCCAGCTTACTTGTAAGTTTCTAAGGTTCAGGTACTCTACATTGTTGCTGGCCTAAGGCTTAGTTCACCATATAGCAATGTATATATTGAACTATTTTCCCCTCGACTTTTTGTGATTCCCTACATCTCACCTTTCTTTGCAGACAAGCCATTTGAAATACCCTTACCTTAATTCAGAGCCAATAAGTCTTTGAAATAATATGTATTTTTTAGAGAAATCATCTTATATAATTAGGCAGAAAATCTCACCTGCCATAGTTTTAAAACAGCATAAATTCACTCTTCTCAATGATGAATCTGTTGTATTACTCAACCTTTGAGTATTTAGCTTTATCAATGACATGTACTTTAAAAATGTTTTAGAGATCTTACCAGTCTTTGAAAACATCCTTGTTCCTTGTTTCAGTTCCAGTTTTATGTGTATTTTCTGCCTTGCACCTGATTATTCCAACATCTGATGGATGGCCTAGGGAATCTAATTCTGGTATTGCTTGTTTTTGCTGATTGTCTCCCCCTTGTAGCTGATTTCTTCATTATTGTGTAAATTTAGATCATGAGCTCATGTTTAGCTAAACAGCTGACCTTGTAAGTGGCTTAGGTGTGAACGCTCGTAAGCTTCATCAGAAAGTCTGCAAAGATTTATTTGTGTCCCTCCAATGAGTTGCCCGTGAGGACCCCGTTTTCTACAAGAGTTGGTCCTATACAACCTCTAGAGGCAAGGACTCAGACAGGACTTCTTTGCGTCCCACGATCAGGGGCAGGGGCTGTGGGCCGCCCGTGGCCCTAGCAGGAGCCTCTATGCGTGTGTCCCAGGGACCCATCTGCTTGCGAATTTCGGTCACCTGGCAGGAATCTACGATGCCCAGACCTATCGTTAGATGTGCAGCGAGGTTTACTGCGCGGACAGGTTCCACATACACCTCAAGTAAGAAGGCGGCCTGAGTAGAAATATGAGAGTTTGGGCAGCTGTGTAGACAAAGAATGTACCCTGTGGCCTGGGACTAAATGCTGGTGACACACCACTGGGCCTGCCGGGCTCTGAGGGCCCTGCCCTGTGCCTAATGCTCCCCTACACTTTGTTCAGTCACAGCATAAATGGCCACAACCACTCCCTCAGTGAGGACAGTGTTCCAAACTCCCTCAGCCCCGCTCCATCTCCATAAGTTACCATGGACTACAGATGTTGCATTCTGAGGCCAGGGCGTTCCGAGAATGCCAAGGGCATACAGGATGACCTTAAATGATTTCCTCTTGTGTCAGTTTTGGTAAACCTTAGGAGCTAGGAAATAGTCCACTTTACAGAAATGTTCAAATTTACTGGCATTTCAGATATTCTCTGGTATAACATTGCCCTGATTCTTTCTGTACATTCTTGACTTATGTTTTTGTTTTCCTTAATCAAAGTATGTCTTTTAAATCTTTTCAAAGAATATTCTTTGGACTTACTACATCACCTGAATTTTATACGTTTTCTGTTGTATTAAGTTCTGCTCATATCTTTATTAAACTTTTTTCTATGTTCTCAGGATTTATTGTTTTGATCTTCTGATGTCAATTAAAACACTTGGTTATTCATTTTAATAAATCTTTTTACTTATAAACATTTGAACTTTTGAATATTCCAGCTTACTTGTAAGTTTCTAACAGTAAAGTCGTCTACATTTTTGCTGGACTAAGGCGGAGTTCACCATATAGCAATGTATATATTGACGTATTTTGCCCTCCACTTTCTGTGATTCCCTACATCTCACCTTTCTTTGCAGACAAGCCATTTCAAATAACTTTAACTTATTTCACAGCCAATAAGTCTTTGAAATAATGTGTATTTTTTACAGAAATCTTCTTATATAATTAGGCAGAAAATCTGACCTGCCATAGTTTTCAAAACAGTATTATTTCACTGTTCTGAATGATGAATCTGTTGTATTACACAACCTTTGAGTATTTACCTTTATCAATGACATGTACTTTAAAAATGTTTTAGAGATCCTACCAGTCTTTGAAAACATCCTTGTTCCTTGTTTCAGTTCCAGTTTTATGTATATTTTCTGCCTTGTACCTGATTATTCCAACATGTGATGGATGGCCTAGGGAGTATAATTGTGGTATTGATTGTTTTTGCTGATTGTCTCCCCCTTGTAGCTGATTTCTTCATTATTGTGTAAATTTAGATGATGAGCTCATGTTTAGCCAAACAGCTGATCTTGTAAGAGGCTTAGGTGTGAACGCTCGTAAGCTTCATCAGAAAGTCTGCAAAGATTTATTTGTGTCCCTCCAATGAGTTTCCTGAAAGGACCCCGTTTCCTACAAGTGTTGGTCAAATACTCCCTCTAGAGGCAGGGACTCGGACAGGGCTGCTTTACGGCCCCCGATCTTAGGAAGGGGCAGTCGGCGGCCTATGGCCCGGTCAGGAGCCTCTCCGAGTTTGTCCCAGGGGCCCATCTTCCTGCGATCCTCAGTCACCTGGCAGGAAGCTACGATGACCCGACCTATGGTTAGCTGCGCAGCAAGGTGTACTGCGCGGACAGGTTCAACACATACTTAAAGTAAGAGGGTGGCCTTAGTCGAAAGGTGAGTGTTTGGGCAGCTCTGCACACAAAGAAGGCGACCTTTTGCCTGGGGCTAAATGCTTGTGAAACGGCACGGGGCCTGCCGGGCTCTGTGGGCCCTGCACTGGACGCCCTGCTCCCCTGCCCTTTGTTCAGTCACAGCAGAGATGGCCACACCCACTCCCTCACTGAGGGCAGTGTTTCATTCTCCCTCAGACCCGCCCCCTCTCCGCAGGTTACCATGGACTACAGATGCTGCATTCTGAGGCCAGTGCGTTCCGAGAATGCCAAAGGCAGACATGATGACCTTAAATGATTTCCTCTTGTGTCAGTTTTGGTAAACTTTAGGAACTAGGAAATGGTCAACTTTACAGAAATGTGCAAATTCACTGGCATTTCAGATATTCACTGCTGTAACATGGTCCTGATTCTTTCTGTATATTCTTTACTTATGTTTTTGTTTTCCTTAATCAAAGTGTGTCTTTTAAATCTTTTCAAAGAATATTCTTTGGACTTACTACATCACCTCAATTTTATACGTTTTCTGATGTATTAAGTTCTGCTCATATCTTTATTTATCTTTTTTCTATGTTCTCAGGGTTTATTGTTTTGATCTTCTGATGTCAATTAAAACACTTGGTTAATCATTTTCATAAATCTTTTTACTTATAAACATTTGAATTTTTCAAGATTCCAGCTTACTTGTAAATTTCTAAGGGTCAGGTCCTCTACATTGTGGCTGGCCTAAGGCTTAGTTCACAATATGGCAAAGTATATATTTACCTATTTTCCCGTCGACTTTCTGTGATTTCCTACATCTCACCTTTCTTTGCAGACAAGCCATTTGAAATACCCTTAACATATTTCACAGCCAATAAGTCTTTGAAATAATGTGTATTTTTTAGAGAAATCTTCTTATATAATTAGGCAGAAAATCTGACCTGACATAGTTTTAAAACAGCATAATTTCACTCTTCTCAATGATGAATGTTTTGTATTACAAAACCTTTGAGTATTTAGCTTTCTCTATGACATGTACTTTAAAAATGTTTTGAGATCCTACCAGTCTTTGAAAACATCCTTGTTCTTTGTTTCAGTTCCAGTTTTATGTATATTTTCTGCCTTGAACCTGATTATTCCCACGTCTGATCGATGGCCTAGGGAATCTAATTCTGGTATTGCTTGTTTTTGCTGATTTTCTCCCCCTTGTAGCTGATTTCTTCATTATTGTGTAAATTTAGATCATGAGCTCATCTTTAGCCAAACAGCTGACCTTGTAAAAGGTTTAGGTGTGAACGCTCATAAGCTTCATCAGAAAGTCGGCAAAGATTTATTTGTGTCCCTCCAATGAGCTGCCCGCGAGGACCCCGTTTTCTATAAGTGTTGGTCCAATACTACCTCTAGAGGCAGGGACTCAGATAGGGCTGCTCTGCGGCCTCCGATCTGGGGCAGGGTCTTTGGGCCGCCCGTGGCCCAGGCATGAGACTCTCCGAGTGTGTCCCACGGACCCATCTACCTGCGAACTAATGTCAACTGGCAGGAAGGTAGGATGACCAGACCTATGGTTAGCTCTGCAGCGAGGTGTACTGCGCGGACAGGTTCCACACACACTTCAAGTAAGAGGGCGGCCAGAGTGGAAAGGTGAGAGTTTGGGCAGATGTGCAGACAAAGAAGGCACCCTTTGTACTGATACTAAATGCTTGTGAAACCGCACTGGGCCTGCCGGGCTCTGAGGGCCCTACACTGGACGCCCTGCTCCCCTGTCCTTTCTCCAGTCACAGGAGATAGCCACACCCTCTTCCTCAGTGAGGACAGTGTTCCAACCTCCCTCAGCTCCGCTCCCCTCCGCAGGTTACCATGGATTACAGATGCTGCATTCTGAGGCCAGGGCGTTCCGAGATTTCCAAGAGCAGACAGGATGACCTTAAATGATTTCCTCTTGTGTCAGATTTGGTAAACTTTAGGAACTAGGAAATGGTCCACTTTACAGAAATGTTCAAATTTACTGGCCTTTCAGATATTCTCTGCTATAACATTGTCCTGATTCTTTCTGTATATTCTTTACTTATGTTTTTGTTTTCCTTAATCTAAGTGTGTCTTTTAAATCTTTTCAAAGAATATTGTATGCACCTACTACATCACCTGAATTTTATACGTTTTCTGTTTTATTATGTTCTGCTCCTATCTTTATTTATCTTTTTTCTATGTTCTCAGGGTTTATTGTTTTGATCTTTTGATGTCAATTAAAACACTTGGTTATTCATTTTCATAAATCTTTTTACTTATAAAGATTTGAACTTTCGAACATTCTATCTTACATGTAAGTTTCTAAGGGTCAGGTCCTCTACATTGTTACTGACCTAAGGCTTAGTTCACCATATAGCAATGTATATATTGAACTACTATCCCGTCGACTTTCTGTGATTCCCTACATCTCACCTTTCTTTGCAGACAAGATATTTGAAATACCCTTAACTTATTTCACAGCCAATAAGACTTTGAAATAATGTGTATTTTTAGAGAAATCTTCTTATATAATTAGGCAGAAAATCTGACCTGCCATAGTTTTCAAAACAGCATAAAGTCACTCTTCTCAATGATGAATCTGTTGTATTACACAACATTTGGGTATTTACCTTTATCAATGACATGTACTTTTAAAATGTTTAAGAGATCCTACCAGTCTTTGAAAACATCCTTGTTCCTTTTTTCAGTTCCAGTTTTATGTATATATTCTGCCTTGCACGTGATTATTCCAACATCCCATGATGGCCTAGGGAATCTAATTCTGGTATTGCTTGTTTTTGCTGATTGTCTCCCCCTTGTAGCTGATTTCTTCATTATTGTGTAAATTTAGATCATGAGCTCATGTTTAGCTAAACAGCTGACCTTGTAAGAGGCTTAGGTGTGAACGCTCATAAGCTTTATCAGAAAGTCGGCAAAGATTTATTTGGGTCCCTCCAATGAGTGGCCTGCGAAGACCCCGTTTTCTACAAGTGTTGGTCCAATACTCCCTCTAGAGCCAGGGACTCAGACAGGTCTGCTTTGCGGCCCCCGATCTGGGGCAGGGGCAGTGGGCGGCCTGCGGCCCGTGGAGAGAATCTCCGCGTGTGTCCCAGGGACAAATCTGCCTGCGAACTTCGGTCACCTGGCATGAAGCTACGATGCCCAGACCTATGGTTAACTGTGCAGCGAGGTGTACTGTGCGGACAGGTTCCACACACACTTCAAGTAAGAGGGCGGCCTGAGTGGAAAAGTGAGAGTTTGGGCAGCTGTGCAGAAAAGGAAGTCGCCCTTTGACCTGGGCCTAAATGCTTGTGACACCCCACTGGGCCTGCCTGGATCTGAGGGCCCTGCCCTGGTTTCCTTGCATTCCTGCTCTATGTTCAGTCACAGCAGAGATGGCCACACCCACTCCCTCAGTGAGGGCAATGTTCCAGCCTCCCTCAGCCCCGCCCCCTCCTCGCAAGTTACCATGGGCTACAGATGCAGCATTCTGATGCCAGGGTGTTCCGAGAATGCCAAGGGCAGACAGGATGACCTTAAATGATTTCCTCTTGTGTCAGTTTTAGTAAACTTTAGGAGCTTGGAAATGGTCCAATTTACAAAAATGTTCAAATTTACTGGCATTTCAGATATTCTCTGCTATAACACTGTCCTAATTCTTTCTGTATATTCTTGACTTATATTTTTGTTTTCCTTAATCAAAGTGTGTATTTTAAATATTTTCAAAGAATATTCTTTGGACTTACTACATCAGCTCAATTTTATACATTTTCTGTTGTATTAAGTTCTGCTCATATCTTTATTTATCTTTTTTCTATGTTCTCAGGGTTTATTGTTTTGATCTTCTGATGTCAATTAAAACACTTGGTTATTCATTTTCATAAATCTTTACACTTATAAAGATTTGAACTTTTGAAGATTCCAGCTTACTTGTAAGTTTCTAAGGGTCAGGTCATCTACATTGTTGCTGGCCTAAGGCTTAGTTCACCATATAGCAATGTATATTTTGAACTATTTTCCCCACGACTTTCTGTGATTCCCTATATCTCACCTTTCTTTGCAGAGAAGACATTTGAAATACCCTTAACTTATTTCACAACCAATAAGTCTTTGAAATAATGTGTATTTTTTACAGAAATCTCCTTATATAATTAGGCAGAAAATCTGACCTGCCATAGTTTCCAAAACAGCATAATTTCACTCTTCTCAAAGATGAATGTGTTGTATTACACAACCTTTGAGTATTTAGCTTTATCAATGACATGTACTTTAAAAATGTTTTAGAGATCCTACCAGTCTTTGAAAACATCCTTGTTCCTTGTTTCAGTTCCAGTTTTATGTATATTTTCTGCATTGCACCTGATTATTCCTACATCCGATGGATGGCCTAGGAAATCTAATTCTGGTATTGATTGTTTTGGCTGATTGTCTCCCCCTTGTAGCTGACTTCTTCATTATTGTGTAAATTTAGATCATGATCTCATGTTTTGCTAAAGAGCTGACCTTGTAGGAGGCTTAGGTGTGAACGCTTGTAAGCTTCATCAGAAAGTCAGCCAAGATTTATTTGTGTCCCTCCAATGAGTGGCCTGCGAGGACCCCATTTTCTACGAGTGTTGGTCCAATACTCCCTCTAGAGGCCGGGACTTGACAGGGCTGATTTGGGGCCCCCGATCTGAGGAAGGGGCAGTAGGTGGCCCGTGGCCCGGGCAGGAGACTCTCCGCGTGTGTCTCAGGGACCCATCTGCCTGCGAAATTCGGTCACCTTGCAGGAAGGTACGATGCCCTGACCTATGGTTATCTATGAAGCGAGGTGTAGAGCGTGGACAGGTTCCACACACACTTCAAGTAACAGGGCGGCCTCAGAGGAAAGGTGAGAGTTTGGGCAGCTCTGCAGACAAAGAAGGAGTATTTTGGCCTGGGCATAAATGCTTGTGACACCCCACTTGGCCTGCCGTACTCTGAGGGCCCTAACCTGGACACCTTGCTCCCCTACCCTTTGTTCAGTCACAGCAGAAATGCCGACACCCACTCCCTCAGTGAGGGCAGTGTTTCCACATCCCTCAGCCCCACACCCTCTCCTCAGGTTACCATGGACAACAGATGCTGCATTCTGAGGTCAGGGCATGCCGAGAATGCCAAGGGCCGACATGATGACCTTAAATGATTTCCTCTTGTGTCAGTTTTGGTAAACATTACGAGCTAGGTAATGGTCCACTTTTCAGAAATGATCTAATGTAGTGGCATTTCATAAATTCTCGGCTATAACATTGCCCTGATTCTTTCTGTATATTCTTTACTTATGTTTTTGTTTTCATTAATCAAAGTGTGTCTTTTAAATCTTTTCAAAGAATATTCTTTGGTCTTACTGTATCACCTGAATTTTACACGTTTTCTGTTGTATTAAGTTCTGCTCAGATCTTTATTGATCTTTTTCCTATATGCTCAGGGTTTATTGTTTTGATCTTCTGAAGTCAATTAAAACACTTGGTTATTCATTTGTATACATCTTTTTTACTTATAAAGCTTTGAACTTTTGAAGATTCCAGCTTACTTGTACGTTTCTAAGGGTCACGTCCACTACATTGTTGCTGGACAAAGGCTTAGTTCACCATATAGCAATGTATATATTGACATATTTTCCCCTCGACTTTCTGTGATTCCCTACTTCTCACCTTTGTTTGCAGACAAGCCATTTGAAATACCCTTAACTTATTTCACAGCCAATAAGTTATTGAAATAATGTGTATTTTTTAGAGAAATCTTCTTATATAATTAGGCAGAAAATCTGAACTGCCATAGTTTTCAAAACAGCATAACTTCAGTCTTCTCAATGATGAATCTTTTGTATTGCACAACCTTTGAGTATTTAGCTTTATCAATGACATGTACTTTAAAAAGGTTTCAGAGATCCTACCAGTCTTTTAAAACATTTTATTTTTTATTTCAGTTCCAGTTTTATGTATATTTTCTGCCTTGCACCTTTATACTCCAACATTTGATGGTTGGCCTAGGGTATCTAATTCTGGTGTTGATTGTTTTTGCTGTTTGACACCCCGTTGTAGCTGATTTCTTCATTATTGTGTAAATTTACACCATAAGCTCATGTTTAGCTAAACAGCTGACCTTGTAAGAGGCTTAGGTGTGAACGCTCGTAAGCTTCATCAGAAAGTCGGAAAAGATTTATTTGTGTCCCTCCAATGAGTTGTGCGCGAGTACCCCGTTTTCTACAAGTGTAGGGGCCAATACTCCCTCTAGAGGGAGGGAGTCAGACAGGGCTGCTTTGCGGTCCCCGATCTGAGGCAGGGGCTGTCGGCGGCCTGTGACCTGGGCTGGAGCCGCTCCGCATGTGTCCCAGGTACACATCTGCCTGCGAACTTCGGTAAACTGGCAGGAAGCTACGATGCCCAGACCTATGGTTAGCTGTGCAGCGAGGTGTACGTCTCGGACAGGTTCCACACACACTTCAAGTAAAAGGGCGCACTGAGTGGAAAGGTGAGAGTCTGGGCAGCTGTGCAGACAAAGAATGCGCCCTTAGGCCTGAGCCTAAATGCTTGTGACACCCCACTGGGCCAGCCGGAGTTTGAGGGACCTGCACTGGGCCCTCTGCTTCCCTGCCATTTGTTAATTGACAGCAGATATGGCCACACCCACTCCCTCAGTGAGTGCAGTGTCCCAACCTCCCTTAGCCCCGCCCCCCCTCCGCAGGTTACCATGGACTACAGATCCTGCATTCTGAGGCCAGGGCGTTCCGAGTATGCCAAGGGCAGACATGATGACCTTAAATGATTTCCTCTTGTTTCAGTTTTGGTAGACTTTAGGAGCTGGGAAATGGTCCACTTTACAGAAATGTTCAAATTTACTGGCATTTCATATATTCTCTGCTTTAACATTGTCCTGATTCTTATGTATATTCTTTACTTATGTTTTTGTTTTCCTTAATCAAAGTGTGTCTTTTAACTCTTTTCAAAGAATATTTTTGGACTTACTACATCACCTCAATTTTATACGTTTTCTGTTGTATTAAGTTCTGCTCATATCTTTATTTATGTTTTTTCTAAGTTCTCCTTGTTTATTGTTTTGATCTTCTGATGTCAATTAAAACACTTGGTTATTCATTTTCATAAATCTTTTTACATATAAAATTTTGAACTTTTGATGATTCCAACTTACTTGTAAGTTTCTAAGGGTCAGGTCCTCTACATTGTTGCTGGCCTAAGGCTTAGTTCACCATATAGCAATGTATATATTGACCTATTTTCCCCTCGGCTTTCAGTGATTCCCTACATCTCACCTTTCTTTGCAGACAGGCCATTTGAAATACCCTTAACTTATTTCACAGCCAATAAGTCTTTGAAATAATGTGTATTTTTTAGAGAAATCTTATATAATTAGGCAGAAAATCTGACCTGCCATAGTTTTCAAAACAGCATAATTTCACTCTATTCAATGATGAATCTGTTGTATTACACAACCTTTGAATATTTAGCTTTATCAATGACATGTACTTTAAAAATATTTTAGAGATCCTATCAGGCTTTGAAAACATCCTTGTTCCTTGTTTCAATTCCAGTTTTGTGTATATTTTCTGCCTTGCACCTGATTATTCCAACATCTGATGAATGGCCTAGGGAATCTAATTCTGGAATTGATTGTTTTTGCAGATTGTCTCCCATTTTAGCTGATTTCTTCATTATTGTGTAAATTTAGATCATGAGCTCATGTTTAGCTAAACAGCTGACCTTGAAAGAGGCTTAGGTGTGAACGCTCGTAAGCTTCAACAGAAAGTCGGCAAAGATTTATTTGTGTCCCTCCAATGAGTTGCCAGCGAGGAACCCGTTTTCTACAAGTGTTGGTCCCATACTCCCTCTAGAGGCAGGGGCCTCAGACAGGGCTGCTTTGCGGCCCACGATCTGTGGCAGGGGCAGTGGGCGGCCTACGGCCCGGGCAGGAGCCTCTCCACGTGTGTCACAGGAACCCATCTGCCTGCGGACTTTGGGCACCCGGGAGGAAGCTACGATGCCCAGACCTATGGTTAGCTCTGCAGCGAGGTGTACTGCGTGGACAGCTTCCACACACACTTCAAGTAAGAGGGCAGCATGAGTGGAAAGGTGAGAGTTTGGGCAGCTGTGCAGACAAACAAGGCGCCCTTTGGCCTGGGCCTAAATGCTTGTGACACCCCACTGGGCCTGCCGTGTTCTGAGGGCCCAACCCTGGGCCCCCTGCTCCCCTGCCCTTTTTTCACTCACAGCAGAGATGGCCACAACCACTCCCTCAGTGAGGGCAGTGTTCCAAACTCCCTCAGCCCCTTCCCCTCTCCGCAGGATTCCATGGACTACAGATGCTGCATTCCGAGGCCTGGGCGTTCCGAGAATGCCAAGGGCAGACATGATGACCTTAAATGATTTCCTCTTGTGTCAGTTTTGGTAAACTTTAGGAGCTAGGAAATGGTCCACTTTACAGAAATGTTCAAATTTACTGGCATTTCATATATTCTCTGCTATAACATTTTCCTGATTCTTTTGTATATTCTTTACTTATGTTTTTGTTTTCCTTAATCAAAGTGTGTCTTTTAAATCTTTTCAAAGAATATTCTTTGGACTTACTACATCACGTGAATTGCATACGTTTTCTGTTGTATTAAGTTCTGCTCATCTCTTTATTTATCCTTTTTCTGTGTTCTAAGCGTTTATTGTTTTGATCTTCTGATGTCAATTAAAACACTTGGTTATTCATTTTAATAAATCTTTTTACTTATAAAGATTTGAACTTTTGAAGATTCCAGCTTACTTGTAAGTTTCTAAGGGTCAGGTCCCCTACATTGTTGCTGGCCTAAGGCTTAGTTAAACATATAGCAATGCATATATTGACCTATTTTCCCCTCGGCTTTCTGTGATACCCTACATCACACCTTTCTTTGCAGACAGGTCTTTTGAAATACCCTTAACTTATTTCACAGCCAATAAGTCTTGGAAATAATGTGTATTTTTTAGAGAAATCTTCTTATATAATTAGGCAGAAAATCTGACCTGCCACAGTTTTCAAAACAGCATAATTTCACTCTTCTCAATGATGAATCTGTTGTCTTAACAAACTCTGAGTATTTAGCTTTATCAATGACATGTACGTTAATAATGTTTTGAGATCCTACCAGTCTTTGACAACATCCTTGTTCCTTGTTTCAGTTCCAGTTTAGTGTATATTTTCTGCATTGAACCTGAATATTCCAACATCTGATGAATGGCCTAGGAAATCTAATTATGGAATTGATTGTTTTTGCTGATTGTCTCCCCTTGTAACTGATTTCTTCATTATTTAGTAAATTTAGATCATGAGCTCATGTTTAGCTAAACAGCTGACCTTGTAAGAGGCTTAGGTGTGAACGCACGTAAGCTTCAGCAGAAATTCGGCAAAGAGTTATTTGTGTCCCTCCAATGAGTTGCCCGCGAGGACCCCGTTTTCTACAAGTGTTGCTCCAATACTCCCTCTAGAGGCAGGGGACTCAGACAGGGCTGCTTTGCGGCCCCTGATCTGTTGCAGGGGCAGTGGGCGGCCTGTGGCCCGGGCAGGAGCCTCTCCGCTTGTGTCCCAGGGACCCATCTGCCTGCGAACTTCGGTCACCTGTCAGGAAGCTACGATGCCCAGACCTATGGTGAGCTGTGCAGCGAGTTGTACTGCGCGGACAGGTTCCACCCACACTTCAAGTAAGAGGGCGGCCTGAGTGGAAAGTTGAGAGTTTGGGCAGCTGTGCAGACAAAGACGGCGTCCCTTGGCCTGGGCCTAAATCTTGTGACACCCCACTGGGGCTGCCGGGATCTGAGTGCCCTGCCCTGGGACCCTTGCTCCCCTGCCCTTTGTTCAGTCACAGCAGAGATGGCCACACCCACTGCCTCAGTGAGGGCAGTGTTCAAACCTCCCTCAGCTACGTCCCTTCTCCGCAGGTTACCATGGACTGCAGATGCTGCATTCTGAGGCCAGGGCGTTCCGAGTATGCCAAGGGCAGACATGATGACCTTAAATGATTTCCTCTTGTGTCAGTTTTGGTAAACTTTAGGAGCTAGGAAATGGTCCACTTTACAGAAATGTTAATATTTAAGGGCATTTCATATAATCTCTGCTATAACATTGTCCTAATACTTTCTGTATATGCTTTACTTATTTTTTTGTTTTCCTTAATCAAACTCTGCCTTTTAAATCTTTTCAAAGAATATTCTTCGGACTTACTACGTCACCTGAATTGTATACGTTTTCTGTTGTATTAAGTTCTACTCCTATCTTTAATTATCTTTTTTCTATGTTCTCAGGGCTTAATGTATTGATCTTCTGATATCAATTAAAACACTTGGTTATTCCTTTTAATAAATCTTTTTACTTATAAATATTTGAAATTTTGAGTATTCCAGCTTACTTGTAAGTTTCTAAGGGTCAGGTCCTCTACATTGTTGTTGGCCTATGGCTTAGTTTACCATATAGCAATTATATATTGGCCTATTTTGCCCTCGACTTTCTGTGATTCCCTACATCTCACCTTTCTTTGAAGACAAGCCATTTGCAATTCCCTTAACTTATTTCACAGCCAATAAGTCTTTGAAATAATGTGTATTTTTTAGAAAAATCGTCTTATATAATAAGGCAGAAAATCTGACCTGCCATAGTTTTCAAAAGAGCATAATTTCACTCTTCTGAACTATGAATCTGTTGTAGAACACAACCTTTGAGTATTTAGCTTTATCAATGACATGTACTTTAAAAATGTTTTAGACATCTTATCAGTCTTTGATAACATCCTTGTTTCCTGTTTCAGTTCCAGTTTTGTGTGTATTTTCTGCCTTGCACCTGATTATTCTAACATCTGATGGATGGCCTAGGGAATCTAATTCTGGAATTGATTGTTTTTGCTGATTGTCTCCCCATGTAGCTGATTTCTTCATTATTATGTAAATTTAGATCATGAGCTCATGTTTAGCTAAACAGCTGACCTTTTAAGAGGCTTAGGTGTGAACACACGTAAGCTTCAGCAGAAAGTCGGCAAAGAGTTATTTGTGTCCCTCCAATGAGTTGCCCGCGAGGAACCCGTTTTCTACAAGTGTTGGTCTAATACTCCCACTAGAGGCAGGGGACTCAGACAGGGCTGCTTTGGGGACCCCGATCTGTGGCAGGGGCAGTGGGCGGCCTGTGGCCCGGGCAGGAGCCTCTCCGTGTGAGTCCCAGGGACCCATGTGCCTGCGAACTTCGGTCACCTGGCAGGAAGCTACGATTCCCAGACCTATGGTTAGCTTTGCAGCGAGGTGTACTGCGCGGACAGTTTCCACCCACACTTCAAGTAAGAGGGCGGCCTGAGTGGAAAGGTGAGAATTTGGGCATCTGTGCACACAAAGAAGGCGCCCTTTGGCCAGGACTTAAATGCCTGTGGCACCCCACTGGGCCTGCCGTTCTCTGAGTGCCCTGCCCTGGGCCCACTGCTCCCCTGCCTTTGTTCAGTCACAGCAGTGATGGCCACACCCACTCCCTCAGTGAGGGCAGTGTTCCAACCTCCCTCAGCCCCTCCCCCTCTCCGCAGGTTACCATGGACTACAGATGCTGCATTCTGAGGCCAGGACGTTCCGAGAATGCCAAGGGCAGACATGATGACCTTAAATGATTTCCTCTTGTGTCAGTTTTGGTAAACTTTAGGAGGTAGGAAATGGTCCATTTTACACAAATGTTCAAATTTACTGGCATTTCATATATTCTCTGCTATAACATTGTCCTGATTCTTTCTGTATATTCTTTACTTATGTTTTTGATTTCCTTAATCAAAGTGTGTCTTTTCAATGTTTCAAAGAATATTATTTGGACTTACTACATCACCTGAATTTTATACGTTTTCTGTTGTACTAAGTTCTGCTCATATCTTTCGTTATCTTTTATCTATGTTCTCAGGGTTTATTGTTTTGATCTTCTGATGTCAATTAAAACACTTGGTTATTCATTTTCATAAATCTTTTTACTTATAAAGATTTGAACTTTTGATGATTCCAGCTTACTTGTAAGTTTCTAAGGGTCAGGTCCTCTACATTGTTGCTGGCCTAAGGCTTAGTTCACCATAGAGCAATGTATATATTGACCTATTTTCCCCTCGGCTTTCTGTGATTCCCTACATCTCACCTTTCTTTGCAGACAAGCCATTTGATATACCCTTAACTTATTTCACAGCCAATAGTCTTTGAAATAATGTGTATTTTTTAGAGAAATCTTATATAATTAGGCAGAAAATCTGACCAGCCATAGTTTTCAAAACAGCATAATTTCATTCTACTCAATGATGAATCTGTTGTATTATGCAACCTTTGAGTATTTAGCTTTATCAATGACATGTAGTTTAAAAATATTTTAGAGATCCTATCAGGCTTTGAAAACATCCTTGTTCCTTGTTTCAGTTCCAGTTTTGTGTATATTTTCTGCCTTGCATCTGATTATTCCAACATCTGATGGATGGCCTAGGGAATCTAATTCTGGTATTGATTGTTTTTGCTGATTGTCTCCCCTTGTAGCTGATTTCTTCATTACTGTGTAAATTTAGATCATGAGCTCATGTTTAGCTGAACAGCTGACCTTAAAAGAGGCTTAGGTGTGAAAGCTCGTAAGCTTCAGCAGAAAGTGAGCAAAGATTTATTTGTGTCCCGCCAATGAGTTGCCCGCGAGGACCCCGTTTTCTACAAGTGTTGTTCCAATACTCCCTCTAGAGGCAGGGGCCTCAGACAGGGCTTATTTGCGGCCCCCGATCTGGGGCAGGGGCAGTGGGCGGCCTGCGGCCCGAGCAGGAGCCTCTCCACGTGTGTCACAGGGACCCATCTGCCTCTGAACTTTGGGCACACGGCAGGAAGCTACGATGCCCAGTCCTATGGTTAGCTCTGCAGCGAGGTGTAATGCGCGGACAGCTTCCACACAAACTTCAAGTAAGAGGGCAGCCTGAGCGGAAAGGTGAGAGTTTGGGCAGCTGTGCAGACAAAGAAGGCGCCCTTTGGCCTGGGCCTAAATGCTTGTGACATCCCACTGGGCCTGCCGGGCTCTGAGGGCCCTACACTGGGCCCCCCGCTCCCCTGCCCTTTTTTCACTCACAGCAGAGATTGCCACAACCACTCCCTCCGTGAGGGCAGTGTTCCAAACTCCCTCAGCCCCGCCCCCTCTCCGCAGGTTACCATGGACTACAGATGCTGCATTCCGAGGCCTGGGCGTTCCGAGAAAGCCAAGGGCAGACATGATGACCTTAAATGATTTCCTCTTGTGTCAGTTTTGGTAAACTTTAGGAGCTAGGAAATGGTCCACTTTACAGAAATGTTCAATTTTACTGGCATTTCATATATTCTCTGCTATAACATTTTCCTGATTCTTTTGTATATTCTTTACTTATGTTTTTGTTTTCCTTAATCAAAGTGTGTCTTTTAAATTTTTTCAAAGAATATTCTTTGGACTTACTACATCACATGAATTGTATATTTTTTCTGTTGTATTAAGTTCTGCTCATATCTTTATTTATCCTTTTTCTGTGTTCTAAGGGTTTATTGTTTTGATCTTCTGATGTCAATTAACACACTTGTTTATTCATTTTAATAAATTTTTTACTTATAAAGATTTGAACTTTTGAAGATTCCAGCTTACTTGTAAGTTTCTAAGGGTCAGGTCCCCTAAATTGTTGCTGGCCGAAGGCTTAGTTAAACATATAGCAATGCATATATTGACCTATTTTCCCCTCGGCTTTCTGTGATTCCCTACATCACACCTTTCTTTGCAGACAGGCCTTTTGAAATACCCTTAACTTATTTCACAGCCAATAAGTCTTGGAAATAATGTTTATTATTTAGAGAAATCTTCTTATATAATTAGGCAGAAATTCTGACCTGCCATAGTTTTCAAAACAGCATAATTTCACTCTTCTCAATGATGAATCTGTTGTCTTACACAACCTCTGAGTATTTAGCTTTATCAATGACATGTACTTTAAAAATGTTTTGAGATCCTACCAGTCTTTGAAAACATCCTTGTTCCTTGTTTCAGTTCCAGTTTAGTGTATATTTTCTGCCTTGAACCTGATTATTCCAACGTCTGATGGATGGCCTAGGAAATCTAATTCTGGAATTGATTGTTTTTGCTGATTGTCTCCCCTTGTAGCTGATTTCTTCATTATTGTGTAAATTTAGATCATGAGCTCATGTTTAGCTAAACAGCTGACTTTGTAACTGGATTAGCTGAGAATGCTCGTAAGCTTCAGCAGAAAGTCGGAAAATGTTTATTTGTGTCCCTCCAATGAGTTGCCCACGAGGACTCCGTTTTCTACAAGTGTTGGTCCAATACTCCCTCTAGATTCATGGACTCAGACAAGGTAGCTTTGCGGCCCCCGATCTGGTGCAGGGGCACTTCGAAGCCTCGGGTCCAGACAGGATTCTCTCCGCGTGTGTCGCAGGGACCCATCTGCCTGCGAAATTCGGTCACCTGGCAGGAAGGTTCGATGCCCAGACCTACGGTTAGCTATGCAGCGAGGTGTAGAGCGTGGACAGGTTCCACACACACTTCAACTAACAGGGAGGCCTGAGTGGATAGGTGAGAGTTTGGGCAGCTGTGCAGACAAAGAAGGATTCTTTTGGCCTGGGCATAAATGCTTGTGACACCCCACTGGGCCTGCCGTGCACTGAGGGCCCTGAACTGGACACCTTGCTCCCCTACCCTTTGTTCAGTCACAGCAGAGATGCCCACACCCACTCCCTCAGTGAGGGCAGTGATCCCAACTACCTCAGCCCCACCCCCTCTCCACAGGTTACCATGGACTACAGATGCTGCATTCTGAGGCCAGGGCATTCCGAGAATGCCAAGGGCAGACATGATGACCTTAAATGATTTCCTCTTGTGTCAGTTTTCGTAAACATTAGGAGCTAGGTAATCGTCCACTTTACAGAAATGATCAAATTTACAGGCATTTCATAAATTCTCTGCTATTACATTGCCCTGATTCTTTCTGTATTTTCTTTACTTATGTTTTTGTTTTCCTTAATCAAAGTGTGTCTTTTAAATCTTGTCAAAGAATATTCTTTGGACTTACTACATCACCTGAATTTTATACGTTTTCTGTTGTATTAAGTTCTGCTCATATCTTTATTGATCTTTTTCCTATATTCTCAGGGTTTATTGTTATGATCTTCTGAAGTCAATTAAAACACTTGGTTATTCATTTTTATACATCATTTTTACGTATAAAGCTTTGAAGTTTTGAAGATTCCAGCTTACTTGTAAGTTTCTAAGGGTCACCTCCTCTACATTGTTGCTGGACAAAGGCTTAGTTCACCATATAGCAATGTATATATTGACCTATTTTCCCCTCGACTTTCTGTGATTCCCTACATCTCACCATTCTTTGCAGACAAGCCATCTGAAATACACTTAACTTATTTCACAGCCAATAAGTCTTTGAAATAATGTGTATTTTTAGAGAATTCTTCTTATATAATTAGGCAGAAAATCTGACCTGCCAAAGTTTTCAAAACAGCATAATTTCACTCTTCTCACTGCTTAATTTGTTGTATTAAACAACCTTTGAGTATTTAGCTTTATCAATGACATGTACTTTAAAAAGTTTTCAGAGATCCTACCAGTCTTTTAAAGCATCCTTGTTCCTTATTTCAGTTCCAGTTTTATGTATATTTTCTGCCTTGCACCTTTTTATTCCAACATCTGATGGTTGGCCTAGGGAATCTAATTCTGGTATTGATTGTTTTTGCTGATTGACTCCCCCTTGTAGCTGATTTCTTCATTATTGTGTAAATTTACAACATGAGCTCATGTTTAGCTAAACAGCTGACCTTTTAAGAGCCTTAGGTGTGAACGCTCGTAAGCTTCATCAGAAAGTCAGCAAAGATTTATTTGTGTCCCTCCATTGAGTTGCCCGCGGGTACCCCGTTTTCTACAAGTGTTGGGCCAATACTCCCTCTAGAGGCAGGGAGTCAGACAGGGCAGCTTTGCCGCCCCCGATCTGAGGCAGGGGCTGTTGGCGGCCTGTGACCCGGGCTGGAGCCTCTCTTCGTGTGTCCCAGGTACACATCTGCCTGCGAACTTCGGTCACCTGGCAGGAAGGTACGATGCCCAGACCTTTGGTTAGTTGTGCAGCTAGGTGTACTTCTCGGACAGATTCCACAAACACTTCAAGTAAGAGGGCGCACCGAGTGGAAAGGTGAGAGTCTGGGCAGCTGTGCAGACAAAGAATGCGCCCTATGGCCTGAGCTTAAATGCTTTTGACACCCCACTGGGCCAGCCGGACTTTGAGGGCCCTTCCCTGGGCCTTCTGCTCCCCTGCCATTTGTTCAATCGCAGCAGATATGGCCACACCCACTCCTTCAGTTAGGGCAGTGTTCAAACCTCCCTCAGCCCCGCCCACTCTCCGCAGGTTATCATGGACTACAGATGCTGCTTTCTGAGGCCAGGGCGTTCCGAGAATGCCAAGGGCAGACATGATGAACTTAAATGATTTCCTCTTTTTTCAGTTTTGGTAGACTTTAGGAGCTGGGAAATGGTCCACTTTACAGAAATGTTCAAATTTACTGGCATTTCTTATATTCTCTGCTATAACATAGTCCTGATTCTTTTGTATATTCTTTACTTATGTTTTTGTTTTCCTTAATCAAAGTGTGTCTTTTAAATCTTTTCAAAGAATATTCTTTGGACTTACTACATCACCTGAATTTTATACGTTTTCTGTTGTATTAAGTTCTGCTCATATCTTTATTTATGTTTTTTCTATGTTCTCAGGGTTTATTGGTTTGATCTTCCGATGTCAATTAAAACACTTGGTTATTCATTTTATTAAATCTTTTTACTTATAAAGATTTGAACTTTTGAAGATTCCAGCTTACTTGTAAGTTTCTAAGGGTCAGGTCCACTACATTGTTGCAGGGCTAAGGCTTAGTTCACAATATAGCAATGTATATATTGACCTATTTTCCCCTCGACTTTCTGTGATTCCCTACATCTCACCTTTCTTTGCAGAGAAGCCATTTGAAATACCCTTAACTTATTTCACAGCCAATAAGTCTTTGAAATAATGTGTATTTTTTAAAGAAATCTTCTCATATAATTAGGCAGAAAATCTGAACTGCCATATTTTTCAAAACAGCATAATTTCACTCTTCTCAATGATGAATCTGTTGTATTACTTAACCTTTGAATATTTACCTTTATCATTGACATATACTTTAAAAAGATTTCAGAGATCCTACCAGTCTTTGAAAACATCCTTGTTCCTTCTTTCAGTTCCAGTTTTATGTATATTTTCTGCCTTGCACCTGATTATTCCAACCTCTGATGGATGGCCTAGGGAATCTAATTCTGGTATTTATAGTTTTTGCAGATTGTCTCCCCTTGTAGCTGATTACTTCATTACTGTGTAAATTTAGATCATGAGCTCATATTTAGCTAAACAGCTGACCTTGTAAAAGGCTTAGGTGTGAACGCTCGTAATCTTCAGCAGGATGTCGGCGAAGATTTATTTGAGTCCCTCCAATGAGATGACCGTGAGGACCCCATTTTCTACAAGTGTTGGTCCAATACTCCCTCTAGAGGCAGGGACTCAGAGAGGGTTGCTTTGTGGCCCCCGGTCTGGGGCAGGGGCTGTGGGCAGCTTATGGCCTGAACAGGAGCCCCTCCACGTGTGTCCTAGGGAACCATCTGCCTGCGATCTATGTACCTGGTAGGAAGCTACGAAGCCAAGACCTATGGTTAGCTGTGCACAGAGGTGTACTGTGCGGACAGGTTCCAGACACACTTCAAGTAAGAGGGCGGCCTGAGTAGAAAGGTGAGAATTTGGCCAGCTGTTCAGACAAAGATGGCGATCTTTGGCCTGGGCCATAATGCGTGTGACACCCCATTGTGCCTGCCGTCTCTGACGGCCCTGCCCTGGGCCCCCTGCTCGCCTGCACTTTGTTCAGTCACAGCAGAGATGGCCACACCCACTCCCTCAGTGAGGGCAGTGTTCCATCCTCCCTCAGCGCCGCCCCGTCTCCGCACGTTACCATGGACTACAGATGCTGCATTCTGTGGCAGGGCGTTCGGAGACTCCCAAGTGCAGTCATGATGACCTTTAATGATTTCCTCTTGTGTCAGTTTTGGTAAATTTTAGGAGCTAGGAAATGGTCCACTTTACAGAAATATTCAAATTTCCTGGCATTTCACATATTCTCTGCTATAACATTGTCCTGATTCTTTCTATATATTCTTTAATTATGTTTTTGTTTTGTTAATCAAAGTGTGTGTTTTAAATCTTTTCAACGAATATTCATTGGACTTACTAAATCACCTCAATTTTACTCGTTTTCTATACTATTAAGTTCTGCTCATATCTTTATTTATCTTTTTTCTATGTTCTCAGAGTTTGTTGGTTTGGTCTTCTGATGTCAATTAAAACACTTGGTTATTCATATTAATAAAACTTTTTAATTATAAAGATTTGAACTTTTGAATATTAACAGCTTACTTGTAAGTTACTAAGGGTCAGTTCCTCTACGTTGCTGCTGGCCTAAGGCTTAGTTCACCCGATAGCAATGTATATATTGACCTATTTTCCCCTCGACTTTCTGTGATTCCCTACATCTCACGTTTCTTTGCAGACAAGCCATTTGAAATACCCTTAACTTATTTCACAGCCAATAAGTCTTTGAAATAATGTGTATTTTTTAGATAAATCTTCGTATATAATTAGGCAGAAAATCTGGCCTGCCATAGTTTTCAAAACACCATAATTTCACTATTCTCAGTGATGAATCTGTTGTATTACACAACCTTTGAGTATTTAGCTTTTTCAATGACATGTAATTTAAAAATGTTTTAGAGATCCTACCAGTCTTTGAAAACATCCTTTTTCTTTCTTTCAGTTCCAGTTTTATGTATATTTTCAGCCTTGCACCTGATTATTCCAACATCTGATGGATGGCCTAGGGAATCTAATTCTGGCATTGATTGTTTTTGCTGACTGTCTCCCCCTTGTAGCTGATTTCTTCATTATTGTGTAAATTTAGATCATGAGCTCATGTTTAGCCAAACAGCTGACCTTGTAAGAGGCTTAGGTGTGAAAGCTTGTAAGCTTCATCAGAAAGTCTGCAAAGATTTATTTGTGTCCCTCCAATGAGTTTCCTGCAAGGACCCCGTTTTCTACTAGTGTTGGTGTAATACTCACTCTAGAGGCAGGGACTCGGACAGGGCTGCTTTGCGGCGCCCGATCTGGGGAAGGGGCAGTGGGCGGCCTGTGACCCGGTCAGGAGCCTCTTCGAATGTGTCCCAGCGACTCATCTGCCTGCGATCCTCGGTCACCTGGCAGGAAGCTACGATGCCCAGACCTATGATTAGCTGCGCAGCGCGGTGTACTTTGCGGACAAGTTCCTCACACACTTCAAGTAAGATGGCGGCCTGGGAGGAAAGATGAGAGTTTGGGCAGCTCTGCAGACAAAGATGGAGGTCTTTGGCCTGGGCCATAATGCGTGTGACACCCCATTGTGCCTGCCGGCTCTGAGGGCACTGCCCAGGCCCCCTTGCTCGCCGTCCCTTTGTTCAGTCACAGCAGAGATGGCCACACCCACTCGCTCAGTGAGGGCAGTGTTACAGCGTCCCTCAGCCCCGCCTCCTCTCCGCAGGTTACCATGGACTACAGATGCTGCATTCAGAGGCCAGGGCGCTCCGAGAATGCCAAGGGCAGATATGATGACATTAAATGATTTCCCCTGTGTCAGTTTTGGTAAACTTTAGGAGCTAGGAAATGGTCCACTTTACAGAAATGTTCAAATTTACTAGCATTTCAGATCTTCTCTTCTATAACATTGTCCTGATTCTTTCTGTATATTCTTGACTTATGATTTTGTTTTCCTTAATCAAAGTGTGTCTTTTAAATCTTTTCAAAGAATATTCTTTGGACTTACTACATCACCTGAATTTTATACGTTTTCTGTTGTATTAAGTTCTGCTCATATGTTTATTTATCTTTTTTTGTGTTCTCAGGGTTTATTGTTTTGATCTTCTGATGTCAATTAAAGCAGTTGGTTATTCATTTTAATAAATCATTTTTTTGTAAATATTTGAACTTTTGAAGATTCCAGCTTACATGAAAGTTTCTAAGGGTCACGTCCTCTACATTATTGCTGGACTAAGGCTTAGTTCACCATATAGCAATGTATATAGAGACCTATGTTCCACTCGACTTTCTGTGATTCCCTACATCTCACCTTTCTTTGCAGACAAGCCATTTGAAATAACCTTAACTTATTTAACAGCCAATAAGTGTTTGAAATAATGTGTACTTTTTACAGAAATCTTCTTATATAATTAGGCAGAAAATCTGACTTGCCATAGTTTTCTAAACAGCATAATTACACTGTTCTCAATGATGAATCTGTTGTATTACACAACCTTTGAGTATTTAGCTTTATCAATGACATGTACTTTAAAACTGTTTTAGAGATCCTACCAGTCTTTGAAAACATCCTTGTTCCTTGTTTCAGTTTTAGTTTTATGTATATTTTCTGCCTTGCACCTGATTATTCCAACATCAGATGGATGGCCTAGGGAATCTAATTCTGGTATTGATTGTTTTTGCTGATTGTCTCCCCCTTGTAGCTGATTTCCTCATTATTGTTTATATTTAGATCATGAGCTCAGGTTTAGATAAACAGCTGACCTTGTAAGAGGCTTAGGTGTGAACGCTCGAAAGCTTCATCAGAAAGTCGGCAAAGATTTATTTGTGTCCCTCCAATGAGGTGCCCGCGAGGACCCCGTTTTCTACAAGTGTTGGTCCAATACTCCCTCTAGAGGCAGGGGCTCAGACAGGGCTGCTTTGCGGCCGCCGATCTGGGGCAGGGACTTTGGGCCGCCCGTGGTCCAGGCATGAGCCTCTCCGCGTGTGTCCCACGGACCCATCTGCCTGCGAACTTCGGTCACCTGGCAGGAAGCTACAATGCCCAGACGTATGCCTAGCTCTGCAGCGTGGTGTACTGCGTGGACAGGTGCCACACACACTTTAAATAAGAGGGTGGACTGAGTGGAAAGGTGAGAGTTTGGGCAGCTGTGAAGACAAAGAAGACGCCCTATGGACTGGGCCTAAATGCTTGTGACAACCCACTGGGCATGCCGGGCTCTGAGGGCCTTGCCCTGGGCCCCCTGCTCCCCTGCCTTTTGTTCAGTCATAGCAGAGATGGCCACAACCTTTCCCTCAGTGAGGGGAGTGTTCCAACATCCCTCAGCCCCGCACCCTCTCCGCAGGTTACCATGGCCTACAGATGCTGCATTCTGAGGCCAGGGTGTTCTGAGAATGCCAAGGGCAGACATGATGACCTGAAAGGATTTACTCTTTGTCAGTTTTGGTAAACTTTAGGAGCTAGGAAATGGTCCACTTTAGAGAAATGTTCATATTTATTGGCATTTCATATATTCTCTGCTATAACATTGTCCTGATTATTTCTGTATGTTCTTTACTTATGTTTTTGTTTTCCTTAATCAAAGTATGTCTTTTAAATCTTTTCAAAGAATATTCTTTGGACTTACTACATCACCTCAATTTTATACGTTTTCTGTTGTATTAAGTTCTGCGCATATCTGTATTTATGTTTTTTCTACGTTCTCATGGTTTATTGTTTTGATCTTCTGATGTCAATTAAAACACTTGGTAATTCATTTTGATAAAACTTTTACATATAAAGATTTGAACTTTGGAAGATTCCAGCTTACTTGTAAGTTTATAGGTGTCAGGTCCTCTACATTGTTGCTGGCCTAAGGCTTAGTTCACCATATAGCAATGTATATATTGACCTATTTTCCCCTCGACTTTCTGTGATTCCCTACATCTCAACTTTCTTTGCACACAAGCCATTTGACATACCCTTAACTTATTTCACAGCCAATAAGTCTTTGAAATAATGTGTATTTTTTAGAGAAATCTTCGAATATAATTAGGCAGAAATTCTGACCTGCCATAGTTTTCAAAACAGCATAATTTCACTGTTCTCAATGATGAATCTGTTGTATTACAGAAACTTTGAGTGTATAGCCTTATCAATGACATGTACTTAAAAATGTTTTAGAGATCCTACCAGTCTTTGAAAACATCCTTTTTCTTTGTTTCAGTTCCAGTTTTATGTGTATTTTCTGCCTTGCACCTGATTATTCAAACGTCTGATGGATGGCCTAGGGAATCTAATTCTGGTGTTGATTGTTTTTGCTACTTGTTTCCCCTTGTAGCTGATTTCTTCATTATTGTGTAAATTTAGATCATGAGCTCATGTTTAGCTAAACAGCTGACCTTGTAAGAGGCTTAGGTGTGAATGCTCAAAAGCTTCAGAAGAAAGTCCGCAAAGACTTTTTTGTGTCCCTCCAATGAGTTACCTGCGGGGACCCCGTTTTCTACAAGTGTTGGTCCAATACTCCTTCGACAGGCAGTGGACTCAGACATGGCTGCTTTACAGCTTCGATCTGGGTCAGGGGCAGTGGGCGGCCTGTGGCCCTGGCAGGAGCCTCTCCACATGTGTCCCTGGGAACCATTTGCCTGCGAACGTCGGTCACCTGGCAGGAAGCTACGATGCCCTGACCTATGGTTAGCTGTGCATCGAGGTGTACTGCGCGGACAGGTTCCTAACACACTTCAAATAAGAGGGCGGCCTGAGTGGAAAAGTGAGAGTTTCGGCAGCTGTGCAGACAAAGAAGGTGCCATATTGCCTGGGCCTAAATGCTTGTGACACCACACTGGGCCTGCCGGGCTCTGAGGGCCCTGCCCTGGGCACCCTGCTCCCCTGCCCTTTGTTCAGTCACAGCAGAGATGGCCACACCACTCCGCAGTGAGGGCATTGTTCCAGCCTCCCTCATCCCCGCCCACACTCCGCAGGTTACCATGGACTACAGATGCTGCATTCTGAGGACAGGACGTTCCGAGAATGCCAAGGGCCGACATGATGACCTTAAATGATTTCCTCTTGTGTCAGTTTTGGTAAACTGTAGGAGCTAGGAAATGGTCCACTTTACAGAAATGTTCAAATTTAATGGCATTTCATATATTCTCTGCTATAACATTGTCCTGATTCTTTCTATATATTCTATAATTATGTTTGTGTTTTCCTTCATCAAAGTGTGTCTTTTAAATCTTTTCAAAGAATATTCTTTGGACTTACTACCTCACCTGAATTTTATACGTTTTCTGTGGTATTAAGTTCTGCTCGTATCTTTATTTATCTTTCTTCTATGTTCTCAGGGTTTATTGTTTTGGTCTTCTGATGTCAATTAAAACACTTGGTTATTCATTTTAATAAATAATTTTACTTATAAAGATTTGAACTTTTAAAGATTCCAGCTCACTTGTAAGTTTCTAAGGGTCAGGTCCTCTAAATTGTGGCTGGCCTAAGGCTTAGTTCACCATATAGCACTGTTTATATTGACATTTTCCCCTCGACTTTCTGTGATTCCCTACATCTCAGCGTTCTTTGCAGACAAGACATTTGAAATACACTTAACTTATTTCACAGCCAATAAGTCTTTGAAATAATGTCTATTTTTTAGAGAAATCTTCTTATATAATTAGGCAGAAAATCTCAACTGCCATAGTTTTCATAACAGCATAATTTCACTCTTCTCAATGCTTAATCTGTGGTATTAAACAACCTTTGAGTATTTAGGTTTATCAACGACATGTACTTTAAAAATATTTTAGAGGTCCTACCAGCCTTTGAAAACCTCCTTGTTCCTTGTTTCAGTTCCAGTTTTATGTATATTTTCTGCCTTGCACCTGATTATTCCAACATTAAATGGATGGCCTAGGGAATCTAATTCTGGTATTGATTGTTTTTGCTGATTGTCTCACTTTGTAGCTGATTTCTTCAATATTGTGTAAATTTAGATCATGAGCTCATGTTTAGCTAAACAGCTGACCTTGTAAGAGGCTTAGGTGTGAACGCTGGTAAGCTTCAGCAGAAAGTCAGCAAAGATTTATTTGTGTCCCTCCAATGAGTTGCCCGCAAGGACCCCGTTTTCAACTAGTGTTGGTCCAATACAACTTCGAGAGGCAGTGGACTCAGACATGGCTGCTTTTCAGCCTTCGATCTGGGGCAGGGCCTGTGTGCGGCTGTGGCCCGGGCAGGAGTCTCTCCGCTTGTGTCCCAGGGACCCATTTGCCTGCGAACTTCGGTCACGTGGCAGGAATCTACGATGCCCTGTCCTATGGTTAGCTGTGCAGCGAAGTGTACTGCGCGGACATGTACCAAACACACTTCAAATCACAGGGCGGCTTGAGTGGAAAAGTGAGAGTTTGGGCAGCTGTGCAGACAAAGATGGCGCCCTATGGCCTGGGCCTAAGTGCTTGTGACACCCCACTGGGCATGCCGGGCTCTGAGGTCCCTGCCCTGGGCCCCCTGCTCCCCTGCCCTTTGTTCAGTCACAGCAGAGATGGCCACACCCACTCCCTCAGTGAGGGCAGTGTTCCAGCCTCCCTCAGCACCGCCCACTCTCCGTAGGTTACCATGGACTACAGATGCTGCATTCTGAGGCCAGGACGTTCCGAGAATTCCAAGAGCAGACATGATGACCTTAAATGATTTCCTCTTGTGTCAGTTTTGGTAAACTGCAGGACCTAGGAAATGGTCCACTTTACAGAAATGTTCAAATTTACTGGCATTTCATATATTCTCTGCTATAACGTCCTGATTCTTTCTATATATTCTTTAATTATGTTTGTGTTTTCCTTAATCAAAGTTTGTCTTTTAAATCTTTTCAAAGAATATTCTTTGTACTTACTACCTCACCTGAATTTTATACGTTTTCTGTGGTATTAAGCTCTGCTCATATCTTTATTTATCTTTTTTCTATGTTCTCAGGTTTTATTGTTTTGATCTTCTGATGTCAATCAAAACACTTGTTTACTCACTTTAATAAATCTTTTTACTTATAAAGGTGTGAACTTTTAAAGATTCCAGCTCACTTTTAAGTTTCTAAGGGTCAGGTCCTGTACATTGTGGCTGACCTAAGGCTTAGTTCTCCATATAGCAATGTATATATTGACATTTTCCCCTCGACTTTCTGTGATTCCCTACATCTCACCTTTCTTTGCAGACAAGCCATTTGAAATACACTTAACTTATTTCACAGCCAATAAGTCTTTGAAATAATGTCTATTTTTTATTGAAATATTCTTATATAATTAGGCAGAAAATCTCACCTGCCATAGTTTTCAAAACAGCATAATTTCACTCTTCTCAATGCTTAATCTGTGGTATTAAACAACCTTTGAGTATTTAGGTTTATCAACGACATGTACTTTAAAAATGTTTTAGAGATCCTACCAGCCTTTGAAAACCTCCTTGTTCCTTGTTTCAGTTGCAGTTTTATGTATATTTTCTGCCTTGCACCTGATTATTCCAACATCAGATGGATGGCCTAGGGAATCTCATTCTGGTATTGATAGTTTTTGCTGATTGTCTCACTTTGTAGCTGATTTCTTCAATATTGTGTAAATTTAGATCATGAGCTCATGTTTAGCTAAACAGCTGACCTTGTAAGAGGCTTAGGTGTGAACGCTGGTAAGCTTCAGCAGAAAGTCGGCAAAGATTTATTTGTGTCCCTCCAATGAGTTGCCCGCAAGGACCCCGTTTTCTGCAAGTGTTGGTCCATACTCCTTCGAGAGGCAGTGGACTCAGACATGGCTGCTTTTCAGCCTTCGATCTGGGGCAGGGCCAGTGGGCGGCCTGTGGCCCGGGCAGCACCCTCTCCGCATGTGTCCCAGGGACCCATTTGCCTGCGAAATTCGGTCACCAGGCAGGAAGCTACGTTGCCTTGACCTATGGTTTGCTGTGCAGCGAGGTGTACTGTGCGGACAGGTTCCGAACACACTTCAAATAAGAGGGTGGCCTGAGTGGAAAGGTCAGAGTTTGGGCACCTGTGCAGACAAAGAAGGCGCCCTTTGGCCTGGGCCTAAATGCTTGTAACACCCCACTGTGTCTGCCGAACTCTGAGGGCCCTGCCCTGGGCCCCCTGCTCCCCTACCCTTTGTTCAGTCACAGCAGAGATGGCCACACCCACTCCCTCAGTGAGGGTAGTCTTCCAACCTCCCTCAGCCACGCCCCCTCTCTGCAGTTTACCATGGACTACAGATGCTGCATTCTGAGGCCAGGGCGTTCCGAGAATGCCAAGGGCCGGCATGATGACCTTAAATGATTTCCTCTTGTGTCAGTTTTGGTAAACTGTAGGACCTAGGAAATGGTCAACTTTACAGAAATGTTCAAATTTACTGGCATTTCATATATTCTCTGCTGTAACATTGTCCTGATTCTTTCTGTATATTCTTTACTTATGTTTTTGTTTTCCTTAATCAAAGTGTGTCTTTTAAATCTTTTCAAAGAGTATTCTTTGGACTTACTAAATCACCTGAATTTTATACGTTTTCTGTTGTGTTAAGTTCTGCTCATATTTTTATTTATCGTTTTTCTATGTTCTCGGGGTTTATTGTTTTGATTTTCTGATGTCAAGTAAAACACTTGGTTATTCATTTTAATAAATCTTTTTACTTATAAAGATTTGAACTTTTAAAGATTCCAGCTTACTTGTACGTTTCTAAGGGTCCATTCCTCTACACTGTTGCCGGCCTAAGGCTTAGTTCTCCATATAGCAATGTATATATTGATATATTATCCCCTCGGCTTTCTGTGATTCCCTACATCTCACCTTTCTTTGCAGACAAGCCATTTGAAATACCCTTAACTTATTTCACAGCCAATAAGTCTTTGAAATAATGTGTATTTTTTAGAGAAATCATCTTATATAATTAGGCAGAAAATCTCACCTTCCACAGTTTTCTAAACAGCATAATTTCACTCTTCTCACTGCTTAATTTGTTGTATTAAACAACCTTTGAGTATTCAGCTTTATCAATGACATGTACTTTAAAAATGTTTTGGAGATCCTACCAGTCTTTGAAAACATCCTTGTTCCTTGTTTCATTTCCAGGTTTATGTATATTTTCTTCCGAGCACCAGATTATTCCAACATCTGACGGATGGCCTAGGGAATCTAATCCTGGTATTGATTGTTTTTGCTGATTGTCTCACTTTGTAGCTGATTTCTTCAATATTGTGTAAATTTAGATCATGAGCTCATGTTTAGCTAAACAGCTGACCTTGTAAGAGGCTTAGGTGTGAACGCTGGTAAGCTTCAGCAGAAAGTCGGCAAAGATTTATTTGTGTCCCTCCAATGAGTTGCCCGCAAGGACCCCGTTTTCTACAAGTGTTGGTCCAATACTCATTCGAGAGGCAGTGGACTCAGACAAGGCTGCTTTTCAGCCTTCGACCTGGGGCAGGGCCAGTGGGCGGCCTGTGGCCCGGGCAGGAGCCTCTCCGCATGTGTTCCAGGGACCCATTTGCCTGCGAACTTCGGTCACCTGGCAGGAAGCTACGATGCCCTGACCTATGGTTTGATGTGCATCGAGGTGTACTGCGCGGACAAGTTCCAAACACACTTCAAATAAGAGGGTGGTCTGAGTGGAAATGTGAGAGTTTGGGAAGCTGTGCAGACGAAGAAGGCGCCCTTTGGCCTGGGCTTAAATACTTGTGACACCCCACTGTGTTTGCCGGACTCTGAGGGCCCTGCCCTGGGCCCCCTGCTCCCCTGCCCTTTGTTCAGTCACAGCAGAGATGGCCACACCCACTCCCTCAGTGAGGGCGGTCTTCCAACCTCCCTCAGCCACGCCCCCTCTCTGCAGGTTACCATGGACTACAGATGCTGCATTCTGAGGCCAGGGCGTTCCGAGAATGCCAAGGGCAGACATGATGACCTTAAATGATTTCCTCTTGTGTCAGTTTTGGTAAACTGTAGGAGCTAGGAAATGGTCCACTTTACAGAAATGTTCAAATTTACTGGCATTTCATATATTCTCTGCTGTAACATTGTCCTGATTCTTTCTGTATATTCTTTACTTATGTTTTTGTTTTCCTTAATCAAAGAGTGTCTTTTAAATCTTTTCAAAGAATATTCTTTGGACTTACTAAATCACCTAAATTTTATACGTTTTCTGTTGTATTAAGTTCTGTTCATATCTTTATTTATCTTTTTTCTATGTTCTCAGGGTTTATTGTTTTGATTTTCTGATGTCAATTAAAACACTTGGTTATTCATTTTAATAAATCTTTTTACTTATAAAGATTTGAACTTTTAAAGATTCCAGCTTACTTGTACGTTTCTAAGGGTCCATTCCTCTACACTGTTGCCGGCCTAAGGCTTAGTTCACCATATAGCAATGTATATATTGACATATTATCCCCACGGCTTTCTGTGATTCCCTACATCTCACCTTTCTTTGCAGACAAGCCATTTGAAATACCCTTAACTTATTTCACAGCCAATAAGTCTTGAAATAATGGGTATTTTTTAGAGAAAACATCTTATATAATTAGGCAGAAAATCTCACTTTCCGTAGTTTTCTAAACAGCATAATTTCACTCTTCTCACTGCTTAGTTTGTTGTCTTAAACAACCTTTGAGTATTTAGCTTTATCAATGCCATGTACTTTAAAAATGTTTTAGAGATCCTACCACTCTTTGAAAACATCCTTGTTCCTTGTTTCATTTTCAGGTTTATGTATATTTTCTGCCTAGCACCTGATTATAACAACATCTGATGGATGGCCTTGGGAATCTAATTCTGATATTGATTGTTTTTGCTGATTGTCTCCCTTTCTGGCTGATTTCTTCATTATTGTGTAAATTTAGATCTTGAGCTCATGTTTAGCTAAACAGCTGACCTTGTAAGAGGTTTAGGTGTGAACGCTCGTAAGTTCCAGCAAAAAGTCGGCAAAGATTTATTTGTGTCCCTCCAATGAGTTGTCCACAAGGACCTCGTTTTCTAGAAGTGTTGGTCCAATACTCCCTCTAAGGCTACGGGACTAGGACAGGGCTGCTTTCGGCCCCCGATCTTGAGCAGGGGCAGTGGGCGGCCTGTGGCCCGGGCAGGAACCCCTCTGCGTGTGAACCTGGGAATCATCTCTCCTGCGAACTTCGGTCACCTGGCAGGAAGCTACGATGCCCAGACCTATGGTTAGTTGTGCAGCGATGTATACTTTGCGGACAGGTTCCACACACATTTCAACTAAGTGGGCGGCCTGAGTGGAAAAGTGAGAGTTTGGGCAGCTGTGCAGACAAAGAAGGCGCCCTATGGCCTGGGCCTAAATGCTTGTGACACCCCAGTGGGCATGCCGGGCTCTGAGGTCCCTGCCCTGGGCCCCCTGCTCCCCTGCCCTTTGTTCAGTCACAGCAGAGATGGCCACACCCACTCCCTCAGTGAGGGCAGTGTTCCAGCCTCCCTCAGCACCGCCCACTCTCCGTAGGTTACCATGGACTACAGATGCTGCATTCTGAGGCCAGGACGTTCCGAAAATTCCAAGAGCAGTCATGATGACCTTAAATGATTTCCTCTTGTGTCAGTTTTGGTAAACTGTAGGACCTAGGAAATGGTCCACTTTACAGAAATGTTCAAATTTACTGGCATTTCATATATTCTCTGCTATAACGTCCTGATTCTTTCTATATATTCTTTAATTATGTTTGTGTTTTCCTTAATCAAAATTTGTCTTTTAAATCTTTTCAAAGAATATTCTTTGGACTTACTACCTCACCTGAATTTTATACGTTTTCTACGGTATTAAGTTCTGCTCATATCTTTATTTATCTTTTTTCTATGTTCTCAGGGTTTATTGTTTTGATCTTCTGATGTCAATCAAAACACTTGTTTATTCACTTTAATAAATATTTTTACTTATAAAGATTTGAACTTTTAAAGATTCCAGCTCACTTTTAAGTTTCTAAGGGTCAGGTCCTGTACATTGTGGCTGGCCTAAGGCTTAGTTCTCCATATAGCAATGTATATATTTACATTTTCCCCTCGACTTTCTGTGATTCCCTACATCTCACCTTTCTTTGCAGACAAGCCATTTGAAATACACTTAACTTATTTCACAGCCAATAAGCCTTTGAAATAATGTCTATTTTTTAGAGAAATCTTCTTATATAATTAGGCAGAAAATCTCACCTGCCATAGTTTTCAAAACAGCATAATTTCACTCTTCTCAATGCTTAATCTGTGGTATTAAACAACCTTTGAGTATTTAGGTTTATCAACGACATGTACCTTAAAAATGATTTAGAGATCCTACCAGCCTTTGAAAACCTCCTTGTTCCTTGTTTCAGTTGCAGTTTTATGTATATTTTCTGCCTTGCACCTGATTATTCCAACATCAGATGGATGGCCTAGGGAATCTCATTCTGGTATTGATTGTTTTTGCTGATTGTCTCACTTTGTAGCTGATTTCTTCAATATTGTGTAAATTTAGATCATGAGCTCATGTTTAGCTAAACAGCTGACCTTGTAAGAGGCTTAGGTGTGAACGCTGGTAAGCTTCAGCAGAAAGTCGGCAAAGATTTATTTGTGTCCCTCCAATGAGTTGCCCGCAAGGACCCCGTTTTCTACAAGTGTTGGTCCATACTCCTTCGAGAGGCAGTGGACTCAGACATGGCTGCTTTTCAGCCTTCGATCTGGGGCAGGGCCAGTGGGCGGCCTGTGGCCCGGGCAGGACCCTCTCCGCATGTGTCCCAGGGACCCAATTGCCTGCGAAATTCGGTCACCAGGCAGGAAGCTACGAAGCCTTGGCCTATGGTTTGCTGTGCAGCGAGGTGTACTGTGCGGACAGCTTCCGAACACACTTCAAATAAGAGGGTGGCCTGAGTGGAAAGGTCAGAGTTTGGGCACCTGTGCAGACAAAGAAGGCGCCCTTTGTCCTGGGCCTAAATGCTTGTAACACCCCACTGTGTCTGCCGAACTCTGAGGGCCCTGCCCTGGGCCCCCTGCTCCCCTACCCTTTGTTCTGTCACAGCAGAGATGGCCACACCCACTCCTTCAGTGAGGGTAGTCTTCCAACCTCCCTCAGCCACGCCCCCTCTCTGCAGTTTACCATGGACAACAGATGCTGCATTCTGAGGCCAGGGCGTTCCGAGAATGCCAAGGGCCGGCATGATGACCTTAAATGATTGCCTCTTGTGTCAGTTTTGGTAAACTGTAGGACCTAGGAAATTGTCAACTTTACAGAAATGTTCAAATTTACTGGCATTTCATATATTCTCTGCTGTAACATTGTCCTGATTCTTTCTGTATATTCTTTACTTATGTTTTTGTTTTCCTTAATCAAAGTGTGTCTTTTAAATCTTTTCAAAGAGTATTCTTTGGACTTACTAAATCACCTGAATTTTATACGTTTTCTGTTGTGTTAAGTTCTGCTCATATTTTTATTTATCTTTTTTCTATATTCTCGGGGTTTATTGTTTTGATTTTCTGATGTCAAGTAAAACACTTGGTTATTCATTTTAATAAATCTTTTTACTTATAAAGATTTGAACTTTTAAAGATTCCAGCTTACTTGTAAGTTTCTAAGGGTCAGGTCCCCTACATTGTTGCTGGCCTAAGGCTTAGTTCACAATATAGCAACGTATACATTGACCTATTTTCCCCTCGACTTTCTGTGATTTCCTACATCTCACCTTTCTTTGCAGACAAACCCTTTGAAATAACCTTAACTTATTTCACAGCCAATAAGTCTTTGAAATAATGTGTAGTTTTCAGAGAAATCTTCTTATATATTTAGGCAGAAAATCTGACCTGCCATAGTTTTCAAAACAGCATAATTTCACTCTTCTCAGTGATGAATCTGTTGTATTACACAACCTTTGAGTATGTAGCTTTATCAATGACATGTATTTTAAAATGGTTTTAGAGATCCTACCAGTCTTTGAAAACATCCTTGTTCCTTGTTTCCGTTCCAGTTTTATGTATATTTTCTGCCTTGCACCTGATTATTCCAACGTCTGATCGATGGCCTAGGGAATCTAATTCTGGTATTGATTGTTTTTGCTGATAGTCTCCCCCTGTAGATGATTTCTTCATTAATGTGTAAATTTAGATCATGAGCTCATGTTTAGCTAAACATCTGACTTTGTAAGAGTCTTAGGTGTGAACACTCGTAATTTTCCTCAGAAAGTCCGCAAAGATTTATTTGTGTCCCTCCAATGAGTTGCCCGCGAGGACCCCGTTTCCTACAAGTGTTGGTCCACTACTCCCTCTAGAGGCACGGCCTCAGACAGGGCTGCTTTGTGCCCCACGATCTGGGGCAGTGGCAGTGGGCGTCCTGTGGCCCGGGCAAGATCCTCTCTGCGTGTGTCCCAGGGACCCATCTGCCTGCGAACTTCGGTCACCTGGCAGGAAGCTACGATGCCCAGGCCTATGGTTAGCTGTGCAGCGAGGTGTACTGCGCGGACAGGTTCCACACACACTTCAGGTAAGAGGGCGGCCTGAGTGGAAAGGTGAGAGTTTGGGCAGCTGTGCAGACAAAGAAGGCGCCCTTTGGCCTGGGCCTAAATGCTTGTGACACACGACTGGGCCTGCCGGGCTCTGAGGGCCCTGCCCTGGGCCCCCTTCTCCCCTGCCCTTTGTTCAGTCACAGCAGAGATGGCCACACCCACTCCCTCTGTGAGGGCAGTGTTCCAACCTCCCTGAGACCCGCCTCTTCTCCGCAGGTTACCATGGACTACCGATGCTGCATTCTGAGTCCAGGGCATTCCGAGAATGCCAAGGGCAGACATGATGACCTTAAATGATTTCCTCCTGTGTCAGTTTTGGTAAACTTTAGGAGCTAGGAACTGGTCCACTTTACACAAATGTTCAAATTGACTGGCATTTCATATATTCTCTGCTATAACATTCTCCTGGTTCTTTCTGTATATTCTTTACTTATGTTTTGGTTTTCCTTAATCAAAGTTTGTCTTTTAATTTTGTCAAAAATATTCTTTGGACTTACTACATCACCTGAATTTTATACGTTTTCTATTGTATTAAGTTCTGCTCATATCTTTATTTATATTTTTTCTATGTTCTCAGGTTTATTGTTTTGATATACTGATGTCAATTAAAACACTTGGTTATTCATGTTAATAAATCTTTTTACTTATAAAGATTTGAACTTTTCAAGATTCCAGCTTACTTGTAAGTTTCTAAGGGTCAGGTCCTCTACATTGTGGCTGGCCTAAGTCTTAGTTCTCCATATAGCAATGTATATATTGACCTATTTTCCCCTCGACTTTCTGGGATTCCCTACATCTCACCTTTCTTTGCAGACAAGCCATTTGAAATACCCTTAACTTATTTCACAGCCAATAAGTCTTTGAAATAATGTGTATTTTTTAGAGAAATCTTCTTATATAATTAGGCAGAAATTCTGACCTGCCATAGTTTTCAAAACAGCCTAATTTCACTCTTCTCAATGATGAATCTGTTGTATTACACAACCATTGAATATTTAGCTTTATCAATGACATGTACTTTAAAAATGTTTTAGAGATCGTACCAGTCTTTGAAATCATCCTTGTTCCTTGTTTCAGTTCAAGTTTTGTGTATACTTTCTGCCTTGCACCTGATTATTCCAACATCTGATGGTTGGCCTAGGGAATCTAATTCTGGTATTGATTGTTTTTGCTGCTTGTCTCCCCTTGTAGCTGATTTTTTCATTATTGTGTAAATTTAGATCATGTGCTCATGTTGAGCTAAACAGCTGACCCTGTAAGAGGCTTAGGTGTGAACGCTCTTAAGCTACAGCAGAAAGTCCGCAAAGATTTGTTTGTGTCCCTCCAATGAGTTACCCGCGCAGACCCCTGTTTCTACAAGTGTTGGTCCACTACTCCCTCTAGAGGCTGGGACACAGACAGGACTGCTTTGCTGCCCCCGATCTGGGATAGTGGCTTTGGGCGGCCTGTGGCCTGGGCAGGAGTCTCCCCACGTGTGTCCCACGACCCATCTGCCTGCGAACTTCGGTCACCTGGCAGGAAGCTATGATGCCCAGACCTATGGTTAGCTTTGAATCGAGGTGTACTGCGTGGACCGGTTCCACACACACTTCAAGTAAGAGGGCGGCCTGAGTGAAAAGGTGAGAGTTTGGGGAGCTGTGCAGACAAAGAAGGCGTACTTTGACCTGGGCCTAAATGCTTCTGACACACGACTGGGCCTGCGGGGCTCTGAGGGCCTTGCCGTTGGCCCAATTCTCCCCTGCCCTTTTTTCAGTCACAGCAGAGATGGCCGCACCCACTCCCTCAGTGAAGGCAGTGTTCCAACCTCCCTCAGCCCCGCCACCTCTCCGCAGGTTACCATGGACTACAGATGCTGCATTCTGAGGCCAGGGCATTCCGAGAATGCCAAGGGCAGACATGATGACCTTAAATGATTTCCTCTTGTGTCAATTTTGGTAAACTTTAGGAGCTAGGAAATGGTCAACTTTACACAATTGTTCAAATTTACTGGCATTTCATATATTCTCTGCTATAACATTGTCCTGATTCTTTCTGTATATTCTTTACTTATGTTTTGGTTTTCCTTAATCAAAGTTTGTCTTTTAATCTTGTCAAAGAATATTGTTTGGAGTTACTACATCACCTGAATTTTATACGTTTTCTATTGTATTAAGTTCTGCTCAGATCTTTATTTATATTTTTTCTATGTTCTCAGGTTTATTGTTTTGATATTCTGATGTCAATTAAAACATTTGGTTATTCATTTTAATAAATCTTTTTACTTATAAAGATTTGAACTTTTCAAGTTTCCAGCTTACTTGTAAGTTTCAAAGGGTCAGGTCCTCTACATTGTGGCTGGCCTAAGTCTTAGTTCTCCATATAGCAATGTATATATTGACCTATTTTCCCCTCGACTTTCTGGGATTCCCTACATCTCACCTTTCTTTGCAGAGAAGCCATTTGAAATACCCTTAACTTATTTCACAGCCAATAAGTCTTTGAAATAATGTGTATTTTTTAGAGAAATCTTCTTATATAATTAGGCAGAAAATCTGACCTGCCATAGTTTTCAAAACAGCATAATTTCACTCTTCTCAATGATGAATCTGTTGTATTACACAACCATTGAGTATTTAGCTTTATCAATGACATGTACTTTAAAAATGTTTTAGAGATCGTACCAGTCTTTGAAAACATCCTTGTTCCTTGTTTCAGTTCAAGTTTTGTGTATGCTTTCTGCCTTGCACCTGATTATTCCAACATCTGATGGTTGGCCTAGGGAATCTAATTCTGGTATTGATTGTTTTTGCTGCTTGTCTCCCCTTGTAGCTGATTTCTTCATTATTGTGTAAATTTAGATCATGAGCTCATGTTTAGCTAAACATCTGACTTTGTAAGAGGCTTAGGTGTGAACACTCGTAAGTTTCATCAGAAAGTCCGCAAAGATTTATTTGTGTCCCTCCAATGAGTAGCCCACGAGGACCCCGTTTACTACAAGGGTTGGTCCACTACTCCCTCTAGAGGCTCGGCCTCAGACAGGGCGGCTTTGTGCCCCATGATCCGTGGCAGTGTCAGTGGGCGGCCTGTGGCCCGGGCAGGAGCCTCTCTGCGTGTGTCCCAGGGACCCATCTGCCTGCGAACTTTGGTCACCTTGTAGGAAGCTACGATGCCCAGACCTATGGTTAGCTGTGCAGCGAGGTGTACTGCGCGGACTGGTTCCAAACACACTTCAAGTAAGAGGGCAGCCTGAGTGGAAAGGTGAGAGTTTCGGCAGCTGTGCAGACAAAGAAGGCGCCCTTTGTCCTGGGCCTAAATGCTTGTGAAACCCCACAGGGCCTGCCGGGCTCTGAGGGCCCTGCCCTGGGTCCCCAGCTCCCCTGCCCTTTGTTCAGTCACAGCAGAGATGGCCACACCCACTCCCTCTGTGAGGGCAGTGTTCCAACCTCCCTAAGCCCCGCCCCTTCTCCGCAGGTTACCATGGACTACCGATGCTGCATTCTGGGTCCAGGGCATTCCGAGAATGCCAAGGACAGACATGATGACCTTACATGATTTCCTCTTGTGTCAGTTATGGTAAACTTTAGGAGCTAGGAACTGGTTCACTTTACACAAATGTTCAAATTTACTGGCATTTCATATATTCTCTGCTATAACATTCTCCTTTTTCTTTCTGTATATTCTTTACTTATGTTTTGGTTTTCCTTAATCAAAGTTTGTCTTTTAAATCTTTTCAAAGAATATTCTTTGGACTTACTAAATAAACTCAATTTTATACGTTTTCTGTTGTATTAAGTTCTGCTCATATCTTTATTTATATTTTTTCTATGTTCTCAGGTTTATTGTTTGATATTCTGATGTCAATTAAAACACTTGGTTATTCATTTTAATAAATCTTTTTACTTATAAAGATTTGAACTTTTGAAGATTCCAGCTTACTTGTAAGTTTCTAAGGGTCAAGTCCTCTACATTGTGGCTGGCCTAAGTCTTAATTCACCATATAGCAATGTATATATTGACCTATTTTCCCCTCGACTTTCTGTGATTCCCTACATCTCACCTTTCTTTGCAGGCAAGCCATTTGAAATACCCTTAACTTATTTCACAGCCAATAAGTCTTTGAAATAATGTGTACTTTTTAGAGAAATCTTCTTATATATTTAGGCAGAAAATCTGTCCTGCCATAGTTTTCAAAACAGCATAATTTCACTCTTCTCAATGATGAATCTGTTGTATTACACAACATTTGAGTAATTAGCTTTATCAATGACATGTACTTTAAAAATGTTTTAGAGATCCAATCAGCCATTGAAAACATCCTTTTTCCTGGTTTCAGTTCCAGTTTTGTGTATATTTTCTGCCTTGCACCTGATTATTCCAACATCTGATGGATGGCCTAGGGAATCTAATTCTGGTATTGATTGTTTTTGCTGATTGTCTCCCCTTGTAGCTGATTTCTTCATTATTGTGTAAATTTAGATAATCAGCTCATGATTAGCTAAACAGCTGACCTTGTAAGAGACATATGTGTGAACGCTCGAAAGCTTCAGCAGAAAGTCGGCAAAGATTTATTTGTGTCCCTCCAATGAGTTGCCCAAGAGGACCCCGTTTTCTACAAGTGTTGGTCCAATACTCCCTCTAGAGGCAGGGGACTCAGAGAGGGCTGCTTTGCGGCCCCCGATCTGGGGCAGGGGCTGTGGGCGGCCTGTGGCCCAGGCAGGAGCCTCTGCGCGTGTGTCCCAGGGACCCATCGGCCTGCGAACTTCCGTTACATGGCAGGAAGCTACGATGCCCAGACCTATGGTTAGCTGTGCAGCGAGGTGTACTGCGCAGACAGGTTCCACACACACTTAAAGTAAGAGGGCGGCCTGAGTGGAAAAGTGAGAGTTTGGGCACCTGTGCAGACAAAGAAGGCGACCTTTGCATCGGGCCTAAATGCTTGAGACACCCCACTGGGCCTGCCGGACTCTGAGGGCCCTGCACTGGTTTCCCTGCTCTCCTGCTCTATGTTCAGTCAGAGCAGAGATGGCCACACCCACTCCCTCAGTGAGGGCAGTGTTCCAACCTCCCTCAGCCCCTCTACCTCACCACAGGTTACCATGGACTACAGATGCTGCATTCGGAGTCCAGGGCATTCCGAGAATGCCAAGGGCAGACAGGATGACCTTAAATGATTTCCTCTTGTGTCACTTTTGGTAAACATTAGGAGCTAGGAAATGGTCCACTTTACACAAATGTTCAAATTTACTGGCATTTCATATATTCTCTGCTGTAACATTGTCCTGATTCTTTCTGTATATTCTTTATTTATGTTTTTGTTTTCCTTAATCAAAGTGTGTCTTTTAAATCTTTTCAAAGAATATTCTTTGGACTTACTAAATAAACTCAATTTTATACGTTTTCTGTTGTATTAAGTTCTGCTCATGTGTTTATTTATCTTTTTTCTATGTTCTCAGGGTTTATTGTTTTGATCTTTTGATGTCAATTAAAGCACTTGGTTATTCATTTTCATAAATCTTTTTCGTTATAAAGATTTGAACTTTTCAAGATTCCAGCTTACTTGTAAGTTTCTAAGGGTCAGGTCCTCTACATTGTGGCTGGCCTAAGTCTTAGTTCTCCATATAGCAATGTATATATTGACCTATTTTACCCTCAACTTTCTGTGATTCCCTACATCTCACCTTTCTTTGCAGACAAGCCTTTTGAAATACTCTTAACTTATTTCACAGCCAATAAGTCTTTGAAATAATGTGTATTTTTTAGAGAAATCTTCTTATATAATTAGGCAGAAAATCTGACCTGCCATAGTTTTCAAAACAGCATAATTTCACTCTTCTCAATGATGAAACTGTTGTATTACACAACCTTTGAGTATTTAGCTTTATCAATGACATGTACTTTAAAAATGTTTTAGAGATCCTACCAGTTTTGAAAACATCCTTGTACCTTGTTTTTGTTCCAGGTTTGTGTATATTTTCTGCCTTGCACCTGATTATTCCAACATCTGATGGATTGCCTAAGGAATTTAATTCTTGTATTGATTGTTTTTGCAAATTTTCTCCCCTTGTAGCTGATTTCTTCATTATTGTGTAAATTTAGATCATGAGCTCATGTTTAGCAAAACAGGAGACCTTGTAAGAGGCTTAGGTGTGAACGCTCGTAAGCTTCAGCAGAAAGTCGGCAAAGATTTATTTGTGTCCCTCCAATGAGTTGCCCGCGAGGACCCCTTTTTCTACAAGTGTTGGACCATTTCTCCCTCTAGAGGCAGGGGACTCAGACAGAGCTGCTTTGCGGCACCCGATCTGGGGCAGGGGCAGTGGACAGCCTGTGGCGCAGGCAGGAGCCACTCAGCGTGTGTCCCAAGGACCCATCTGCCTTTGAACTACGGTCACCTGTGAGGAAGTTACAATGACCAGACTTATGGTTAGCTGTGCAGCTAGGTTCACTGCGCGGATAGGTTCCACACACACTTCAAGTAAGAGGGCTGCCTGAGGGAAAGGTGAGGGTTTGGGCAGCTGTGCAGACAAAGAAGGTGCCCTTTGGCCTTGGCATAATTCTTGTTAAACCCCACTTGGACTGCCGGACACTGAGGGCCCTGCCCTGGCCCCCCGGCTCCCCTGTCCTTTGTTCAGTCACCGCAGAGATGGCCATACCCACTCCCTCAGTGAGTGCAGTGTTCAAACCTTCCTCAGCCCCTCCCCCTCTCCGCAGGTTACCGTGGACTACATATGCTGCATTCTGAGGCCAGCACGTTCCGAGAATGCCAAGGGCAGACATGATGACCTTAAATGATTTCTTCATGTGTAACTCTTGGTAAACTTTAGGAGCTAGTAAATAGTCGCCTTTACAGAAATGTTCAAATTTACTGGCATTTCCTATATTCTCTGCTATAACTTTGTCCTGATTCTTTCTGTATATTCTTTACTTATGTTTTTGTTTTCCTTAATCAAAGTGTGTCTTTTAAATCTAGTCAAAGAATATTCTTTGGACTTACTAGATCACCTGTATTTTATACGTTTTCTGTTGTATTAAGTTCTGCTCATATCTTTATTTATCTTTTTTCAATGTTCTCAGGGTTTATTGTTTTGATCATCTGATGTCAAATAAAACACTTGGTTATTCATTTTCATAAATCTTTTTACTTATAAAGATTTGAACTTTTGAAGATTCCAGCTTACTTGTAAGTTTCTAACGGTAGTGTCCTCTATATTGTTGCTGGCCTAGGGCTTAGTTCACCATATTGCAATGTATATATTGACCTATTTTCCCCCGACTTTCTGTGATTCCCTACATCTCACCTTTCTTTGAAGACAAGCCATTTGAAATACCCTTAACTTATTTCACAGCCAATAAGTCTTTGAAATTATGTGTATTTTTTAGAGAAATCTTCTTTTATAATTAGGCAGAAAATCTGACCTGCCATAGTTTTCAAAACAGCATAATTTCACTCTTCTCAATGATGAATCTGTTGTATTACACAACCTTTGAGTAATTAGCTTTATCAATGACATGTACTTTAAAAATGTTTTAGAGATCCTATCAGCCATTGAAAACATCCTTTTTCCTGGATTCAGTTCCAGTTTTGTGTATATTTTCTGCCTTGCACCTGATTATTCCAACATCTGATGGATGGCCTAGGGAATCTAATTCTGGTATGGATTGTTTTTGCTGCTTGTCTCCCCTTGTAGCTGATTTCTTCATTATTGTGTAAATTTAGATAATGAGCTCATGATTAGCTAAACAGCTGACCTTGTAAGAGACATAGGTGTGAACGCTCGTAAGCTTCAGCAGAAAGTCGGCAAAGATTTATTTGTGTCCCTCCTATGCGTTGCCCGCGAGGACCCCGTTTTCTACAAGTGTTGGTCCAATACTCCCTCTAGAGACAGGGGACACAGAGAGGGCTGCTTTGCGGCCCCCGATCTGGGGCAGGGGCATTGGCGGCCTGTGGCCCGGGCAGGAGCCTCTGCGCGTGTGTCCCAGGGACCCATCTGCCTGCGAATTTCCGTTACCTGGCAGGAAGCTACGATGCCCAGACCTATGGTTAGCTGTGCAGCGAGGTGTACTGCGCAGGCAGGTTTAACACACACTTTAAGTAACAGGGCAGCCTGAGAGGAAAGGTGAGGGTTTTCGCAGCTGTGCCGACAAAGATGGTGCCCTTTATCCTGGGCCTAAATGCTTCTGACAACCCACCGGGCCTGCCGGGCTCTGAGGGCCCTGCACTGAGCCCTCTGCTCCCCTGCCCTTTGTTCAGTCACAGCAGAGATGGCCACACCCACTCCCTCTGTGGGGGCAGACTTCCAAACTCCCTCAGCCCCTCTACCTCACCACAGGTTACCATGGACTACAGATGCTGCATTCTGAGGCCAGGGCATTCCGAGAATGCCAAGGGCAGACATGATGACCTTAAATGACTTCCTCTTGTGTCACTTTTGGTAAACTTTAGGAGCTAGGAAATGGTCCACTTTACACAAATGTTCAAATTTACTGGCATTTCATATATTCTCTGCTGTAACATTGTCCTGATTCTTTCTGTATATTCTTTATTTATGTTTTTGTTTTCCTTAATCAAAGTGTGTCTTTTAAATCTTTTCAAAGAATATTCTTTGGACTTACTAAATAAACTCAATTTTATACGTTTTCTGTTGTATTAAGTTCTGCTCATGTGTTTATTTATCTTTTTTCTATGTTCTCAGGGTTTATTGTTTTGATCTTTGATGTCAATTAAAGCACTTGGTTATTCATTTTCATAAATCTTTTTACTTATAAAGATTTGAACTTTTGAAGATTCCAGCTTACTTGTAAGTTTCTAAGGTTCAGGTCCTCTACATTGTTGCTGGCCTAAGGCTTAGTTCACCGTATAGCAATGTATATATTGACCTATTTTCCCCTCGACTTTGTGTGATTCCCTACATCTCACCTTTCATTGCAGACAAGCCATTTGAAATACGCTTAACTTATTTCACACCCAATAATTCTTTGAAATAATGTGTATTTTTTAGAGAAATCTTATATAATTAGGCAGAAAATCTGACCTGCCATAGTTTTCAAAACAGCATAATTTCACTCTTCTCAATGATGAAACTGTTGTATTACACAACCTTTGAGTATTTAGCTTTATCAATGACATGTACTTTAAAAATGTTTTAGAGATCCTACGAGTTTTGAAAACATCGTTATTCCTTGTTTTTGTTCCAGGTTTGTGTATATTTTATGCCTTGCACCTGATTATTCCAACATCTGATGGATTGCCTGAGGAATTTAATTCTGGTATTGATTGTTTTTGCTGATTGTCTCCCCTTGTAGCTGATTTCTTCATTATTGTGTAAAGTTAGATCATGAGCTCAAGTTTAGCTAAACAGCTGACCATGTAAGAGGCTTAGGTGTGAACGCTCCTAAATTTCATCAGAAAGTCAGCAAAGATTTACTTGTGTCCCTCCAATGAGTTGCCCGGGAAGACTCCGTTTTCTACAAGTGTTTGTCCAATACTCCCTCTAGAGGCAGGGGACTCAGACAGGGCAGCTTTGCGGCCCCCGATCTGCGGCAGGGCCAGTGGGCGGCCTGTGGCCCGGGCAGGAGCCTCTCTTCATGTGTCCCAGGGACCCATCTGCCTTCGAACTTCAGTCACCTGGAAGGAAGCTACAATGACCTGACCTATGGTTAGCTGTGCAGCGAGGTGAATTGCGCGGACAGGTTCCACACACACTTCAAGTAAGAGGGCGGCCTGATTGAAAGGTGAGAGTTTGGGCAGGTGTGGAGACAAAGAAGGCACACTTTGGACTTGGCCTTAATTCTTGTGATACCCCTCTGTGTCTGCTGGTCTCTGATGGCCCGGCCCTGGACCCCTGCTCCCCTGACCTGTGCTCAGTCACAGCAGAGATGGCCACACGCACTCCCTCAGTGCAGGCAGTGTTCTAACCTTCCTCAGCCCCGACCCCTCTCCGTAGGTTACCATGGACTACAGATGCTGCATTCTGAGGCCAGCGCATGCCGAGAATGCCAAGGGCAGACATGATGACCTTAATGGTTACCTCTTGTGTCAGTTTTGGTAAACTTTAGGAGCTAGGAAATGGTCCCCTTTACAGAAATGTTCAAATTTACTGGCATTTCATATATTTTCTGCTATAACATTGTCCTGACTCTTTCTGTATATTCTTTACTTATGCTTTTGTTTTCCTTAATCAAAATTTGGCTTTTAAATCTTTTCAAAGAATATTCTTTGGACTTACTACATCACCTGAATTTTATACGTTTTCTGTTGTAATACGTTCTGCTCATATCTTTATTTATCTTTTTTCTATGTTCTCAGGGTTTATTGTTTTGATCTTCTGATGTGAATTAAAACACTTCGTTATTCATTTTAATAAATCTTCTTACTTATAATGATTTGGACTTTTGAAGATTCCAGCTTACTTGTAAGTTTCTAAGGGTCAGGTCCTCTACATTTTTGCTGGCTTAAGGCTTAGTTCAACATATAGCAATGTATATATTGACCTATTTTCCCCTCGACTTTCTGTGATTCCCTACATCTCACCTTTCTTTGCAGACAAGCCATTTGAAATACCCTTAACTTATTTCACACCCAATAATTCATTGAAATAATGTGTATTTTTTAGAGAAATCTTCTTATATAATTAGGCAGAAAATCTGACCTGCCATAGTTTTCAAAACAGCATAATTTCACTCTTCTCAATGATGAAACTGTTGTATTACACAACCTTTGAGTATTTAGCTTTATCAATGACATGTACTTTAAAAAGGTTTTAGAGATCCTACCAGTTTTGAAAACATCCTTGTTCCTTGTTTTTGTTCCAGGTTTGTGTATATTTTCTGCCTTGCACCTGATTATTCCAACATCTGAAGGATTGCCTAAGGAATTTAATTCTTGTATTGATTGTTTTTGCAAATTGTCTCCCCTTGTAGCTGATTTCTTCATTATTGTGTAAATTTAGATCATGAGCTCATGTTTAGCAAAACAGGAGACCTTGTAATAGGCTTAGGTTTGAACGCTCGTAAGCTTCAGCAGAAAGTCGGCAAAGATTTATTTGTGTCCCTCCAATGAGTTGCCCGCGAGGACCCCTTTTTCTACAAGTGTTGGACCATTTCTCCCTCTAGAGGCAGGGGACTCAGTCAGAGCTGCTTTGCGTCACCCGATCTGGGGCAGGGGCAGTGGACAGCCTGTGGCGCGGGCAGGAGCCACTCCGCGTGTGTCCCAGGGACCCATCTGCCTTTGAACTACGGTCACCTGGGAGGAAGCTACAATGACCAGACCTATGGTTAGCTGTGCAGCGAGGTGCACTGCGCGGACAGGTTCCACACACACTTCAAGTAAGAGGGCTGCCTGAGGGAAAGGTGAGGTTTTGGGCAGCTGTGCAGACAAAGAAGGTGCCCTTTGGCCTTGGCATAATTCTTGTGAAACCCCACTTGGACTGCCGGACACTGAGGGCCCTGCCCTGGCCCCCCTGCTCCCCTGTCCTTTGTTCAGTCACCGCAGAGATGGCCATACCCACTCCCTCAGTGAGTGCAGTGTTCAAACCTCCCTCAGCCACGCCCCCTCTCCGCAGGTTACCGTGGACTACATATGCTGCATTCTGAGGCCAGCGCGTTCCGAGAATGCCAAGCGCAGACATGATGACCTTATATGATTTCTTCATGTGTAACTCTTGGTAAACTTTAGGAGCTAGTAAAAGGTCGCCTTTACAGAAATGTTCAAAATTACTGGCAATTCCTATATTCTTTGCTATAACTTTGTCCTGATTCTTTCTGTATATTCTTTACTTATGTTTTTGTTTTCCTTAATCAAAGTGTGTCTTTTAAATCTTGTCAAAGAATATTCTTTGGGCTTACTAGATCACCTGAATTTTATACGTTTTCTGTTGTATTAAGTTCTGCTCATATCTTTATTTATCTTTTTTCAATGTTCTCAGGGTTTATTGTTTTGATCATCTGATGTCAAATAAAACACTTGTTTATTCATTTTCATAAATATTTTTACTTATAAAGATTTGAACTTTTGAAGATTCCAGCTTACTTGTAAGTTTCTAAGGGTAGTGTCCTCTACATTGTTGCTGGCCTAGGGCTTAGTTCACCATATTGCAATGTATATATTGACCTATTTTCCCCCGACTTTCTGTGATTCCCTACTTCACACCTTTCTTTGCAAACAAGCCATTTGAAATACCCTTAACTTATTTCACAGCCAATAAGTCTTTGAAATTATGTGTATTTTTTAGAGAAATCTTCTTTTATAATTAGGCAGAAAATCTGACCTGCCATAGTTTTCAAAACAGCATAATTTCACTCTTCTCAATGATGAAGCTGTTGTATTACACAACCTTTGAGTAATTAGCTTTATCAATGACATGTACTTTAAAAATATTTTAGAGATCCTATCAGCCGTTGAAAACATCCTTTTTCCTGGTTTCAGTTCCAGTTTTGTGTATATTTTCTGCCTTGCACCTGATTATTCCAACATCTGATGGATGGCCTAGGGAATCTAATTCTGGTATTGATTGTTTTTGCTGATTGTCTCCCCTTGTAGCTGATTTCTTCATTATTGTGTAAATTTAGATAATGAGCTCATGATTAGCTAAACAGCTGACCTTGTAAGAGACATAGGTGTGAACGCTCGTAAGCTTCAGCAGAAAGTCGGCAAAGATTTATTTGTGTCCCTCCTATGAGTTGCCCGCGAGGACCCCATTTTCAGCAAGTGTTGGTCCAATACACCCTCTAGAGGCAGGGGACTCAGAGAGGGCTGCTTTGCGGCCCCCGATCTGGGGCAGGGGCATTGGCGGCCTGTGGCCGGGGCAGAGCCTCTGCGCGTGTGTCCCAGGGACCCATCTGCCTGCGAACTTCCGTTACCTGGCAGGAAGCTACGATGCCCAGACCTATGGTTAGCTGTGCAGCGAGGTGTACTGAGCAGACAGGTTTAACACACACTTTAAGTAACAGGGCAGCCTGAGAGGAAAGGTGAGGGTTTTCGCAGCTGTGCCGACAAAGATTTTGTCCTTTGTCCTGGGCCTAAATGCTTCTGACAATCCACTGGGCCTGCCGGGCTCTGAGGGCCATGCACTGAGCCCTCTGCTCCCCCGCCCTTTGTTCAGTCACAGCAGAGATGGCCACACCCACTCCCTCAGTGGGGGCAGTCTTCCAACCTCCCTCAGCCCCTCTACCTCACCACAGGTTACCATGGACTACAGTTGCTGCATTCTGAGGCCAGGGCAGTCCGAGAATGCCAAGGGCAGACATGATGACCTTAAATGACTTCCTCTTGTGTCACTTTTGGTAAACTTTAGGAGCTAGGAAATGGTCCACTTTACACAAATGTTCAAATTTACTGGCATTTCATATATTCTCTGCTGTAACATTGTCCTGATTCTTTCTGTATATTCTTTATTTATGTTTTTGTTTTCCTTAATCAAAGTGTGTCTTTTAAATCTTTTCAAAGAATATTCTTTGGACTTACTAAATAAACTCAATTTTATACGTTTTCTGTTGTATTAAGTTCTGCTCATGTGTTTATTTATCTTTTTTCTATGTTCTCAGGGTTTATTGTTCTGATCTTTGATGTCAATTAAAGCACATGGTTATTCATTTTCATAAATTTTTTACTTATAATGATTTGAACTTTTGAAGATTCCAGCTTACTTGTAAGTTTCTAAGGTTCAGGTCCTCTACATTGTTGCTGGCCTAAGGCTTAGTTCACCATATAGCAATGTATATATTGACCTATTATCCCCTCGACTTTCTGTGATTCCCTACATCTCACATTTCATTGCAGACAAGCCATTTGAAATACGCTTAAGTTACTTCACACCCAATAATTCTTTGAAATAATGTGTATTTTTTAGAGAAATCTTCTTATATAATTAGGCAGGAAATCTGACCTGCCATTGTTTTCAAAACAGCATAATTTCACTCTTCTCAATGATGAAACGGTTGTATTACACAACCTTTGAGTATTTAGCTTTATCAATGACATGTACTTTAAAAATGTTTTAGAGATCCTACCAGTTTTGAAAACATCGTTATTCCTTGTTTTTGTTCCAGGTTTGTGTATATTTTATGCCTTGAACCTGATTATTCCAACATCTGATGGATTGCCTAAGGAATTTAATTCTGGTATTGATTGTTTTTGCTGATTGTCTCCCCTTGTAGCTGATTTCTTCATTATTGTGTAAAGTTAGATCATGAGCTCAAGTTTACCTAAACAGCTGACCATGTAACAGGCTTAGTTGTGAACGCTCCTAAATTTCATCAGAAAGTCAGCAAAGATTTACTTGTGTCCCTCCAATGAGTTGCCCGGGAAGACACCTTTTTCTACTAGTGTTTGTCCAATACTCCCTCTAGAGGGAGGGGACTCAGACAGGGCAGCTCTGCGGCCCCCGATCTGCGGCAGGGCCAGTGGGTGGCCTGTGGCCCGGGCCGGAGCCTCTCTTCATGTGTCCCGGGGACCCATCTGCCTTCGAACTTCAGTCACCTGGAAGGAAGCTACAATGACCAGACCTATGGTTAGCTGTGCAGCGAGGTGAATTGCGCGGACAGGTTCCACACACACTTCAAGTAAGAGGGCGGCCTGAGTGGAAAGGTGAGAGTTTGGGTAGCTGTGCAGACAAAGAAGGCGCCCTTTGTCCTGGGCCTAAATGGTTGTGACACCCCACTGGGCCTGCTGGGCTCTGAGGGCCCGGCCCTGGGCCCCCTGCTCCCCTGCCCTTTGTTCAGTCACAGCAGAGATGGCCACACCCACTCCCTCTGTGAGGGCAGTGTTCCAAACTCCCTCAGCCCTGCCCCCTCTCCGCAGTTTACCATGGACTATAGATGCTGCATTCTGAGACCAGGGCGTTCCGAGAATTCCAAGGGCAGACATGATGACCTTAAATGATTTCCTCTTGTGTCAATTTTGGTAAACTTTAGGAGCTAGGAAATGGTCCACTTTACACAAATGTTCAAATTTACTGGCATTTCATATATTCTCTGCTACAACATTCTCCTGATTCTTTCTGTATATTCTTTACTTATATGTTGGTTTTCCTTAATCAAAGTGTGTCGTTTAATCTTGTCAAAGAATATTTTTTGGACTTACTACCTCAACTGAATTTTATACGTTTTCTGTGGTATTAAGTTCTGCTCATATCTTTATTTATCTTTTTTCTATATTCTCAGGGTTTATTGTTTTGATCTTCTGATGTCAATTAAAACACTTGGTTATTCATTTTAATAAATCTTTTTACTTATACAGATTTGAATTTTTAAAGATTCCAGCTTACTTGTAAGTTTCTATGGGTCAGGTCCTCTACATTGTGGCTGGCCAAAGGCTTAGTTCACAATATAGCAACGTATATATTGACCTATTTTCCCCTCGACTTTCTGTGATTTCCTACAGCTCACCTTTCTTTGAAGACAAGCCATTTGAAATACCCTTAACTTATTTCACAGCCAATAAGTCTTTGAAATAATGTGTAGTTTTCAGAGAAATCTTCTTATATATTTAGGCAGAAATTCTGACCTGCCATAGTTTTCAAAACAGCATAATTTCACTCTTCTCAATGATGAATCTGTTGTATTACACAACCTTTGAGTATTTAGCTTTATCAATGACATGTACTTTAAAAATGTTTTAGAGATCCTACCAGTCTTTAAAACATCCTTGTTCCTTGTTTCCGTTCCAGTTTTATGTATATTTTCTGCCTTGCACCTGATTATTCCAACGTCTGATCGATGGCCTAGGGAATCTAATTCTGGTATTGATTGTTTTTGCTGATTGTCTCCCCCTGTAGCTGATTTCTTCATTATTGTGTAAATTTAGATCATGAGCTCATGTTTAGCTAAACATCTGACTTTGTAAGAGGCTTAGGTGTGAACACTCGTAAGTTTCATCAGAAAGTCCGCAAAGATTTATTTGTGTCCCTCCAATGAGTTGCCCGTGAGGACCCCGTTTCCTACAAGTGTGGGTCCACTACACCCTCTAGAGGCACGGCCTCAGACAGGGCTGCTTAGTGCCCCACGATCTGTGGCAGTGGCAGTGGGCGGCCTGTGGCCCGGGCAGGAGCCTCTCTGCGTGTGTCCCAGGGACCCATCTGCCTGCGAAGTTCGGTCCCCTGGCAGGAAGCTACGATGCCCAGACCTATGGTTAGCTGTGCAGCGAGGTGTACTGGACGGACAGGTTCCACACACACTTCAAGTAAAGGGCGGCCTGAGTGGAATGGTGAGAGTTTGGGCAGCTGTGCAGACAAAGAAGGCGTCCTTTGTCCTGGGCCTAAATGCTTGTGACACTCCACTGGGCCTGCCGGGCTCTGAGGGCCCTGCCCTGGGCCCCCTGCTCCCCTGCCCTTTGTTCAGTCACAGCAGAGATGGCCACACCCACTCCCTCTGTGAGGGCAGTGTTCCAACCTCCCTCAGCCCCGCCCCTTCTCCGCAGGTTACCATGGACTACCGATGCTGCATTCTGAGTCCAGGGCATTCCGAGAATGCCAAGGGCAGACATGATGACCTTAAATGATTTCCTCTTGTGTCAATTTTGGTAAACTTTAGCAGCTAGGAAATGGTCCACTTAACACAAATGTTCAAATTGACTGGCATTTCATATATTCTCTGCTATAACATTGTACTGATTCTTTCTGTATATTCTTTACTTATGTTTTGGTTTTCCTTAATCAAAGTGTGTCTTTTAAATCTTGTCAAAGAATATTCTTTGGACTTTCTACCTCAACTGAATTTTATACGTTTTCTGTGGTATTAAGTTCTGCTCATATCTTTATTTATCTTTTTTCTATGTTCTCAGGGTTTATTGTTTTGATCTTCTGATGTCAATTAAAACACTTGGTTATTCATTTTAATAAATCTTTTTACTTATACAGATTTGAATTTTTAAAGATTCCAGCTTACTTGTAAGTTTCTAAGGGTCAGGTCCTCTACATTGTGGCTGGCAAAAGGCTTAGTTCACAATATAGCAAAGTATATATTGACCTATTTTCCACTCGACTTTCTGTGATTTCCTACATCTCACCTTTCTTTGAAGACAAGACCTTTGAAATAACCTTAACTTATTTCACAGCCAATAAGTCTTTGAAATAATGTGTAGTTTTCAGAGAAATCTTCTTATATATTTAGGTAGAAAATCTGACCTGCCATAGTTTTCAAAACAATATAATTTCACTCTTCTCAATGATGAATCTGTTGTATTACACAACCTTTGAGTATTTAGCTTTATCAATGACATGTACTTTAAAAAGGTTTTAGATATCCTACCAGTCTTTGAAAACATCCTTGTTCCTTGTTTCCGTTCCAGTTTTATGTATATTTTCTGCCTTGCACCTGATTATTCCAACGTCTGATCGATGTCCTAGGGAATCTAATTCTGGTATTGATTGTTATTGCTGATTGTCTCCCGCTGTAGCTGATTTCTTCATTATTGTGTAAATTTAGATCATGAGCTCATGTTTAGCTAAACATCTGACTTTGTAAGAGGCTTAGGTGTTAACACTCGTAAGTTTCATCAGAAAGTCCGCAAAGATTTTTTTCTTTCCCTCCAATGAGTTGCCCGTGAGGACCCCGTTTACTACAAGTGTGGGTCCACTACACCCTCTAGAGGCACGGCCTCAGACAGGGCTGCTTAGTGCCCCACGATCTGTGGCAGTGGCAGTGGGCAGCCTGTGGCCCGGGCAGGAGCCTCTCTGCGTGTGTCCCAGGGACCCATCTGCCTGCGAAGTTCGGTCCCCTGGCAGGAAGCTACGGAGCCCAGACCTATGGTTAGCTGTGCAGCGAGGTGTACTGCGCGGACAGGTTCCACACACACTTCAAGTAAGACGGCGGCCTGAGTGGAAAGGTGAGAGTTTGGGCAGCTGTGCAGACAAAGAAAGCGCCCTTTGTCCTGGGCCTAAATGCTTGTGACACCCCACTGGGCCTGCCGTGCTCTGAGGGCCCTGCACTGGGCCCCCTGCTCCCCTGCCCTTTGTTCAGTCACAGCAGAGATGGCCACACCCACTCCCTCTGTGAGGGCAGTGTTCCAACCTCCCTCAGCCCCGCCCCTTCTCCGCAGGTTACCATGGAATACCGATGCTGCATTCTGAGTCCAGGGCATTCCGAGAATGCCAAGGGCAGACATGATGACCTTAAATGATTTCCTCTTGTGTCAGTTTTGGTAAACTATAGGAGCTAGGAACTTGTCCACTTTACACAAATGTTCAAATTGACTGGCATTTCATATATTCTCTGCAATAACATTGTCCTGATTCTTTCTGAATATTCTTTACTTAGGTTTTGGTTTTCCTTAATCAAAGTTTGTCTTTTCATCTTGTCAAAGAATATTCTTTGGACTTACTACATCACCTGAATTTTATACGTTTTCTATTGTACTAAGTTCTGCTCATATCTTTATTTATATATTTTCTATGTTCTCAGGTTTATTGTTTTGATATTCTGATGTCAATTAAAACACTTGGTTATTCATTTTAATAAATCTTTTTACTTATAAAGATTTGAACTTTTCAAGATTCCAGCTTACTTTTAAGTTTCTAAGGGTCAGGTCCTCTACATTGTGGCTGGCCTAAGCCTTAGTTCTCCATATAGCAATGTATATATTGACCTATTTTCCCCTCGACTTTCTGTGATTCCCTACATCTCACCTTTCTTTCCAAACAAGCCATTTGAAATACCCTTAACTTATTTCACAGCCAATAAGTCTTTGAAATAACGTGTATTTTTTCGAGAAATCTTCTTATATAATTAGGCAGAAATTCTGACCTGCCATAGTTTTCAAAACAGCCTAATTTCACTCTTCTCAATGATGAATCTGTTGTGTTACACAACCATTGAGTATTTAGCTTTATCAATGACATGTACTTTAAAAATGTTTTAGAGATCCTACCTGTCTTTGAAAACATCCTTGTTCCTTGTTTCAGTTCAAGTTTTGAGTATAATTTCTGCCTTGCACCTCATTATTCCAACATCTGATGGTTGGCCTAGGGAATCTAATTCTGGTATTGATTGTTTTTGCTGCTTGTCTCCCCTTGTAGCTGATTTCTTCATTATTGTGTAAATTTAGATCATGAGCTCATGTTTAGCTAAACAGCTGACCTTGTAAGAGGCTTAGGTGTGAAAGCTGGTAAGCTTCAGCGGAAAGTCCTCAAAGATTTGATTGTGGCCCTCCAATGAGTTACCCGCGCGGACCCCTTTGTCTACAAGTGTTGGTCCACTACTCCCTCTAGAGTCTGGGACACAGACAGGACTGCTTTACTGCCCCCCATCTGGGATAGTGGCTTTGGGCGGCCTGTGGCCTGGGCAGGAGGCTCCCCACGTGTGTCCCATGACCCATCTGCCTGCGAACTTCGGTCACCTGGCAGGAAGCTATGATGCCCAGACCTATGGTTAGCTTTCATCGAGGTGCACGGTGCGGACCGGTTCCACACACACTTCAAGTAAGAGGGCGGCCTGAGTGGAAAGGTGAGAGTTTGTGCAGCTGTGCAGACAAAGAAGGCGCACTTTGGACTGGGACTAAATGCTTGTGACACACGACTGGGCCTGCCAGGCTCTGAGGGCCCTGCCGTTGGCCCCCTTCTCCACTGCCCTTTGTTCAGTCACATCAGAGATGGCCCCACCCACTCCCTCAGTGAAGGCAGTGTTCCAACCTCCCTCAGTCCCGCCCCCTCTCCGCAGGTTACCATGGACTACAGATGCTGCATTCTGAGGCCAGGGCGTTCCGAGATTGCCAAGGGCAGACATGATGACCTTAAATGATTTCCTCTTGTGTCAATTTTGGTAAACTTTAGGAGCTAGGAAATGGTCCACTTTACACAAATGTTCAAATTTACTGGCATTTCATATATTCTCTGCTATAACATTGTCCTGATTCTTTCTGTATATTCTTTACTTATGTTTTGGTTTTCCTTAATCAAAGTGTGTCTTTTAAATCTTGTCAAAGAATATTCTTTGGACTTACTACCTCAACTGAATTTTATACGTTTTCTGTGGTATTAAGTTCTGCTCATATCTTTATTTATCTTTTTTCTATGTTCTCAGGGTTTATTGTTTTGATCTTCTGATGTCAATTAAAACACTTGGTTATTCATTTTAATAAATCTGTTTACTTATACAGATTTTAATTTTTAAAGATTCCAACTTACTTGTAAGTTTCTAAGGGTCAGGTCCTCTACATTGTGGCTAGTCAAAGGCTTAGTTCACAATATAGCAACGTATATATTGACCTATTTTCCCCTCGACTTTCTGTGATTTCCTACATCTCACCTTTCTTTGCAGACAACCCCTTTGAAATAACCTTAACTTATTTCACAGCCAATAAGTCTTTGAAATAATGTGTAGTTTTCAGAGAAATCTTCTTATATATTTAGGCAGAAAACTGACCTGCCATAGTTCTCAAAATAGCATAATTTCACTCTTCTCAATGATGAATCTGTTGTATTACACAACCTTTGAGTATTTAGCTTTATCAATGACATGTACTTTAAAAAGGTTTTAGAGATCCTACCAGTCTTTGAAAACATCCTTGTTCCTTGTTTCAGTTCAAGTTTTATGTATATTTTCTGCCTTGCACCTGATTATTCCAACGTCTGATCGATGGCCTAGGGAATCTAATCCTGGTATTGATTGTTTTTGCAAATTGTCTCCCCTTGTAGCTGATTTCTTCATTATTGTGTAAATTTAGATCATGAGCTCATATTTAGCAAAACAGGAGACCTTGTAAGAGGCTTAGGTGTGAACGCTCGTAAGCTTCAACAGAAAGTCGGCAAAGATTTATTTGTGTCCCTCCAATGAGTTGCCCGCGAGGACCCCTTTTTCTACAAGTGTTGGACCATTTCTCCCTCTAGAGGCAGGGGACTCAGACAGAGCTGCTTTGCGCCCCCCGATCTGGGGCAGGGGCAGTGGACAGCCTGGGGCGCGGGCAGGAGCCACTCCGCGTGTGTCCCAGGGACCCATCTGCCTTTGAACTACGGTCACCTGGGAGGAAGCTCAATGACCAGACCTATGGTTAGCTGTGCAGCGAGGTGCACTGCGCGGACAGGTTCCACACACACTTCAAGTAAGAGGGCTGCCTGAGGGAAAGGTGAGGGTTTGGGCAGCTGTGCAGACAAAAAGGTGCCCTTTGGCCTTGGCATAATTCTTGTGAAACCCCACTTGGACTGCCGGACACTGAGGGCCCTGCCCTGGCCCCCCTGCTCCCCTGTCCTTTGTTCAGTCACCGCAGAGATGGCCATACCCACTCCCTCAGTGAGTGAAGTGTTCAAACCTTCCTCAGCCCCTCCCCCTCTCCGCAGGTTACCGTGGACTACATATGCTGCATTCTGAGGCCAGCGCGTTCCGAGAATGCCAAGCGCAGACATGATGACCTTAAATGATTTCTTCATGTGTAACTCTTGGTAAACTTTAGGAGCTAGTAAATAGTCGCCTTTACAGAAATGTTCAAATTTACTGTCATTTCCTATATTCTTTGCTATAACTTTGTCCTGATTCTTTCTGTATATTCTTTACTTATGTTTTTGTTTTCCTTAATCAAAGTGTGTCTTTTAAATCTTGTCAAAGAATATTCTTTGGACTTACTAGATCACCTGAATTTTATACGTTTTCTGTTGTATTAAGTTCTGCTCATATCTTTATTTATTTTTTTCAATGTTCTCAGGGTTTATTGTTTTGATCATCTGCTGTCAATTAAAAAACTTGGTTATTCATTTTCATAAATCTTTTTACTTATAAAGATTTGAACTTTTGAAGATTCCAGCTTACTTGTAAGTTTCTAAGGGTAGTGTCCTCTACATTGTTGCTGGCCTAGGGCTTAGTTCACCATATTGCAATGTATATATTGACCTATTTTCCCCCGACTTTCTGTGATTCCCTACATCTCACCTTTCTTTGCAGACAAGCCATTTGAAATACCCTTAACTTATTTCACAGCCAATAAATCTTTGAAATTATGTGTATTTTTTAGAGAAATCTTCTTTTATAATTAGGCAGAAAATCTGACCTGCAATAGTTTTCAAAACAGCATAATTTCACTCTTCTCAATGATGAAGCTGTTGTATTACACAACCTTTGAGTAATTAGCTTTATCAATGACATGTACTTTAAAAATATTTTAGAGATCCTATCAGCCATTGAAAACATCCTTTTTCCTGGTTTCAGTTCCAGTTTTGTGTATATTTTCTGCCTTGCACCTGATTATTCCAACATCTGATGGATGGCCTAGGGAATCTAATTCTGGTATTGATTGTTTTTGCTGATTGTTTCCCCTTGAGGCTGATTTCTTCGTTATTGTGTAAACTTAGATGATGAGCTCATGATTAGCTAAACAGCTGACCTTGTAAGAGACATAAGTGTGAACGCTCGTAAGCTTCAGCAGAAAGTCGGCAAAGATTTATCTGTGTCCCTCCTATGAGTTGCCCGCGAGGACCCCGTTTTCTACAAGTGTTGGTCCAATACGCCCTCTAGAGGCAGGGGACTCAGAGAGGGCTGCTTTGCGGCCCCTGATCTGGGGCAGGGGCATTGGTGGCCTGTGGCCCGGGCAGAGCCTCTGCGCGTGTGTACCAGGGACCCATCTGCCAGCGAACTTCCGTTACCTGGCAGGAAGCTACGATGCCCAGACCTATGGTTAGCTGTGCAGCGAGGTGTACTGCGCAGACAGGTTTAACACACACTTTAAGTAACAGGGCAGCCTGAGAGGAAAGGTGAGGGTTTTCGCAGCTTTGCCGACAAAGATGTTGTCCTTTGTCCTGGTCCTAAATGCTTCTGACAACCCACTGGGCCTGCCGGGCTCTGAGGGCCCTGCACTGAGCCCTCTGCTCCCCTGCCCTTTGTTCAGTCACAGCAGAGATGGCCACACCCACTCCCTCAGTGGGGGCAGTCTTCCAACCTCCCTCAGCCCCTCTACCTCACCACAGGTTACCATGGACTACAGATGCTGCATTCTGAGGCCAGGGCATTCCGAGAATGCCAAGGGCAGACATGATGACCTTAAATGACTTCCTCTTGTGTCACTTTTGGTAAACTTTAGGAGCTAGGAAATGGTCCACTTTACACAAATGTTCAAATTTACTGGCATTTCATATATTCTCTGCTGTAACATTGTCCTGATTCTTTCTGTATATTCTTTATTTATGTTTTTGTTTTCCTTAATCAAACTGTGTCTTTTAAATCTTTTCAAAGAATATTCTTTGGACTTACTAAATAAACTCAATTTTATACGTTTTCTGTTGTATTAAGTTCTGCTCATGTGTTTATTTATCTTTTTTCTATGTTCTCAGGGTTTATTGTTTTGATCTTTGATGTCAATTAAAGCACTTGGTTATTCATTTTCATAAATCTTTTTACTTATAAAGATTTGAAATTTTGAAAATTCCAGCTTACTTGTAAGTTTCTAAGGTTCAGGTCCTCTACATTGTTGCTGGCCTAAGGCTTAGTTCACCATATAGCAATGTATATATTGACCTATTTTCCCCTCGACTTTCTGTGATTCCCTACATCTCACATTTCATTGCAGAGAAGCCATTTGAAATACGCTTAACTTATTTCACACCCAATAATTCTTTGAAATAATGTGTATTTTTTAGAGAAATCTTCTTATATAATTAGGCAGAAAATCTGACCTGCCATAGTTTTCAAAACAGCATAATTTCACTCTTCTCAATGATGAAACTGTTGTATTACACAACCTTTGAGTATTTAGCTTTATCAATGACATGTACTTTAAAAATGTTTTAGAGATCCTACCAGTTTTGAAAACATCGTTATTCCTTGTTTTTGTTCCAGGTTTGTGTATATTTTATGCCTTGCACCTGATTATTCCAACATCTGATGGATTGCCTAAGGAATTTAATTCTGGTATTGATTGTTTTTGCTGATTGTCTCCCCTTGTAGCTGATTTCTTCATTATTGTGTAAAGTTAGATCATGAGCTCAAGTTTAGCTAAACAGCTGACCATGTAAGAGGCTTAGGTGTGAATGCTCCTAAATTTCACCAGAAAGTCAGCAAAGATTTACTTGTGTCCCTCCAATGAGTTGCCCGGGAAGACTCCGTTTTCTACAAGTGTTTGTCCAATACTCCCTCTAGAGGCAGGGGACTCAGACAGGGCAGCTTTGCGGCCCCCAATCTGCGGCAGGGCCAGTGGGCGGCCTGTGGCCCGGGCAGGAGCCTCTCTTCATGTGTCCCAGGGACCCATCTGCCTTCGAACTTCAGTCACCTGGAAGGAAGCTACAATGACCAGACCTATGGTTAGCTGTGCAGCGAGGTGAATTGCGCGGACAGGTTCCACACACACTTCAAGTAAGAGGGCGGCCTGATTGAAAGGTGAGAGTTTGGGCAGGTGTGGAGACAAAGAAGGCACACTTTGGACTTGGCCTTAATTCTTGTGAAACCCCTTTGTGTCTGCTGGACTCTGATGGCCCGGCCCTGGACCCCTGCTCCCCTGACCTTTGCTCAGTCACAGCAGAGATGGCCACACGCACTCCCTCAGTGAAGGCAGTGTTCTAACCTTCCTCAGCCCTGACCCCTCTCCGTAGGTTACCGTGGACTACAGATGCTGCATTCTGAGGCCAGCGCATTCCGAGAATGCCAAGGGCAGACATGATGACCTTAATGGTTACCTCTTGTGTCAGTTTTGGTAAAGTTTAGGAGCTAGGAAATGGTCCACTTTACAGAAATGTTCAAATTTACTGGCATTTCATATATTCTCTGCTATAACATTGTCCTGATTCTTTCTGTATATTCTTTACTTATGTTTTGGTTTTCCTTAATCAAAGTGTGTCTTTTAAATCTTTTCAAAGAATATTCTTTGGACTTACTACCTCAACTGAATTTTATACGTTTTCTGTTGTATTAAGTTCTGCTCATATCTTTATTTATCTTTTTTCTATGTACTCAGGGTTTATGGTTTGATCTTCTGTTGTCAGTTAAAACACTTGGTTATTCATTTTCATAAATATTTTTACTTATACAGATTTGAACTTTTGAAGATTCCAGCTTACTTGTAAGTTTCTAAGGGTCTGGTCCTCTACATTGTTGCTGGCCTAAGGCTTAGTTCACCGTATAGCAATGTATATATTGACCTATTTTCCCCTCGAATTTCTGTGCTTGCCTAGATCTCACCTTTCTTTGCAGACAAGCCATTTGAAACACCCTTAATTTATTTCACAGCCAATAAGTCTTTGAAATAATGCGTAATTTTTAGAGGAATCTTCCTATATAATTAGGCAAAAATCTCATCGGCCATAGTTTTCAAATCAGCATAATTTCTCTCTTCTCAATGATGAATCTGTCGTATTTACACAACATTTGAGTATTTAGCTTTATCAATGACATGTAGTTTAAAAATGTTTTAGATATCCTACCAGTCTTTGAAAACCTCCTTGTTCCTTGTTTCAGTTCCAGTTTTGTGTATATATTCTGCCTTGCACCTGATTATTCCAACATCTTATGGATGGCCTAGGGAATCTAATTCTGGTGTTGATTGTTTTTGCTGATTGTCTCCCCTTGTAGCTGATTTCTTCATTATTATGTAAATTTAGATCATGAGCTCATTTTTAGCTAAACAGCTAATTTTGTAAGAGGCTTAGGTGTGAACGCTCCTAAGCTTCAGCAGAACCTTGGCAAAGATTTATTTGTGTCCCTCCAATGAGTTACCACGAGGACCCCATTTTTTACAAGGGTTGGTCCAATACTCCCTCTAGAGGCAGGGACTCAGACAGGACTGCTTTGCGGCCCCCGGTCTGGGGGAGTGGCTTTTGGCAGCCTGTGGCCCTGGCAGGAGCCTCCCCGCGTGTGTCCCACGACCCATCTGCCTGCGAACTTCGGTCACCTGGCAGGTAGCTACCATGCACAGACCTATGGTTAGCTGTGCAGCGAGGTGTACTGTGCGGGCTGGTTCCACACACACTTCAAGTAAGAGGGCGGCCTGAGTGGATAGGTGAGAGTTTGGGCAGCTGTGCAGACAAACAAGGCGCCCTTTGGACAGGGCCTAAATGCTTGTGACACACGACAGGGCCTGCCGGGCTCTGAGGGCCCTGCCCTTGTCCCCCTTCTCCCCTTCCATTTGTTCAGTCACAGCAGAGATGGCCACACCCACTCCCTCAGTGAGGGCAGTGTTCCATCCTCCCTCAGCCCCGCCCCCTCTCCGCAGGTTACCATGGACTACCGATGCTGCATTCTGAGTCCAGGGCATTCCGAGAATGCCAAGGGCAGACATGATGACCTTAAATGATTTCCTCTTGTGTCAATTTTGGTAAACTTTAGCAGCTAGGAAATGGTCCACTTAACACAAATGTTCAAATTGACTGGCATTTCATATATTCTCTGCTATAACATTGTACTGATTCTTTCTGTATATTCTTTACTTATGTTTTGGTTTTCCTTAATCAAAGTGTGTCTTTTAAATCTTGTCAAAGAATATTCTTTGGACTTTCTACCTCAACTGAATTTTATACGTTTTCTGTGGTATTAAGTTCTGCTCATATCTTTATTTATCTTTTTTCTATGTTCTCAGGGTTTATTGTTTTGATCTTCTGATGTCAATTAAAACACTTGGTTATTCATTTTAATAAATCTTTTTACTTATACAGATTTGAATTTTTAAAGATTCCAGCTTACTTGTAAGTTTCTAAGGGTCAGGTCCTCTACATTGTGGCTGGCAAAAGGCTTAGTTCACAATATAGCAAAGTATATATTGACCTATTTTCCACTCGACTTTCTGTGATTTCCTACATCTCACCTTTCTTTGCAGACAAGACCTTTGAAATAACCTTAACTTATTTCACAGCCAATAAGTCTTTGAAATAATGTGTAGTTTTCAGAGAAATCTTCTTATATATTTAGGTAGAAAATCTGACCTGCCATAGTTTTCAAAACAATATAATTTCACTCTTCTCAATGATGAATCTGTTGTATTACACAACCTTTGAGTATTTAGCTTTATCAATGACATGTACTTTAAAAAGGTTTTAGATATCCTACCAGTCTTTGAAAACATCCTTGTTCCTTGTTTCCGTTCCAGTTTTATGTATATTTTCTGCCTTGCACCTGATTATTCCAACGTCTGATCGATGTCCTAGGGAATCTAATTCTGGTATTGATTGTTATTGCTGATTGTCTCCCGCTGTAGCTGATTTCTTCATTATTGTGTAAATTTAGATCATGAGCTCATGTTTAGCTAAACATCTGACTTTGTAAGAGGCTTAGGTGTTAACACTCGTAAGTTTCATCAGAAAGTCCGCAAAGATTTATTTCTTTCCCTCCAATGAGTTGCCCGTGAGGACCCCGTTTACTACAAGTGTGGGTCCACTACACCCTCTAGAGGCACGGCCTCAGACAGGGCTGCTTAGTGCCCCACGATCTGTGGCAGTGGCAGTGGGCGGCCTGTGGCCCGGGCAGGAGCCTCTCTGCGTGTGTCCCAGGGACCCATCTGCCTGCGAAGTTCGGTCCCCTGGCAGGAAGCTACGGAGCCCAGACCTATGGTTAGCTGTGCAGCGAGGTGTACTGCGCGGACAGGTTCCACACACACTTCAAGTAAGACGGCGGCCTGAGTGGAAAGGTGAGAGTTTGGGCAGCTGTGCAGACAAAGAAAGCGCCCTTTGTCCTGGGCCTAAATGCTTGTGACACCCCACTGGGCCTGCCGTGCTCTGAGGGCCCTGCACTGGGCCCCCTGCTCCCCTGCCCTTTGTTCAGTCACAGCAGAGATGGCCACACCCACTCCCTCTGTGAGGGCAGTGTTCCAACCTCCCTCAGCCCCGCCCCTTCTCCGCAGGTTACCATGGAATACCGATGCTGCATTCTGAGTCCAGGGCATTCCGAGAATGCCAAGGGCAGACATGATGACCTTAAATGATTTCCTCTTGTGTCAGTTTTGGTAAACTATAGGAGCTAGGAACTTGTCCACTTTACACAAATGTTCAAATTGACTGGCATTTCATATATTCTCTGCAATAACATTGTCCTGATTCTTTCTGAATATTCTTTACTTAGGTTTTGGTTTTCCTTAATCAAAGTTTGTCTTTTCATCTTGTCAAAGAATATTCTTTGGACTTACTACATCACCTGAATTTTATACGTTTTCTAATGTACTAAGTTCTGCTCATATCTTTATTTATATATTTTCTATGTTCTCAGGTTTATTGTTTTGATATTCTGATGTCAATTAAAACACTTGGTTATTCATTTTAATAAATCTTTTTACTTATAAAGATTTGAACTTTTCAAGATTCCAGCTTACTTTTAAGTTTCTAAGGGTCAGGTCCTCTACATTGTGGCTGGCCTAAGCCTTAGTTCTCCATATAGCAATGTATATATTGACCTATTTTCCCCTCGACTTTCTGTGATTCCCTACATCTCACCTTTCTTTCCAAACAAGCCATTTGAAATACCCTTAAATTATTTCACAGCCAATAAGTCTTTGAAATAACGTGTATTTTTTCGAGAAATCTTCTTATATAATTAGGCAGAAATTCTGACCTGCCATAGTTTTCAAAACAGCCTAATTTCACTCTTCTCAATGATGAATCTGTTGTGTTACACAACCATTGAGTATTTAGCTTTATCAATGACATGTACTTTAAAAATGTTTTAGAGATCCTACCTGTCTTTGAAAACATCCTTGTTCCTTGTTTCAGTTCAAGTTTTGAGTATAATTTCTGCCTTGCACCTGATTATTCCAACATCTGATGGTTGGCCTAGGGAATCTAATTCTGGTATTGATTGTTTTTGCTGCTTGTCTCCCCTTGTAGCTGATTTCTTCATTATTGTGTAAATTTAGATCATGAGCTCATGTTTAGCTAAACAGCTGACCTTGTAAGAGGCTTAGGTGTGAAAGCTGGTAAGCTTCAGCGGAAAGTCCTCAAAGATTTGATTGTGGCCCTCCAATGAGTTACCCGCGCGGACCCCTTTGTCTACAAGTGTTGGTCCACTACTCCCTCTAGAGTCTGGGACACAGACAGGACTGCTTTACTGCCCCCCATCTGGGATAGTGGCTTTGGGCGGCCTGTGGCCTGGGCAGGAGGCTCCCCACGTGTGTCCCATGACCCATCTGCCTGCGAACTTCGGTCACCTGGCAGGAAGCTATGATGCCCAGACCTATGGTTAGCTTTCATCGAGGTGCACGGTGCGGACCGGTTCCACACACACTTCAAGTAAGAGGGCGGCCTGAGTGGAAAGGTGAGAGTTTGTGCAGCTGTGCAGACAAAGAAGGCGCACTTTGGACTGGGACTAAATGCTTGTGACACACGACTGGGCCTGCCAGGCTCTGAGGGCCCTGCCGTTGGCCCCCTTCTCCACTGCCCTTTGTTCAGTCACATCAGAGATGGCCCCACCCACTCCCTCAGTGAAGGCAGTGTTCCAACCTCCCTCAGTCCCGCCCCCTCTCCGCAGGTTACCATGGACTACAGATGCTGCATTCTGAGGCCAGGGCGTTCCGAGATTGCCAAGGGCAGACATGATGACCTTAAATGATTTCCTCTTGTGTCAATTTTGGTAAACTTTAGGAGCTAGGAAATGGTCCACTTTACACAAATGTTCAAATTTACTGGCATTTCATATATTCTCTGCTATAACATTGTCCTGATTCTTTCTGTATATTCTTTACTTATGTTTTGGTTTTCCTTAATCAAAGTGTGTCTTTTAAATCTTGTCAAAGAATATTCTTTGGACTTACTACCTCAACTGAATTTTATTCGTTTTCTGTGGTATTAAGTTCTGCTCATATCTTTATTTATCTTTTTTCTATGTTCTCAGGGTTTATTGTTTTGATCTTCTGATGTCAATTAAAACACTTGGTTATTCATTTTAATAAATCTGTTTACTTATACAGATTTGAATTTTTAAAGATTCCAGCTTACTTGTAAGTTTCTAAGGGTCAGGTCCTCTACATTGTGGCTAGTCAAAGGCTTAGTTCACAATATAGCAACGTATATATTGACCTATTTTCCCCTCGACTTTCTGTGATTTCCTACATCTCACCTTTCTTTGCAGACAACCCCTTTGAAATAACCTTAACTTATTTCACAGCCAATAAGTCTTTGAAATAATGTGTAGTTTTCAGAGAAATCTTCTTATATATTTAGCAGAAAATCTGACCTGCCATAGTTTTCAAAACAGCATAATTTCACTCTTCTCAATGATGAATCTGTTGTATTACACAACCTTTGAGTATTTAGCTTTATCAATGACATGTACTTTAAAAAGGTTTTAGAGATCCTACCAGTCTTTGAAAACATCCTTGTTCCTTGTTTCAGTTCAAGTTTTATGTATATTTTCTGCCTTGCACCTGATTATTCCAACGTCTGATCGATGGCCTAGGGAATCTAATCCTGGTATTGATTGTTTTTGCAAATTGTCTCCCCTTGTAGCTGATTTCTTCATTATTGTGTAAATTTAGATCATGAGCTCATGTTTAGCAAAACAGGAGACCTTGTAAGAGGCTTAGGTGTGAACGCTCGTAAGCTTCAACAGAAAGTCGGCAAAGATTTATTTGTGTCCCTCCAATGAGTTGCCCGCGAGGACCCCTTTTTCTACAAGTGTTGGACCATTTCTCCCTCTAGAGGCAGGGGACTCAGACAGAGCTGCTTTGCGCCCCCCGATCTGGGGCAGGGGCAGTGGACAGCCTGGGGCGCGGGCTGGAGCCACTCCGCGTGTGTCCCAGGGACCCATCTGCCTTTGAACTACGGTCACCTGGGAGGAAGCTCAATGACCAGACCTATGGTTAGCTGTGCAGCGAGGTGCACTGCGCGGACAGGTTCCACACACACTTCAAGTAAGAGGGCTGCCTGAGGGAAAGGTGAGGGTTTGGGCAGCTGTGCAGACAAAAAGGTGCCCTTTGGCCTTGGCATAATTCTTGTGAAACCCCACTTGGACTGCCGGACACTGAGGGCCCTGCCCTGGACCCCTGCTCCCCTGTCCTTTGTTCAGTCACCGCAGAGATGGCCATACCCACTCCCTCAGTGAGTGAAGTGTTCAAACCTTCCTCAGCCCCTCCCACTCTCCGCAGGTTACCGTGGACTACATATGCTGCATTCTGAGGCCAGCGCGTTCCGAGAATGCCAAGCGCAGACATGATGACCTTAAATGATTTCTTCATGTGTAACTCTTGGTAAACTTTAGGAGCTAGTAAATAGTCGCCTTTACAGAAATGTTCAAATTTACTGTCATTTCCTATATTCTTTGCTATAACTTTGTCCTGATTCTTTCTGTATATTCTTTACTTATGTTTTTGTTTTCCTTAATCAAAGTGTGTCTTTTAAATCTTGTCAAAGAATATTCTTTGGACTTACTAGATCACCTGAATTTTATACGTTTTCTGTTGTATTAAGTTCTGCTCATATCTTTATTTATTTTTTTCAATGTTCTCAGGGTTTATTGTTTTGATCATCTGCTGTCAATTAAAAAACTTGGTTATTCATTTTCATAAATCTTTTTACTTATAAAGATTTGAACTTTTGAAGATTCCAGCTTACTTGTAAGTTTCTAAGGGTAGTGTCCTCTACATTGTTGCTGGCCTAGGGCTTAGTTCACCATATTGCAATGTATATATTGACCTATTTTCCCCCGACTTTCTGTGATTCCCTACATCTCACCTTTCTTTGCAGACAAGCCATTTGAAATACCCTTAACTTATTTCACAGCCAATAAATCTTTGAAATTATGTGTATTTTTTAGAGAAATCTTCTTTTATAATTAGGCAGAAAATCTGACCTGCAATAGTTTTCAAAACAGCATAATTTCACTCTTCTCAATGATGAAGCTGTTGTATTACACAACCTTTGAGTAATTAGCTTTATCAATGACATGTACTTTAAAAATATTTTAGAGATCCTATCAGCCATTGAAAACATCCTTTTTCCTGGTTTCAGTTCCAGTTTTGTGTATATTTTCTGCCTTGCACCTGATTATTCCAACATCTGATGGATGGCCTAGGGAATCTAATTCTGGTATTGATTGTTTTTGCTGATTGTTTCCCCTTGTAGCTGATTTCTTCATTATTGTGTATATTTAGATAATGAGCTCATGATTAGCTAAACAGCTGACCTTGTAAGAGACATAAGTGTGAACGCTCGTAAGCTTCAGCAGAAAGTCGGCAAAGATTTATTTGTGTCCCTCCTATGAGTTGCACGCGAGGACCCCGTTTTCTACAAGTGTTGGTCCAATACGCCCTCTAGAGGCAGGGGACTCAGAGAGGGCTGCTTTGCGGCCCCTGATCTGGGGCAGGGGCATTGGTGGCCTGTGGCCCGGGCAGAGCCTCTGCGCGTGTGTACCAGGGACCCATCTGCCAGCGAACTTCCGTTACCTGGCAGGAAGCTACGATGCCCAGACCTATGGTTAGCTGTGCAGCGAGGTGTACTGCGCAGACAGGTTTAACACACACTTTAAGTAACAGGGCAGCCTGAGAGGAAAGGTGAGGGTTTTCGCAGCTTTGCCGACAAAGATGTTGTCCTTTGTCCTGGTCCTAAATGCTTCTGACAACCCACTGGGCCTGCCGGGCTCTGAGGGCCCTGCACTGAGCCCTCTGCTCCCCTGCCCTTTGTTCAGTCACAGCAGAGATGGCCACACCCACTCCCTCAGTGGGGGCAGTCTTCCAACCTCCCTCAGCCCCTCTACCTCACCACAGGTTACCATGGACTACAGATGCTGCATTCTGAGGCCAGGGCATTCCGAGAATGCCAAGGGCAGACATGATGACCTTAAATGACTTCCTCTTGTGTCACTTTTGGTAAACTTTAGGAGCTAGGAAATGGTCCACTTTACACAAATGTTCAAATTTACTGGCATTTCATATATTCTCTGCTGTAACATTGTCCTGATTCTTTCTGTATATTCTTTATTTATGTTTTTGTTTTCCTTAATCAAACTGTGTCTTTTAAATCTTTTCAAAGAATATTCTTTGGACTTACTAAATAAACTCAATTTTATACGTTTTCTGTTGTATTAAGTTCTGCTCATGTGTTTATTTATCTTTTTTCTATGTTCTCAGGGTTTATTGTTTTGATCTTTGATGTCAATTAAAGCACTTGGTTATTCATTTTCATAAATCTTTTTACTTATAAAGATTTGAACTTTTGAAAATTCCAGCTTACTTGTAAGTTTCTAAGGTTCAGGTCCTCTACATTGTTGCTGGCCTAAGGCTTAGTTCACCATATAGCAATGTATATATTGACCTATTTTCCCCTCGACTTTCTGTGATTCCCTACATCTCACATTTCATTGCAGAGAAGCCATTTGAAATACGCTTAACTTATTTCACACCCAATAATTCTTTGAAATAATGTGTATTTTTTAGAGAAATCTTCTTATATAATTAGGCAGAAAATCTGACCTGCCATAGTTTTCAAAACAGCATAATTTCACTCTTCTCAATGATGAAACTGTTGTATTACACAACCTTTGAGTATTTAGCTTTATCAATGACATGTACTTTAAAAATGTTTTAGAGATCCTACCAGTTTTGAAAACATCGTTATTCCTTGTTTTTGTTCCAGGTTTGTGTATATTTTATGCCTTGCACCTGATTATTCCAACATCTGATGGATTGCCTAAGGAATTTAATTCTGGTATTGATTGTTTTTGCTGATTGTCTTCCCTTGTAGCTGATTTCTTCATTATTGTGTAAAGTTAGATCATGAGCTCAAGTTTAGCTAAACAGCTGACCATGTAAGAGGCTTAGGTGTGAATGCTCCTAAATTTCACCAGAAAGTCAGCAAAGATTTACTTGTGTCCCTCCAATGAGTTGCCCGGGAAGACTCCGTTTTCTACAAGTGTTTGTCCAATACTCCCTCTAGAGGCAGGGGACTCAGACAGGGCAGCTTTGCGGCCCCCAATCTGCGGCAGGGCCAGTGGGCGGCCTGTGGCCCGGGCAGGAGCCTCTCTTCATGTGTCCCAGGGACCCATCTGCCTTCGAACTTCAGTCACCTGGAAGGAAGCTACAATGACCAGACCTATGGTTAGCTGTGCAGCGAGGTGAATTGCGCGGACAGGTTCCACACACACTTCAAGTAAGAGGGCGGCCTGATTGAAAGGTGAGAGTTTGGGCAGGTGTGGAGACAAAGAAGGCACACTTTGGACTTGGCCTTAATTCTTGTGAAACCCCTTTGTGTCTGCTGGACTCTGATGGCCCGGCCCTGGACCCCTGCTCCCCTGACCTTTGCTCAGTCACAGCAGAGATGGCCACACGCACTCCCTCAGTGAAGGCAGTGTTCTAACCTTCCTCAGCCCTGACCCCTCTCCGTAGGTTACCGTGGACTACAGATGCTGCATTCTGAGGCCAGCGCATTCCGAGAATGCCAAGGGCAGACATGATGACCTTAATGGTTACCTCTTGTGTCAGTTTTGGTAAAGTTTAGGAGCTAGGAAATGGTCCACTTTACAGAAATGTTCAAATTTACTGGCATTTCATATATTCTCTGCTATAACATTGTCCTGATTCTTTCTGTATATTCTTTACTTATGTTTTGGTTTTCCTTAATCAAAGTGTGTCTTTTAAATCTTTTCAAAGAATATTCTTTGGACTTACTACCTCAACTGAATTTTATACGTTTTCTGTTGTATTAAGTTCTGCTCATATCTTTATTTATCTTTTTTCTATGTACTCAGGGTTTATGGTTTGATCTTCTGTTGTCAGTTAAAACACTTGGTTATTCATTTTCATAAATATTTTTACTTATACAGATTTGAACTTTTGAAGATTCCAGCTTACTTGTAAGTTTCTAAGGGTCTGGTCCTCTACATTGTTGCTGGCCTAAGGCTTAGTTCACCGTATAGCAATGTATATATTGACCTATTTTCCCCTCGAATTTCTGTGCTTGCCTAGATCTCACCTTTCTTTGCAGACAAGCCATTTGAAACACCCTTAATTTATTTCACAGCCAATAAGTCTTTGAAATAATGCGTAATTTTTAGAGGAATCTTCCTATATAATTAGGCAAAAATCTCATCGGCCATAGTTTTCAAATCAGCATAATTTCTCTCTTCTCAATGATGAATCTGTCGTATTTACACAACATTTGAGTATTTAGCTTTATCAATGACATGTAGTTTAAAAATGTTTTAGATATCCTACCAGTCTTTGAAAACCTCCTTGTTCCTTGTTTCAGTTCCAGTTTTGTGTATATATTCTGCCTTGCACCTGATTATTCCAACATCTTATGGATGGCCTAGGGAATCTAATTCTGGTGTTGATTGTTTTTGCTGATTGTCTCCCCTTGTAGCTGATTTCTTCATTATTATGTAAATTTAGATCATGAGCTCATTTTTAGCTAAACAGCTAATTTTGTAAGAGGCTTAGGTGTGAACGCTCCTAAGCTTCAGCAGAACCTTGGCAAAGATTTATTTGTGTCCCTCCAATGAGTTACCACGAGGACCCCATTTTTTACAAGGGTTGGTCCAATACTCCCTCTAGAGGCAGGGACTCAGACAGGACTGCTTTGCGGCCCCCGGTCTGGGGGAGTGGCTTTTGGCAGCCTGTGGCCCTGGCAGGAGCCTCCCCGCGTGTGTCCCACGACCCATCTGCCTGCGAACTTCGGTCACCTGGCAGGTAGCTACCATGCACAGACCTATGGTTAGCTGTGCAGCGAGGTGTACTGTGCGGGCTGGTTCCACACACACTTCAAGTAAGAGGGCGGCCTGAGAGGATAGGTGAGAGTTTGGGCAGCTGTGCAGACAAACAAGGCGCCCTTTGGACAGGGCCTAAATGCTTGTGACACACGACAGGGCCTGCCGGGCTCTGAGGGCCCTGCCCTTGTCCCCCTTCTCCCCTTCCATTTGTTCAGTCACAGCAGAGATGGCCACACCCACTCCCTCAGTGAGGGCAGTGTTCCATCCTCCCTCAGCCCCGCCCCCTCTCCGCAGGTTACCATGGACTACCGATGCTGCATTCTGAGTCCAGGGCATTCCGAGAATGCCAAGGGCAGACATGATGACCTTAAATGATTTCCTCTTGTGTCAATTTTGGTAAACTTTAGCAGCTAGGAAATGGTCCACTTAACACAAATGTTCAAATTGACTGGCATTTCATATATTCTCTGCTATAACATTGTACTGATTCTTTCTGTATATTCTTTACTTATGTTTTGGTTTTCCTTAATCAAAGTGTGTCTTTTAAATCTTGTCAAAGAATATTCTTTGGACTTTCTACCTCAACTGAATTTTATACGTTTTCTGTGGTATTAAGTTCTGCTCATATCTTTATTTATCTTTTTTCTATGTTCTCAGGGTTTATTGTTTTGATCTTCTGATGTCAATTAAAACACTTGGTTATTCATTTTAATAAATCTTTTTACTTATACAGATTTGAATTTTTAAAGATTCCAGCTTACTTGTAAGTTTCTAAGGGTCAGGTCCTCTACATTGTGGCTGGCAAAAGGCTTAGTTCACAATATAGCAAAGTATATATTGACCTATTTTCCACTCGACTTTCTGTGATTTCCTACATCTCACCTTTCTTTGCAGACAAGACCTTTGAAATAACCTTAACTTATTTCACAGCCAATAAGTCTTTGAAATAATGTGTAGTTTTCAGAGAAATCTTCTTATATATTTAGGTAGAAAATCTGACCTGCCATAGTTTTCAAAACAATATAATTTCACTCTTCTCAATGATGAATCTGTTGTATTACACAACCTTTGAGTATTTAGCTTTATCAATGACATGTACTTTAAAAAGGTTTTAGATATCCTACCAGTCTTTGAAAACATCCTTGTTCCTTGTTTCAGTTCCAGTTTTATGTATATTTTCTGCCTTGCACCTGATTATTCCAACGTCTGATCGATGTCCTAGGGAATCTAATTCTGGTATTGATTGTTATTGCTGATTGTCTCCCGCTGTAGCTGATTTCTTCATTATTGTGTAAATTTAGATCATGAGCTCATGTTTAGCTAAACATCTGACTCTTTAAGAGGCTTAGGTGTTAACACTCGTAAGTTTCATCAGAAAGTCCGCAAAGATTTATTTCTTTCCCTCCAATGAGTTGCCCGTGAGGACCCCGTTTACTACAAGTGTGGGTCCACTACACCCTCTAGAGGCACGGCCTCAGACAGGGCTGCTTAGTGCCCCACGATCTGTGGCAGTGGCAGTGGGCGGCCTGTGGCCCGGGCAGGAGCCTCTCTGCGTGTGTCCCAGGGACCCATCTGCCTGCGAAGTTCGGTCCCCTGGCAGGAAGCTACGGAGCCCAGACCTATGGTTAGCTGTGCAGCGAGGTGTACTGCGCGGACAGGTTCCACACACACTTCAAGTAAGACGGCGGCCTGAGTGGAAAGGTGAGAGTTTGGGCAGCTGTGCAGACAAAGAAAGCGCCCTTTGTCCTGGGCCTAAATGCTTGTGACACCCCACTGGGCCTGCCGTGCTCTGAGGGCCCTGCACTGGGCCCCCTGCTCCCCTGCCCTTTGTTCAGTCACAGCAGAGATGGCCACACCCACTCCCTCTGTGAGGGCAGTGTTCCAACCTCCCTCAGCCCCGCCCCTTCTCCGCAGGTTACCATGGAATACCGATGCTGCATTCTGAGTCCAGGGCATTCCGAGAATGCCAAGGGCAGACATGATGACCTTAAATGATTTCCTCTTGTGTCAGTTTTGGTAAACTATAGGAGCTAGGAACTTGTCCACTTTACACAAATGTTCAAATTGACTGGCATTTCATATATTCTCTGCAATAACATTGTCCTGATTCTTTCTGAATATTCTTTACTTAGGTTTTGGTTTTCCTTAATCAAAGTTTGTCTTTTCATCTTGTCAAAGAATATTCTTTGGACTTACTACATCACCTGAATTTTATACGTTTTCTAATGTACTAAGTTCTGCTCATATCTTTATTTATATATTTTCTATGTTCTCAGGTTTATTGTTTTGATATTCTGATGTCAATTAAAACACTTGGTTATTCATTTTAATAAATCTTTTTACTTATAAAGATTTGAACTTTTCAAGATTCCAGCTTACTTTTAAGTTTCTAAGGGTCAGGTCCTCTACATTGTGGCTGGCCTAAGCCTTAGTTCTCCATATAGCAATGTATATATTGACCTATTTTCCCCTCGACTTTCTGTGATTCCCTACATCTCACCTTTCTTTCCAAACAAGCCATTTGAAATACCCTTAAATTATTTCACAGCCAATAAGTCTTTGAAATAACGTGTATTTTTTCGAGAAATCTTCTTATATAATTAGGCAGAAATTCTGACCTGCCATAGTTTTCAAAACAGCCTAATTTCACTCTTCTCAATGATGAATCTGTTGTGTTACACAACCATTGAGTATTTAGCTTTATCAATGACATGTACTTTAAAAATGTTTTAGAGATCCTACCTGTCTTTGAAAACATCCTTGTTCCTTGTTTCAGTTCAAGTTTTGAGTATAATTTCTGCCTTGCACCTGATTATTCCAACATCTGATGGTTGGCCTAGGGAATCTAATTCTGGTATTGATTGTTTTTGCTGCTTGTCTCCCCTTGTAGCTGATTTCTTCATTATTGTGTAAATTTAGATCATGAGCTCATGTTTAGCTAAACAGCTGACCTTGTAAGAGGCTTAGGTGTGAAAGCTGGTAAGCTTCAGCGGAAAGTCCTCAAAGATTTGATTGTGGCCCTCCAATGAGTTACCCGCGCGGACCCCTTTGTCTACAAGTGTTGGTCCACTACTCCCTCTAGAGTCTGGGACACAGACAGGACTGCTTTACTGCCCCCCATCTGGGATAGTGGCTTTGGGCGGCCTGTGGCCTGGGCAGGAGGCTCCCCACGTGTGTCCCATGACCCATCTGCCTGCGAACTTCGGTCACCTGGCAGGAAGCTATGATGCCCAGACCTATGGTTAGCTTTCATCGAGGTGCACGGTGCGGACCGGTTCCACACACACTTCAAGTAAGAGGGCGGCCTGAGTGGAAAGGTGAGAGTTTGTGCAGCTGTGCAGACAAAGAAGGCGCACTTTGGACTGGGACTAAATGCTTGTGACACACGACTGGGCCTGCCAGGCTCTGAGGGCCCTGCCGTTGGCCCCCTTCTCCACTGCCCTTTGTTCAGTCACATCAGAGATGGCCCCACCCACTCCCTCAGTGAAGGCAGTGTTCCAACCTCCCTCAGTCCCGCCCCCTCTCCGCAGGTTACCATGGACTACAGATGCTGCATTCTGAGGCCAGGGCGTTCCGAGATTGCCAAGGGCAGACATGATGACCTTAAATGATTTCCTCTTGTGTCAATTTTGGTAAACTTTAGGAGCTAGGAAATGGTCCACTTTACACAAATGTTCAAATTTACTGGCATTTCATATATTCTCTGCTATAACATTGTCCTGATTCTTTCTGTATATTCTTTACTTATGTTTTGGTTTTCCTTAATCAAAGTGTGTCTTTTAAATCTTGTCAAAGAATATTCTTTGGACTTACTACCTCAACTGAATTTTATTCGTTTTCTGTGGTATTAAGTTCTGCTCATATCTTTATTTATCTTTTTTCTATGTTCTCAGGGTTTATTGTTTTGATCTTCTGATGTCAATTAAAACACTTGGTTATTCATTTTAATAAATCTGTTTACTTATACAGATTTGAATTTTTAAAGATTCCAGCTTACTTGTAAGTTTCTAAGGGTCAGGTCCTCTACATTGTGGCTAGTCAAAGGCTTAGTTCACAATATAGCAACGTATATATTGACCTATTTTCCCCTCGACTTTCTGTGATTTCCTACATCTCACCTTTCTTTGCAGACAACCCCTTTGAAATAACCTTTACTTATTTCACAGCCAATAAGTCTTTGAAATAATGTGTAGTTTTCAGAGAAATCTTCTTATATATTTAGGCAGAAAATCTGACCTGCCATAGTTTTCAAAACAGCATAATTTCACTCTTCTCAATGATGAATCTGTTGTATTACACAACCTTTGAGTATTTAGCTTTATCAATGACATGTACTTTAAAAAGGTTTTAGAGATCCTACCAGTCTTTGAAAACATCCTTGTTCCTTGTTTCAGTTCAAGTTTTATGTATATTTTCTGCCTTGCACCTGATTATTCCAACGTCTGATCGATGGCCTAGGGAATCTAATCCTTGTATTGATTGTTTTTGCAAATTGTCTCCCCTTGTAGCTGATTTCTTCATTATTGTGTAAATTTAGATCATGAGCTCATGTTTAGCAAAACAGGAGACCTTGTAAGAGGCTTAGGTGTGAACGCTCGTAAGCTTCAACAGAAAGTCGGCAAAGATTTATTTGTGTCCCTCCAATGAGTTGCCCGCGAGGACCCCTTTTTCTACAAGTGTTGGACCATTTCTCCCTCTAGAGGCAGGGGACTCAGACAGAGCTGCTTTGCGCCCCCCGATCTGGGGCAGGGGCAGTGGACAGCCTGGGGCGCGGGCTGGAGCCACTCCGCGTGTGTCCCAGGGACCCATCTGCCTTTGAACTACGGTCACCTGGGAGGAAGCTCAATGACCAGACCTATGGTTAGCTGTGCAGCGAGGTGCACTGCGCGGACAGGTTCCACACACACTTCAAGTAAGAGGGCTGCCTGAGGGAAAGGTGAGGGTTTGGGCAGCTGTGCAGACAAAAAGGTGCCCTTTGGCCTTGGCATAATTCTTGTGAAACCCCACTTGGACTGCCGGACACTGAGGGCCCTGCCCTGGACCCCTGCTCCCCTGTCCTTTGTTCAGTCACCGCAGAGATGGCCATACCCACTCCCTCAGTGAGTGAAGTGTTCAAACCTTCCTCAGCCCCTCCCACTCTCCGCAGGTTACCGTGGACTACATATGCTGCATTCTGAGGCCAGCGCGTTCCGAGAATGCCAAGCGCAGACATGATGACCTTAAATGATTTCTTCATGTGTAACTCTTGGTAAACTTTAGGAGCTAGTAAATAGTCGCCTTTACAGAAATGTTCAAATTTACTGTCATTTCCTATATTCTTTGCTATAACTTTGTCCTGATTCTTTCTGTATATTCTTTACTTATGTTTTTGTTTTCCTTAATCAAAGTGTGTCTTTTAAATCTTGTCAAAGAATATTCTTTGGACTTACTAGATCACCTGAATTTTATACGTTTTCTGTTGTATTAAGTTCTGCTCATATCTTTATTTATTTTTTTCAATGTTCTCAGGGTTTATTGTTTTGATCATCTGCTGTCAATTAAAAAACTTGGTTATTCATTTTCATAAATCTTTTTACTTATAAAGATTTGAACTTTTGAAGATTCCAGCTTACTTGTAAGTTTCTAAGGGTAGTGTCCTCTACATTGTTGCTGGCCTAGGGCTTAGTTCACCATATTGCAATGTATATATTGACCTATTTTCCCCCGACTTTCTGTGATTCCCTACATCTCACCTTTCTTTTCAGACAAGCCATTTGAAATACCCTTAACTTATTTCACAGCCAATAAATCTTTGAAATTATGTGTATTTTTTAGAGAAATCTTCTTTTATAATTAGGCAGAAAATCTGACCTGCAATAGTTTTCAAAACAGCATAATTTCACTCTTCTCAATGATGAAGCTGTTGTATTACACAACCTTTGAGTAATTAGCTTTATCAATGACATGTACTTTAAAAATATTTTAGAGATCCTATCAGCCATTGAAAACATCCTTTTTCCTGGTTTCAGTTCCAGTTTTGTGTATATTTTCTGCCTTGCACCTGATTATTCCAACATCTGATGGATGGCCTAGGGAATCTAATTCTGGTATTGATTGTTTTTGCTGATTGTTTCCCCTTGTAGCTGATTTCTTCATTATTGTGTATATTTAGATAATGAGCTCATGATTAGCTAAACAGCTGACCTTGTAAGAGACATAAGTGTGAACGCTCGTAAGCTTCAGCAGAAAGTCGGCAAAGATTTATTTGTGTCCCTCCTATGAGTTGCACGCGAGGACCCCGTTTTCTACAAGTGTTGGTCCAATACGCCCTCTAGAGGCAGGGGACTCAGAGAGGGCTGCTTTGCGGCCCCTGATCTGGGGCAGGGGCATTGGTGGCCTGTGGCCCGGGCAGAGCCTCTGCGCGTGTGTACCAGGGACCCATCTGCCAGCGAACTTCCGTTACCTGGCAGGAAGCTACGATGCCCAGACCTATGGTTAGCTGTGCAGCGAGGTGTACTGCGCAGACAGGTTTAACACACACTTTAAGTAACAGGGCAGCCTGAGAGGAAAGGTGAGGGTTTTCGCAGCTTTGCCGACAAAGATGTTGTCCTTTGTCCTGGTCCTAAATGCTTCTGACAACCCACTGGGCCTGCCGGGCTCTGAGGGCCCTGCACTGAGCCCTCTGCTCCCCTGCCCTTTGTTCAGTCACAGCAGAGATGGCCACACCCACTCCCTCAGTGGGGGCAGTCTTCCAACCTCCCTCAGCCCCTCTACCTCACCACAGGTTACCATGGACTACAGATGCTGCATTCTGAGGCCAGGGCATTCCGAGAATGCCAAGGGCAGACATGATGACCTTAAATGACTTCCTCTTGTGTCACTTTTGGTAAACTTTAGGAGCTAGGAAATGGTCCACTTTACACAAATGTTCAAATTTACTGGCATTTCATATATTCTCTGCTGTAACATTGTCCTGATTCTTTCTGTATATTCTTTATTTATGTTTTTGTTTTCCTTAATCAAACTGTGTCTTTTAAATCTTTTCAAAGAATATTCTTTGGACTTACTAAATAAACTCAATTTTATACGTTTTCTGTTGTATTAAGTTCTGCTCATGTGTTTATTTATCTTTTTTCTATGTTCTCAGGGTTTATTGTTTTGATCTTTGATGTCAATTAAAGCACTTGGTTATTCATTTTCATAAATCTTTTTACTTATAAAGATTTGAACTTTTGAAAATTCCAGCTTACTTGTAAGTTTCTAAGGTTCAGGTCCTCTACATTGTTGCTGGCCTAAGGCTTAGTTCACCATATAGCAATGTATATATTGACCTATTTTCCCCTCGACTTTCTGTGATTCCCTACATCTCACATTTCATTGCAGAGAAGCCATTTGAAATACGCTTAACTTATTTCACACCCAATAATTCTTTGAAATAATGTGTATTTTTTAGAGAAATCTTCTTATATAATTAGGCAGAAAATCTGACCTGCCATAGTTTTCAAAACAGCATAATTTCACTCTTCTCAATGATGAAACTGTTGTATTACACAACCTTTGAGTATTTAGCTTTATCAATGACATGTACTTTAAAAATGTTTTAGAGATCCTACCAGTTTTGAAAACATCGTTATTCCTTGTTTTTGTTCCAGGTTTGTGTATATTTTATGCCTTGCACCTGATTATTCCAACATCTGATGGATTGCCTAAGGAATTTAATTCTGGTATTGATTGTTTTTGCTGATTGTCTCCCCTTGTAGCTGATTTCTTCATTATTGTGTAAAGTTAGATCATGAGCTCAAGTTTAGCTAAACAGCTGACCATGTAAGAGGCTTAAGTGTGAACGCTCCTAAATTTCACCAGAAAGTCAGCAAAGATTTACTTGTGTCCCTCCAATGAGTTGCCCGGGAAGACTCCGTTTTCTACAAGTGTTTGTCCAATACTCCCTCTAGAGGCAGGGGACTCAGACAGGGCAGCTTTGCGGCCCCCAATCTGCGGCAGGGCCAGTGGGCGGCCTGTGGCCCGGGCAGGAGCCTCTCTTCATGTGTCCCAGGGACCCATCTGCCTTCGAACTTCAGTCACCTGGAAGGAAGCTACAATGACCAGACCTATGGTTAGCTGTGCAGCGAGGTGAATTGCGCGGACAGGTTCCACACACACTTCAAGTAAGAGGGCGGCCTGATTGAAAGGTGAGAGTTTGGGCAGGTGTGGAGACAAAGAAGGCACACTTTGGACTTGGCCTTAATTCTTGTGAAACCCCTTTGTGTCTGCTGGACTCTGATGGCCCGGCCCTGGACCCCTGCTCCCCTGACCTTTGCTCAGTCACAGCAGAGATGGCCACACGCACTCCCTCAGTGAAGGCAGTGTTCTAACCTTCCTCAGCCCTGACCCCTCTCCGTAGGTTACCGTGGACTACAGATGCTGCATTCTGAGGCCAGCGCATTCCGAGAATGCCAAGGGCAGACATGATGACCTTAATGGTTACCTCTTGTGTCAGTTTTGGTAAAGTTTAGGAGCTAGGAAATGGTCCACTTTACAGAAATGTTCAAATTTACTGGCATTTCATATATTCTCTGCTATAACATTGTCCTGATTCTTTCTGTATATTCTTTACTTATGTTTTGGTTTTCCTTAATCAAAGTGTGTCTTTTAAATCTTTTCAAAGAATATTCTTTGGACTTACTACCTCAACTGAATTTTATACGTTTTCTGTTGTATTAAGTTCTGCTCATATCTTTATTTATCTTTTTTCTATGTACTCAGGGTTTATGGTTTGATCTTCTGTTGTCAGTTAAAACACTTGGTTATTCATTTTCATAAATATTTTTACTTATACAGATTTGAACTTTTGAAGATTCCAGCTTACTTGTAAGTTTCTAAGGGTCTGGTCCTCTACATTGTTGCTGGCCTAAGGCTTAGTTCACCGTATAGCAATGTATATATTGACCTATTTTCCCCTCGAATTTCTGTGCTTGCCTAGATCTCACCTTTCTTTGCAGACAAGCCATTTGAAACACCCTTAATTTATTTCACAGCCAATAAGTCTTTGAAATAATGCGTATTTTTTAGAGGAATCTTCCTATATAATTAGGCAAAAATCTCATCGGCCATAGTTTTCAAATCAGCATAATTTCTCTCTTCTCAATGATGAATCTGTCGTATTACACAACATTTGAGTATTTAGCTTTATCAATGACATGTAGTTTAAAAATGTTTTAGATATCCTACCAGTCTTTGAAAACCTCCTTGTTCCTTGTTTCAGTTCCAGTTTTGTGTATATATTCTGCCTTGCACCTGATTATTCCAACATCTTATGGATGGCCTAGGGAATCTAATTCTGGTGTTGATTGTTTTTGCTGATTGTCTCCCCTTGTAGCTGATTTCTTCATTATTATGTAAATTTAGATCATGAGCTCATTTTTAGCTAAACAGCTAATTTTGTAAGAGGCTTAGGTGTGAACGCTCCTAAGCTTCAGCAGAACCTTGGCAAAGATTTATTTGTGTCCCTCCAATGAGTTACCACGAGGACCCCATTTTTTACAAGGGTTGGTCCAATACTCCCTCTAGAGGCAGGGACTCAGACAGGACTGCTTTGCGGCCCCCGGTCTGGGGGAGTGGCTTTTGGCAGCCTGTGGCCCTGGCAGGAGCCTCCACGCGTGTGTCCCACGACCCATCTGCCTGCGAACTTCGGTCACCTGGCAGGTAGCTACCATGCACAGACCTATGGTTAGCTGTGCAGTGAGGTGTACTGTGCGGGCTGGTTCCACACACACTTCAAGTAAGAGGGCGGCCTGAGTGGATAGGTGAGAGTTTGGGCAGCTGTGCAGACAAACAAGGCGCCCTTTGGACAGGGCCTAAATGCTTGTGACACACGACAGGGCCTGCCGGGCTCTGAGGGCCCTGCCCTTGTCCCCCTTCTCCCCTTCCATTTGTTCAGTCACAGCAGAGATGGCCACACCCACTCCCTCAGTGAGGGCAGTGTTCCATCCTCCCTCAGCCCCGCCCCCTCTCCGCAGGTTACCATGGACTACAGATGCTGCATTCTGAGGCCAGGGCGTTCCGGGAATGCCATGGGCAGACATGATGACCTTAAATGATTTCCTCTTGTGTCAATTTTGGTAAACTTTAGGAGCTAGGAAATGGTCGACTTTACACAAATGTTCAAATTTACTGGCATTTCATATATTCTCTGCTATAACATTGTCCTGATTCTTTCTGTATATACTTAACTTATGTTTTTGTTTTCCTTAATCAAAGTGTGTCTTTTAAATCTTGTCAAATAATATTCTTTGGACTTACTACCTCACCTGAATTTTATACGTTTTCTGTGGTATTAAGTTCTGCTCATATCTTTATTTATCTTTTTTTCTATGTTCTCAGGGATTATTGTTTTGATCTTCTGATGTCAATTAAAACACTTGGTTATTCATTTTCATAAATCTTCTTACTTATAAAGATTTGAACTTTTAAAGATTCCAGCTTACTTGTAAGTTTCTAAGGGTCAGGTCCTCTATATTGTGGCTGGCCTAAGGCTTAGTTCACAATATAGCAAAGTATATATTGACCTATTTTCCCCTCGACTTTCTGTGATTTCCTACATCTCACCTTTCTTTGCAGACAAGCCATTTGAAATACACTTAACTTATTTCACAGCCAATAAATCTTTGAAATAATGTGTATTTTTTAGAGAAATCTTCTTATATATTTAGGCAGAAAATCTGACCTGCCATAGTTTTCAAAACAGCATAATTTCACTCTTCTCAATGATGAATCTGTTGTATTACACAGCCTTTGAGTATTTAGCTTTATCAATGACATGTACTTTAAAAATGTTTTAGAGATCCTACCAGTCTTTGAAAACATCCTTGTTCCTTGTTTCCGCTCCAGTTTTATGTATATTTTCTGCCTTGAACCTGATTATTCCAACGTCTGCTCGATGGCCTAGGGAATCTAATTCTGGAATTGATTGTTTTTGCTGATTGTCTCCCCCTGTAGCTGATTTCTTCATTCTTGTGTAAATTTAGATATTGAGCTCATGTTTAGCTAAACATCTGACTTTGTAAGAGGTTTAGGTGTGAACACTCGTAAGCTTCATCAGAAAGTCCGAAAAAAGATGTATTTCTGTCCCTCTAATGAGTTGCCCGCGAGGACCCCGTTTTCTACAAGTGTTGGTCGTCTCCTCCCTCTAGAGGTACGGCCTCAGACAGGGCTGCTTTGTGCCCCACGATCTGGGGCAGTGGCAGTGGGCGGCCTGTGGCCCAGGCAGGAGCCTCTCTGCTTGTGTCCCAGGGATCCATCTGCCTGCGAACTTCGGTCACCTGGCAGGAAGCTACGATGCCCAGACCTATGGTTAGCTGTGCAGCGAGATGTACTGCGCGGACAGGTTCCACACACACTTCAAGCAACAGGGCGTCCTGAGTGGAAAGGTGAGAGCTTGGGCAGCTGTGCAGACAAAGAAGGCGCTCTTTGGCCTGGGCCTAAATGCTTGTGACACCCCACTCGCCTGCCGGGATCTGAGGGCCCTGCCCTTGGACACCTGCTCCCCTGCACTTTGTTCAGTCACAGCAGAGATGGCCACACCCACTCCCTCAGTGAGGGCAGTGTTCCAACCTCCCTCAGCCCCGCCCCCTCTCCGCAGGTTTCCATGAACTACTGATGCTGCATTCTGAGTCCAGGGCATTCCGAGAATGCCAAGGGCAGACATGATGACCTTAAATGATTTCCTCTTGTGTCAGTTTTGGTAAATTTTATGTGCTAGGAACTGGTCCACTTTACACAAATGTTCAAATTTACTGGCATTTCATATACTCTCTGCTATAACATTGTCCTGATTCTTTCTGTATATTCTTTACTTATGTTTTGGTTTTCCTTAATCAAAGTGTGTCTTTTAAACTTGTCAAAGAATATTCTTTGGACTTACTAAATCTACTGAATTTTATACGTTTTCTATTGTATTAAGTTCTCCTCATATCTTTATTTATATTTTTTCTATGTTCTCAGGATTATTGTTTTGGTATTCTGATGTCAATTAAAACACTTGGTTATTAATTTTAATAAATCTTTTTACTTATAAAGATTTGAACTTTTCAAGATTCCAGCTTACTTGTAAGCTTCTAATGGTCAAGTCCTCTACATTGTGGCTGGCCTAAGTCTTAGTTCATCATATAGCAATGTATATATTGACATATTTTCCCCTCGACTTTCTGTGATTCCCTACATCTCACCTTTCTTTGCAGACAAGCCATTTGAAATACACTTAATTTATTTCACAGCCAATAAGTCTTTGAAATAATGTGTACTTTTTAGAGAAATCTTCTTATATATTTAGGCAGAAAATCTGACCTGCCATAGTTTTCAAAACAGCATAATTTCACTCTTCTCAATGATGAATCTGTTGTATTACACAACCTTTGAGTATTTAGTTTTATCAATGACATGTACTTTAATAATGTTTTAGAGATCGTACCAGTCTTTGAAAACATCCTTGTTCCTTGTTTCAGTTCCAGTTTTGTGTATACTTTCTGCCTTGCACCTGATTATTCCAACATCTGATGGTTGGCCTTGGGAATCTAATTCTGGTATTGATTGTTTTTGCTGCTTGTCTCCCCTTGTAGCTGATTTCTTCATTATTGTATAAATTTAGATCATGAGCTCATGTTTAGCTAAACAGCTGACCTTGTAAGAGGCTTAGGTGTGAACGCTCGTAATCTTCAGCAGAAAGTCCGCAAAGATTTTTTTTTGTCCCTCCAATGAGTTCCCCGCGCGGACCCCTTTTTCTACAAGTGTTGGTCCACTACTCCCTCTAGAGGCTGGGACTCAGACAGGACTGCTTTGCTGCCCCCGATCTGAGATAGTGGCTTTGGGCGGCCAGTGGCCCGGGCAGTTGGCTCCCCACGTGTGTCCCACGACCCATCTGCCTGCGAACTTCGGTCACCTGACCGGAAGCTACGATGCCCAGACCTATGGTTAGCTGTGCAGCGAGGTGTACTGCGCGGACAGGTTCCACACACACTTCAAGTATGAGGGCGGCCTGAGTGGAAAGATGAGAGTTTGGCCAGCTGTGCAGACCAAGAAGTCTCCCTTTGTCCTGTGCCTAAATGCTTGTGACACCCCAGTGGGCCTGCCGTGATTTGAGGCCCCTGCCCTGGGCCCCCTGCTCCCCTGCCCTTTGTTCAGTCACAGCAGAGATGGCCACACCCACTCACTCTGTGAGGGCAGTGTTCCAACCTCCCTCAGCCCCGCCCCCTCTCCGCAGGTTACCATGGACTACAGATGCTGCATTCTGAGTCCAGGGCATTTCGAGAATGCCAAGGGCAGACATGATGACCTTAAATGATTTCCTCTTGTGTCAGTTTTGGTAAACTTTAGGAGTTAGGAACTGGTCCACTTTACACAAATGTTCAAATTGACTGGCATTTCATATATTCTCTGCTACAACATTCTCCTGATTCTTTCTGTATATTCTTTACTTATGTTTTGGTTTTCCTTAGTCAAAGTGTGTCTTTTAATCTTGTCAAAGAATATTTTTTGGAGTTACTACATCACCTGAATTTTATACGTTTTCTATTGTATTAAGTTCTGCTCATATCTTTATTTATATTTTTTCTATGTTCTCAGTTTTATTGTTTTGATATTCTGATGTCAATTAAAACACTTGGTTATTCATTTTAATAAATCTTTTTACTTATAAAGATTTGAAATTTTCAAGATTACAGCTTACTTGTAAGTTTCTAATGGTCAGGTCCTCTACATTTTGGCTAGCATAAGTCTTAGTTCACCATATAGCAATGTATATATTGACCTATTTTCCCCTCGACTTTCTGTGATTCCCTACATCTTACCTTTCTTTGCAGACAAGACATTTGAAATATCCTTAAATTATTTCACAGCCAACAAGTATTTGAAATAATGTGTATTTTTTAGAGAAATCTTCTTATATAATTAGGCAGAAAATCTGACCTGCCATAGTTTTCAAAACAGCATAATTTCACTCTTCTCAATGATGAATCTGTTGTATTACACAACCATTGATTATTTAGCTTTATCAATGACATGTAGTTTAAAAATGTTTTAGAGATCCTACCAGTCTTTGAAAACATCCTTGTTCCTTGTTTCAGTTCAAGATTTGTGTATACTTTCTGCCTTGCACCTGATTATTCCAACATCTGATGGTTGGCCTAGGGAATCTAATTCTGGTATTGATTGTTTTTGCTGCTTGTCTCCCCTTGTAGCTGATTTCTTCATTATTGTGTAAATTTAGATCATGAGGTCATATTTAGCTAAACAGCTGACCTTGTACGTGGCTTAGGTGTGAACGCTCGTAAGCTTCAGCAAAAAGTCGGCAAAGATTTATTTGTGTCCCTCCAATGAGTGGCCCTCGTGTACCCCGTTTTCTACAAGTGTTGGTCCAATAATCCCTCTGCAGACAGGGACTCAGACAGGGCTGCTTTGAGAACCCCGATCAGGGGCAGGGGCAGTGGTGGTCCTGTGGCCCGTCAGGAGCCTCTCTGCGTGTGTGTTTGGGACCCATCTGCCTGCGAACTTCGGTCACATGTCATGAAGCTACGATGCCCGACCTATGGTTAGCTGTGCAGCTAGGTGTACTGCGCGGACAGGTTCCACACACACTTCAAGTAAGAGGGCGGCCTGAGTGGAAAAGTGAGAGTTTGGGCAGCTGTGCAGACAAAGAAGGCGCCCTTTGGCCTGGGCCTAAATGCTTGTGACAGCTCACGGGGCCTGCCGGGCACTGAGGGCCCTGCCCTTGTTTCCCTGCTCTCCTGCTCTATGTGCAGTCACAGCAGAGATGGCCACAACCACTCCCACAGTCAGGGCAGTGTTCCAACCTCCCTCAGACCCGCCCCCTCTCCACAGGTTACCATGGACTACAGATGTTGCATTCTGAGGCCAGGGCGTTCCGAGAATGCCAAGGGCAGACATGATGACCTTAAATGATTTCCTCTTGTGTCAGTTTTGGTAAATTTTATGAGCTAGGAACTGGTCCACTTTACACAAATGTTCAAATTTACTGGCATTTCATATACTCTCTGCTATAACATTGTCCTGATTCTTTCTGTATATTCTTTATTTATGTTTTGGTTTTCCTTAATCAAAGTGTGTCTTTTAATCTTGTCAAAGAATATTCTTTGGACTTACTACATCACCTGAATTTTATACGTTTTCTATTGTATTAAGTTCTGCTCATATCTTTATTTATATTTTTTCTATGTTCTCAGGTTTATTGTTTTGATATTCTGATGTCAATTAAAACACTTGGTTATTAATTTTAATAAATCTTTTTACTTATAAAGATTTGAACCTTTCAAGGTTCCAGCTTACTCGTAAGCTTCTAATGGTCAAGTCCTCTACATTGTGGCTGGCCTAAGTCTTAGTTCATCATATAGCAATGTATATATTGACCTATTTTCCCCTCGACTTTCTGTGATTCCCTACATCTCACCTTTCTTTGCAGACAAGCCATTTGAAATACACTTAATTTATTTCACAGCCAATAAGTCTTTGAAATAATGTGTACTTTTTAGAGAAATCTTCTTATATATTTAGGCAGAAAATCTGACCTGCCATAGTTTTCAAAACAGCATAATTTCACTCTTCTCAATGATGAATCTGTTGTATTACACAACCTTTGAGTATTTAGTTTTATCAATGACATGTACTTTAATAATGTTTTAGAGATTGTACCAGTCTTTGAAAACATCCTTTTTCCTTGTTTCAGTTCCAGTTTTGTGTATACTTTCTGCCTTGCACCTGATTATTCCAACATCTGATGGTTGGCCTTGGGAATCTAATTCTGGTATTGATTGTTTTTGCTGCTTGTCTCCCCTTGTAGCTGATTTCTTCATTATTGTATAAATTTAGATCATGAGCTCATGTTTAGCTAAACAGCTGACCTTGTAAGAGGCTTAGGTGTGAACGCTCGTAAGCTTCAGCAGAAAGTCCGCAAAGATTTTTTTTTGTCCCTCCAATGAGTTCCCCGCGCGGACCCCTTTTTCTACAAGTGTTGGTCCACTACTCCCTCTAGAGGCTGGGACTCAGACAGGACTGCTTTGCTGCCCCCGATCTGAGATAGTGGCTTTGGGCGGCCAGTGGCCCGGGCAGTTGGCTCCCCACGTGTGTCCCACGACCCATCTGCCTGCGAACTTCGGTCACCTGACAGGAAGCTACGATGCCCAGACCTATGGTTAGCTGTGCAGCGAGGTGTACTGCGCGGACAGGTTCCACACACACTTCAAGTATGAGGGCGGCCTGAGTGGAAAGATGAGAGTTTGGGCAGCTGTGCAGACCAAGAAGGCTCCCTTTGTCCTGTGCCTAAATGCTTGTGACACCCCACTGGGCCTGCCGGGATTTGAGGCCCCTGCCCTGGGCCCCCTGCTCCCCTGCCCTTTGTTCAGTCACAGCAGAGATGGCCACACCCACTCAATCTGTGAGGGCAGTGTTCCAACCTCCCTCAGCCCCGCCCCCTCTCCGCAGGTTACCATGGACTACAGATGCTGCATTCTGAGTCCAGGGCATTTCGAGAATGCCAAGGGCAGACATGATGACCTTAAATGATTTCCTCTTGTGTCAGTTTTGGTAAACTTTAGGAGTTAGGAACTGGTCCACTTTACACAAATGTTCAAATTGACTGGCATTTCATATATTCTCTGCTACAACATTCTCCTGATTCTTTCTGTATATTCTTTACTTATGTTTTGGTTTTCCTTAGTCAAAGTGTGTCTTTTAATCTTGTCAAAGAATATTTTTTGGAGTTACTACATCACCTGAATTTTATACGTTTTCTATTGTATTAAGTTCTGCTCATATCTTTATTTATATTTTTTCTATGTTCTCAGTTTTATTGTTTTGATATTCTGATGTCAATTAAAACACTTGGTTATTCATTTTAATAAATCTTTTTACTGATAAAGATTTGAAATTTTCAAGATTACAGCTTACTTGTAAGTTTCTAATGGTCAGGTCCTCTACATTTTGGCTGGCATAAGTCTTAGTTCACCATATAGCAATGTATATATTGACCTATTTTCCCCTCGACTTTCTGTGATTCCCTACATCTTACCTTTCTTTGCAGACAAGCCATTTGAAATACCCTTAAATTATTTCACAGCCAACAAGTATGTGAAATAATGTGTATTTTTTAGAGAAATCTTCTTATATAATTAGGCAGAAAATCTGACCTGCCATAGTTTTCAAAACAGCATAATTTCACTCTTCTCAATGATGAATCTGTTGTATTACACAACCATTGATTATTTAGCTTTATCAATGACATGTAGTTTAAAAATGTTTTAGAGATCCTACCAGTCTTTGAAAACATCCTTGTTCCTTGTTTCAGTTCAAGATTTGTGTATACTTTCTGCCTTGCACCTGATTATTCCAACATCTGATGGTTGGCCTAGGGAATCTAATTCTGGTATTGATTGTTTTTGATGCTTGTCTCCCCTTGTAGCTGATTTCTTCATTATTGTGTAAATTTAGATCATGAGGTCATATTTAGCTAAACAGCTGACCTTGTACGTGGCTTAGGTGTGAACGCTCGTAAGCTTCAGCAAAAAGTCGGCAAAGATTTATTTGTGTCCCTCCAATGAGTGGCCCTCGTGTACCCCGTTTTCTACAAGTGTTGGTCCAATAATCCCTCTGCAGACAGGGACTCAGACAGGGCTGCTTTGAGAACCCCGATCAGGGGCAGGGGCTGTGGTGGTCCTGTGGCCCGGCAGGAGCCTCTCTGCGTGTGTGTTTGGGACCCATCTGCCTGCGAACTTCAGTCACATGGCATGAAGCTACGATGCCCGCCTTATGGTTAGCTGTGCAGCTAGGTGTACTGCGCGGACAGGTTCCACACACACTTCAAGTAAGAGGGCGGCCTGAGTGGAAAAGTGAGAGTTTGGGCAGCTGTGCAGACAAAGAAGGCGCCCTTTGGCCTGGGCCTAAATGCTTGTGACACCTCACGGGGCCTGCCGGGCACTGAGGGCCCTGCCTTTGTTTCCCTGCTCTCCTGCTCTATGTGCAGTCACAGCAGAGATGGCCACAACCACTCCCTCAGTCAGGGCAGTGTTCCAACCTCCCTCAGACCCGCCCCCTCTCCACAGGTTACCATGGACTACAGGTGTTGCATTCTGAGGCCAGGGCGTTCCTAGAATGCCAAGGGCAGACATGATGACCTTAAATGATTTCCTCTTGTGTCAGTTTTGGTAAACTTTAGGAGCTAGGAAATGGTCCACTTTCCAGAAATGTTCAAATTGACTGGCATTTCATATCTTCTCTGCTATAACATTCTCCTGATTCTTTCTGTATATTCTTTATTTATGTTTTTGTTTTCCTTAATCAAAGTGTGTCTTTTAAATCTTTTCAAAGAATATTCTTTGGACTTACTAAATAAACTCAATTTTATACGTTTTCTGTTGTATTAAGTTCTGCTCATGTGTTTATTTATCTTTTTTCTATGTTCTCAGGGTTTATTGTTTTGATCTTTTGATGTCAATTAAAGCACTTGGATATTCATTTTCATAAATCTTTTTAGTTATAAAGATTTGAACTTTTGAAGATTCCAGCTTACTTGTAAGTTTCTAAGGTTCAGGTCCTCTACATTGTTGCTGGCCTAAGGCTTAGTTCAACATATAGCAATGTATATATTGACCTATTTTCCCCTCGACTTTCTGTGATTCCCTACATCTCACCTTTCTTTGCAGACAAGCCATTTGAAATACACTTAACTTATTTCACAGCCAATAAGTCTTTGAAATAATGTGTACTTTTTAGAGAAATCTTCTTATATATTTAGGCAGAAAATCTGACCTGCCATAGTTTAAAAAACAGCATAATTTCACTCTTCTCAATGATGAATCTGTTGTATTACACAACCTTTGAGTATTTAGCTTTACCAATGACATGTACTTTAAAAATGTTTTCGAGATCCTACCAGTCTTTGAAAACATCCTTGTTCCTTGTTTCAATTCCAGTTTTGTGTATACTTTCTGCCTTGCACATGATTATTCCAACATCTGATGGTTGGCCTAGGGAATCTAATTCTGGTATTGATTGTTTTTGCTGCTTGTCTCCCCTTGTAGCTGATTTCTTCATTATTGTATAAATTTAGATCATGAGTTCATGTTTAGCTAAACAGCTGACCTTGTAAGAGGCTTAGGTGTGAACGCTCGTAAGCTTCAGTAGAAAGTCCGCAAAGATTTTTTTGTGTCCCTCCAATGAGTTACCCGCGCGGACCCCTTTTTCTACAAGTGTTGGTCCACTACTCCCTCTAGAGGCTGGGACACAGACAGTACTGCTTTGCTGCCCCCAATCTGGGATAGTGGCTTTGGGCGGACTGTGGCCCGGGCAGGAGGCTCCCCACGTGTGTCCCACGACCCATCTGCCTGCGAACTTCGGTCACCTGGCCGGAAGCTACGATGCTGAGACCTATGGTTAGCTGTGCAGCGAGGTGTACTGCACGGACAGGTTCAACACACACTTCAAGTAAGAGGGCGGCCTGAGTGGCAAGGTGAGAGTTTGGGCAGCTGTGCAGACAAAGAAGGCTCCCTTTGTCCTGGGCCTAAATGCTGTGACACCCCACTGGGCCTGCCGGGCTCTGAGGGCCCTGCCTTGGGCCCCCTGCTCCCTTGCCCTTTGTTCAGTCACAGCAGAAATGGCCACACCCACTCCCTCTGTGAGGGCAGTGTTCAAACCTCCCTCAGTCCCGCCCCCTCTCCGCAGGTTACCATGGACTACAGATGCTGCATTCTGAGTCCAGGGCATTTCGAGAATGCCAAGGGCAGACATGATGACCTTAAATGATTTCCTCTTGTGTCAATTTTGGTAAACTTTAGGAGCTAGGAACTGGTCCACTTTACACAAATGTTCAAAATGACTGGCATTTCATATATTCTCTGCTACAACATTCTCCTGATTCTTTCTCTATATTCTTTACTTATGTTTTGGTTTTCCTTAATCAAAGTGTGTCTTTTAATCTTGTAAGAATATTCTTTGGACTTACTACATCACCTGAATTTTATACGTTTTCTATTGTATTAAGTTCTGCTCATATCTTTATTTATATTTTTTCTATGTTCTCAGTTTTATTGTTTTGATATTCTGCTGTCAATTAAACACTAGGATATTCATTTTAATAAATCTTTTTACTTATAAATATTTGAACTTTTCAAGATTCCAGCTTACTTGTAAGTTTCTAAGGGTCAGGTCCTCTACATTCTGGCTGGCCTAAGGCTTAGTTCACCATAGAGCAATGTATATATTGACCTATTTTCCCCTCGACTTTCTGTGGTTCCCTACATCTCACCTTTCTTTGCAGACAAGCCATTTAAAATACCCTTAACTTATTTCACAGCCAATAAGTCTTTGAAATAGTGTGTATTTTTTAGAGAAATCTTCGTATACAAATAGGCAGAAAATGTGACCTGCCATAGTTTTCAAAAGAGCATAATTTCATTCTTCTCAATGATGAATCTGTTGTATTACACAACCATTGAGTATTTAGCTTTATCAATGACATGCACTTTAAAAATGTTTTAGAGATCCTACCAGTCTTTGAAAACATCCTTGTTCCTTGTTTCAGTTCCATTTTTGTGTATACTTTCTGCCTGGCACCTGATTATTCCAACATCTGATGGATGGCCTAGGGAATCTAATTCTGGTATTGATTGTTTTTGCTGCTTGTCTCCCCTTGTAGCTGATTTCTTCATTACTGTGTAAATTTAGATCATGAGCTCATGTTTAGCTAAACAGCTGACGTTGTAAGAGGCTTAGGTGTGAACGCTCGTAAGCTTCAGCAGAAAGTCCGCAAAGATTTTTTTGTGTCCCTCCAGTGATTTACCCGTGCGGACCCCGTTTTCTACAAGTGTTGGTCCACTACTCCCTCTAGAGGATGGGACTCAGACAGGACTGCTTTGCTTCTCCTGATCCGGGATAGTGGCTTTGGGCGGCCTGTGGCCTGGGCAGGGGGTTCCCCACGTGTGTCCCACGACCCATCTGCCTGCGAACTGCGGTCACCTGGCAGGAAGCTATGATGCCCAGATCTATGGTTAGCTTTGCAGCGAGGTGTACTGCGCGGACCGGTTCCACACACACTTCAAGTAAGCGGGCGGCCTGAGTGGAAAGGTGAGAGTTTGGGCAGCTGTGTAGACAAAGAAGGCGCACTTTGGCCTGGGCCCAAATGCTTGTGACACCCGACGGGGCCTGCCGGGCTCTGAGGGCCCTGCCGTTGGCCCCCTTCTCCCCTGCCCTTTGTTCAGTCACAGCAGAGATGGCCCCACCCACTCCCTCAGTGAAGGCAGTGTTCCAAACTCCCTCAGCCCCGCCCTCTTTCCGCAGGTTACCATGGACTACAGATGCTGCATTCTGAGGCCAGGGCATTCCGAGAATGCCAAGGGCAGACATGATGACCTTAAATGATTTCCTCTTTTGTCAATTTTGGTAAACTTTAGGAGCTAGGAAATGGTCCACTTTACACAAATGTTCAAATTTACTGGCATTTAATATATTCTCTGCTATAACATTGTCCTGATTCTTTCTGTATATTCTTTACTTATGTTTTGGTTTTCCTTAATCAAAGTGTGTCTTTTAAATCTTGTCAAATAATATTCTTTGGACTTACTACCTCACCTGAAGTTTATACGTTTTCTGTGGTATTAAGTTCTGCCCATATCTTTATTTATCTTTTTTCTATGTTCTCAGGGTTTATTGTTTTGATCTTCTGATGTCAATCAAAACACTTGGAAATTCATTTCAATAAATCTTTTTACTTATAAAGATTTGAACTTTTAAAGATTCCAGCTTACCTGTAAGTTTCTAAGGGTCAGGTCCTCTACATTGTGGCTGGCCTAAGGCTTAGTTCACAATATAGCAAAGTATATATTGACCTATTTTCCCCTCGACTTTCTCTGATTTCCTACATCTCACCTTTCTTTGCAGACAAGCCATTTGAAATACCCTTAACTTATTTCACAGCCAATAAGTCTTTGAAATAATGTGTATTTTTTAGAGAAATCTTCTTATATATTTAGACAGAAAATCTGATCTGCCAAAGTTTTCAAAACATCATAATTTCACTCTTCTCAATAATGAATCTTTTGTATTACACAACCTTTGAGTATTTAGCTTTATCAATGACATGTACTTTAGAAATGTTTCAGAGATCCTACCAGTCTTTGAAAACATCCTTGTTCCTTGTTTCAGTTCCTGTTTTATGTATACTTTCTGCCTTGCACCTGATTATTCCAACGTCTGATCGATTGCCTAGGGAATCTAATTTTGGTATTGATTGTTTTTGCTGATTGTCTCCCCCTGTAGCTGATTTCTTCATTATTGTGTAAATTTAGATCATGAGCTCATGTTTAGCTAAACATCTGAATTTGTAAAAGGCTTAGGTGTGAACACTGGTAAGCTTCATCACAAAGTCCGCAAAGATTTATTTGTCTCCCTCCAATGAGTTGCCCACGAGGACCCCGTTCTCTACAAGTGTTGGTCCACTACTCCCTCTAGAGGCACAGCCTCAGACAGGGCTGCTTTGCGAGGGAGTCGGTGTGGCCATCTATGCTGTGACTGAACAAAGGGCAGGGGAGCAGGGGGAACAGGTCAAGGCCCTCAGAACACGGCAGGACCAGGGGGGTGTCACAAGCATTTAGGCACAGGCAAAAGTGTGCTTTCTTTGCCTGCACAGCTACCCAAGCTCTCACCTTTCCACTCAGGACGCACTCTTACATGAAGTGTGCGTGGATCGTTTCCACGCACAACACCTCGCTGCACATCTCTCCGCAGGTCTGGGCATCGTTGGTTCCTGCAAGGTGACTGAAGTTCGCAGGCAGATGGGTGCCTGACACAGGCAGATATGCTTCTGCCTGGTCCACAGGACGCCCCCTGACCGTGCTCTAGATCGGGGGCCGAAAAGCGGCCCTGTCTGAGTCTCCTGCCTCTAGAGGGAGTATTATACCAACACTTCTAGGAAACGGGGTCCTTGCGGGCAACTCATTGGAGGGACACAAAAAAAATCTTTGCGGACTTTCTGATGAAGCTTACGAGCGTTCACACCTAAGCCTCTAACAAGGTCAGCTGTTTAGCTGAACATGAGCTCATGATCTAAATTTACACAATAATGAAAAATCAGCTACAAGGGGAGACAATCAGCAATAACAATCAATACCAGAATTAGATTCCCAAGGCCATTATTCAGATATTGGAATAATCAGGTTCAAGGCAGAAAATATACATAAAACTGGAACTGAAGCAAGGAACAAGGATGTTTTCAAAGACTGGTAGGATCTATAAAACATTTTTAAAGTACATGTCATTGACAAAGCTAAATGTTCAAAGGTTGTGTAATACAACAGATTAATCTATGAGAACAGTGAAATTATGCTGTTTTGAAAACTATGGCAGGTCAGATTTTCTGCCTAATTATATAAGAAGATTTCGCTAAATAATACACATTATTTCAAAGACTTATAGGCTGTGAAATAAGATAAGGGTATCTCAAATGGCTTCTCTGCAAAGAAAGGTGAGATGTAGGGAATCACAGAAAGTCGAGGGGAAAATAGGTCAATATAAACATTGCTATATGTTGAACTAAGCTTTAGGCCAGCAACAATGTAGAGGACCTGACCCTTAGAAACTTAGAAGTAAGCTGGAATCTTCAAAAGTTCAAATCTTTATAAGGAAAAAGATTTACGGAAATGAATAATCAAGTGTTTTAATTGACATCAGAAGATCAAAACAATAAACCCTGAGAACATAGAAAAAAGATAAATAAATATATGAGCAGAACTTAATACAACAGAGGACGTATAAAATTCAGGTGATGTAGTAAGTCCAAAGAATATTCTTTGAAAAGATTTAAAAGACACACTTTGATTAAGCAAAACAAAAATATAAGTAAAGAATATAAAGAAAGAATCAGGACAACGTTATAGCAGAGAATATCTGAAATGACAGTAAATTTGAATATTTCTGTAAAGTGGACCATTTCCTAGCTCCTAAAGTTTACCAAAACTGACACAAGAGGAAATCATTTAGGGTCATTATGTCTGCCCTTCGCATTCTCGGAACGCCCTGGCCTCAGAATGTAGCATCTGTAGTCCATGGTAACCTGCGGAGAGGTGGCGGGGCTGAGGGAGGTTGGAACACTGCCCTCACTGAGGGAGTGGGTGTGGCCATTTCTGCTGTGACTGAACAAATTCAAGGGAGCAGGGAGCCCAGTGCAGGGCCCTCAAAGCACAGCAGGCCCAGTGGGGTGTCACAAGCATTTAGGCCCAGGTCAAAAGGCGCCTTCTTTGTCTGCACAGCCGCCCAAACTCTCACCTATCCACTCAGGCCGCCCTCTTACTTGAAGTTTGTGTGAAACCTGTCTGCGCAATACACGTCGCTGCACAGCTAACCAAATGTCTGGGCATCGTATCTTCCTGCCAGGTGACTGAAGTTCACAGGCAGATGGGTCCATGGTACACACTCGAGAGGCTCTTGCCCGGGCCACAGGCCGCTCACTGCCACTGCCCCAGATCTGGGGCCGCAAAGGAGCCGTGTCTGAGTCCCTGCCTCTAGAGGAAGTATTGGACCAACACTTGTAGAAAACGGGGTCATCGCAGGCAACTCATTGGAGGGACACAAATAAATCTTTGCCGACTTTCTGATGAAGCTTATGAGCGTTCACACCTAAGCCTCTTACAAGGTCAGCTGTTTAGCTAAACATGAGCTCATGATCTAAATTTACACAATAATGAAGAAATCATCTACAAGGGGAGGACAATCAACAAAAACAATCAATACCAGAATTAGATTCCCTAGGCCATCCATCAGACGTTGGAATAATCAGGTGCAAGGCAGAAAATATACATAAACCTGGAAATGAAACAAGGAACAAGGATATTTTCAAAGACTGGTAGGATCTCTAAAACATTTTTAAAGTACATGTCATTGATAAAGCTAAATACTCAAAACAGATTCATCATTGAGAAGAGTGAAATTATGCTGTTTTGAAAACTATGGCAGGTCAGATTTTCTGCCTTATTATATAAGAAGATTTCCCTTAAAAATACACATTATTTCAAAGAATTATGGGCTGTGAAATAAGTTAAGTGTATTTCAAAAGGCTTGTCTGCAAACAAAGGTGAGATGTAGGGAATCACAGAACGTCGAGGGGAAAATAGGTCAATATATACATTGCTATAGAGTGAACTAAGCCTTAGGCCAACAACAATGTAGAGGACCTGATCCTTAGAAACTTACAAGTAAGCTGGAATCTTCAAAAGTTCAAATCTTTAAAACTAAAAATATTTATTAAAATGAATAACCAAGTGCTTTAATTGACATCAGAACATTCAAACTATAAACACTGAGAACATAGAAAAAAGATAAATAAATATATGAGCAGAATTTAATACAACAGAAAACGAATAAAATTGAGGTGATTTAGTACGTCCAAAGAATATTCTTTGAAAATATTTAAATGACACACTTTGATTAAGGAAAACAAAAACATAAGTAAACAATATACAGAAAGAATCAGGACAAAGTTATAGCAGAGAATATAGGAAATGTCAGTAAATTTGAACATTTCTGTAAACTGGACCATTTCCTAGCTCCTAAAGTTTACCAAAACTGACACAAGAGGAAATCATTTAAGGTCATCATGTCTGCCCTTGGCATTCTCGGAACGCCCTGGCCTCAGAATGCAGCATCTGTAGTCAATGGTACCCTGCGCAGAGGGGGCGGGGCTGAGGGAGGTTGGAACACTGCCCTCACTGAGGGAGTGGATGAGGCCATCTCTGCTCTGACTGAACAAAGGAAAGGGAGCTGGGGGTCCAGGGCAGGGCTCTCAGAGAACGCCAGGCCCAGTGGTGTGTCACAAGCATTAAGGCACAGGCCAAAGGGCGCCTTCTTTGTCTGCACAGCTGCACAAACACTAACCTTTCCACTCAGCCCGCCCTCATACTTGAAGTGTGTGTGAAACCTGTCCGCGCAGTACACCTCGCTGCACAGCTAACCAGAGGACTGGGCATCGTAGCTTCCTGCCAGGGGACCGAAGATCGCAGGCTGTTGGGTCCCTGGAACCCACGCGGAGAGGCTCCTGCCCGGGCCACTGGCCGCCCACTGCCCCTGCCCCAGATCGGGCCCGCAAAGCAGCCCTGTCTGTTTCACTGCCTCTAGAGGGAGTATTGGACCAACAGTTATAGAAAACGGGGTAGTCGCGGGCAACTCATTGGAGCGACACAAATAAATCTTTGCCGACTTTCTAATGAAACTTACGAGCCTTCACACCTAAGCCTCTTACATGGTCAGCTGTTTAGCTAAAGATGAGCTCATGATCTAAATTTACACAATAATGAAGAAATCAACTACAAGGGGAGACAATCAGCAAAAACAATCAATACCAGAATTAGATTCCAAAGGCCATCAATCAGATGTTGGAATAATCACGTGCAAGGCAGAAAATATACATAAAACTGGAACTGAAACAAGGAACAAGGATGTTTTCAAAGACTGGTAGGATCAATAAAACATTTTTAAAGTACGTGTCATTGAGAAAGCTAAATATTCAAAGTTTGTGTAATACAACAGATTAATCTTTGAGAAGAGTGAAATTATGCTGTTTTGAAAACTATGGCAGGTCAGATTTTCTGCATAATTATATAAGAAGATTTCGCTAAAAAATACACATTATTTCAAAGACTTATTGGCTGTGAAATAAGTTAAGGGTATCTCAAATGGCTTGTCTGCAAAGAAAGGTGAGATGTAGGGAATCACAGAAAGTCGAGGGGAAATTAGGTAAATATAAACATTGTTATATGTTGAACTAAGCCTTAGGCCAGCAACAATGTAGAGGACCTGACCTTTAGAAACTTACAAGTAAGGTGGAACCTTCAAAGTTCAAATCTTTATAAGGAAAAAGATTTATTAAAATGAATAACCAAGTGTTTTAATTGACATCAGAAGATCAAAACAATAAACCCTGAGTACATAGAAAAAAGATAAATAAAGATATGAGCAGAATTTAATACAACAGAAAACGTATAAAATTCAGGTGATGTAGTAAGTCCAAAGAATATTTTTGAAAAGATTTAAAAGACACACTTTGATTAAGGAAAACAAAAACATAAGTAAAGAATATACAGAGAGAATCAGGACAATGTTATAGCAGAGAATATAGGAAATGCCAGAAAATTTGAACATTTTTGTAAAGTGGACCATTTCCTAGCTCCTAAAGTTTACCAAAACTGACACAAGAGGAAATCATTTAAGGTCATCATGACTGCCCTTGGCATTCTCGGAATGCCCTGGCCTCATAATGCAGCATCTGTAGTCCATTTTAACCTGCGGAGAGGGGGCGGGGCTGAGGGAAGATGGAACACTGCCCTCACTTAGGGAGTGGGAGTGGCCATCTCTGCTGTGACAGAACAAAGGTCAGGGTAGCAGGGGCCCAGGGCAGGGCCCTCAGATCCCGGCAGGTGCAGTGGGGTGTCACAAGTATTTAGTCCCAGGCCGAAGAGCGCCTTCTGTGTCTGCACAGCCGCCAAAACTCTAACCTATCCACTCAGGCCGCCCTCTTACTTGAAGTGTGTGTGAAACCTGTGCGTGCAATACACCTTGCTGCACAGCTAACCATAGGTCTGGGCATCGTAGCTTCCTGCCAGTTGACCGAAGTTCGCAGGCAGATGGGTCCCCGGGACACATTCGGAGAGGCTCCTGCCCGGGCCACAGGCCGCCCACGACCACTGCCCCAGATCGGGGGGCGCAAAACAGCCCTGTGTGAGTCCCTGCCTCTAGAGGAAGTATTGGACCAACACTTGTAGAAAACAGGGTCCTCGCGGGCAACACATTGGAGGGACACAAATAAGTCTTTGCCGACTTTCTGATGAAGCTTACGAGCGTTCACACCCAAGCCTCTTACAAGGTCAGTTGTTTAGCTAAACATGAGATCATGATCTAAATTTACACAATAATGAAGAAATCAGCTACAAGGGGGAGACAGTCAGCAAAAACAATAAATACCAGAATTATATTCCCTAGGCCATCCTTCAGATGTTGGAATAATCAGGTGCAAGGCAGAAAATATACATAAAACTGGAACTGAAACAAGGAACAAGGGTGTTTTCAAAGACTGGTAGGATCTCTAAAACCTTTTTAAAGAACATATCATTGACAAAGCTAAATACTCAAAGATTGTGTAACACAACAGATTCATCATTGAGAAGAGTGAAATTATGCTGTTTTGAAACCTATGGCAGGTCAGGTTTTCTGCCTAATTATATAAGAAGATTTCTCTTAAAAATACACATTATTTCAAAGACTTATGTGCTGTGAAATAAGTTAAGGGTATTTCAAATGGCTTGTCTGCAAAGAATGGTGAGATATAGGGAATCACAGAAAGTCGAGGGGAAAATAGGTCTATATATACATTGCTATAGGGTGAACTAAGCCTTAGGCCAGCAACAATGTAGAGGACCTGACCCTTAGAAACTTACAAGTAAGCTGGAATCTTCAAAGTTCAAATCTCTATAAGGAAAAAGATTTATTAAAATGAATAACCAAGTGTTTTAATTGACATCAGAAGATCAAAACAATAAACCCTGAGAACATAGAAAAAAGATAAATAAAGATATGAGCAGAACTTAATACAACAGAAAACGTATAAAATTCAGGTGATGTAGTAAGTCCAAAGAATATTCTTTGAAAAGATTTAAAAGACACACTTTGATTTAGGAAAACACAAACATAAGTAAAGAATATACAGGAAGAATCAGGACAATGTTACAGCAGAGAATATAGGAAATGAGAGTAAATTAGAACATTTCTCTAAAGAGGACCATTTCCTAGCTCCTAAAGTTTACCAAAACTGACACAAGAGGAAATCATTTAAGGTCATCATGTCTGCCCTTGGCATTCTCGGAACGCCCTGGCCTCAGAATGCAGCATCTGTAGTCCATGGTAACCTGCGGAGAAGGGGCGGGGCTGAGGGAGGTTGGAACACTGCCCTCACTGAGGGAGTGGGAGTGAACATCTCTGCTGTGACTGAACAAAGGGCAGGGGAGCAGGGGCCCTGGGCAGGGCCCTCAGAGCCCGTCAGGCCCAGTGGGGTGTCACAAGCATTTAGGCCCAGGCCAAAAGGCGACTTCTTTTTCTGCACAGCTGCCCAAACTCTCACCTCTCCACTCAGCCCGCCCTCATACTTGAAGTGTGTGTGGAAGCTGTCTGCGCAGTACACCTCGCTGCAGAGCTATCCATAGGTCTGGGCAATGTAGCTTCCTGCTAGGGGACTGAAGATCGCAGTCAGGTGGGTCCCTGGCACCCACGCGAAGAGGCTCCGGCCCAGGCCACAGGCATCCCAATGCCCCTGCCCCAGATCGGGGGACGCAAAACAGCCCTGTCTGAGTCCCTGCCTCTAGAGGGAGTATTGGACCAACAGTTATAGAAAACGGGGTCCTCGAGGGCAACTCATTGGAGGGACACAAATAAATCTTTGCCGACTTTCTGATGAAGCTTATGAGCCTTCACACCTAAGCCTCTTACAAGCTCAGCTGTTTAGCTAAACATGAGCTCATGATCTAAATTTACACAATAATGAAGAAATCAGCTACAAGGGGAGACAAGCAGCAAAACATTCAATACCAGAATTCGATTCCCTAGGCCATCCATCAGATGTTGGAATAATCAAGTGAAAGGCAGAAAATATACATAAAACTGAACCTGAAAAAAGGATCAGGGATGTTTTCAAAGACTGGAAGGATCTCTAAAACATTTTTAAAGTACATGTCATTGACAAAGCTAAATATTCAAAGGTTGTGTAATACAACAGATTAATCTTTGAGAAGAGTGAAATTATGCTGTTTTGAAAACTATGGCAGCTCAGATTTTCTGCCTTATTATATAAGAAGATTTCTCTTAAAAATACACATTTTTTCAAAGAAATATTGGCTGGGAAATAAGTTAAGTTTATTTCAAATGGCTTGTCTGCAAAGAAAGGTGAGATGTAGGAAATCACAGAAAGTCGAGGGGAAAATAGGTCAATATATACTTTGCTATATTGTGAACTAAGCCTTTGGCCAGCCACAATGTAGAGTACCTGACCCTTAGAAACTTAAAAGTAAGCTGGAATCTTGAAAAATTCAAATCTTTATAAGTAAAAATTTTATTAAAATGAATAACCAAGTGTTTTAATTGAAATCAGAAGATCAAAACAATAAACCCTGAGAACATAGAAAAAAGATAAATAAAGTTATGAGCAGAACTTAATACCACAGAAAACGTATAAAATTCAGTTTAGGTAGTAAGTCCAAAGAATATTCTTTGACAAGATTTAAAAGACACACTTTGATTAAGGAAAACCAAAACATAAGTAAAGAATATACAGAAAGAATCAGGACAATATTATAGCAGAGAATATATGAAATGCCAGTAAATTTGAACATTTGTGTAAAGTGGACCATTTCCTAGCTCCTAAAGTTTACCAAAATTGACACAAGAGGAAATAATTTAAGGTCATCATGTCTGCCCTTGGCATTCTCGGAATGCCCTGGTCTCAGAATGCAGCATCTGTAGACCATAGTAACCTGCGGAGAGGGGCCGGGTCTGAGGGAGGTTGTAACACTACCTTCTCTGAAGGAGTGGGTGGGGCCATCTCTGCTGTGACTGAACAAAGGGCAGGGGAGAAGGGGGCCAACAGCAGGGCCCTCAGACCCGGGCAGGCCCAGTCTTGTGTCACAAGCATTTAGGCCCAGGCCAAAATGCGCCTTCTTTGTCTGCACAACTGCCCAAACTCTCACCTTTCCACTCAGCCCGCCCTATTACTTGAAGTGTGTGTGGAACCGGTCCGCGCAGTACACCTCGCTGCAAAGCTAACCATAGTTCTGGGCATCATAGCTTCCTGCCAGGTGACCGAAGTTCGCAGGCAGATCGGTCGTGGGAAACTCGTGGGGAGCCTCCTGCCCAGGCCACATTCAGCCCAAAGCCACTATCCCAGATCGGGGGCATCAAAGCAGTCCTGTATGAGTCCCAGCCTCTAGAGGGAGTAGTGGACCAACACTTGTAGAAAAAGGGGTCCGCGCGGGTAACTCATTGGAGGGACACAAAAAAATCTTTGCGGACTTTCTGTTGAAGCTTACGAGCGTTCACACCTAAGCCTCTTACAAGGTCAGCTGTTTAGCTAAACATGAGCTCATGATCTAAATTTACACAATAATGAAGAAATCAGCTACAAGGGGAGACAAGCAGCAAAAACAAACAATACCAGAATTAGAATCCCAAGGCCATCCATCAGATGTTGTTATAATCAGGTTCAAGGCAGAAAGTATACATAAAACTGGAACTGAAACAAGGAACAAGGATGTTTTCAAAGACTGGTAGGATCTCTAAAACATTTTTAAAGTACATGTCATTGATAAAGCTAAATACTCAAAGGTTGTGTCATACAACAGATTCATCATTGAGAAGAGTGAAATTATGCTGTATTGAAAATTATGGCAGGTCAGATTTTCTGCCTAATTATATAAGAAGATTTCTCTAAAAAATACACATTATTTCAAAGACTTATTAGCTGTGAAATAAGTTAAGTGTATTTCAAATGGCTTGTCTGCAAAGAAAGTTGAGATGTAGGGAATCACAGAAAGTAGAGGGGAAAATAGGTCAATATATACGTTGACATATGGTGAACTAAGCCTTAGGCCAGCAACAATGTAGAGGACCTGACCCTTAGAAACTTACAAGTAAGCTGGAATCTTTAAAAGTTCAAATCTTTATAAGTAAAAAGATTTATTAAAATGAATAACCAAGTGTTTTAATTGACATGAGAATATCAAAACAATAAACCTGAGAACACAGAAAAAATATAAATAAAGATATGAGGAGAACTTAATACAATAGAAAATGTATAAAATTCAGGTGATGTAGTAAGTCCAAAGAATATTCTTTGACAAGATTTAAAAGACACACTTTGATTAAGGAAAACCAAAACATAAGTAAAGAATATACAGAAAGAATCAGGACAACGTTATAGCAGAGAATATATGAAATGCCAGTAAATTTGAACATTTCTGTAAAGTGGACCATTTCCTAGCTCCTAAAGTTTACCAAAATTGACACAAGAGGAAATCATTTAAGGTCATCATGTCTGCCCTTGTCATTCTCGGTACGCCCAGGTCTCAGAATGCAGCATCTGTAGTCCAAGGTAACCTGTGGAAAGGGGGCGGGGCTGAGGGAGGTGGGAACACTGCCCTCACTGAGGGAGTGGGTGTGGCCATTTCTGCTGTGACTTAACAAAGGGCAGGGGTGAAGGGGGCCAACGGCAGGGCCCTCAGAGCCCGGCAGGCCCAGTCGTGTGTCACAAGTATTTAGGCCCAGGTCAAAGTGCGCCTTCTTTGTCTGCACACCTGCCCAAACTCTCACCTTTCCACTCAGGCCGCCCTCTTACTTGAAGTGTGTGTGGAACCGGTCTGCGCAGTGCACCTCGCTGCAAAGCTAACCATAGGTCTGGGCATCATAGCTTCCTGCCAGGTGACCGAATTTCGCAGGCAGATCGGTCGTGGGACACACGCGAGGAGCCTCCTGCCCAGGCCACAGGCCGCCCAAAGCCACTACCCCAGATCGGGGGAAGCAAAGCAGTCCTATCTGAGTCCCAGACTCTAGAGGGAGTAGTGGACCAACACTTGTGAAAACGGGGTCCGCGCGGGTAACTCATTGGAGGGACACAAATAAATCTTTGTGGACTTTGTGCTGAAGCTTAGGAGCGTTCACACCTAAACTTCTTACAAGGTCAGCTGTTTAGCTAAACATTAGCTCATGATCTAAATTTACACAATAATGAAGAAATCAGCTACAAGGGGAGACAAGCAGCAAAAACAATCAATACCAGAATTAGATTCCCTAGGCCATCCATCAGATGTTGGAATAATCTGGTGCAAGGCAGAAAGTATACACAAAACTGGAACTGAAACAAGGAACAAGGATGTTTTCAAAGACTGGTAGGATCTCTAAAACATTTTTAAAGTACATGTCATTGATAAAGCTAAATACTCAAAGGTTGTGTCATACAACAGATTCATCATTGAGAAGAGTGAAATTATGCTGTTTTGTAAACTATGGCAGGACAGATTTTCTGCCTAATTATATAAGAAGATTTCTCTAAAAAATACACATTATTTCAAAGACTTATTGGCTGTGAAATAAGGGTATTTCAAATGGCTTGTCTGCAAAGAAAGGTGAGATGTAGGAAATCACAGAAAGTCGAGGGGAAAATAGGCCAATGTATACATTGCTATATGGTGAACTAAGTTTTAGGACAGCAACAATGTAGAGGACCTGACCCTTAGAAACTTACAAGTAAGCTAGAATCTTGAAAAGTTTAAATCTTTATAAGTAAAAAGATTTATTAAAATTAATAACCAAGTGTTTTAATTGATATCAGAGTATTAAAACAATAAACTTTGAGAACATAGAAAAAAGATAAATAAAGATATGAGCAGAACTTAATACCACAGAAAACGTATAAAATTCAGGTGAGGTAGTAAGTCCAAAGAATATTCTTTGACAAGATTTAAAAGACACACTTTGATTAAGGAAAACCAAAACATAAGTAAAGAATATACAGAAAGAAACAGGACAATGTTATTGCAGAGAATATATGAAATGCCAGTAAATTTGAACATTTGTGTAAAGTGGACCATTTCCTAGCTCCTAAAGTTTACCAAAATTGACACAAGAGGAAATCATTTAAGGTCATCATGTCTGCTCTTGGCATTCTCGGAACGCCCTGGCCTCAGCATGCAGCATCTGTAGTCCATGGTACCCTGCGGAGAGGGGGCGTGGCTGAGGGAGGTGGTAACACTGCACTCACTGAGGGTGTGTGTGTGTCCATCTCTGCTGTGACTTAACAAAGACCAGGGAAGAAGGGGGCCAACGGCAGGGCCCTCAGAGCCTGGCAGGACCAGTCGTGTGTCACAAGCATTTAGGCCCAGGCCAAAGTGCGCCTTCTTTGTCTGCACAGCTGCCCAAACTCTCACCTTTCCACTCAGGCCGCCCTCTTACTTGAAGTGTGTGTGGAACCCTTCCGCGCAGTACACCTCGCTCCAAAGCTAACCATAGGTCTGGGCATTATAGCTTCCTGCCATGTGACCGAAGTTCGCAGGCAGATCGGTCGTGGGACACACGGGGGAGCCTCCTGCCCAGGCCACAGGCCGCCCAAAGCCACTACCCCAGATGGGGGGAAGCAAAGCAGTCCTGTCTGAGTCCCAGCCTCTAGAGGGAGTAGTGGACCAACACTTGTAGAAAACGGGGTCCGCGAGGGTAACTCATTGGAGGGACACAAAAAAATATTTGCGGACTTTCTGATGAAGCTTACGAGCGTTCAAACCTAAGCCTCTTACAAGGTCAGCTGTTTAGCTAAACATGAGCTCATGATCTAAATTTACACAATAATGAAGAAATCAGCTACAAGGGGAGACAAGCAGCAAAAACAATCAATACCAGAATTAGATTCCCTAGGCCATCAATCAGATGTTGGAATAAACAGGTGCAAGGCAGAAAGTATACACAAAACTGGAACTGAAACAAGGAACAAGGATGTTTTCAAAGACTGGTAGGATCTCTAAAACATTTTTAAAATACATGTCATTGATAAAGCTAAATACTCAAAGGTTGTGTCATACAACAGATTCATCATTGAGAAGAGTGAAATTATGCTGTTTTGAAAACTATGGCAGGACAGATTTTCTGCCTAATTATATAAGAAGATTTCTCTAAAAAATACACATTATTTCAAAGACTTATTAGCTGTGAAATAAGTTAAGTGTATTTCAAATGGCTTGTCTGCAAAGAAAGTTGAGATGTAGGGAATCACAGATAGTAGAGGGGAAAATAGGTCAATATATACGTTGCCATATGGTGAACTAAGCCTTAGGCCAGCAACAATGTAGAGGACCTGACCCTTAGCAACTTACAAGTAAGCTGGAATCTTTAAAAGTTCAAATCTTTATAAGTAAAAAGATTTATTAAAATGAATAACCAAGTGTTTTAATTGACATGAGAATATCAAAACAATAAACCTGAGAACACAGAAAAATATAAATAAAGATATGAGGATAACTTAATACAATAGAAAATGTATAAAATTCAGGTGATGTAGTAAGTCCAAAGAATATTCTTTGACAAGATTTAAAAGACACACTTTGATTAAGGAAAACCAAAACATAAGTAAAGAATATACAGAAAGAATCAGGACAATGTTATAGCAGAGAATATATGAAATGCCAGTATATTTGAACATTTCTGTAAAGTGGACCATTTCCTAGCTCCTAAAGTTTACCAAAATTGACACAAGAGGAAATCATTTAAGGTCATCATGTCTGCCCTTGTCATTCTCGGAACGCCCAGGTCTCAGAATGCAGCATCTGTAGTCCACGGTAACCTGTGGAGAGGGGGCGGGGCTGAGGGAGGTGGGAACACTGCCCTCACACAGGGAGTGGTTGTGGCCATCTCTGCTGTGACTTAACAAAGGGCAGGGGTGAAGGGGGCCAACGGCAGGGTTCTCAGAGCCCGGCAGGCCCAGTCGTGTGTCACAAGCATTTAGGCCCAGGACAAAGTGCGCCTTCTTTGTCTGCACACCTGCCCAAAATCTAACCTTTCCACTCAGGCCGCCTTCTTACTTGAAGTGTGTGTGGAACCGGTCCACGCAGTGCACCTCGCTGCAAAGCTAACCATAGGTCTGGGCATCGTAGCTTCCTGCCAGGTGCCCGAAGTTCGCCGGCAGATCGGTCGTGGGACACACGCGAGGAGCCTCCTGCCCAGGCCACAGGCCGCCCAAAGCCACTACCCCAGATCGGGGGAAGCAAAGCAGTCCTGTCTGAGTCCCAGAATCTAGAGGGAGTAGTGGACCAACGCTTGTAGAAAACGGGGTCCGCGTGGGTAACTCATTGGAAGGCCACAAATAAATCTTTGTGGACTTTGTGCTGAAGCTTACGAGCGTTCACACCTAAACTTCTTACCAGGTGAGCTGTTTAGCTAAACATGAGCTCATGATCTAAATTTACACAATAATGAAGAAATCAGCTACAAGTGGAGACAAGCAGCAAAAACAATCAATACCAGAATTCGATTCCCTAGGCCATCCATCAGATGTTGGAATAATCAGGTGCAAGGCAGAAAGTATACACAAAACTGGAACTGAAACAAGGAACAAGGATGTTTTCAAAGACTGGTAGGATCTCTAAAACATTTTTAAAGTACATGTCATTGATAAAGCTAAATACTCAAAGGTTGTGTCATACAACAGATTCATCATTGAGAAGAGTGAAATTATGCTGTTTTGAAAACTATGGCAGGTCAGATTTTCTGCCTAATTATATAAGAAGATTTCTCTAAAAAATACACATTATTTCAAAGACTTATTGGCTGTGAAATAAGTTAAGGGTATTTCAAATGGCTTGTCTGCAAACAAAGGTGAGATGTAGGGAATCACAGAAAGTCGAGGGGATAATAGGTCAATATATACATTGCTATATGTTGAACTAAGCCTTAGGCCAGCAACAATGTAGAGGACCTGACCCTTAGAAACTTACAAGTAAGCTGGAATCTTGAAAAGTTGAAATCTTTATAAGTAAAAAGTTTTATTAAAATGAAAAACCAAGTGTTTTAATTGACATGAGAATATCAAAACAATAAACATGAGAAAACAGAAAAAATATAAATAAAGATATGAGGAGAACTTAATAAAATAGTAAATGTATAAAATTCAGGTGATGTAGTAAGTCTAAGAATATTCTTTGACAAGATTTAAAAGACACACTTTGATTAAGGAAAACCAAAACATAAGTAAAGAATATACAGAAAGAATCAGGACAATGTTAAACAGAGAATATATGAAATGCCAGTAAATTTGAACATTTGTGTAAAGTGGACCATTTCCTAGCTCCTAAAGTTTACCAAAACTGACACAAGAGGAAATCATGTAAGGTCATCATGTCTGCCCTTGGCATTCTCGGAATGCCCTGGACTCAGAATGCAGCATTTGTAGTCCATGGAAACCTGCGGAGAGGGGGCGGGGCTTAGGGAGGTTGGAACACTGCCCTCACTGAGGGAGTGGGTGTGGCCATCTCTGCTGTGACTGAACAAAGGGCAGGGGAGCAGGGGGCCCAGGGCAGGGCCCTCAGAGAACGGCAGGCCCAGTGGGGTGTCACAGGCATTTAGGCCCAGGGCAAAGGTCGCTTTCTTTGTCTACACAGCTGCCCAAACTCTCACCTTTCCAATCAGGCCGCCCTCTTACTTGAAGTGTGTGTGTAACCTGTCCGTGCAATACACCTTGCTGCACAGCTAACAATAGTTGTGGGCATCGTAGCTTCCTGTCAGGTGACCAAATTTCGCAGGCAGATGGGTCCCTGGGACACACGCAGAGAGGCTCCTGCCCGGGCAACAGCCCGCCCACTGCCACTGCCCCAGATCGTGGGGCAAAAAGCAGCCCTGTCTGAGGCCGTGCCTCTACAGGGAGTATTGGACCAACACTTGTAGTAAACAGGGTCCTCACGGGCAACTCATTGGAGTGACACAAATAAATCTTTGCGGACTTTCTGATGAAGCTTACGAGTGTTCACACCTAAGCCTCATACAAGGTCAGCTGTTGAGCTAAACATGAGCTCATGATCTAAATTTACACAATAAAGAAGAAATCAGCTACAGGGGGAGACAATCAGCAAAAACAATCAATACCAGAATTAGATTCCCTAGGCCATCGATGAGACGTTGGAATAATCAGGTGAAAGGCAGAAAATATACATAAAACTGGAACTGAAACAAGGAACAAGGATGTTTTCAAAGACTGGTAGGATCTCTAAAACATTTTTAAAGTACATTTCATTGATAAAGCTAAATACTCAAAGGTTGTGTCATACAACAGATTCATCATTGAGAAGAGTGAAATTATGCTGTTTTGAAAACTATGGCAGGTCAGATTTTCTGCCTAAATATATAAGAAGATTTCTCTAAAAAATACACATTATTTCAGAGACTTATTGGCTGTGAAATAAGTTAAGGGTATTTCAAATGGCTTGTCTGCAAAGAAAGTTGAGATGTAGGGAATCACAGTAAGTCGAGGGGAAAATAGGTCAATATAAACGTTGCCATATTTTGAACTATGCCTTAGGCCAGCAACAATGTAGAGGACCTGACCCTTAGAAACTTACAAGTAAGATGGAATCTTGAAAAGTTCAAATCCTTATAAGTAAAAAGATTTATTAAAATGAATAACCAAGTGTTTTAATTGACATGAGAATATCAAAACAATAAACCTGAGAACACAGAAAAAATATAAAGAAAGATATGAGGAGAACTTAATACAATAGAAAATGTGTAAAATTCAGGTGATGTAGTAAGTCCAAAGAATATTCTTTGACAAGATTTAAAAGACACACTTTGAATAAGGAAAACCAAAACATAAGTAAAGAATATACAGAAAGAATCAGGACAACGTTATAGCAGAGAATAAATGAAATGCCAGTAAATTTGAACATTTGTGTAAAGTGGACCATTTCCTAGCTCCTAAAGTTTACCAATATTGACACAAGAGGAAATAATTTAAGGTCATCATGTCTGCCCTTGTCATTCTCGGAACGCCCTGGCCTCAGAATGCAGCATCTGTAGTCCATGGTAACCTGCGGAGAGGGGGCGTGGCTGAGGGAGGTGGGAACACTGCCCTCACTGAGGGAGTGGGTGTGTCCATCTCTGCTGTGTCTTAACAAAGGGCAGGAGAGCAGGGCGCCAACGGCTGGGCCCTCAGAGCCCGGCAGGCCCTGTCGTGTGTCACAAGCATTTAGGCCCAGGCCAAAGTGCGCCTTCTTTGTCTGCACAGCTGCCCAAACTCTCACCTTTCCACTCAGGCCGCCCTCTTACTTGAAGTGTTTGTGGAACCGGTCGCGCAGTGCACCTCGCTGCAAAGCTAACCATAGGTCAGGGCATCATAACTTCCTGCCAGGTGACCGGAGTTCGCAGGCAGATCGGTTGTGGGACACACGCGGGGAGCCTCCTGCCCAGGCCACAGGCCGCCCAAAGCCACTACCCCAGATGGGGGGAAGCAAAGCAGTCCTGTCTGAGTCCCAGCCTCTAGAGGGAGTAGTGGACCAACACTTGTAGAAAACGGGGTCTGCGCGGGTAACTCATTGGAGGAACACAAAAAAATCTTTCTGGACTTTGTGCTGAAGCTTACGAGCGTTCAAACCTAAACCTCTTACAAGGTCCGCTGTTTAGCTAAACATGAGCTCATGATCTAAATTTACACAATAATGAAGAAATCAGCTACAAGGGCAGACAAGCAGCAAAACATTCAATACCAGAATTCGATTCCCTATGCCATCCATCAGATGTTGGAATAATGAGGTGCAAGGCAGAAAGTATACACAAAACTGGAACTGAAACAAGGAACAAGGATGTTTTCAAAGACTGGTAGGATCTCTAAAACATTTTAAAGTACATGTCATTGATAAAGCTAAATACTCAAAGGTTGTGTCATACAACAGATTCATCATTGAGAAGAGTGAAATTATGCTGTTTTGAAAACTATGGCAGGTCAGATTTTCTGACTAAATATATAAGAAGATTTCTCTAAAAATACACATTATTTCAAAGACTAATTGGCTGTGAAATAAGTTAAGGGTATTTCAAATGGCTTGTCTGCAAAGAAAGTTGAGATGTAGGGAATCACAGAAAGTCGAGGGGAAAATAGGTCAATATATACGTTGCCATATTGTGAACTAAGCCTTAGGCCAGCAACAATGTAGAGGACCTGACCCTTAGAAACTCACAAGTAAGATGGAATCTTGAGAAGTTCAAATCTTTGTAAGTAAAAATATTTATTAAAATGAATAACCAAGTGTTTTAATTGACATGAGAATATCAATACAATAAACGTGAGAACACAGAAAAAATATAAATAAAGATATGAGGAGAACTTAATACAATAGAAAATGTATAAAATTCAGGTGATGTAGTAAGTCCAAAGAATATTCTTTGACAAGATTTAAAAGACACACTTTGATTAAGGAAAACCAAAACATAAGTAAAGAATATACAGAAAGAATCATGACAATGTTATAGCAGAGAATATATGAAATGCCAGTAAATTTGAATATTTGTGTAAAGTGGACCATTTCCTGGCTCCTATAGTTTACCAACATTGACACAAGAGGAAATCATTTAAGGTCATCATGTCTGCCCTTGGCATTCTCAGAACGCACTGGCCTCAGAATACAGCATCTGTAGTCCATGGTAACCTGTGGAGAGGGGGCGGGGCTGAGGGAGGTGGGAACACTGCCCTCACTGTGGGAGTGTGTGTGGCCATCTCTGCTGTGACTTAACAAAGGGCAGGGGAGAAGTGGGCCCAGGGCAGGGCCCTCAGAGCTCGGCAGGCCCAGTCGTGTGTCACAAGCATTTAGGCCCAGGACAAAGTGCTCCTTCTTTGTCTGCACAGCTGACCAAACTCTCATCTTTCCACTCAGGCCGCCCTCTTACTTGAAGTGTGTGTGGAACCGGTCCGCGCAGTACACCTCGCTGCAAAGCTAACCATAGGTCTGGGCATCATAGCTTCCTGCCAGGTGACCGAAGTTCGCAGGCAGATCGGTCGTGGGACACACGCGGGGAGCCTCCTGCCCAGGCCACAGGCCGCCCAAAGCCACTATCCCAGATCGGGGGCAGCAAAGCAGTCCTGTCTGAGTCCTAGCCCCTAGAGGCAGTAGTGGACCAACACTTGTAGAAAACGGGGTCCGCGAGGGTAACTCATTGGAGGGACACAAAAAAATCTTTATGGACTTTCTGCTGAAGCTTACGAGCGTTCACACCTAAGCCTCTTACAAGGTCAGCTGTTTAGCTAAACATGAGCTCATGATCTAAATTTACACAATAATGAAGAAATCAGCTACAAGGGGAGACAAGCAGCATAAACAATCAATACCAGAATTAGATTCCCTAGGCCATCCATCAGATGTTGGAATAATCAGGTGCCAGGCAGAAAGTATACACAAAACTGGAACTGAAACAAGAAACAAGGATGTTTTCAAAGACTGGTAGGATCTCTAAAACATTTTAAAGTACATGTCATTGATAAAGCTAAATACTCAAAGGTTGTGTCATACAACAGATTCATCATTGAGAAGAGTGAAATTATGCTGTTTTGAAAACTATGGCAGGTCAAATTTTCTGCCTAATTAAATAAGAAGATTTCTCTAAAAAATACACATTATTTCAAAGACTTATTGGCTGTGAAATAAGTTAAGAGTATTTCAAATGGCTTGTCTGCAAAGAAAGGTGAGATGTAGGGAATCACAGAAATTGGAGGGGAAAATAGGTCAATATATACATTGATATATGGTGAACTAAGCCTTAGGCCAGCAACAATGTAGAGGACCTGACCCATTGAAACTTACAAGCAAGCTGGAATCTTTAAAAGTTCAAATCTTTATAAGTAAAAACATTTATTAAAATGAATAACCAAGTGTTTTAATTGACATGAGAATATCAAAACAAAAAACTGAGAACACTGAAAAAATATAAATAAAGATATGAGGAGAACTTAATACAATAGAAAATGTATAAAATTCAGGAGATGTAGTAAGTCTAAGAATATTCTTTGACAAGATTTAAAAGACACACTTTGATTAAGGAAAACCAAAACATAAGAAACGAATATACAGAAAGAATCAGGACAATGTTATAGCAGAGAATATATGAAATGCCAGTAAATTTGAACATTTGTGTAAAGTGGACCATTTCCTAGCTCCTAAGGTTTACCAAAATTGACACAAGAGGAAATCATTTAAGGTCATCATGTCTGTCCTTGGCATTCTCGGAACACCCTTGTCTCAGAATGTACGATCTGTAGTCCATGGTAACCTGCGGAGAGGGGCCGTGGCTGAGGGAGGTGGGAACACTGCCCTGACTGAGTGAGTGGGTGTGTCCATCTCTGCTGTGTCTTAACAAAGGGCAGGGGAGAAGGGGGCCAACGGCAGGGCCCTCAGAGCCCGGCAGGCCCAGTCGTGTGTCACAAGCATTTAGGCCCAGGCCAAAGTGCGCCTTCTTTGTCTGCACAGCTTCCCAAACTCTCACCTTTACACTCAGGCCGCCCTCTTACTTGAAGTGTGTGTGGAACCGGTCCGCGCAGTACACCTCGCTGCAAAGCTAACCATAGGTCTGGGCATCATAACTTCCTGCCAGGTGACCGGAGTTCGCAGGCAGATCGGTTGTGGGACACACGCGGGGAGCCTCCTGCCCAGGCCACAGGCCGCCCAAAGCCACTACCCCAGATGGGGGGAAGCAAAGCAGTCCTGTCTGAGTCCCAGCCTCTAGAGGGAGTAGTGGACCAACACTTGTAGAAAACGGGGTCCGCGAGGGTAACTCATTGGAGGGACACAAAAAAATCTTTGTGGACTTTGTGCTGAAGCTTACGAGCGTTCACACCTATACCTCTTACAAGGTCAGCTGTCTAGCTAAACATGAGCTCATGATCTAAATTTACACAATAATGAAGAAACCATCTACAAGGGGAGACAAGCAGCAAAAACATTCAATACCAGAATTCGATTCCCTAGGCCATCCATCAGATGTTGGAATAATCAGGTGCAAGGCAGAAAGTATACACAAAACTGGAACTGAAACAAGGAACAAGGATGTTTTCAAAGACTGGTAGGATCTCTAAAACATTTTTAAATTACATGTCATTGATAAAGCTAAATACTCAAAGGTTGTGTCATACAACAGATTCATCATTGAGAAGAGTGAAATTATGCTGTTTTGAAAACTATGGCAGGTCAGATTTTCTGCCTAAATATATAAGAAGATTTCTCTAAAAAATACACATTATTTCAAAGACTTATTGGCTGTGAAAAAAGTTAAGGGTATTTCAAATGGCTTGTCTGCAAAGAAAGTTGAGATGTAGGGAATCACAGAAACTCGAGGGGAAAATAGGTCAATATATACGTTGCCATATTGTGAACTAAGCCTTAGGCCAGCAACAATGTAGAAGACCTGACCCTTAGAAACTCACAAGTAAGCTGGAATCTTTAAAAGTTCAAATCTTTATAAGTAAAAAGATTTATTAAAATGAATAACCAAGTGTTTTAATTGACATCATAAGATCAAATCAATAAACCCTGAGAACATAGAAAAAAGATAAATAAAGATATGAGCAGAACTTAATACCACAGAAAACGTATAAAATTCAGGTGAGGTAGTAAGTCCAAAGAATATTCTTTGACAAGATTTAAAAGACACATTTTGATTAAGGAAAACCAAAACATAAGTAAAGAATATACAGAAAGAATCAGGACAATGTTATAGCAGAGAATATATTAAATGCCAGTCAATATGAACATTTGTGTAAAGTGGACCATTTCCTAGCTCCTAAAGTTTACCAAAATTGACACAAGAGGAAATCATGTAAGGTCATCATGTCTGCCCTTGGCATTCTCGGAATGCCCTGTACTCAGAATGCAGCATCTGTAGTCCATGGTAACCCGTGGAGAGGGGGCGGGGCTGAGGGAGGTGGGAACACTGCCCTCACTGAGGGAGTGGGTGTGGCCATCTCTGCTGTGACAGAACAAAGGGCAGGGGAGCAGGGGACCCAGGGCAGGGCCCTCAGAGACCGGCAGGCCCAGTGGGGTGTCACAAGCATTTAGGCCCAGGAAAAAGGGCGCCTTCTTTGTCTGCACAGCTGCCCAAACTCTCACCTATCCACTCAGGCCGCCCTCTTACTTGAAGTGTGTGTGGACCCGGTCCGCGCAGTACACCTTGCTGCAAAGCTAACCTTAGGTCTGGGCATCATAGCTTCCTGCCAGGTGACCGAATTTCGCAGGCAGATCGGTCGTGGGACACACGCGGGGAGCCTCCTGCCCAGACCACAGGCCGCCCAAAGCCACTACCCCAGATCGGGGGAAGCAAAGCAGTCCTGTCTGAGTCCCAGCCTCTAGAGGGAGTAGTGGACCAACACTTGTAGAAAACGAGGTCCGCGCGGGTAACTCATTGGAGGGACACAAAAAAATCTTTGTGGACTTTCTGCTGAAGCTTACGAGCGTTCACACCTAAGCCTCTTACAAGGTCAGCTGTTTAGCTAAACATGAGCTCATGATCTAAATTTACACAATAATGAAGAAATCAGCTACAAGGGGAGACAAGCAACAAAAACAATCAATACCAGAAATAGATTCCCTAGGCCATCCATCAGATGTTGGAATAATCAGGTCCAAGGCAGAAAGTATACACAAAACTGGAACTGAAACAAGGAACAAGGATGTTTTCAAAGACTGGTAGGATCTCTAAAACATTTTTAAAGTACATGTATTGATAAAGCTAAATATTCAAAGGTTGAGTCATACAGCAGATTCATCATTGAGAAGAGTGAAATTATGCTGTTTTGAAAACTATGGCAGGTCAGATTTTCTGTCTAATTATAAAAGAAGATTTCTCTAAAAAATACACATTATTTCAGAGACTTATTGGCTGTGAAATAAGTAAAGGGTATTTCAAATGGCTTGTTTGCAAAGAAAGGTGAGATATAGGGAATCACAGAAAGTTCAGGAGAAAATAGGTCAATATATACATTGCTATATGGTGAACTAAGCCTAAGGCCAGCAAAAATGTAGAGGACCTGACCCTTAGAAACTTACAAGTAAGCTGGAATCTTGAAAAGTTCAAATATTTATAAGTAAAAATATTTATTAAAATGAATAATCAAGTGTTTTATTTGACATCAGAATATCAAAACAATAAAACCTGAGAACATAGAAAAAAGATAAATAAAGATATGAGGAGAACTTAATACAATTGAAAACGTATATAATTCAGGGGATGTAGTAAGTCCAAAGAATATTCTTTGACAAGATTTAAAAGACACACTTTGATTAAGGAAAACCAAAACATAAAAAGAATATACAGAAAGAATCAGGACAATGTTATAGCAGAGAATATATGAAATGCCAGTAAATTTGAACATTTGTGTAAAGTGGACCTTTTCCTAGCTCCTAAATTTTACAAAAACTGACACAAGAGGAAATCATTTAAGGTCATCATGTCTGCCCTTGGCATTCTCGGAATGCCCTGGACTCAGAATGCAGCATCTGTAGTCCGTGGTAAACTGCGGAGAGGGGGCAGGGCTGAGGGAGTTTGAACACGGCCTTCACTGAGGGAGTGGGTGTGGCCAATTCCGCTGTGACTGAACAGAGCGCAGGTGAACAGGGGGCCCAGGGCAGGGCCCTCAGTGCCCGGCAGGCCTAGTGAGGTGTCACAAGCATTTAGGCCCTGGACAAAGGGCTCCTTCTTTGTCTGCACAGCTGCCCAAACTTTCACCTTTCCACTCAGGCCGCCCTCTTACTTGAAGTGCTTGTGGAACCTGTCCGCGCAGTACACCTCGCTGCACAGCTAACCATAGCTCTGGGCATCATAGCTTCCTGCCAGGTGACCGAAGTTCGCAGGCAGATGCGTCCCTGGGACACACGCGGAGAGGCTCCTGCCCAGGCCAGAGGCCGCCCACTGCCACAGCCCCAGATCGTGGGGCACAAAGCAGCCATGTCTGAGGCCGTGCCTCTAGAGGGAATATTGGACCAACACTTGTAGAAAACGGGGTACTCGCGGGCAACTCATTGGAGGGACACAAATAAATCTTTGCGGACATTCTGATGAAGCTTATGAGTGTTCAAACCTAAGCCTCTTACAAAGTCAGATATTTAGCTAAACATGAGCTCATGATCTAAATTCACACAATAATGAAGAAATCAGCTACAGGGGGAGAAAATCTGAAAAAACTATCAATACCAGAATTAGATTCCCTAGGCCATCGATCTGACGTTGGAATAATCAGGTGCAAGGCAGAAAATATACATAAAACTGGAACTGAAACAAGGAATAAGGATGTTTTCAAAGACTGGTAGTATCTCTAAAACCTTTTTAAAGTACATGTCATTGATAAAGCTAAATACTCAAAGGTTGTGTAATACAACAGATTCATCATTGAGAAGAGTGAAATTATGCTGTTTTGAAAATTATGGCCGGTCAGATTTTCTGCCTAAATATATAAGAAGATTTCTCTAAAAATACACATTATTTCAAAGACTTATTGGCTGTGAAAAAAGTTAAGGGTATTTCAAATGGCTTGTCTGCAAAGAAAGGTGAGATGTTGGGAATCACAGAAAGTCGAGGGGAAAATAGGTCAATATATACTTTGCCATATTGTGAACTAAGCCTTAGGCCAGCAACAATGTAGAGGACCTGACCCTTAGAAACTTACAAGTAAGCTGGAATCTTTAAAAGTTCAAATCTTTATAAGTAAAAAATTTATTAAAATGAATAACCAAGTTTTTAATTGACATCATAAGATCAAAACAATAAACCCTGAGAACATAGAAAAAAGATAAATAAACATAAGAGCAGAACTTAATACCACAGAAAATGTATAAAATTCAGGTGAGGTAGTAAGTCCAAAGAATATTCTTTGACAAGATTTAAAAGACACACTTTGATTAAGGAAAACCAAAACATAAGTAAAGAAGATACAGAAAGAATCAGGACAGTGTTATAGCAGAGAATATATGAAATGCCAGTAAATTTGAACATTTGTGTAAAGTGGACCATTTCCTAGCCTCTAAAGTTTACCAAAATTGACACAAGAGGAAATCATTTAAGGTCATCATGTCTGCCCTTGGCATTCTCGGAACGCCCTGGCCTCAGAATGCAGCATCTGTAGTCCATGGTAACCTGTGGAGAGGGGGCGGGGCTGAGGGAGGTGGGAACACTGCCCTCACTGAGGGAGTGGGTGTGGCCATCTCTGCTGTGACTGAACAAAGGGCAGGGGTGAAGCGGGCCCAGGGCAGGGACCTCAGAGCACGGCAAGCCCCGTCGTGTGTCACAAGCATTTAGGCCCAGGACAAAGGGCTCCTTCTTTGTCTGCACAGCAGCCCAAACTCTCACCTTTCCACTCAGGCCGCCCTCTTACTTGAAGTGTGTGTGGACCCGGTCCTCGCAGTACACCTCGCTGCAAAGCTAACCATAGGTCTGGGCATCATAGCTTCCTGCCAGGTGACCGAAGTTCGCAGGCAGATCGGTCGTGGGACACACGCGGGGAGCATCCTGCCCAGGCCACAGGCAGCTCAAAGCCACTACCCCAGATCGGGGGTAGCAAAGCAATCCTGTCTGAGTCCCAGCCTCTAGAGGGAGTAGTGGACCAACACTTGTAGAAAACGGGGTCCGCGCGGGTATCTCATTGGACGGACACAAACAAATCTTTGTGGACATTCTGCTGAAGCTTACGAGCGTTCACACCTAAGCCTCTTACAAGGTCAACTGTTTAGCTAAACATGAGCTCATGATCTAAATTTACACAATAATGAAGAAATCAGCTACAGGGGGAGACAATCAGCAAAAACTATCAATACCAGAATTAGATTCCCTAGGCCATCGATCTGACGTTGGAATAATCAGGTGCAAGGCAGAAAATATACATAAATCTGGAACTGAAACAAGGAACAAGGATGTTTTCAAAGACCTCTAGGATCTCTAAAACATTTTTAAAGTATATGTCATTGATATAGCTAAATACTCAAAGGTTGTGTAATACAACAGATTCATCATTGAGAAGAGAGAAATTATGCTGTTTTGAAAATTATGGCAGGTCAGATTTTCTGCCTAAATATATAAGAAGATTTCTCTAAAAAATACACATTATTTCAAAGACTTATTGGCTGTGAAATAAGTTAAGGGTATTTCAAATGGCTTGTCTGCAAAGAAAGGTGAGATGTAGGGAATCACAGAAAGTCGAGGGGAAAATAGGTCAATATATACTTTGACATATTGTGAACTAAGCCTTAGGCCAGCAACAATGTAGAGGATCTGACCCTTAGAAACTTACAAGTAAGCTGGAATCTTTAAAAGTTCAAATCTTTATAAGTAAAAAGATTTATTAAAATGAATAACCAAGTGTTTAAATTGACATCAGAAGATCAAAACAATAAACCCTTAGAACATAGAAAAAAGATAAATAAAGATATGAGCAGAACTTAATACCACAGAAAACGTATAAAATTCAGGTGAGGTAGTAAGTCCAAAGAATATTCTTTGACAAGATTTAAAAGACACACTTTGATTAAGGAAAACCAAAACATAAGTAAAGAATATACAGAAAGAATCAGGACAATGTTATAGCAGAGAATATATGAAATGCCAGTAAATTTGAACATTTGTGTAAAGTGGACCATTTCCTAGCTCCTAATGTTTACCAAAACTGAGAGAAGAGGAAATCATTTAAGGTCACCATGTCTGCCCCTGGCATTCTCGGAACGCCCTGGCCTCAGAATGCAGCATCTGTAGTCCATGGTAACCCGTGGAGTGGGGGCCGGGCTGAGGTAGGTGGGAACACTGCCTTCACTGAGGGAGTGGGTGTGGCCAATTCTGCTGTGACTGAACAAAGGGCAGGGGAGAAGGGGTCCAGGGCAGGGCCCTCAGAGCCCGGCAGGCACAGTCGTGTGTCACAAGCATTTAGGCCCTGGACAAAGGGGTCTTTCTTTGTCTGCACAGCTTCCCAAACATTCACCTTTCCACTCAGGCCGCCCTCTTACTTGAAGTGCTTGTGGAACCTGTCCGCGCAGTACACCTCGCTGCACAGCTAACCATAGGTCTGGGCATCGTAGCTTCCTGCCGGTGACCGAAGTTCGCAGGCCGATGCATCCCTGGGACACACGCGGAGAGGCTCCTGCCAAGACCTGAGGCCGCCCACTGCCACAGCCCCAGATCGTGGGGCACAAAGCAGCCCTGTCTGAGGCCGTGCCTCTAGAGGGAGTATTGGACCAACACTTGTAGAAAACGGGGTCCTCGCAGGAAACTCATTGGAGGGACACAAATAAATCTTTGCGGACTTTCTGATGAAGCTGACGAGTGTTCACACCTAAGCCTCTTACAAAGTCAGATGTTTAGCTAAACATGAGCTCATGATCTAAATTTACACAATAAAGAAGAAATCAGCTACAGGGGGAGACAATCAGCAAAAACAATCAATACCAGAATTAGATTCCCTAGGCCATCGATCAGACGTTGGAATAATCAGGTGCAAGGCAGAAAATATACATAAAACTGGAACTGAAACAAGGAACAAGGATGTTTTCAAAGACTGGCAGGATCTCTAAAACATTTTTAAAGTACATGTCATTGATAAAGCTAAATACTCAAAGGTTCTGTAATACAACAGATTCATCATTGAGAAGATTGAATTTATGGTGTTTTGAAAACTATGGCAGGTCAGATTTTCTGCCTAAATATATAAGAAGATTTCTCTGAAAAATACACATTTTTTCAAAGTAATATTAGCTGTGAAATAAGTTAAGGGTATTTCAATTGGCTTGTCTGCAAAGAAAGGTGAGATGTAGGAAATCACAGAAAGTCGAGGGGAAAATAAGTCAATATATACTTTGCCATATGGTGAACTAAGCCTTTGGGTAGCAACAATGTGGAGGACCTGACCCTTAGAAACTTACAATTAAGCTGGAAACTTGAAAAGTTGAAATCGTTATAAGTAACAACATTTATTAAAATGAATAACCAAGTTTTTAATTGACATCAGAATATCAAAACAATAAACCCTGAGAACATAGAAAAAAGATAAATAAACATAAGAGCAGAACTTAATACCACAGAAAATGTATAAAATTCAGGTGAGGTAGTAAGTCCAAAGAATATTCTTTGAAAAGATTTAAAAGACACACTTTGATTAAGGAAAACAAAAACATAAGTCAAGTATATACAGAAAGAATCAGGACAATGTTATAGCATAGAAGATCTGAAATGTTAGTAAATTTGAACATTTCTGTAAAGTGGACCATTTCCTAGCTCCTAAAGTTTACCAAAACTGACACAAGGGGAAATCATTTAAGGTAATCATGTCTGCCCTTGGCATTCTCGGAACGCCCTGGCCTCAGAATGCAGCATCTGTAGTCCATCGTAACCTGCGGAGAGGGGGCTGGGCTGAGGGACGCTGGAACACTGCCCTCACTGAGGGAGTGGGTGTGGCCATCTCTGCTGTGACTGAACAAAGGGCAGGCGAGCAGGGTGGCCAGGGCAGGGCCGTCAGAGCCGCCAGGCACAATGGGGTGTCACACGCATTAAGGCCCAGGCCAAAGAGCTCCATCTTTGTCTGCAGAGCTGCCCAAACTCTCATCTTTACACCCAGGCCGCCATCTTACTTGAAGTGTGTGAGGAACTTGTCCGCAAAGTACACCTCGCTGCGCAGCTAATCATAGGTCTGGGCATCGTAGCTTCCTGCCAGGTGACCGAGGATCGCAGGCAGATGATTCTCTGGGACACATTCGAAGAACTTCCTGACCGGGACACAGGCCGCCCACTGCCCCTTCCCTAGATTGGGGGCCGCAAAGCAGCCCTGTCCGAGTCCCTGCCTCTAGAGGGAGTATTACACCAACACTAGTAGAAAACGGGGTCCTTGCAGGAAACTCATTGGAGGGACACAAATAAATCTTTGCAGACTTTCTGCTGAAGCTTACGAGCGTTCACACCTAAGCCTCTTACAAGGTCAGCTGTTTGGCTAAACAGGAGCTCATGATCTAAATTTACACAATAATGAAGAAATCAGCTACAAGCGGGAGACAGTCAGCAAAATCAATCAATACCAGAATTAGATTCCCTAGGCCATCCATCAGATGTTGGAATAATCAGGTGCAAGGCAGAAAATATACATAAAACTGGAACTGAAAGAAAGAGAAAGGATGTTTTCAAAGACTGGTAGGATCTCTAAAACATTTTTAAATTACATGTCATTGAAAAAGCTAAATACTCAAAGGTTGTGTAATATAACAGATTCATCATTCAGAATAGTGAAATTATGCTGTTTTGAAAACTATGGCAGGTCAGATTTTCTGCCTAAATATACAAGAAGATTTCTCTGAAAACTACACATTATTTCAAAGACTTATTGGCTGTGAAATAAGTTAAGGGTATTTCAATTGGCTTGTCTGCAAAGAAAGGTGAGATGTAGGAAATCACAGAAAGTCGAGGGGAAAATAGGTCAATATATACTTTGCTATATGGTGAACTAAGCCTTAGGCTAGCAACAATGTAGAGGACCTGACCCTTAGAAAATTACAAGTAAGCTGGAATCTTGAAAAGTTGAAATCGTTATAAGTAACAACATTTATTAAAAAGAATAACCAAGTCTTTTAATTGACATCAGAATATCAAAACAATAAACTTGAGAACACAGAATAAATATAAATAAGGATATGAGGAGAACTTAATACAATAGAAAATGTATAAAATTCAGGTGAGTTAGTAAGTCCAAAGAATATTATTTGACAAGATTTAAAAGACACATTTTGATTAAGGAAAACCAAAACATAAGTAAAGAATATACAGAAAGAATCAGGACAATGTTATAGCAGAGAATATATGAAATGCCAGTAAATTTGAACATTTGTGTAAAGTGGACCATTTCCTAGCTCCTAAAGTTTACCATAATTGACACAAGAGGAAATCATTTAAGGTCATCTTGTTTGGCCTTGGCATTTTCGGAACACCCTGGCCTCAGAATGAAGCATCTGTAGTCCATGGTAACCTGCGGAGCGGGGGCGGGGCTGAGGGAGGTTTTTAACACTGCCCTCACTGAGGGAGTGGGTGAGGCCATCTCTGCTGTGACTTAACAAAGGGCAGGGGAGAAGGGGGCCAAGGGTAGGCCCCTCAGAGACAGGCAGGCCCAGTCGTGTGTCACAAGCATTTAGGACCAGGCCAAAGCGTGCCTTCTTTGTCTGCACAGCTGACCAAACTCTCACCTTTCCACTCAGGCCGCCCTCTTACTTGAAGTGTGTGTGGACCTGGTCCGCGCAGTACACCTCGCTGCAAACCTAACCATAAGTCTGGGCATCATAGCTTCCTGCCAGGTGACCGAAGTTTGCAGGCAGATCGGTCGTGGGACACACGTGGGGAGCCTCCTGCCCCGGCCACAGGCCGCCCAAAGCCACTACCCCAGATCGGGGGAAGCAAAGCAGTCCTGTCTGAATCCCAGCCTCTAGAAGGAATAGTGGACCAAAACTTGTAGAAAACAGGGTCGGTGCGGGTAACTCATTGGAGGGACACAAAAAAATCATTGTGGACTTTCTCCTGAAGCTTATGAGCTTTCACACCTAAGCCTCTTACAAGGTCAGCTGTTTAGCTAAACATGAGCTCATGATCTAAATTTACGCAATAATGAAAAAATCAGCTACAAGGGGAGACAAGCAGCAAAAACAATCAATACAAGAATTAGATTCCCTAGGCCATCCATCAGATGTTGGAATAATGAGGTGCAAGGCAGAAAGTATACACAAAACTGGAACTGAAACAAGGAACAAGGATGTTTTCAAAGACTGGTAGGATACCTAAAACATTTTTAAGGTACATGTCATTGATAAAGCTAAATACTCAAAGGTTGTGTCATACAACAGATTCATCATTGAGAAGAGTGAAAATATGCTGTTTTGAAAACTATGGCAGGTCAGATTTTCTGCCTGAATATATAAGAAGATTTCTCTAAAAATACACATTATTACAAAGACTTATTGGCTGTGAAAAAAGTTAAGGGTATTTCAATTGGCTTGTCTGCAAAGAAAGTTGAGATGTAGGGAATCACAGAAAGTCGTGGGGAAAATAGATCAATATATACTTTGCCATATTGTGAACTAAGCCTTAGGCCAGCAACAATGTAGAGGACCTGACCCTTAAAAACTTACAAGTAAGCTGGAATCTTTAAAAGTTCAAATCTTTATAAGTAAAAAGATTTATAAAAATGAATAACCAAGTGTTTTAATTGACATCAGAAGATCAAAACAATACACCCTGAGAACATAGAAAAAAGATAAATAAAGATATGAGCAGAACGTAATACCACAGAAAACGTATAAAATTCAGGTGAGGTAGTAAGTCCAAAGAATATTCTTTGACAAGATTTAAAAGACACACTTTGATTAAGGAAAACCAAAACATAAGTAAAGAATATACAGAAAGAATCACGACAATGTTATAGCAGAGAATATATGAAATGCCAGTAAATTTGAACATTTGTGTAAAGTGGACCATTTCCTAGCTCCTAAAGTTTACCAAAACTGACACAAGAGGAAATCATTTAAGGTCATCATGTCTGCCCTTGGCATTCTCGGAATGCCATGGACTCGGAATGCAGCATCTGTAGTCCATGGTAACCTGTGGAGAGGGGGCGGGGCTGAGGGAGGTGGGAACACTGCCCTCACTGAGGGAGTGGGTGTGGCCATCTCTTCTGTGACTGAACAAAGGGCAGGGGAACAGGGGGCCCGGGGCAGGTCCCTCAGAGCCCGGAAGGCCAAGTGGGGTGTCACAAGCATTTAGGCCCAGGCCAAAGAGCGCCTTCTTTGTCTGCACAGCAGCCCAAACTCTCACCTTTCCACTCAGGCCGCCCTCTTACTTGAAGTGTGTGTGGAACCGGTCCGCGCAGTACACCTCGCTGCAAAGCTAACCATAGGTCTGGGCATCATAGCTTCCTGCCAGGAGAGCAAAGTTCGCAGGCAGATCCGTCGTGGGACACACGCGTGGAGCCTCCTGCCCAGGTCACAGGCCGCCCAAAGCCACTACCCCAGATCGGGGGAAGCAAAGCAGTCCTGTCTGAGTCCCAGCCTCTAGAGGGAGTAGTGGACCAACACTTGTAGAAAACGGGGTCCGCGCGGGTAACTCATTGGATGGACACAAAAAAATCTTCGTGACTTTCTGCTGAAGCTTACGAGCGTTCACACCTAAGCCTCTTACAAGGTCAACTGTTTAGCTAAACATGAGCTCATGATCTAAATTTACACAATAATGAAGAAATCAGCTACAAGGGCAGAGAAGCAGCAAAAACAATCAATACCAGAATTAGATTCCCTAGGCCATCCATCAGATGTTGGAATAATCAGGTGCAAGGCAGAAAGTATACACAAAACTGGAACTGAAACAAGGAACAAGGATGTTTTCAAAGACTGGTAGGATCTCTAAAACATTTTTAAATTACATGTCATTGATAAAGCTAAATACTCAAAGGTTGTGTCATGCAACAGATTCATCACTGAGAAGAGTGAAATTATGCTGTTTTGAAAACTATGGCAGTTCAGATTTTCTGCCTGAATATATAAGAAGATTTCTCTAAAAATACACATTATTTGAAAGACTTATTGGCTGTGAAAAAAGTTAAGGGTATTTCAAATGGCTTGTCTGCAAAGAAAGTTGAGATGTAGGGAATCACAGAAAGTCGAGGGGAAAATAGGTCAATATATACTTTGCCATATTGTGAACTAAGCCTTAGGCCAGCAACAATGTAGAGGACCTGACCCTTAGAAACTTACAAGTAAGCTGGAATCTTGAAAAGTTCAAAACTTTATAAGTAAAAAGATTTATTAAAATGAATAACAAGGTGTTTTAATTGACATCAGAAGATCAAAACAATAAACCTGAGAACACAGAAAAAATATAAATAAAGATATGAGGAGAACTTAATACAATAGAAAACGTATAAAATTTAGGTGATATAGTAAGTCCAAAGAATATTCTTTGACAAGATTTAAAAGACACACTTTGATTAAGGAAAACCAAAACATAAGTAAAGAATATACAGAAAGAATCAGGACAATGTTAAAGCAGAGAATATATGAAATGCCAGTAAATTTGAACATTTGTGTAAAGTGGACCATTTCCTAGCTCCTAAAGTTTACCAAAACTGACACAAGACGAAATCATTTAAGGTCATCATGTCTTCCCTTGGTATTCTCGGAATGCCCTGGCCTCAGAATGCAGCATCTGTAGTCCATGGTAACCTGCGGAGAGGGGGCGGGGCTGAGGGAGGTTGGAACACTGCCCTCACAGTGGGAGTGGTTGTGGCCAATTCTGCTGTGACTGAACAAAGGGCAGGGGAGCAGGGGGCCCAGGGCAGGGCCCTGAGAGCCCGGCAGGCTCAGTGGGGTGTCACAAGCATTTAGAACCAGGACAAAGGGCTCCTTCTTTGTCTGCACAGCTTCCAAAACTTTCACCTTTTTACGCAGTCCGCCCCCTTTCTTGAAGTGCATGTGGAACCTGTCCGCACAGTACACCTCGCTGCACAGCTAACCATAGCTCTGGGCATCGTAGATTCCTGCCAGGTGACCGAAGTTCGCAGGCAGATGGGTCCCTGGGACACCCGCAGAGAGCCTACTGCCCAGGCCAGTGGCCGCCCACTGCCACTGCCCCAGATCGTGGGGCAAAAAGCAGCCCTGTCTGAGGCCGTGCCTCTACAGGGAGTATTGGACCAACACTTGTAGAAAACGGGGTACGCGCGGGCAACTCATTGGAGGGACACAAATAAATCTTTGCGGACTTTCTGATGAAGCTTACGAGTGTTCACACCTAAGCCTCTTACAAGGTCAGCTGTTTAGCTAACCATGAGCTCATGATCTAAATTTACACAATAATGAAGAAATCAGCTACAGGGAGAGACAATCAGCAAAACAATCAATACCAGAATTAGATTCCCTAGGCCATCGATCTGACGTTGGAATAATCAGGTGCAAGAAAGAAAATATACATACAACTGGAACTGAAACAAGGAAGAAGGATGTTTTCAAAGACTTGTAGGATCTCTAAAATATTTGTAAAGTACATGTCTTTGAAAAAGTTAAATACTCATAGTTGTGTAATACAACAGATTCAATATTGAAAACAGTGAAATTATGCTGTTTTGAAAACTATGGCAGTTCAGATTTTCTGCCTAATTATATAAGAAGAGTTCTGTAAAAAATACACATTATTTCAAACACTTATTGGCTGTGAAATAATTTAAGGTTATTTCAAATGACTTGTCTGCAAAGAAAGGTGAGATGTAGGGAATCACAGAAAGTCGAGGGGAAAATATGTCTCTATATACATTGCTATATGGAGAACTAAGCCTTAGTCCAGCAACAATGTAGAGGACGTGACACTTAGAAACTTACATGTGAGCTGGAATCATCAAAAGTTCAAATATTTATAAGTAAAAAGATTTATGAAAATGAATAACCAAGTGTTTTAATTGACATCAGAAGATCAATGCATTAAGCCATGAGAACATAGAAAAAAGATAAATAAAGATAGGAGCAGAACTTAATACAACAGAAAACGTATACAATTAAGCTGATGTAGTAAGTCCGAAGAATATTCTTTGAAAAGATTTAAAAGACAGAGTTTGATTAAGGAAAACAAAAACATAAGTAAAGAATATACAGAAAGAATCAGGACAATGTCATAGCAGAGAATACATGAAATGCCAGTAAATTTGAACCTTTGTGTAAAGTGGACCATTTCCTAGCTCCTAAAGTTTAACAAAACTGACACAAGAGGAAATCATTTAAGGTCATCATGTCTGCCCTTGGCATTCTCGGAACGCCCTGGCCTCAGAATGCAGCATCTGTAGTCCATGGTAACCTGCGGAGAGGGGGCGGGGCTGAGGGCGGCTGAAACAATGCCCTCACTGAGGTAGTGGGTGTGGCCATCTCTGCTGTGACTGAACAAAGGACAGTGGAGCAGGGCGTCCAGTGCAGGGCCCTCAGAGCCGGGCAGGGCCAGTGCGGTTTCATAAGAATTTAGGCCCAGGCCAAAGAGAGCCTGTTTTCTCTGCACAGCTGCCCAACTCTTACCTTTCCACTAAGGACGCCATCTTACTTGAAGTGTGTGTGGAACCTGTCCGCGCAGTACATTTCGCTGCACAGCTAACCATATGTCTGGGCATCGTAGCTTTCTGCCAGGTGACCGAAGTTCGCAGGCAGATGGGTGCCTAGGACACATTCGGAGAGGCTCCTGACCGGGCCTCTGGCCGCCCACTGCCCCTTCCTCAGATCGGGGGCCGCAAAGCAGCCCTGTCCGAATCCCTGCCTCTAGAGGGAGTATTTGACCAAAACTTGTAGTAAACGGGGTCCTTGCAGGAAACTCATTGGAGGGACACAAATAAATCTTTGCAGATTTTCTGATGAAGCTTACGAGCGTTCACACCTAACCCTCTTACAAGGTCAGCTGTTTGGCTGAAGATGAGCTCATGATCTAAATTTACACAATAATGAATAAATCAGCTACAAGGGGAAGACAATCAGCAAAAACAATCAATACCAGAATTAGATTCCCTAGGCCATCCATCAGATGTTGGAATAATCAGGTGCAAGGCAGAAAATACACATAAAACTGGAACTGAAACAAAGAAAAAGGATGTTTTCAAAGACTGGTAGGATCTCTAAAACATTTTTAAGTACATGTCATTGATAACGCTAGATACTCAAAGTTTCTGTAATAAAAGAGATTCATCATTGAGAACAGTGAAATTATGCTGTTTTGAAAACTATGGCAGGTCAGATTTTCTGCCTAATTATATACGAAGATTTCTCGAAAAAATACACATTATTTCAAAGACTTATTGGCTGTGAAATAAGTTAAGGGTATGTCAAATGGCTTGTGTGCAAAGAAAGTTGAGATGTAGGGAATCACATACAGTCGAGGGGAAAATAGGTCAATATATACATTGCTATATGGTGAACTAAGCCTTAGGCCAGCAACAATGTAGAGGACCTGACACCTATAAACTTACAAGTAAGCTGGAATCTTCCAAAGTTCAAATCTTTATAAGTAAAAAGATTTATCAAAATGAATAACCAAGTGTTTTAATTGACATCAGAAGATCAAGACAATAAACCATGAGAACATAGAAAAAACATAAATAAAGATATGAGCAGAACTTAAGACAACAGAAAACGTATAAAATTGAGGTGAAGTAGTAAGTCCAAAGAATATTCTTTGAAAAGATTTAAAAGACATACTTTGATTAAGGAAAACAAAAACATAAGTAAAGAATATACAGAAAAAATCAGGACAATGTTATAGCAGAGAATATATGAAATGCCAGTAAATATGAACATTTCTGTAAAGTGGACCATTTCCTAGCTCCTAAAGTTTACCAAAACTGACACAAGAGGAAATCCTTTAAGGTCATCATGTCTGCCCATATCATTCTCAGAACACCCTGGCCTCAGAATGCAGCATCTGTAGGCCATGGTAACCTGCGGAGAGGGGGCGGGGAGAGGGATTTTGGAACACAGCCCTCACTGAGGGAATGGGTTTGGCCATCTCTGCTATGACTGAACAAAAGGCAGGGGAGCAGGGGGCCCAGGGCAAGTCCCTCAGAGCCCGGCAGGCCCAGTGGGTTGTCACAACCATTTAGGCCCAATCCAAAGGGCGTCTTCTTTGTCTTCACAGCTGCACAAACTCTCACATTTCCACACAGTCCACCATCTTACTTGAAGTGTGTGTGGCACCTGTCCGCGCAGTACACCACGCTGCAGAGCTAGGCATAGGTCTGGGCATTGTAGCTTCCTGCCAGGTGACCGAAGTTCGCAGGCAGATGGGTCCGTGGGACACACGCGGAGAGGCTCATGCCTGGACCACGGGCGGCCCAAAGTCCCTGCCCCAGATCGGCGGCCGCAAAGCAGCCCTGTGTGAGTCCCTGCCTCTAGAGGGAGTGTTGGACCAACACTTGAGGAAAACGGGGTCCTCGCGGGCAACTCATTGGAGGGACACAAATAAATCTTTGCCGACATTTTGATGAAGCTTTCAAGCGTTCACACCTAAGCCTCTTACAAGGTCAGCTGTTTATCTAAACCTGAGCTCATGATCTAAATTTACACAATAATGAGGAAATCAGCTACAAGGGGGAGACAATCCGCAAAAACAATCAATACCAGAATTAGATGCCCTAGGCCATCCATCAGATGTTGGAATAATCAGGTGCAAGGCAGAAAATATACATAAAACTGGAACTGAAACAAGGAACATGGATGTTTTCAAAGACTGGTAGGATCTCTAAAACATTTTTAATGTACATGTCATTGATAAAGCTAAATACTCAAAGGTTGTGTAATACAACAGATTCATCATTGAGAAGAGTGAAATTATGCTGTTTTGAAAACTATGGCAGGTCAGATTTTCTGCCTAATTATATAAGTAGATTTCTCTAAAAAATACATATTATTTCAGATAATTAATGGCTGTGAAATAAGTTAAGGTTATTTCAAATGGCTTGTCTGAAAAGAAAGGTGACATGTAGGGAATCACTGAAAATCGAGGTGAAAATAGGTCTATATATACATTGCTATATGGTGAACTAAGCCTTAATCCAGCAACAATGTAGAGGACGTGACCCTTAGAAACTTACATGTAAGCTGGAATCTTCAAAAGTTCAAATATTTATAAGTAAAAAGATTTATAAAAATGAATAACCAAGTGTTTTAATTGACATCAGAATATCAAAACAATAAACCCTGAGAACATAAAAAAAGATAAGTCAAGATATGAGCAGAACTTAATACAACAGAAAACGTATAAAATTCAGGTGATGTAGTAAGTCCAAAGAATATTCTTTGAAAAGATTTAAAAGACACACTTTGATTAAGGAAAACAAAAACATAAGTCAAGAATATACAGAAAGAATCAGGACAATGTTATAGCATAGAAGATCTGAAATGCTAGTAAATTTGAACATTTCTGTAAAGTGGACCATTTCCTAGCTCCTAAAGTTTACCAAAACTGACACAAGGGGAAATCATTTAAGGTAATCATGTCTGCCCTTGGCATTCTCGGAACGCCCTGGCCTCAGAATGCAGCATCTGTAGTCCATCGTAACCTGCGGAGAGGGGGCTGGGCTGAGGGACGCTGGAACACTGCCCTCACTGAGGGAGTGGGTGTGGCCATCTCTGCTGTGACTGAACAAAGGGCAGGCGAGCAGGGTGGCCAGGGCAGGGCCGTCAGAGCCGCCAGGCACAATGGGGTGTCACACGCATTAAGGCCCAGGCCAAAGAGCTCCATCTTTGTCTGCAGAGCTGCCCAAACTCTCATCTTTACACCCAGGCCGCCATCTTACTTGAAGTGTGTGAGGAACTTGTCCGCAAAGTACACCTCGCTGCGCAGCTAATCATAGGTCTGGGCATCGTAGCTTCCTGCCAGGTGACCGAGGATCGCAGGCAGATGATTCTCTGGGACACATTCGAAGAGCTTCCTGACCGGGACACAGGCCGCCCACTGCCCCTTCCCTAGATCGGGGGCCGCAAAGCAGCCCTGTCCGAGTCCCTGCCTCTAGAGGGAGTATTACACCAACACTAGTAGAAAACGGGGTCCTTGCAGGAAACTCATTGGAGGGACACAAATAAATCTTTGCAGACTTTCTGCTGAAGCTTACGAGCGTTCACACCTAAGCCTCTTACAAGGTCAGCTGTTTGGCTAAACAGGAGCTCATGATCTAAATTTACACAATAATGAAGAAATCAGCTACAAGCGGGAGACAGTCAGCAAAATCAATCAATACCAGAATTAGATTCCCTAGGCCATCCATCAGATGTGGGAATAATCAGGTGCAAGGCAGAAAATATACATAAAACTGGAACTGAAAGAAAGAGAAAGGATGTTTTCAAAGACTGGTAGGATCTCTAAAACATTTTTAAATTACATGTCATTGAAAAAGCTAAATACTCAAAGGTTGTGTAATATAACAGATTCATCATTCAGAATAGTGAAATTATGCTGTTTTGAAAACTATGGCAGGTCAGATTTTCTGCCTAATTATATAAGAAGATTTCTCTAAAAAATACACATTATTTCAAAGACTTATTGGCTGTGAAATAAGTTAAGGGTATTTCAAATGGCTTGTCTGCAAAGTAACGTGAGATGTAGGGAATCACAGAAAGTCGAGGGGAAAATAGGTCAATGTATACATTGGTATAGGGTGAACTAAGCCTTACGCCAGCAACAACGTAGAGGAACTGACCCTTAGTAATTTACAAGTAAGCTGTAATATTCAAAAGTTCAAATCTTTATAATTAAAAACTTTTATTAATATGAATAACCAAGTGTTTTAATTGACATCAGAAGACCAAACCAACAAACTCTGAGAACATAGAAAAAAGATAAATAAAGATATGAGCCGAACTTAATACTACAGAAAACGAGTAAAATTGAGGTGATTTAGTAAGTCCAAAGAATATTCGTTGAAAAGATTTAAAAGACACACTTTGATTAACAAAACAAAAATATAATTAAAGAATATATAGAAAGAATCAGGACAATGTTATAGCAGAGAATATGTGAAATGCCAGGAAATTTGAATATTTTTGTAAAGTGGACCATTTCCTAGCTCCTAAAATTTACCAAAACTGACACAAGAGGCAATCATTAAAGGTCATCATGTCTGCACTTGGCAGTCTCCGAACGCCCTGGCCACAGAAAGCAGCATCTGTAGTCCATGGTAACGTGCGGAGACGGGGCGGGGCTCAGGGAGGATGGAACACTGCCCTCACTGACGGAGTGGGTGTGGCCATCTCTGCTGTGACTGAACAAAGGGCAGGCGAGCAGGGGGCCCAGGACAGGGCCGTCAGAGCCGCAGGCACAATGGGGTGACACACGCATTAAGGCCCAGGCCAAAGAGCGCCATCTTTGTCTGAACAGCTGCCCAAATTCTCACCTTTCTACTCAGGCCGCCATCTTACTTGAAGTGTGTGTGGAACCGGTCCGCACAGTACACCTCTCTGCACAGCTAACCATAGGTCTGGGCTTCGTAGCTTCCTACCAGGTACATAGATCGCAGGCAGATGGTTCCCTAGGACACACGTGGAGGGGCTCCTGTTCAGGCCATAAGCTGCCCAAAGCCCCTGCCCCAGACCGGGGGCCACAAAGCAGCCCGCTCTGAGTCCCTGCCCCTAGAGGGAGTATTGGACCAACACTTGTAGAAAACGTGGTCCTCACGGGCAACTCATTGGAGGGACACAAATAAATCTTTGCCGACATCCTGCTGAAGATTACGAGCGTTCACACCTAAGCCTCTTACAAGGTCAGCTGTTTAGCTAAACATGAGGTCATGATCTAAATTTACACAATAATGAAGTAATCAGCTACAAGGGGAGACAATCTGCAAAAACAATCAATACGAGAACTAGATTCCCTAGGCCATCCATCAGAGGTTGGAATAATCAGGTGCAAGGCAGAAAATATACATAAAACTGGAACTGAAACAAGGAACATGGATGTTTTCAAAGACTGGTAGGATCTCTGAAAACTTTTTAAAGTATATGTCAATGATAAAGCTAAATATTCAAAGGTTATGTAATACAACAGATTCATCATTGAGAAGAGTGAAATTATGCTGTTTTGAAAACTATGGCAGTTCAGATTTTCTGCCTAATTATATAACAAGATTTCTTTAAAAAATACACATTATTTCAAAGACTTATTGGCTGTGAAATAAGTTAAGGGTATTTCAAATGGCTTGTGTGCAAAGAAAGTTGAGATATAGGGAATCACAGAAAGTCGAGGGGAAAATATGGCAATATATACATTGCTATTTTGTGAACTAAGCATTAGCCCTGCAACAATGTAGAGGACCTGACCCTTAGAAACTTACAAGTAAGCTGGAATCTACAAAAGTTCAAATCTTTATAAGTAAAAAGATTGATTAAAATGAATAACCAAGTGTTTTAATTGACATCAGAAGATCAAACAAATAAACCCTGAGAACATAGAAAAAACATAAATAAAGATATGAGCAGAACTTAATACAACAGAAAACGTATAAAATTGAGGTGATGTAGTAAGTCCAAAGAATATTCTTTGAAAAGATTTAAAAGACACACTTTGATTAAGGAAAACCAAAACATAAGTAAAGAATATACCAAAGAATCAGGACAATGTTATAGCAGAGAATATAAGAAATTCCAGTAAATTTGAACATTTCTGTAAAGTGGACCATTTCCCAGCTCCTAAAGTCTACCAAAACTGAAGCAAGAGGAAATCATTTAAGGTCATCATGTCTGCCCTTGGCATTCTCGGAACGCCCTGGCCTCAGAATGCAGCATCTGTAGTCCATGGTAACCTGCGGAGAGTGGGCGGGGCTGAGGGAGGTTGGAACACTGCCCTAACTGAAGGAGTGGGTGTGGCCATATCTGCTGCTCTTGAACAAATGGCAGGGGAGCAGAAGGCCCAGGGCAGGACCCTCAAAGTCCGGCTGGCCCAGTGGGGTGTCACAAGCATTTAGTCTCAGTCCAAAGGGCGCATTCTTTGTCTGCACAGCTGGCCAGACTCTCACCTTTCCACTCGGTGCGCCCTCTTACTTGAAGTGTTTGTGGAATCTGTACGAGAAGTACACCTCGGTGCACAACTAACCAAACGTCTGGGCATCGTAGCTTCCTGCCAGGTGACCGAAGTTCGCAGGCAGATGTGTACCTGGGACACACGCGGAGAGGCTCCAGCCCGGGTCACAGGCCGCCCACAGCCCCTGCCTCAGATCGGGGGCCGAAAAGAAGGCCTGTCTGTCTCCCTGCCTCTAGAGGGAGTAGTGGACCAACACTTGTAGAAAACGGGGTACCCGCGGGCAACTCATTGGAGGGACACAAATAAATCTTTGCTGACTTTCTGATGAAGCTTACGAGCGTTCACACCTAAGGCTCTTACAAGGTCAGCTGTTTAGCTAAACATGAGCTCATGGTGTAAATTTACACAATAATGAAGAAATCAGTTACAAGGGGGAGTCAATCAGCAAAAACAATCAATACCAGAATTAGATTCCCTAGGCCAACCATCAGATGTTGGAATAAAAAGGTGCAAGGCAGAAAATATACATAAAACTGGAACTGAAATAAGGAACAAGGATGTTTTAAAAGACTGGTAGGATCTCTGAAACCTTTTTAAAGTACATGTCATTGATAAAGCTAAATACTCAAAGGTTGTGTAATACAACAGATTCATCATTGAGAAGAGTGAAATTATGCTGTTTTGAAAACTATGGCAGGTCAGATTTTCTGCCTAATTATATAAGAAGAATTCTCTAAAAAATACACATTATTTCAAAGACTTATTGGCTGTGAAATAAGTTAAGGGTATTTCAAATGGCTTGTCTGCAATCAAAGGTGAGATGTAGGGAATCACAGAAACTCGAGGGGAAAATAGGTCAATATATACATTGCTATATGGTGAACTAAGCCTTTGTCCAGCAACAATGTAGAGGACGTGACCCTTAGAAACTTACAAGTAAGCTGAAATCTTAAAAAGTTCAAAGCCTTATACGTAAAAAAGATGTATAAAACTGAATAACCAAGTGTTTTAATTGACATCAGAAGATCAAAACACTAAACTCTGAGAACATAGAAAAAAGATAAATATTGATATGAGCCGAACTTAATACAACAGAAAACGTATAAAATTCAGGTGAGGTAGTAAGTCCAAAGAATATTCTTTGGCAAGATTTAAAAGACACACTTTGATTAAGGAAAACCAAAACATAAATAAAGAACATACAGAAAGAACGAGGACAATGTTATAGCAGAGAATATATGAAATGCCTGTAAATTTGAACATTTCGGTAAAGTGGATCATTTCCTAGCTCCTAAAGTTTACCAAAATTGACACAAGAGGAAATCATTTAAGGTCATCATGTCTGCCCTTGGCATTCTCGGAAAGCCCTGGCCTCAGAATGCAGCATCTGTAGTCCATGGTAAACTGCGGAGAGGGGGTGGCGCTGAGGGAGTTCGGAACACTGCCCTCACTGAGGGAGTGGGTGGGGCCATCTCTGCTGTGACTGCACAAAGGGCAGGGGAGAAGGGTGCCAAGGGCAGGGTCCTCAGAGCCCGGCAGACCCAGTCGTGTGTCACAAGCATTTAGGACAAGGCCAAAGTGCGCCTTCTTTGTCTGCACAGCTGCCCAAACTCTCACCTTTCCACTCAGGCCGCCCCCTTACTTGAAGTGTGTGTGGAACCGGTCCGTGCAGTACACCTCGCTGCAAAGCTATCCATAGGTCTGGGCATCATAGCTTCCTCAGAGGTGACCGAAGTTCTCAGCAGATGGGTCGTTGGACACACGGGGGGAGCCTCCTGCCCAGGCCACAGGCCGCCCAAAGGCACTACCCCAGATCGGGGGCAGCAAAGCAGTCCTGTCTGAGTCCCAGCCTCTAGAGGGAGTATTGGACCAACACTTGTAGAAAAAGGGGTCCTCGCGGGCAACTCATTGGAGGGAAAAAAATAAATATTTGCGGACTTTCTTATGAAGCTTACGAGTGTTCACACCTAAGCCTCTTACAAAGTCAGATGTTTAGCTAAACATGAGCTCATGATCTAAATTTACACAATAAGGAAAAAATCAGCTACAGGGTGAGACAATCAGCAGAAACTATCAATACCAGAATTAGATTCCTTAGGCCATCGATCGGACGTTGGAATAATCAGGTGCAAGGCAGAAAATATACATAAAACTGGAACTGAAACAAGGAACAGGGATATTTTCAAACACTGGTAGGATCTCTAAAACATTTTTAAAGTACATGTCATTGATAAAGCTAAATACTCAAAGGCTGTGTAATACAACAGATTCATCATTGAGAAGAGTGAAATTATGCTGTTTTGAAAACTATGGCAGGTCAGATTTTCTGCCTAAATATATAAGAAGATTTCTCTAAAAATACACATTATTTCAAAGACTTATTGGCCGTGAAAAAAGATAAGGGTATTTCAAATGGCTTGTCTGCAAAGAAAGTTGAGATGTAGGGAATCACAGAAAGTCGAGGGGAAAATAGGTCAATATATACTTTGCCATATTGTGAACTAAGCCTAAGGCCAGCAACAATGAAGAGGACCTGACCCTTAGAAACTTACAAGTAAGCTGTAACATTGAAAAGTTGAAATCTTTATAAGTAAAAAGATTTATTAAAGTGAATAACCAAGTGTTTTAATTGACATCAGAATATCAAAACAATAAACCTGAGAACACAGAAAAAATATAAATAAAGATATGAGGAGACCTTAATACAATAGAACGTATAAAATTCAGGTGATGTAGTAAGTCCAAAGAATATTCTTTGACAAGATTTAAAAGACACACTTTGATTAAGGAAAACCAAAACATAAGTAAAGAATACACAGAAAGAATCAGGACAATGTTATAGAAGAGAATATATGAAATGCCAGGAATTTGAACATTTGTGTAAAGTGGACCATTTCCTAGCTCCTAAAGTTTACCAAAACTAACACAAGAGGAAATCATTTAAGGTCATCATGTCTGCCCTTGGCATTCTCGGTATGCCCTGGACTCAGAATGCAGCATCTGTAGTCCAAGGTAACCTGCGGAGAGGGGGAGGGGCTGAGGGAGGTTGGAACACTGCCCTCCCAGAGGGAGTGGGTGTGGCCAATTCTGCTGTGACTGCACAAAGGGCAGGGGAGAAGGGGGCCCAGGGCAGGGTCCTCAGAGCCCGGCAGGCCCAGTGGTGTGTCACAAGCATTTAGGCCCAGGACAAAGGGCTCCTTCTTTGTCTGCACAGCGGCCCAAACTTTCACCTTTCCAATCAGGCCGCCCTCTTACTTGAAGTGCATGTGGAACCTGTCCACGCCGTACACCTCGCTGCACAGCTAACCATAGGTCTGGGCATCGTAGCTTACTGCCAGGTGACCGAGGTTCGCTGGCAGATGTGTCCCTGGGACACACGCGGAGAGGCACCTGCCCAGGCCAGTGGCCGCCCACTGCCACTGCCACAGATCATGGGGCACAAATCAGCCCTGTCTGAGGCCGTGCCTCTACAGGGAGTATTGGACCAACAGTTGTAAAAAACGGGTGCTCGCGGGCAACTCATCGGAGGGACACAAATAAATCTTTGCGGACTTTCTGATGAAGCTTACGAGTGTTCACACCTAAGCCTCTTACAAAGTCAGATGTTTAGCTAAACATGAGCTCATGATCTAAATTTACACAATAATGAAGAAATCAGCTACAGGGGGAGAGAATCAGCAAAAACAATCAGTACCAGAATTAGATTCCCTAGGCCATCGATCAGACGTTGGAATAATCAGGTGCAAGGCAGAAAATATACATAAAACTGGAAATGAAACAAGGAACAAGGATGTTTTCAAAGACTGGTAGGATCTCAAAACATTTTTAAAGTACATGTCATTGATAAAGCTAAATACTCAGAGGTTGTGAAGACAACAGATTCATCATTGAGAAGAGTGAAATTATGCTGTTTTGAAAACTATGGCAGGTAAGATTTTCTGCCTAATTATATAAGAAGATTTCTCTAAAAAATACACATTATTTCCAAGACTTATTGGCTGCGAAATAAGTTAAGGGTATTTCAAAAGGCCTGTCTTCAAAGAATGGTGTGATGTAGGGAATCACAGAAAGCCGAGGGGAAAATAGGTCAATATATGCATTGCTATATGTTGAACTAAGCCTTAGGCCAGCAACAATGTAGGGTACCTGACCCTTAGAAACTTACAAGTAAGCTGCAATCTTCAAAAGTTCAAATCTTTATAACTAAAAAGTTTTATTAAAATGAAAATCCAAGTGTTTTAATTGACATCAGAAGATCAAAACAATAAACCCTGAGAACATAGAAAAAAGATAAATAAAGATATGAGCAGAACTTAATACCACAGAAAACGTATAAAATTCAGGTGAGGTAGTAAGTACAAAGAATATTCTTTGAAAACATTTAAAAGACACACTTTGATTAAGGAAAACACAAACATAATTAAAGAATATATAGAAAGAATCAGGACAATGTTATAGCAGAGAATATATGAAATGCCAGTAAATTTGAACATTTCTGTACAGTTGACCATTTCCTAGCTCCTACAGTTTACCAAAACTGGCACAAGAGGAAATCATTTAAGGTCATCATGTCGGCCCTTGGCATTCTCGGAATGCCCTGGCCTCAGAATGCAGCATCTGTAGTCCATGGTAACCTGCGGAGAGTGGGCGGGGCTGAGGGAGGCTGGAACACTGCCCTCACTGAGGGAGTGTGTGTGGCCATCTCTGCTGTGACTGAACAAAGGCAGGGGACCAGGGCGTCCTGGGTAGGGCCCTCAGATGCCGGCAGGCCCAGTGCGGTTTCACAAGCATTTAGGCCCAGGCCGTAGGGCGCCTTCTTTTTGTGCACAGCTGCCTGAACTCTCACCTTTCCACTCAGGCCGCCCTCTTACTTGAAGTGTGTGTGGAACCGGTCCACGCAGTACACCTCGCTGCACAGCTAACCATAGGTCTGGGCATCGTAGCTTCCGGCCAGGTGACCGAAGTTCGCAGGCAGATGTGTCCATGCGAAACACGCGGAGAGGATCCTGCCCAGTCCAAGGCCACCGACTGCCCCTGACCCATATCTGGGGCCGCAAAGCAGCCATGTCAGTGTCCCTGCCTCTAGAGGGGGTATTGGACCAACACTTTTAGAAAACGGGGTCCTCGCGAGCAACTCATTGGAGGGACATAAATAAATATTTGCCGACTTTCTGCTGAAGCTTACGAGCGTTCACAACTAAGCCTCTTACAAGGTCAGCTGCTTAGCTAAACATGAGATCATGATCTAAATTTACACAATAATGAAGAAATCAGCTACAAGGCGGAGAGAAACAGCAAAAACAATCAATACCAGATTTAGATTCCCTAGGCCATCCATCAGATGTTGGAATAATCAGGTGCAAGGCAGAAAATATACATAAAACTGGAACTGAAACAAGGAAGAAGGATGTTTTCAAAGACTGGTAGGATCTCTAAAACATTTTTAAAGTACATGTCATTGATAAAGCTAAATACTCAAAGGTTGTGTAATACAACAGATTCATCATTGAGAAGAGTGAAATTATGCTGTTTGAAAACTCTGGCAGGTCAGATTTTCTGCCTATTTATATAAGAAAATTTCTCTAAAAAATACACATTATTTCAAAGTTTTACTGGCTGTGAAATAAGTTAAGTGTATTTCAAACGGCTTGTCTGCAAAGAAAGGTGAGATGTAGGGAATCACAGAAAGTCGAGGGGAAAATAGGTCAATATATACATTGCTATATGGTGAACTAAGCCTTAGGCCAGCAACAATGTAGAGGACCTGACCCTTAGAAACGTACAAGTAAGCTGGAATCTTTAAAAGTTCAAATCTTTATAAGGAAAAATATTTATGAAAATGAATAACCAAGTGTTTTAATTGGCATCAGAAGATCAAAATAATAAACCCTGAGAACATAGAGAAAAGATAAATAAAGATATGAGCAGAACTTAATACAACAGAAAACGTATAAAATTCAGGTGAGGTAGTAAGTCCAAAGAATATTTTAAAAGATTTAAAAGACACACTTTAATTAAGGAAAACAAAAACATAAGTAAAGTATATACAGAAAGAAAAAGGACAATGTTATAGCAGAGAAGATCTGAAATGCCAGTAAATTTGAACATTTCTGTAAAGTGGACCATTTCCTAGCTCCTAAAGTTTACCAAAACTGACACAAGAGAAAAACATTTAAGATCATTATGTCTGCCCTTGGCATTCTCGGAACGCCCTGGCCTCAGAATGCAACATCTGTAGTCCATGGTAAACTGTGGAGAGGGGGCGGGGCTGACGGAGTTTGGAAACTGCCCTCACTGAGGGAGTGGGTGTGGCCATCTCTGCTGTTACTGAACAAAGTGCAGGGCAGCAGGGCGACCTGGGCAGGGCCATCAGATTCTGGCAGGACCAGTGGGGTGTCAAAAGCATTTAGGCCCAGAACAAAGGGCGCCTTCTTTGTCTGCACAGCTGCCCAAAATCTCATCTTTCCACTCAGCCCGCCCTCTTAGGTGAAGTGTGTGTGGAACCTGTCCATGCAGTACAACTTGCTGCACAGCTAACCATACGTCTGGGCATCGTAGCTTCCTGCCAGGTGACCGAAGTTCGCAGGCAGATGGGTCCCTCGGACACACGCGGAGAGGCTCCGGCCCGGGCAACAGGACGCCAACTGCCCATGCACCACATCGGGGGCCGCAAAGCAACCGTTTCTGAGTCCGTGCCTCAACAGGGAGTATTGGACCAACACTTGTAGAAAACTGGGTCCTCGCGTGCAACTCATTGGAGGGACACAAATAAATCTTTGCCGACTTTCTGATGAAGCTTACGAGAGTTCAAACCTAAGCCTCTTACAAGGTCAGCTGTTTAGCTAAACATGAGCTCATGATCTAAATTTACACAATAATGAAGAAATCAGCTACAAGTGGGAAGCAATCAGCAAAAACAATCAATACCAGAAATAGATTCCCTAGGCAATCCATCAGATGTTGCAATAATCAGGTGCAAGGCAGAAAATATACATAAAACTGGAACTGAAACAAGGAACTAGGAGGTTTTCAAAGACTGGTAGGATCTCTAAATCATTTTTTTAAAGTACGTGTCATTGATAAAGCTAAATACTCAAAGGTTGTGTAATACAAGAGATTCATCATTGAGAAGAGTGAAATTATGCTGTTTTGAAAACTATGGCAGGTCAGATTTTCTGCCTAATTATATAAGAAGATTTCTCTAAAAAATACACATTATTTCAAAGACTTATTGAATGTGAAATGAGATAAGTTTATTTCAAATGGCTTGTCTGCAAAGAAAGGTGAGATGTAGGGAATCACAGAAAGTGGAGGGGAAAATAGGTCAATATATGCATTGCTATATGTTGAACTAAGCCATAGGCCAGCAACAATGTAGGGGACCTGACCCTTAGAAACTTACAAGTAAGCTGGAATCTTCAAAAGTTCAAATCTTTATAACTAAAAAGTTTTATTAAAATGAAAAACCAAGTGTTTTAATTGACATCAGAAGATCAAAACAATAAACCCTGAGAACATAGAAAAAAGATAAATAAAGATATGAGCAGAACTTAATACCACAGAAAACGTATAAAATTCAGGTGAGGTAGTAACTCCAAAGAATATTCTTTGAAAATATTTAAAAGACACACTTTGATTAAGGAAAACAAAAACATAATTAAAGAATATATAGAAAGAATCAGGACAATGTTATAGCAGAGAATATATGAAATGCCAGTAAATTTGAACATTTCTGTAAAGTTGACCATTTCCTAGCTCCTACAGTTTACCAAAACTGACACAAGAGGAAATCATTTAAGGTCATCATGTCGGCCCTTGGCATTCTCGGAACGCCCTGGCCTCAGAATGCAGCATCTGTAGTCCATGGTAACCTGCGGAGAGTGGGCGGGGCTGAGGGAGGCTGGAACACTGCCCTCACTGAGGGAGTGTGTGTGGCCATCTCTGCTGTGACTGAACAAAGGCAGGGGACCAGGGCGTCCTGGGTAGGGCCCTCAGATGCCGGCAGGCCCAGTGCGGTTTCACAAGCATTTAGGCCCAGGCCGTAGTGCGCCTTCTTTTTGTGCACAGCTGCCTGAACTCTCACCTTTCCACTCAGGCCGCCCTCTTACTTGAAGTGTGTGTGGAACCGGTCCACGCAGTACACCTCGCTGCACAGCTAACCATAGGTCTGGGCATCGTAGCTTCCGGCCAGGTGACCGAAGTTCGCAGGCAGATGTGTCCCTGCGAAACACGTGGAGAGGATCCTGCCCAGTGCAAGGCCACTGACTGCCCCTGCCCCATATCTGGGGCCGCAAAGCAGCCATGTCAGTGTCCCTGCCTCTAGAGGGGGTATTGGACCAACAGTTTTAGAAAACGGGGTCCTCGCGGGCAACTCATTGGAGGGACATAAATAAATATTTGCCGACTTTCTGCTGAAGCTTACGAGCGTTCACAACTAAGCCTCTTACAAGGTCAGCTGTTTAGCTAAACATGAGCTCATGATCTAAATTTACACAATAATGAAGAAATCAGCTACAAGGGTGAGACAAACAGCAAAAACAATCAATACCAGAATTAGATTCCCTAGGCCATCTATCAGATGTTGGAATAATCAGGTGCAAGGCAGAAAATATACATAAAACTGTAACGGAAACAAGGAACAAGGATGTTTTCAAAGCCTGATAGGATCTCTAAAACATTTTTAAAGTACATGTCATTGATAAAGCTAAATACTCAAACGTTGTGTAATACAACAGATTCATCATTGAGTAGAGTGAAATTATGCTGTTTTGAAAACTATGGCAGGTGAGATTTTCTGCCTATTTATATAAGAAGATTTCTCTAAAAAATACACATTATTTCAAAGTCTTATTGGCTGTGAAATAAGATAAGGGTATTTCAAATGGCTTGTCTGCAAAGAAAGGTGAGATGTAGGGAATCACAGAAAGTCGAGGGGAAAATCAGTCAATATATACATTGCTATATGGTGAACTAAGCCTTAGGCCAGCAACAATGTAGAGGACCTGACCCTTAGAAACTTACAAGTAAGTTGGAATCTTCAAAAGTTCAAATCTTTATAAGTAAAAAGATTTATGAAAATGAATAACCAATTGTTTTAATTGACATCAGAATATCAAAACAATAAACCATGAGAACATAGAAAAAAGATAAATAAAGATATGAGCAGAACTTAATACAACAGAAAAAGTATAAAATTCAGGTGATGTAGTAAGTCCAAAGAATATTTTTGAAAAGATGTAAAAGACACACTTTGACTAAGGAAAACAAAAACATAAGTAAAAAATATACAGAAAGAATCAGGACAATGTTATAGCAGAGAACATCTGGAATGCCAGTAAATTTGAACATTTCGGTAAAGTGGACCATTTCCTAGCTCCTAAAGTTTACCAAAACTGACACTAGAGGAAACCATTTCAGGTCCTTATGTCTGCCCTTGGCATTCTCGGAACGCCCTGGCCTTAGTATGCAACATCGGTAGTCCATGGTAAACTGCGGAGAGTGGGAGGGGCTGAGGGAGTTTGGAACACTGCCCTCACTGAGGGAGTGGGTGTGGCCATCTCTGCTGTGACTGAACAAAGGGCAGTGGAGCAGGAAGTCTGGGCAAGGCCCTCAGAGCCCGGCAGGCCCAGTGGTGTGTCAAAAGCATTTAGGCCCAGGCCAAAGGGCGCCTTCATTGTCTGCACAGCTGCCCAAACTCTCACCTTTCCTCTCAGCCTGCCCTCTTACGTGAAGTGTGTGTGGAATCTGTCCATGCAGTACAACTTGCTGCGCAGCTAACCATAGGTCTGGGCATCGTAGCTTCCTGCCAGGAGACCGAAGTTTTCAGGCAGATGGGTAGCTGGGACACACGCTGCAAGGCTCCTGCCCGGGCCACAGGACGCCAATTGACCCTGTACCACATCGGGGGCCGCAAAGCAACCATTTCTGAGTCCGTGCCTCAACAGGGAGTATTGGACAAACACTTGTAGAAAACTGGGTCCTCGCGGGCCACTCATTGGAGGGACACATATAAATCTTTGCCGACATTCTGATGAAGCTTACGAGAGTTCACACCTAAGCCTCTTACAAGGTCATCTGTTTAGCTAAACATGAGCTCATGATCTAAATTTACACAATAATGAAGAAATCAGTTGCAAGGGGGAGACAATCAGCAAAAACAATCAATACCAGAAATAGATTCCCTAGGCAATCCAACAGATGTTGGAATAATCAGGTGCAAGGCAGAAAATATATATAAAACTGGAAATGAAACAAGGAAAAAGGATGTTTTCAAAGACTGGTAGGTTCACTAAAATATTTTTAAAGTACATGTCATTGATAAAGCTAAATACTCAAAGGTTGTGTAATACAACAGATACATCATTGAGAAGAGTGAAATTATGCTGTTTTGAAAACTATGGCAGGTCAGATTTTCTGCCTAATTATATAAGAAGATTTCTCTAAAAATTAGACATTATTTCAAAGACTTATTGGCTGTGAAATAAGTTAAGTGTATTTCAAATGGCTTGTCTGCAAAGAAAGGTGAGATGTAGGGAATCACAGAAAGCCCAGGGGAAAATAGGTCAATACATATATAGCTACACTGTGAAATAAGCCTTAGGCAAGCAACAATGTAGAGGACCTAACCCTAAGAAACTTACAAGTAAGCTGGAATCTTGAAAAGTTCAAATCTTTATAATAAAAAGATTTATTAAAATGAATAACCAAGTGTTTTAATTGACATCAGAAGATCAAAAAAATAAACCCTGAGAACATAGAAAAAAGATAAATAAAGATATGAGCAGAACTTAATACAACAGAAAACGTATAAAATTCAGGTGATGTAGTAAGTCCAAAGAATATTCATTGAAAAGATTTAATGACACACTTTGATTAAGGAACACAAAAACATAAGTCAAGAATATACAGAAAGAATCAGGAGAATGTTATAGCAGAGAAGATCTGAAATGCCAGTAAATTTGAACATTTCTGTAAAGTGGACCATTTCCTATCTCCTAAAGTTTACCAAAACTGACACAAGAGGAAATCATTTAAGGTCATCCTGTCTGCCCTTGGCATTCTCGGAACGTCCTGGCCTCAGAATGCAGCATCTGTAGTCCATGGTAACCTGCGGAGAGGGGGCGGTGCTGAGGGAGGCTGGAACACTGCCGTCACTAAGGGAGACGGTGTGGCCATCTCTGCTGTGACTGAACAAAGGGCAGGGGAGCAGGTCGTCCAGTGCAGGGCCCTCAGAGCCCGGCAGGCCCAGTGCGGTTTCACAAGCATATAGGCCCAGGACAAAGTGCACCATCTTTGTCTGCACAGCTGCCCAAACTCTCACTTTTCCACTCAGCCCTCCCTCTTATTTGAAGTGAGTGTGTAACCTGTCCGCGCAGTACACCTCGCTGCACAGCTACCCATATGTCTGGACATCCTAGCTTCCTGCCAGGGGACCGAAGTTCGCAGGCAGATGGGACCCTGCAACACACTCGGAGAGGATCCTGCATGGTCCACAGGCCACCGACTGCCCCTGCCCCATATCGGGGACCAAAAAGCAGCCCTGTCTGTGTCCCTGCCTCTAGAGGGAGTTTTGGACCAACACTTGTAGAAAACGGGGTCCTCGCGGGCAACTCATTGGAGGGACACAAATAAATCATTGCCGACTTTCTGCAAAAGCTTACGTGCGTTCACACCTAAGCCTCTTACAAGGTCAGCTGTTTAGCTAAACATGAGCTCACGATATAAATTTACACAATAATGAAGAAATCAGCTACAAGGGGGAGACAAACACCAAAAACAATCAATACCAGAATTAGATTCCCTAGGCCATCCATCAGATGTTGGAATAATCAGGTGCAAGGCAGAAAATATACATAAAACTGGAACTGAAACAAGGAACAAGGATATTTTCAAAGACTGGTAGGAGCTCTAAAACATTTTTAAAGTACATGTCATTGATAAAGCTAAATACTCAAAGTTTTTGTAATACAACAGATTCATCTTTGAGAAGAGTGAAATTATGCTGTTTAGAAAACTATGGCAAGTCAGATTTTCTAGCTAATTATATAAGAAAATTTCTCTAAAACGTACACATTATTTCAAAGGCTTATTGGCTGTGAAATAAGGTAAGGGTATATCAAATGGCTTGTCTGCAAAGAAAGGTGAGATGTAGGGAATCACAGAAAGTCGAGGGGAATATAGGGCAATATATATATTGCTATACGGTTAACTAAGCCTTAGGCCAGCAACAATGTAGAGGACCTGACGCAAAGAAACGTACAAGTAAGCTGGAATCTTCAAAAGTTCAAATCTTTATAAGTAAAAAATTTATGAAAATGAATAACAAAGTGTTTTAATTGACATGAGAAGATCAAAACAATAAACCCTGAGAACATAGAAAAAAGATAAATAAAGTTATGAGCAGAACTTAATACAACAGAAAACGTATAAAATTCAGGTGATGTAGTAAGTCCAAAGAATATTCTTTGAAAAGAGTTAAAAGACATACTTTGATTAAGGAAAACAAAAACATATGTAAAGAATATACAGAAAGAATCAGGACAATGTTATAGCAGAGAACATCTGAAATGCCAGTAAGTTTGAACATTTCTGTAAAGTGGACCATTTCCTAGCTCCTAAAGTTTACCAAAACTGACACAAGAGGAAACCATTTAAGATCATCATGTCTGCCCTTGGCATTCTCGGAACGCCCTGGCCTCAGAATGCAGTATCTGTAGTCCATGGTAACCTGCGGAGAGGGGGCGGGGCTGAGGGAAGTTGGAACACTGCCCTCACTCAGGGAGTGGGTTTGGCCATCTCTGCTGTGACTGAAAAAAGGGCAGGGGAGCAGGGCGTCATGGGCAGGGCACTCAGAGTGCAGCAGGCCCAGTGGGGTGTCAAAAGCATTTAGGCCCAGGCCAAAGGGCGCCTTCTTCGTCTGCACAGCTGCCCAAACTCTCACCTTTCCACTCAGCCCGACCTCTTACGTGAAGTGTGTGTGGAACTTGTCCACACAGTACACCTTGCTGCACAGCTATCCATAGGTCTGGGCATCGTAGCTTCCTGCCAGGTGAACGAAGTTCGCAGGCAGATGGGTCCCTGTGACACACGTGGTGAGGCTCTTGCCCGCGCCATAGGCCGGCAACTGCCCCTGCACCACATCGCGGGGCGCTAAGAAACCATTTCTGAGTCCGTGCCTCAAGAGGGAGTATTGGACCAACACTTGTAGAAAACTGGGTCCTCGCGGGTAACTCATTGGAGGGACACAAATAAATCTTTGCCGACTTTCTGATGAAGCTTACGAGAGTTCACACCTAAGCCTCTTACAAGGTCAGCTGTTTAGCTAAACATGAACTCATGATCTAAATTTACACAATAATGAAGAAATCAGCTACAAAGGGGAGACAATCAGCAAAAACAATCAATACCAGAATTAGATTCCCTAGGCCATCCATCAGATGTTGGAATAATCAGGTGCAAGGAAGAAAATATACATATAACTGGAACTGAAACAGGAAACAAGGATGTTTTCAAAGACTGGTAGGATCTCTCAAACATTTTTAAAGTACATGTCATTGATAAAGCTAAATACTCAAAGTTTGTGTAATACAACAGATTAATCATTGAGAAGAGTGAAATTATGCTGTTTTGAAAACTATGGCAGGTCAGATTTTCTGCCTAATTATATAAGAAGATTTCTCTAAAAAATACACATTATTTCAAAGACTTATTGGCTGTGAAATAAGGTAAGTGCATATCAAATGGCTTGTCTGCAAAGAAAGGTGAGATGTAGGGAATCACTGAAAGTCGAGGGGTAAATATGTCAATATATACATTGCTATATGGTGAACTAAGCCTTAGGCCAGCAACAATGTAGAGGACCTGACCCTCAGAAACTTACAAGTAAGTTGGAATCTTCAAAAGTTCAAATCATTATAAGAAAAAGATTTAATAAAATGAAAAACCAAGTGTTTTAATTGGCATCAGAAGATCAAAACAATAAACCCTGAGAACATAGAAAAAAGATAAATAAAGTTATGAGCCGAACTTAGTACAACAGAAAACGTATAAAATTTAGGTGATGTAGCAAATCCAAAGAATATTCTTTGAAAAGAGTTAAAAGACACACTTTGATTAAGGAAAACCAAAACATAAGTAAAGAATATACAAAATGAATCAGTACAATGTTATAGCAGAGACGATCTGAAATGCCAGTAAATTTGAACATTTCTGTAAAGTGGACCATTTCCTAGCTCCTAAAGTTTACCAAAACTGACACAAGAGGAAATCATTTAAGTTCATCATGTCTGCCCTTGGCATTCTCGGAACGCTCTGGACTCAGTATGCAGCATCTGTAGTCCATGGTAACCTGCGGAGAGGGGGCGGGGCAGAGGGAAGTTGGAACACTGCCCTCACTCAGGGAGTGGCTGTGGCCATCTCTGCTGTGACTGAACAAAGGGCAGGGGAGAAGGAGGCCAAGGGCAGGGCCCTCAGAGCTCGGCAGGCCCCGTCGTGTGTCACAAGCATTTAGGCCCAAGCCAAAGGGTGCATTCTTTGTCTGCACAGCTGCCCAAACTCTGACCTTTCCACTCAGGCCGCCGTCTTACTTGAAGTGTGTGGGGAACCGGTCCGCACAGTATACCTCGCTGCACAGCTAACCATAGGTCTGGGCATCGTAGCTTCCTGCGAGGTGAATGAAGTTCGCAGGCAGATGCGTCCTTGCGACACACGCGGAGAGGCTCCTGCCCGGGCCACAGGTCAACGACTGCCCCTGCACCAGATCGGGGGCCGCAAAGCAACCTTTCTGAATCTCTGCCTCTAGAGGGAGTATTGGACCATCACTTGTAGAAAACGGGGTCCTGGCGGGCAACTCATTGGAGGGACACAAATAAATATTTGCCGACTTTCTGATGAAGCTTACGAGCGTTCACACCTAAGCCTCTTACAAGGTTAGCTGTTTAGCTAAACATGAGCTCATGATCTAAATTTACACAATAATGAAGAAATCAGCTACAAGCGGGAGACAATCAGCAATAACAATCAATACCAGAATCAGATTCCCTAGCCCATCCAACAGATGTTGGAATAATCAGGTGCAAGGCAGAAAATATACATAAAACTGGAACTGAAACAAGGAACAAGGATGTTTTCAAAGACTGATAGGATCTCTAAAACATTTTTAAAGTACATGTCATTGATAAAGCTAAATACTCAAAGTTTGTGTAATACAACAGATTCATCATTGAGAAGGGTTAAATTACGCTGTTTTGAAAACTATCCAGGTCAGATTTTGTACCTAATTATATAAGAAGATTTCTCTAAAAAATAGACATTATTTCAAAGACTTATTGGCTGTGAAATAAGTTAAGGTATTTCAAATGGCTTGTCTGCAAATAAAGGTGAGATGTAGGGAAACACAGAAAGCCGAGGGGAAAATAGGGCAATATATATATTGCTATACGGTTAACTAAGCCTTAGGCCAGCAACAATCTAGAGGACCTGACGCTTAGAAATTTACAAGTAAGCTGGAATCTTCAAAAGTTCAAATCTTTATAAGTAAAAAGATTTATGAAAATGAATAACCAAGTGTTTTAATTGACATCAGAAGATCAAAACAATAAACCCTGAGATCATAGAAAAAAGATAAATAAAGATATGAGCAGAACTTAATACAACAGAAAACGTATAAAATTCATGTGATGTAGTACGTCCAAAGAATATTCTTTGAAAAGATTTAAAAGACACACTTTGATTAAGGAAAACAAAAACATAAGTAAAGAATATACAGAAAGAATCAGGACAATGTTATAGCAGAGAAGATCTGAAATGCCAGTAAATTTGAACATTTCTGTAAAGTGGACCATTTCCTAGCTCCTAAAGTTTACCAAAACTGACACAAGATGAAACCATTTAAGGTCATTATGTCTGCCCTTGTCATTCTCGGAACGCCCTGGCCTCAGAATGCAGCATCTGTAGTCCATGATAACCTGCGGAGAGGGGGCGGGGCTGAGGGAGGTTGGAACACTGCCCTCACAGAGGGAGTGAGTGTCGCCATCTCTGCTGTGACTGAACAAATGGCCGGGGAGCAGGGCGTCCGTTGCAGGGCCCTCAGAGCCAGGCAGGCCCAGTGCGGTTTCACAAGCATTTAGGCCCAGGCCAAAGTGTGCCTTCTTTGTCTGCACAGCTGCCCAAACTCTAACCTTTCCACTCAGGCCGCCCTCTTACATGAAGTGTGTGTGGAACCTGTCCGTGCAGTACTCCTCGCTGCACAGCTAACCATATGTCTGGGCATCGTAAGCTTCCTGCCAGGTGACCGAAGTTCGCAGGCAGATGGGTCCGTGGGACACACGCGGAGAGGCTCCTGCCCTTGCCACAGGCGGCCCAAGGACCCTGCCCCAGATCGGTGGCCGCAAAGCAGCCCTGTCTGTGTCCCTGCCTCTAGAGGGACTATTGGACCAGCACTTGTAAAAAACAGGGTCGTCGCGGGCCACTCATTGGAGGGACACAAAAAAATCTTTGCGGACTTTCTGATGAAGCTTACGAGCGTTCACACCTAAGCCTCTTACAAGGTCAGCTGTTTAGCTAAACATGAGCTCATGATCTAAGTTTACACAATAATGAAGAAATCAGCTACAACGGGGAGACAAGCAGCCAAAACAAGCAATATCAAAATTAGATTCCCTGGGCGATCCATCATATGTTGGAATAATCAGTTGCAAGGCAGAAAATATACATAAAACTCGAACTGAAACAAGGAACAAGGATGTTTTCAAAGACTGGTAGGATCTCTAAATCATTTTTAAAGTACATGTCATTGATAAACCTAAATACTCAAAGTTTGTGTAATACAACAGATTCATCATTGAGAAGAGTGAAATTATGCTGTTTTGAAAACTATGGCAGGTTAGATTTTCTGCCTAATTATATACGAAGATTTCTCTAAGAAGTACACATTATATCAAAGACTTATTGGCTGTGAAATAAGTTAAGGGTATTTCAAATGGCTTGTCTGCAAATGAAGGTGAGATGTAGGGAATCACAGAAAGCTCAGGGGAAAATAGGTCAATACATATATAGCTATACGTGAACTAAGCCTTAGGCCAGCAACAATGTAGAGGAACTAACCCTTAGAAACTTACAAGTAAGTTGGAATCTTCAAAAGTTCAAATCTTTATAAGTAAAAAATTTATGAAAATGAATAATCAAGTGTTTTAATTGACATCAGAAGATCAAAACAATAAACCCTGAGAACATAGAAAAAAGATAAATAAAGATATGAGCAGAACTTAATACTACAGAAAACGTATAAAATTCAGGTGATGTAGTAAGTCCAAAGAATATTCTTTGAAAAGAGTTAAACGACACACTTTGATTAAGGAAAACCAAAACATAAGTAAAGAATATACAGAAAGAATCAGGACAATGTTATAGCAGAGAACATCTGAAATGCCAGTAAGTTTGAACATTTCTGTAAAGTGGACCATTTCCTAGCTCCTAAAGTTTACCAAAACTGACACAAGAGGAAACCATATAAGATCATCCTGTCTGCCCTTGGCATTCTCGGAACGCCCTGGCATCAGAATGCAGCATCTGTAGTCCATGGTAACCTGCAGAGAGGGGGCGGGGCTGAGGAAATTTGGAACACTGCCCTCACTCAAGGAGTGGTTGTGGCCATCTTTGCTGTGACTGAACAAAGGGCAGGGGAGCAGGGCGTCAAGGGCAGGGCCCTCAGATCCAGGCAGGCACAGTGGTGTGTCAAAAGAATTTAGGCCCAAGCCAAAGTGTGCCTTCTTTGTCTGAACAGCTTCCCTAACTCTTACCTTTCCACTCAGGCCGCCCTCTTACTAGAAGTGTGTGTGGAACCTGTCCGCACAGTACACCTCCCTGCACATCTAAACTTAGGTCTGGGCATCATAGATTCCTGCCATGTGACCGAAGTTCGCAGGCTTATGGGTCCCTAGGACACACACGGAGAGGCTCCTGCCCGGGCCAGAGGCCCACACTGCCCCTGCCCCCGATCGAGGGACGCAAAGTAGCCCTGTTTGAGTGCCCTGCCTCTAGCAGGAGTATTGGACCAACACTTGTAGAAAACGGGGTCCTTGCGGGCAACTCATTAGAGGAACACAAATAAATCATTGCCGACTTTCTGCTGAAGCTTACGAGCGTTCACACCTAAGCCTCTTACAAGGTCAGCTGTTTAGCTAAACATGAGCTCATGATCTAATTTACACAATAATGAAGAAGTCATGTACAAGTGGAGACTATCATCAAAAACCATCAATACAAGAATTAGATTCCCAAGGCCGTCCATCTGATGTTGGAATAATCACGTGCAAGGCAGAAAATATACATAAAACTGGAACTGAAACAAGGAACAAGGATGTTTTCAAAGACTGGTAGGATCTCTCAAACATTTTTAAAGTACATGATATTGATAAAGCTAAATACTGAAATGTTGTGTAATACAACAGATTAATCACTGAGAAGAGTGAAATTATGCTGTTTTGAAAACTATGGCAGGTCAGATTTTCTGCCTAACTACATAAGAAGATTTATCTAAAAATGAACATTATTTCAAAGACTTATTGGCTGTGAAATGTTATGTGTTTTTCAAATGGCTTGTCTGCAAAAAAAGGTGAGATCTAGGGAATCAAAGAAAATCGAGGGGAAATTATGTCAATATATACATTGCTATATGGTGAACTAAGCCTTAGGCCAGCAACAATGTAGAGGACATGACCCTTAGAAACTTACAAGTAAGTTGGAATCTTCAAAAGTTCAAATCTTTATAAGTAAAAAGATTTATTAAATGAATATCCAAGTTTTAAATTTGACATCAGAATATCAAACCAATAAACCCTGAGAATATAGAAAAAAGATAAATAAAGATATGAGCCGAACTTAATACAACAGAAAACGTATAAACTTGAGGTGATTTAGTAAGTCCAAAGAATATTCTTTGGAAAGATTTCAAAGACACTCTTTGATTAAGGAAAACCAAAATATAAGTAAAGAATATACAGAAAGAATCAGGACAATGTTATAGCAGACAATATATGAAATGACAGTAAATATGAACATTTCTATAAAGGGGACCACTTCCTACCTCCTAAAGTTTACCAAAACTGACACAAGAGGAAATCATTTAAGGTCATCATGTCTGCCCTTGGCATTCTCTGAACGCCCTGGCCTCAGAATGCAGCATCTATAGTCCATGGTAAACTGCAGAGATGGGTCGGGGCTGTGTGAGTTTGGAACACTGCCCTCAAAAGGGAGTGTGTGTGGCCATCTCTGCTGTGACTGAACAAAGGGCAGGGGAGCAGGGGGCCCAGGGCAGGGCCCTCAGAGCCCGGAAGGCACAGTGGTGTGTCACAAGCATTTAGGCCCAGGACAAAGGGCACCTTCGTTGTCTGCACAGCTGCCCAAACTCTCACTTTTCCAATCAGGCCGCCCTCTTAGTTGACGTGTGTGTAGAACCTGTCCACGCAGTCCATCTCGCTGCACAGCTAACCATATGTCTGGGCCTCTTAACTTCCTGCCAGGTGACTGAAGTTCGCAGGCAGATGGGTCCCTGGGATTCATGCGGAGAGGCTCCTGCCGGGGCCACAGGCCACCCACTGCCCCTGCCCCAGATCGGGGACAGCCTAGCAGCCCTGTCAGAGTCCCATGACTCTACAGGTAATATTGGACCAACACTTCTGGAAGACGGGGTCCTCGCGGGCAACACATAGGAGGGACACAAAAAAGTATTTCCAAACATTCTGAGGAAACTTATGAGTGTTCACACCTAAGCCTCTTACAAGGTCAGCTGTTTAGCTAACCAAGAGCTCATGATCCAAATTTACACAATAATGAAGACATCAGCTATAAGGGGAGACAATCAGCAAAAACAATCAATACCAGAATTAGATTCCCAAGACGATGCATCAGATGTTGGAATAATCAGGTGCAAGGCAGGAAATATACATAAAACTGGAACTGAAACAAGGAACCAGGATGTTTTCAAAGAGAGGTAGGTTCTCTAAAACATTTTTAAAGTACATGTCATTGATAAAGCTAAATACTAAAAGTTTGGGTAATACAACAGATTCATCACTGAGAAGAATGAAATTATGCTGTTTTGAAAACCATGGCAGGTTAGATTTTCTGCGTAAATATATATATATAATAAGATTTCTCTAAATAATACATATTATTTCAAAGACTTATTGGCTGTGAAATAAGTTAAGGGTATTTAAAATGGCTTGTCTGCAAAGAAAGGTGAGATATAGGGAATCAAAGAAAGTCGATGGGAAAATATGTCAATATATACATTGCTATATGTTGCTCAAAGTATTAGGCTAGCAACAATGTAAAAGACCTGGCCCTTAGACTGTTGGAGTCTTCAAAAGTTCATATCTTTTTAAGTAAAAAGATTTATTAAAAAGAATAACCAAATGTATTAATTGACATCAGAAGTTCAAAACAATAAACCCTGAGAACATAGAAAAAAGATAAATAAAGATAAGGGCAGAACTTAATACAACAGAAAACGTATAAAATTCAGGTGATTTAGAAGTCCAAAGAATATTCTTTGAAAAGATTTAAAAGACATGCTTTGATTAAGGAAAACAAAAACATAAGTAAAGAATATAGAGAAAGAGTCAGTATAATGTTATAGCAGAGAATATATGAAATGCCAGTAAATTTGAATATTTCTGTAAAGGGGACCATTTCCTAGCTCCCAAAGTTTACCAAAACTGACACAAGAGGATATCATTTAAGGTCATCATGTCTGCCCTTGGCATTCTCGGAATGCCCTGGCCTCAGAATGCAGCATCTGTTGTCCATGGTAACATGCGGAAAGGGGGCGGGGCTGAGGGAGGTAGAACACTGCCCTCACTGAGGGAGTGGGTTTGGCCATCTCTGCTGTGACTGAACAAAGGGCACGGGAGCAGGGGCCCAGGGCAGGGCCTTCAGAGCCCGGCAGCCCCAGTGGGGTGTCACAAGCATTTAGGTCCAGGCCAAAGAGCGCGTTCTTTGTCTGCACAGCTGCCCAAACTCTCACCTTTCCACTCAGGCCGCACTATTACTTGAATTGCGTTTGGAACCTGTCCGCACAGTACACCTCGCTGCACCACTAAACATAGGTCCGAGCATCATACCTTCATGCATGGTGACCGAAGTTCGCAAGCAGATGGGTCCATGGGACACATCCGGAGAGTCTCCTGCCCGGGCCACAGGCCGCCCACTGCCCCTGCCCCAGATCGGGGAACACCTAGAAGCCCTTTCAGAGTCCTCTGACCCTACAGGGAATATTGGACCAACACTTCTGGAAGTTGGGATCCTCGCGGGCAACTCTATGGAGGGACACAAATAAATACTTCCCGACTTTCTGCTGAAACTTATGAGCGTTCACACATAAGCCTCTTACAAGGTCAGCTGTTTAGCTAAACATGAGCTCATGATCTAAATTTACAGAATAATGAAGACATCAGCTACAAGGGGAGACAATCAGCAAAAACAATCAATACCAGAATTAGATTCCCAAGGCCATCCATCAGATGTTGGAATAATCAGGTGCTAGGCAGGAAATATACATAAAACTGTAACGGAAACAAGGAACAAGGATGTTTTCAAAGCCTGATAGGATCTCTAAAACATTTTTAAAGTACATGTCATTGATAAAGCTAAATACTCAAAGTTTGTGTAATACAACAGATTAATCATTGAGAAGAGTGAAATTATGCTGTTTTGAAAACTATGGCAGGTCAGATTTTCTGCCTAATTATATAAGAAGATTTCTCTAAAAAATACACATTATTTCAAAGACTTATTGGCTGTGAAATAAGGTAAGTGCATATCAAATGGCTTGTCTGCAAAGAAAGGTGAGATGTAGGGAATCACTGAAAGTCGAGGGGTAAATATGTCAATATATACATTGCTATATGGTGAACTAAGCCTTAGGCCAGCAACAATGTAGAGGACCTGACCCTCAGAAACTTACAAGTAAGTTGGAATCTTCAAAAGTTCAAATCATTATAAGAAAAAGATTTAATAAAATGAAAAACCAAGTGTTTTAATTGGCATCAGAAGATCAAAACAATAAACCCTGAGAACATAGAAAAAAGATAAATAAAGTTATGAGCCGAACTTAGTACAACAGAAAACGTATAAAATTTAGGTGATGTAGCAAATCCAAAGAATATTCTTTGAAAAGAGTTAAAAGACACACTTTGATTAAGGAAAACCAAAACATAAGTAAAGAATATACAAAATGAATCAGTACAATGTTATAGCAGAGACGATCTGAAATGCCAGTAAATTTGAACATTTCTGTAAAGTGGACCATTTCCTAGCTCCTAAAGTTTACCAAAACTGACACAAGAGGAAATCATTTAAGTTCATCATGTCTGCCCTTGGCATTCTCGGAACGCTCTGGACTCAGTATGCAGCATCTGTAGTCCATGGTAACCTGCGGAGAGGGGGCGGGGCAGAGGGAAGTTGGAACACTGCCCTCACTCAGGGAGTGGCTGTGGCCATCTCTGCTGTGACTGAACAAAGGGCAGGGGAGAAGGAGGCCAAGGGCAGGGCCCTCAGAGCTCGGCAGGCCCCGTCGTGTGTCACAAGCATTTAGGCCCAAGCCAAAGGGTGCATTCTTTGTCTGCACAGCTGCCCAAACTCTGACCTTTCCACTCAGGCCGCCGTCTTACTTGAAGTGTGTGGGGAACCGGTCCGCACAGTATACCTCGCTGCACAGCTAACCATAGGTCTGGGCATCGTAGCTTCCTGCGAGGTGAATGAAGTTCGCAGGCAGATGCGTCCTTGCGACACACGCGGAGAGGCTCCTGCCCGGGCCACAGGTCAACGACTGCCCCTGCACCAGATCGGGGGCCGCAAAGCAACCTTTCTGAATCTCTGCCTCTAGAGGGAGTATTGGACCATCACTTGTAGAAAACGGGGTCCTGGCGGGCAACTCATTGGAGGGACACAAATAAATATTTGCCGACTTTCTGATGAAGCTTACGAGCGTTCACACCTAAGCCTCTTACAAGGTTAGCTGTTTAGCTAAACATGAGCTCATGATCTAAATTTACACAATAATGAAGAAATCAGCTACAAGCGGGAGACAATCAGCAATAACAATCAATACCAGAATCAGATTCCCTAGCCCATCCAACAGATGTTGGAATAATCAGGTGCAAGGCAGAAAATATACATAAAACTGGAACTGAAACAAGGAACAAGGATGTTTTCAAAGACTGATAGGATCTCTAAAACATTTTTAAAGTACATGTCATTGATAAAGCTAAATACTCAAAGTTTGTGTAATACAACAGATTCATCATTGAGAAGGGTTAAATTACGCTGTTTTGAAAACTATCCAGGTCAGATTTTGTACCTAATTATATAAGAAGATTTCTCTAAAAAATAGACATTATTTCAAAGACTTATTGGCTGTGAAATAAGTTAAGGTATTTCAAATGGCTTGTCTGCAAATAAAGGTGAGATGTAGGGAAACACAGAAAGCCGAGGGGAAAATAGGGCAATATATATATTGCTATACGGTTAACTAAGCCTTAGGCCAGCAACAATCTAGAGGACCTGACGCTTAGAAATTTACAAGTAAGCTGGAATCTTCAAAAGTTCAAATCTTTATAAGTAAAAAGATTTATGAAAATGAATAACCAAGTGTTTTAATTGACATCAGAAGATCAAAACAATAAACCCTGAGATCATAGAAAAAAGATAAATAAAGATATGAGCAGAACTTAATACAACAGAAAACGTATAAAATTCATGTGATGTAGTACGTCCAAAGAATATTCTTTGAAAAGATTTAAAAGACACACTTTGATTAAGGAAAACAAAAACATAAGTAAAGAATATACAGAAAGAATCAGGACAATGTTATAGCAGAGAAGATCTGAAATGCCAGTAAATTTGAACATTTCTGTAAAGTGGACCATTTCCTAGCTCCTAAAGTTTACCAAAACTGACACAAGATGAAACCATTTAAGGTCATTATGTCTGCCCTTGTCATTCTCGGAACGCCCTGGCCTCAGAATGCAGCATCTGTAGTCCATGATAACCTGCGGAGAGGGGGCGGGGCTGAGGGAGGTTGGAACACTGCCCTCACAGAGGGAGTGAGTGTCGCCATCTCTGCTGTGACTGAACAAATGGCCGGGGAGCAGGGCGTCCGTTGCAGGGCCCTCAGAGCCAGGCAGGCCCAGTGCGGTTTCACAAGCATTTAGGCCCAGGCCAAAGTGTGCCTTCTTTGTCTGCACAGCTGCCCAAACTCTAACCTTTCCACTCAGGCCGCCCTCTTACATGAAGTGTGTGTGGAACCTGTCCGTGCAGTACTCCTCGCTGCACAGCTAACCATATGTCTGGGCATCGTAAGCTTCCTGCCAGGTGACCGAAGTTCGCAGGCAGATGGGTCCGTGGGACACACGCGGAGAGGCTCCTGCCCTTGCCACAGGCGGCCCAAGGACCCTGCCCCAGATCGGTGGCCGCAAAGCAGCCCTGTCTGTGTCCCTGCCTCTAGAGGGACTATTGGACCAGCACTTGTAAAAAACAGGGTCGTCGCGGGCCACTCATTGGAGGGACACAAAAAAATCTTTGCGGACTTTCTGATGAAGCTTACGAGCGTTCACACCTAAGCCTCTTACAAGGTCAGCTGTTTAGCTAAACATGAGCTCATGATCTAAGTTTACACAATAATGAAGAAATCAGCTACAACGGGGAGACAAGCAGCCAAAACAAGCAATATCAAAATTAGATTCCCTGGGCGATCCATCATATGTTGGAATAATCAGTTGCAAGGCAGAAAATATACATAAAACTCGAACTGAAACAAGGAACAAGGATGTTTTCAAAGACTGGTAGGATCTCTAAATCATTTTTAAAGTACATGTCATTGATAAACCTAAATACTCAAAGTTTGTGTAATACAACAGATTCATCATTGAGAAGAGTGAAATTATGCTGTTTTGAAAACTATGGCAGGTTAGATTTTCTGCCTAATTATATACGAAGATTTCTCTAAGAAGTACACATTATATCAAAGACTTATTGGCTGTGAAATAAGTTAAGGGTATTTCAAATGGCTTGTCTGCAAATGAAGGTGAGATGTAGGGAATCACAGAAAGCTCAGGGGAAAATAGGTCAATACATATATAGCTATACGTGAACTAAGCCTTAGGCCAGCAACAATGTAGAGGAACTAACCCTTAGAAACTTACAAGTAAGTTGGAATCTTCAAAAGTTCAAATCTTTATAAGTAAAAAATTTATGAAAATGAATAATCAAGTGTTTTAATTGACATCAGAAGATCAAAACAATAAACCCTGAGAACATAGAAAAAAGATAAATAAAGATATGAGCAGAACTTAATACTACAGAAAACGTATAAAATTCAGGTGATGTAGTAAGTCCAAAGAATATTCTTTGAAAAGAGTTAAACGACACACTTTGATTAAGGAAAACCAAAACATAAGTAAAGAATATACAGAAAGAATCAGGACAATGTTATAGCAGAGAACATCTGAAATGCCAGTAAGTTTGAACATTTCTGTAAAGTGGACCATTTCCTAGCTCCTAAAGTTTACCAAAACTGACACAAGAGGAAACCATATAAGATCATCCTGTCTGCCCTTGGCATTCTCGGAACGCCCTGGCATCAGAATGCAGCATCTGTAGTCCATGGTAACCTGCAGAGAGGGGGCGGGGCTGAGGAAATTTGGAACACTGCCCTCACTCAAGGAGTGGTTGTGGCCATCTTTGCTGTGACTGAACAAAGGGCAGGGGAGCAGGGCGTCAAGGGCAGGGCCCTCAGATCCAGGCAGGCACAGTGGTGTGTCAAAAGAATTTAGGCCCAAGCCAAAGTGTGCCTTCTTTGTCTGAACAGCTTCCCTAACTCTTACCTTTCCACTCAGGCCGCCCTCTTACTAGAAGTGTGTGTGGAACCTGTCCGCACAGTACACCTCCCTGCACATCTAAACTTAGGTCTGGGCATCATAGATTCCTGCCATGTGACCGAAGTTCGCAGGCTTATGGGTCCCTAGGACACACACGGAGAGGCTCCTGCCCGGGCCAGAGGCCCACACTGCCCCTGCCCCCGATCGAGGGACGCAAAGTAGCCCTGTTTGAGTGCCCTGCCTCTAGCAGGAGTATTGGACCAACACTTGTAGAAAACGGGGTCCTTGCGGGCAACTCATTAGAGGAACACAAATAAATCATTGCCGACTTTCTGCTGAAGCTTACGAGCGTTCACACCTAAGCCTCTTACAAGGTCAGCTGTTTAGCTAAACATGAGCTCATGATCTAATTTACACAATAATGAAGAAGTCATGTACAAGTGGAGACTATCATCAAAAACCATCAATACAAGAATTAGATTCCCAAGGCCGTCCATCTGATGTTGGAATAATCACGTGCAAGGCAGAAAATATACATAAAACTGGAACTGAAACAAGGAACAAGGATGTTTTCAAAGACTGGTAGGATCTCTCAAACATTTTTAAAGTACATGATATTGATAAAGCTAAATACTGAAATGTTGTGTAATACAACAGATTAATCACTGAGAAGAGTGAAATTATGCTGTTTTGAAAACTATGGCAGGTCAGATTTTCTGCCTAACTACATAAGAAGATTTATCTAAAAATGAACATTATTTCAAAGACTTATTGGCTGTGAAATGTTATGTGTTTTTCAAATGGCTTGTCTGCAAAAAAAGGTGAGATCTAGGGAATCAAAGAAAATCGAGGGGAAATTATGTCAATATATACATTGCTATATGGTGAACTAAGCCTTAGGCCAGCAACAATGTAGAGGACATGACCCTTAGAAACTTACAAGTAAGTTGGAATCTTCAAAAGTTCAAATCTTTATAAGTAAAAAGATTTATTAAATGAATATCCAAGTTTTAAATTTGACATCAGAATATCAAACCAATAAACCCTGAGAATATAGAAAAAAGATAAATAAAGATATGAGCCGAACTTAATACAACAGAAAACGTATAAACTTGAGGTGATTTAGTAAGTCCAAAGAATATTCTTTGGAAAGATTTCAAAGACACTCTTTGATTAAGGAAAACCAAAATATAAGTAAAGAATATACAGAAAGAATCAGGACAATGTTATAGCAGACAATATATGAAATGACAGTAAATATGAACATTTCTATAAAGGGGACCACTTCCTACCTCCTAAAGTTTACCAAAACTGACACAAGAGGAAATCATTTAAGGTCATCATGTCTGCCCTTGGCATTCTCTGAACGCCCTGGCCTCAGAATGCAGCATCTATAGTCCATGGTAAACTGCAGAGATGGGTCGGGGCTGTGTGAGTTTGGAACACTGCCCTCAAAAGGGAGTGTGTGTGGCCATCTCTGCTGTGACTGAACAAAGGGCAGGGGAGCAGGGGGCCCAGGGCAGGGCCCTCAGAGCCCGGAAGGCACAGTGGTGTGTCACAAGCATTTAGGCCCAGGACAAAGGGCACCTTCGTTGTCTGCACAGCTGCCCAAACTCTCACTTTTCCAATCAGGCCGCCCTCTTAGTTGACGTGTGTGTAGAACCTGTCCACGCAGTCCATCTCGCTGCACAGCTAACCATATGTCTGGGCCTCTTAACTTCCTGCCAGGTGACTGAAGTTCGCAGGCAGATGGGTCCCTGGGATTCATGCGGAGAGGCTCCTGCCGGGGCCACAGGCCACCCACTGCCCCTGCCCCAGATCGGGGACAGCCTAGCAGCCCTGTCAGAGTCCCATGACTCTACAGGTAATATTGGACCAACACTTCTGGAAGACGGGGTCCTCGCGGGCAACACATAGGAGGGACACAAAAAAGTATTTCCAAACATTCTGAGGAAACTTATGAGTGTTCACACCTAAGCCTCTTACAAGGTCAGCTGTTTAGCTAACCAAGAGCTCATGATCCAAATTTACACAATAATGAAGACATCAGCTATAAGGGGAGACAATCAGCAAAAACAATCAATACCAGAATTAGATTCCCAAGACGATGCATCAGATGTTGGAATAATCAGGTGCAAGGCAGGAAATATACATAAAACTGGAACTGAAACAAGGAACCAGGATGTTTTCAAAGAGAGGTAGGTTCTCTAAAACATTTTTAAAGTACATGTCATTGATAAAGCTAAATACTAAAAGTTTGGGTAATACAACAGATTCATCACTGAGAAGAATGAAATTATGCTGTTTTGAAAACCATGGCAGGTTAGATTTTCTGCGTAAATATATATATATAATAAGATTTCTCTAAATAATACATATTATTTCAAAGACTTATTGGCTGTGAAATAAGTTAAGGGTATTTAAAATGGCTTGTCTGCAAAGAAAGGTGAGATATAGGGAATCAAAGAAAGTCGATGGGAAAATATGTCAATATATACATTGCTATATGTTGCTCAAAGTATTAGGCTAGCAACAATGTAAAAGACCTGGCCCTTAGACTGTTGGAGTCTTCAAAAGTTCATATCTTTTTAAGTAAAAAGATTTATTAAAAAGAATAACCAAATGTATTAATTGACATCAGAAGTTCAAAACAATAAACCCTGAGAACATAGAAAAAAGATAAATAAAGATAAGGGCAGAACTTAATACAACAGAAAACGTATAAAATTCAGGTGATTTAGAAGTCCAAAGAATATTCTTTGAAAAGATTTAAAAGACATGCTTTGATTAAGGAAAACAAAAACATAAGTAAAGAATATAGAGAAAGAGTCAGTATAATGTTATAGCAGAGAATATATGAAATGCCAGTAAATTTGAATATTTCTGTAAAGGGGACCATTTCCTAGCTCCCAAAGTTTACCAAAACTGACACAAGAGGATATCATTTAAGGTCATCATGTCTGCCCTTGGCATTCTCGGAATGCCCTGGCCTCAGAATGCAGCATCTGTTGTCCATGGTAACATGCGGAAAGGGGGCGGGGCTGAGGGAGGTAGAACACTGCCCTCACTGAGGGAGTGGGTTTGGCCATCTCTGCTGTGACTGAACAAAGGGCACGGGAGCAGGGGCCCAGGGCAGGGCCTTCAGAGCCCGGCAGCCCCAGTGGGGTGTCACAAGCATTTAGGTCCAGGCCAAAGAGCGCGTTCTTTGTCTGCACAGCTGCCCAAACTCTCACCTTTCCACTCAGGCCGCACTATTACTTGAATTGCGTTTGGAACCTGTCCGCACAGTACACCTCGCTGCACCACTAAACATAGGTCCGAGCATCATACCTTCATGCATGGTGACCGAAGTTCGCAAGCAGATGGGTCCATGGGACACATCCGGAGAGTCTCCTGCCCGGGCCACAGGCCGCCCACTGCCCCTGCCCCAGATCGGGGAACACCTAGAAGCCCTTTCAGAGTCCTCTGACCCTACAGGGAATATTGGACCAACACTTCTGGAAGTTGGGATCCTCGCGGGCAACTCTATGGAGGGACACAAATAAATACTTCCCGACTTTCTGCTGAAACTTATGAGCGTTCACACATAAGCCTCTTACAAGGTCAGCTGTTTAGCTAAACATGAGCTCATGATCTAAATTTACAGAATAATGAAGACATCAGCTACAAGGGGAGACAATCAGCAAAAACAATCAATACCAGAATTAGATTCCCAAGGCCATCCATCAGATGTTGGAATAATCAGGTGCTAGGCAGGAAATATACATAAAACTGTAACGGAAACAAGGAACAAGGATGTTTTCAAAGCCTGATAGGATCTCTAAAACATTTTTAAAGTACATGTCATTGATAAAGCTAAATACTCAAAGTTTGTGTAATACAACAGATTAATCATTGAGAAGAGTGAAATTATGCTGTTTTGAAAACTATGGCAGGTCAGATTTTCTGCCTAATTATATAAGAAGATTTCTCTAAAAAATACACATTATTTCAAAGACTTATTGGCTGTGAAATAAGGTAAGTGCATATCAAATGGCTTGTCTGCAAAGAAAGGTGAGATGTAGGGAATCACTGAAAGTCGAGGGGTAAATATGTCAATATATACATTGCTATATGGTGAACTAAGCCTTAGGCCAGCAACAATGTAGAGGACCTGACCCTCAGAAACTTACAAGTAAGTTGGAATCTTCAAAAGTTCAAATCATTATAAGAAAAAGATTTAATAAAATGAAAAACCAAGTGTTTTAATTGGCATCAGAAGATCAAAACAATAAACCCTGAGAACATAGAAAAAAGATAAATAAAGTTATGAGCCGAACTTAGTACAACAGAAAACGTATAAAATTTAGGTGATGTAGCAAATCCAAAGAATATTCTTTGAAAAGAGTTAAAAGACACACTTTGATTAAGGAAAACCAAAACATAAGTAAAGAATATACAAAATGAATCAGTACAATGTTATAGCAGAGACGATCTGAAATGCCAGTAAATTTGAACATTTCTGTAAAGTGGACCATTTCCTAGCTCCTAAAGTTTACCAAAACTGACACAAGAGGAAATCATTTAAGTTCATCATGTCTGCCCTTGGCATTCTCGGAACGCTCTGGACTCAGTATGCAGCATCTGTAGTCCATGGTAACCTGCGGAGAGGGGGCGGGGCAGAGGGAAGTTGGAACACTGCCCTCACTCAGGGAGTGGCTGTGGCCATCTCTGCTGTGACTGAACAAAGGGCAGGGGAGAAGGAGGCCAAGGGCAGGGCCCTCAGAGCTCGGCAGGCCCCGTCGTGTGTCACAAGCATTTAGGCCCAAGCCAAAGGGTGCATTCTTTGTCTGCACAGCTGCCCAAACTCTGACCTTTCCACTCAGGCCGCCGTCTTACTTGAAGTGTGTGGGGAACCGGTCCGCACAGTATACCTCGCTGCACAGCTAACCATAGGTCTGGGCATCGTAGCTTCCTGCGAGGTGAATGAAGTTCGCAGGCAGATGCGTCCTTGCGACACACGCGGAGAGGCTCCTGCCCGGGCCACAGGTCAACGACTGCCCCTGCACCAGATCGGGGGCCGCAAAGCAACCTTTCTGAATCTCTGCCTCTAGAGGGAGTATTGGACCATCACTTGTAGAAAACGGGGTCCTGGCGGGCAACTCATTGGAGGGACACAAATAAATATTTGCCGACTTTCTGATGAAGCTTACGAGCGTTCACACCTAAGCCTCTTACAAGGTTAGCTGTTTAGCTAAACATGAGCTCATGATCTAAATTTACACAATAATGAAGAAATCAGCTACAAGCGGGAGACAATCAGCAATAACAATCAATACCAGAATCAGATTCCCTAGCCCATCCAACAGATGTTGGAATAATCAGGTGCAAGGCAGAAAATATACATAAAACTGGAACTGAAACAAGGAACAAGGATGTTTTCAAAGACTGATAGGATCTCTAAAACATTTTTAAAGTACATGTCATTGATAAAGCTAAATACTCAAAGTTTGTGTAATACAACAGATTCATCATTGAGAAGGGTTAAATTACGCTGTTTTGAAAACTATCCAGGTCAGATTTTGTACCTAATTATATAAGAAGATTTCTCTAAAAAATAGACATTATTTCAAAGACTTATTGGCTGTGAAATAAGTTAAGGTATTTCAAATGGCTTGTCTGCAAATAAAGGTGAGATGTAGGGAAACACAGAAAGCCGAGGGGAAAATAGGGCAATATATATATTGCTATACGGTTAACTAAGCCTTAGGCCAGCAACAATCTAGAGGACCTGACGCTTAGAAATTTACAAGTAAGCTGGAATCTTCAAAAGTTCAAATCTTTATAAGTAAAAAGATTTATGAAAATGAATAACCAAGTGTTTTAATTGACATCAGAAGATCAAAACAATAAACCCTGAGATCATAGAAAAAAGATAAATAAAGATATGAGCAGAACTTAATACAACAGAAAACGTATAAAATTCATGTGATGTAGTACGTCCAAAGAATATTCTTTGAAAAGATTTAAAAGACACACTTTGATTAAGGAAAACAAAAACATAAGTAAAGAATATACAGAAAGAATCAGGACAATGTTATAGCAGAGAAGATCTGAAATGCCAGTAAATTTGAACATTTCTGTAAAGTGGACCATTTCCTAGCTCCTAAAGTTTACCAAAACTGACACAAGATGAAACCATTTAAGGTCATTATGTCTGCCCTTGTCATTCTCGGAACGCCCTGGCCTCAGAATGCAGCATCTGTAGTCCATGATAACCTGCGGAGAGGGGGCGGGGCTGAGGGAGGTTGGAACACTGCCCTCACAGAGGGAGTGAGTGTCGCCATCTCTGCTGTGACTGAACAAATGGCCGGGGAGCAGGGCGTCCGTTGCAGGGCCCTCAGAGCCAGGCAGGCCCAGTGCGGTTTCACAAGCATTTAGGCCCAGGCCAAAGTGTGCCTTCTTTGTCTGCACAGCTGCCCAAACTCTAACCTTTCCACTCAGGCCGCCCTCTTACATGAAGTGTGTGTGGAACCTGTCCGTGCAGTACTCCTCGCTGCACAGCTAACCATATGTCTGGGCATCGTAAGCTTCCTGCCAGGTGACCGAAGTTCGCAGGCAGATGGGTCCGTGGGACACACGCGGAGAGGCTCCTGCCCTTGCCACAGGCGGCCCAAGGACCCTGCCCCAGATCGGTGGCCGCAAAGCAGCCCTGTCTGTGTCCCTGCCTCTAGAGGGACTATTGGACCAGCACTTGTAAAAAACAGGGTCGTCGCGGGCCACTCATTGGAGGGACACAAAAAAATCTTTGCGGACTTTCTGATGAAGCTTACGAGCGTTCACACCTAAGCCTCTTACAAGGTCAGCTGTTTAGCTAAACATGAGCTCATGATCTAAGTTTACACAATAATGAAGAAATCAGCTACAACGGGGAGACAAGCAGCCAAAACAAGCAATATCAAAATTAGATTCCCTGGGCGATCCATCATATGTTGGAATAATCAGTTGCAAGGCAGAAAATATACATAAAACTCGAACTGAAACAAGGAACAAGGATGTTTTCAAAGACTGGTAGGATCTCTAAATCATTTTTAAAGTACATGTCATTGATAAACCTAAATACTCAAAGTTTGTGTAATACAACAGATTCATCATTGAGAAGAGTGAAATTATGCTGTTTTGAAAACTATGGCAGGTTAGATTTTCTGCCTAATTATATACGAAGATTTCTCTAAGAAGTACACATTATATCAAAGACTTATTGGCTGTGAAATAAGTTAAGGGTATTTCAAATGGCTTGTCTGCAAATGAAGGTGAGATGTAGGGAATCACAGAAAGCTCAGGGGAAAATAGGTCAATACATATATAGCTATACGTGAACTAAGCCTTAGGCCAGCAACAATGTAGAGGAACTAACCCTTAGAAACTTACAAGTAAGTTGGAATCTTCAAAAGTTCAAATCTTTATAAGTAAAAAATTTATGAAAATGAATAATCAAGTGTTTTAATTGACATCAGAAGATCAAAACAATAAACCCTGAGAACATAGAAAAAAGATAAATAAAGATATGAGCAGAACTTAATACTACAGAAAACGTATAAAATTCAGGTGATGTAGTAAGTCCAAAGAATATTCTTTGAAAAGAGTTAAACGACACACTTTGATTAAGGAAAACCAAAACATAAGTAAAGAATATACAGAAAGAATCAGGACAATGTTATAGCAGAGAACATCTGAAATGCCAGTAAGTTTGAACATTTCTGTAAAGTGGACCATTTCCTAGCTCCTAAAGTTTACCAAAACTGACACAAGAGGAAACCATATAAGATCATCCTGTCTGCCCTTGGCATTCTCGGAACGCCCTGGCATCAGAATGCAGCATCTGTAGTCCATGGTAACCTGCAGAGAGGGGGCGGGGCTGAGGAAATTTGGAACACTGCCCTCACTCAAGGAGTGGTTGTGGCCATCTTTGCTGTGACTGAACAAAGGGCAGGGGAGCAGGGCGTCAAGGGCAGGGCCCTCAGATCCAGGCAGGCACAGTGGTGTGTCAAAAGAATTTAGGCCCAAGCCAAAGTGTGCCTTCTTTGTCTGAACAGCTTCCCTAACTCTTACCTTTCCACTCAGGCCGCCCTCTTACTAGAAGTGTGTGTGGAACCTGTCCGCACAGTACACCTCCCTGCACATCTAAACTTAGGTCTGGGCATCATAGATTCCTGCCATGTGACCGAAGTTCGCAGGCTTATGGGTCCCTAGGACACACACGGAGAGGCTCCTGCCCGGGCCAGAGGCCCACACTGCCCCTGCCCCCGATCGAGGGACGCAAAGTAGCCCTGTTTGAGTGCCCTGCCTCTAGCAGGAGTATTGGACCAACACTTGTAGAAAACGGGGTCCTTGCGGGCAACTCATTAGAGGAACACAAATAAATCATTGCCGACTTTCTGCTGAAGCTTACGAGCGTTCACACCTAAGCCTCTTACAAGGTCAGCTGTTTAGCTAAACATGAGCTCATGATCTAATTTACACAATAATGAAGAAGTCATGTACAAGTGGAGACTATCATCAAAAACCATCAATACAAGAATTAGATTCCCAAGGCCGTCCATCTGATGTTGGAATAATCACGTGCAAGGCAGAAAATATACATAAAACTGGAACTGAAACAAGGAACAAGGATGTTTTCAAAGACTGGTAGGATCTCTCAAACATTTTTAAAGTACATGATATTGATAAAGCTAAATACTGAAATGTTGTGTAATACAACAGATTAATCACTGAGAAGAGTGAAATTATGCTGTTTTGAAAACTATGGCAGGTCAGATTTTCTGCCTAACTACATAAGAAGATTTATCTAAAAATGAACATTATTTCAAAGACTTATTGGCTGTGAAATGTTATGTGTTTTTCAAATGGCTTGTCTGCAAAAAAAGGTGAGATCTAGGGAATCAAAGAAAATCGAGGGGAAATTATGTCAATATATACATTGCTATATGGTGAACTAAGCCTTAGGCCAGCAACAATGTAGAGGACATGACCCTTAGAAACTTACAAGTAAGTTGGAATCTTCAAAAGTTCAAATCTTTATAAGTAAAAAGATTTATTAAATGAATATCCAAGTTTTAAATTTGACATCAGAATATCAAACCAATAAACCCTGAGAATATAGAAAAAAGATAAATAAAGATATGAGCCGAACTTAATACAACAGAAAACGTATAAACTTGAGGTGATTTAGTAAGTCCAAAGAATATTCTTTGGAAAGATTTCAAAGACACTCTTTGATTAAGGAAAACCAAAATATAAGTAAAGAATATACAGAAAGAATCAGGACAATGTTATAGCAGACAATATATGAAATGACAGTAAATATGAACATTTCTATAAAGGGGACCACTTCCTACCTCCTAAAGTTTACCAAAACTGACACAAGAGGAAATCATTTAAGGTCATCATGTCTGCCCTTGGCATTCTCTGAACGCCCTGGCCTCAGAATGCAGCATCTATAGTCCATGGTAAACTGCAGAGATGGGTCGGGGCTGTGTGAGTTTGGAACACTGCCCTCAAAAGGGAGTGTGTGTGGCCATCTCTGCTGTGACTGAACAAAGGGCAGGGGAGCAGGGGGCCCAGGGCAGGGCCCTCAGAGCCCGGAAGGCACAGTGGTGTGTCACAAGCATTTAGGCCCAGGACAAAGGGCACCTTCGTTGTCTGCACAGCTGCCCAAACTCTCACTTTTCCAATCAGGCCGCCCTCTTAGTTGACGTGTGTGTAGAACCTGTCCACGCAGTCCATCTCGCTGCACAGCTAACCATATGTCTGGGCCTCTTAACTTCCTGCCAGGTGACTGAAGTTCGCAGGCAGATGGGTCCCTGGGATTCATGCGGAGAGGCTCCTGCCGGGGCCACAGGCCACCCACTGCCCCTGCCCCAGATCGGGGACAGCCTAGCAGCCCTGTCAGAGTCCCATGACTCTACAGGTAATATTGGACCAACACTTCTGGAAGACGGGGTCCTCGCGGGCAACACATAGGAGGGACACAAAAAAGTATTTCCAAACATTCTGAGGAAACTTATGAGTGTTCACACCTAAGCCTCTTACAAGGTCAGCTGTTTAGCTAACCAAGAGCTCATGATCCAAATTTACACAATAATGAAGACATCAGCTATAAGGGGAGACAATCAGCAAAAACAATCAATACCAGAATTAGATTCCCAAGACGATGCATCAGATGTTGGAATAATCAGGTGCAAGGCAGGAAATATACATAAAACTGGAACTGAAACAAGGAACCAGGATGTTTTCAAAGAGAGGTAGGTTCTCTAAAACATTTTTAAAGTACATGTCATTGATAAAGCTAAATACTAAAAGTTTGGGTAATACAACAGATTCATCACTGAGAAGAATGAAATTATGCTGTTTTGAAAACCATGGCAGGTTAGATTTTCTGCGTAAATATATATATATAATAAGATTTCTCTAAATAATACATATTATTTCAAAGACTTATTGGCTGTGAAATAAGTTAAGGGTATTTAAAATGGCTTGTCTGCAAAGAAAGGTGAGATATAGGGAATCAAAGAAAGTCGATGGGAAAATATGTCAATATATACATTGCTATATGTTGCTCAAAGTATTAGGCTAGCAACAATGTAAAAGACCTGGCCCTTAGACTGTTGGAGTCTTCAAAAGTTCATATCTTTTTAAGTAAAAAGATTTATTAAAAAGAATAACCAAATGTATTAATTGACATCAGAAGTTCAAAACAATAAACCCTGAGAACATAGAAAAAAGATAAATAAAGATAAGGGCAGAACTTAATACAACAGAAAACGTATAAAATTCAGGTGATTTAGAAGTCCAAAGAATATTCTTTGAAAAGATTTAAAAGACATGCTTTGATTAAGGAAAACAAAAACATAAGTAAAGAATATAGAGAAAGAGTCAGTATAATGTTATAGCAGAGAATATATGAAATGCCAGTAAATTTGAATATTTCTGTAAAGGGGACCATTTCCTAGCTCCCAAAGTTTACCAAAACTGACACAAGAGGATATCATTTAAGGTCATCATGTCTGCCCTTGGCATTCTCGGAATGCCCTGGCCTCAGAATGCAGCATCTGTTGTCCATGGTAACATGCGGAAAGGGGGCGGGGCTGAGGGAGGTAGAACACTGCCCTCACTGAGGGAGTGGGTTTGGCCATCTCTGCTGTGACTGAACAAAGGGCACGGGAGCAGGGGCCCAGGGCAGGGCCTTCAGAGCCCGGCAGCCCCAGTGGGGTGTCACAAGCATTTAGGTCCAGGCCAAAGAGCGCGTTCTTTGTCTGCACAGCTGCCCAAACTCTCACCTTTCCACTCAGGCCGCACTATTACTTGAATTGCGTTTGGAACCTGTCCGCACAGTACACCTCGCTGCACCACTAAACATAGGTCCGAGCATCATACCTTCATGCATGGTGACCGAAGTTCGCAAGCAGATGGGTCCATGGGACACATCCGGAGAGTCTCCTGCCCGGGCCACAGGCCGCCCACTGCCCCTGCCCCAGATCGGGGAACACCTAGAAGCCCTTTCAGAGTCCTCTGACCCTACAGGGAATATTGGACCAACACTTCTGGAAGTTGGGATCCTCGCGGGCAACTCTATGGAGGGACACAAATAAATACTTCCCGACTTTCTGCTGAAACTTATGAGCGTTCACACATAAGCCTCTTACAAGGTCAGCTGTTTAGCTAAACATGAGCTCATGATCTAAATTTACAGAATAATGAAGACATCAGCTACAAGGGGAGACAATCAGCAAAAACAATCAATACCAGAATTAGATTCCCAAGGCCATCCATCAGATGTTGGAATAATCAGGTGCTAGGCAGGAAATATACATAAAACTGGAACTGAAACAAGGAACAAGGATGTTCTCAAAGACTGGTAGGATCTCAAAAACATTTTTAAAGTACATGTCATTGATAAAGCTAAATACTTAAAGGTTGTGTAATACAATAGATTAATCATTGAGAAAAGTGAAATTATGCTGTTTTGAAAACTATGGCAGGTCAGATTTTCTCCCTAATTATATAAGAAGATTTCTCTAAAAAAACACATTATTTCAAAGACTTATTGGCTGTGAAATAAGTTAAGGGTATTTCAAATGGCTTGTCTGCAAAGAAAGTTGAGATGTAGGGAATCACAGAAATTCGAAGGGATAATATGCAAATATATACATTGCTATATGTCGAACTAAGACTCAGGCCAGCATCAATGTACAGAACCTGACCCTTAGTAAGTTACAAGTAAGTTGGAATCTTCAAAAGTTCAAATCTTTATAAGTAAAAATATTTATTAAAATGAATAACGAAGTGTTTTAATTGACATCAGGAGATCCAACCAATAAAGCCTGAGAATATAGAAAAAACATAAATAAAGATATGCGCAGAAATTAATACAACAGAAAACTTATAAAATTGAGGTGAATTAGTATGTCCAAAGACTATTCCTTGAAAAGATTTAAAAGACACACTTTGATTAAGGAAAACAAAAACATAAGTCATGAATATACAGAAAGAATCCGGACAAGGTTATAGCAGAGAATACATGAAATGCCAGTAAATTTGAACATTTGTGTAAAATAGACCATTTCCTAGCTCCTAAAGTTTACCAAATCTGACACAAAAGGAAATCATTTAAGGTCATCATGTCTGCCATTTGCATTCTCAGAACGCCCTGCCCTCAGAATGCAGCATGTGTAGTCCATGGTAACCTGCGGAGAGGGGGCTGAGCTGAGGCAGGTTGGAACACTGCCCTCACTGAGGAAGTGTGTGTGGCAATCTCTGATGTGACTGAATAAAGGGCAGGGGAGCAGGGGGTCTAGGGCAGGGCCCTCAGAGCCAGGCAGGCCCTGTGGGGTGTCACAAGCATTTAGGCCCAGGCCAAAGGGCGCCTTCTTTGTCTGCACAGCTGCCCAAACTCTCACATTTCCACTCAGGCCGCACAATTACTTGAAGTGTGTGTGGAACCTGTCCGCCCAGTACACCTCGCTGTACAGCTAACCATACGTCTGAGCATCGTACCTTCCTGCCTGTGGACCGAAGTTCGCAGGCAGATGGGTCCCTGGGACAGACGCTGTGAGGCTCATGACTGGGCGACAGGCCGCCCACAGACCCTTCCCCAGATCGGGGGACGCCAAGCAGCCATGTCTGAATCCCTAGCCTCTAGAGGGAATATTGGACCAACACTTCTATAAAACGGGGTCTCGCGGGCAACTCATTGGAGGGACACACATAAATCTTTGCCGACTTTCTGCTGAAACTTACGAGCGTTCACACCTAAGCCTCTTACAAGGTCAGCTGTTTAGCTAAACATGAGCTCATGATCCAAATTTACACAATAATGAAGAAATCATCTAAAAAGGGAGACAATCAGCAAAAACAATCAATACCAGAATTAGATTCCCTAGGCCATCCATCAGATATTGGAATAATCATGTGCTAGGCAGAAAATATACATAAACCTGGAAATGAAACAAGGAACAAGGATGTTTTCAAAGACTGGTAGGATCCCTAAAACATTTTTAAAGTACATGTCATTGATAAAGCTAAATACTCAAAGGTTGTTTAATACAACAAATTAAGCAGTGAGAAGAGTGAAATTATGCTGTTTTGAAAACTATGGCAGGTGAGATTTTCTGCCTAATTTTATAAGAAGATTTTTCTAAAAAATACACATTATTTCAAAGACTTATTAGCTGTGAAATAAGTTAAGGGTATTTCAAATGGCTTGTCTGCAAAGAAAAGTGAGATGTAGGGAATCACAGAAATTCAAGGGGAAGATATGTCGATATATACATTGCTATATGGAGAACTAAGCCTTAGGACGGCAACAGTGTAGAGGAATGGACCCTTAGAAACTTACAAGTAAGCTTGAATCTTTAAAAGTTCAAATCCTTATAAGTAAAAATATTTATTAAAATGAATAACCAAGTGTTTTAATTGACATCAGAAAATCAAAACAATAAACCCTGAGAACATAGAAAAAAGATAAATAAAGATATGAGCAGGGCTTCCCTGGTGGCGCAGTGGTTGAGAGTCCGCCTGCCGATGCAGGGGACATGGGTTCGTGCCCCGGTCTGGGAAGATCCCACGTGCCGCGGAGTGGCTGGGCCCGTGAGCCATGGCCGCTGAGCCTGCGCGTCCGGAGCCTGTGCTCTGCAACAGGAGAGGCCACAACAGTGAGAGGCCCGCATAACGCAAAAAAAAAAAAAAAAAAGATATGAGCAGAACTTAATACAATAGAAAACGTATAAAATTCAGGGGATTTAGTAAGTCCAAAGAATATTCTTTGAAAAGATTTAAAAGACACACTTTGATTAAGGAAAACAAAAACATAAGTAAAGAATATACAGAAAGAATCAGGACAATGTTATAGCAGAGAATATATAAAATGCCAGTAAATTTGAACATTTCTGTAAAGTGTACCTTTTTCTAGCTCCTAAAGTTTACCAAAACTGACACAAGAGGAAATCATTTAAGGTCATCATGTCTGCCCTTGGCATTCTCGAAATGCCCTGGCCTCAGAACGCAGCATCTGTAGTCCATGGTAACCTGCGGAAAGTGGGTGCTGCTGAGGGAGGTTGGAACACAGCCCTCACTGAGGGAATGGGTGTGGCCATCTCTGCTGTGACTGAACAAATTGCAGGAGAGTAGGGGTCTCAGGGCAGACCCCTCAAGCCCGGCAGGCTCATTGGGGTGTCACAAGCATTTAGGCCAAGAACAAAGAGCGCCTTCTTTTCTTCACAGCTGCCCAAAATCTGACCTTTCCACTCAGGCCGCCCTCTTACTTGAAGTGTGTGTGGAACCTGTCTGGGCAGTACACCTCGCTGCACAGGTAAACATATGTGTGAGCATCGTAGCTTCCTGCCAGGTGACCGAAGTTCGCAGGCAGATGTGTCCCTGGGACACACGTGGAGAGGCTCCTGCCTGGGCCACAGGCCGCCCTCTGCCCCTGCCCCAGTTCGGGGGCTGCAAACAGCCCTGTCTGAGTCCCCTGCGTCTAGAGGTAGTATTGGACCAACACTTGTAGAAAACAGGGTCCTCCTGGGCAACTCATTGGAGGGACACATATAAATCTTTGCCGACTTTCTGTTGAAGCTTACGAGCATTCAGACCTAAGCCTCTTACAGGGTCAGCTGTTTAGCTAAACATGAGCTCAGGATCTAAACTTACACAGTAATGAATTAATCAGATAAAAGGGGAGACAATCAGCGAAAACAATCAATACCAGAATTAGATTCCCTAGGCCATCCATCAGATGTTGGAATAATCAGGTGCAAGGCAGAAAATATACATAAAACTGGAACTGAAACAAGGAACAAGGATGTTTTCAAAGACTGATAGGATCTCTAAAACATTTTTAAAGTACATGTCATTGATAAGCTAAATACTCAAAACAGATTCATCATTGAGAAGAGTGAAATTATGCTGTTTTGAAAACAATGGCAGGTCAGATTTTCTGCCTAATTATATAAGAAGATTTCTCTAAAAAGTAAACATTATTTCAAGACTTATTGGCTGTGAAATAAGTTAAGGGTATTTCAAATGGCTTGTCTGCAAAGAAAGGTGAGATATAGGGAATCACCGAAAGTCGAGGGGATAATAGGTCAATATATACACTGCTATATGTTGAATTAAGCCTTCGGCCAGCAAGAATGTAGAGGACCTGACCTTAGAAACTTACAAGTAAGCTGGAATCTTCAAAAGATCAAATCTTTATAAGTAAAAAGATTTATTAAAATGAATAACCAAGTGTTTTAATTGACATCAGAAGATCAAACCAATAAAACCTCAGAACATAGAAAAAAGATACATAAAGATATGAGCAGAACTTAATGCAACAGAAAACGTATAAAATTGAGGTGATATAGTAAGTACAAAGAATATTCTTTGAAAAGATTTAAAAGACACACTTTGATTAAGGAAAACAAAAACATAAGTAAAGAATATACAGAAAGAATCAGTACAATGTTATAGCAGAGAATATATGAAATGACAGTAAATTTGAACATTTTGTTAAAGGGGACCATTTCCTAGCTACTAACCTTAACCAAAACTGACACAAGAGGAAATCATATAAGGCCAAATGGGGTGTCACAAGCGTTTAGGCCCAGGCCAAAGGGCGCCTTCTTTGTCTGCACAGCAGCCCAAACTCTCACCTTTCCACTCAGACCGCCCTCTTACTTGAAGTGTGTGTGGAACCTGTCTGCACAGTACACCTCGCTGCAGAGCTAACCATAGTCTGGGCATCGTAGCTTCCAGCCAGGTGACCGAAGTTCGCAGGCAGATGCATCCCTGGGACACACGTAGAGAGGCTCCTGCCCGGACCACAGGCCACCGAATTCCCCTGCCACTGACCGGGGTACGCCAAGCAGCCCTGTATGTGTCCCTCTCCTCTACAGGGAATATTGGACCAACACTTCTATAAAACGGGGTCCTCGAGGCCAGCTCATTGGAAGGACACAAATAAATCATTCCCGACTTTCTGCTGAAACTTACGAGCGTTCACACCTAAGCCTCTTACAAGGTCAGCTGTTTAGCTAAACATGAGCTCATGATCTAAATTTACACAATAATGAAGAAATCAGCTACAAGGTGAGACAATCAGCAAAAACAATCAATACCAGAATTAGATTCCCAAGACCATCCATCAGATGTTAGAATACTCAGGTGCAAGGCAGGAAATATACATAAAACTGGAACTGAAACAAGGAACAAGGATGTTTTCAAAGACCGATAGGCTCTCTAAAATATTTTTAAAGTACAGGTCATTGATAAAGCTAAATAGTCAAAGGATGTGTAATACAACAGATTAATCATTGAGAAGAGTGAAATTATGCTCTTTTGAAAACTATGGCAGGTCAGATATTCTGCCTAATTTTATAAGAAGATTTTTCTAAAAAATACACATTATTTCAAAGACTTATTGGCTGTGAAATAAGTTAAGGGTATTTCAAATGGCTTGTATGCAAAGGAAGGTGAGATGTAGGGAATCACAGAAATTCGAAGGGAAAATATGTCAATATATACATTGCTATATGTTGAACTAAGACTCAGGCCAGCAACAATGTACAGAACATGACCATTAGAAAGTTACAAGTAAGTTGGAATCTTCAAAAGCTCATATATTTATAAGTAAAAATATTTATTAAAATGAATAACGTAATGTTTTCATTGACATCAGAAGATCAAACCAATAAACCGAGAGAATATAGGAAAAACATAAATAAAGATATGAGCAGAACTTAAACAACAGAAAACTTATAAAATTGAGGTAATTTAGTAAGTCCAAAGAATATTCTTTGAAAAGATTTAAAAGACACACTTTGATTAAGGAAAACAAAAACATAAGTAAAGAATATACAGAAAGAATCAGGACAAAGTTATAGCAGAGAATACATGAAATGCCAGTAAATTTGAACATTTGTGTAAAGTAGACCATTTCCTATCTCCTAAAGTTTACCAAAACTGACACAAGAGGAAATCATTTAAGGTCATCATGTCTGCCCTTGGCATTCACGAAACGCCCTGGCCTCAGAAAGCAGCATCTGTAGTCCATGGTAATCTGCGGAGAGTGGGCGGGCCTGAGGGAGGCTGGAACACTGCCCTCGCTGAGGGAGTGTGTGTGGCCATCTGTGCTGTGACTTAACAAAGGGCAGGGGAGCTGTGGGTCCAGGGCAGGGCCCTCAGAGCCCGGCAGGCCCAGTGGGGTGTCACCAGCATTTAGGCCCAGGCCAAAGGGCGCCTTCTTTGTCTGCACGTCTGCCCAAACTCTCACCTTTCCACTCAGGCCGCCCTCTAACTTGAAGTGTGTGTGGAACCTGTCCTCGAAGTACACCTCGCTTCACAGCTAACCATATATCTGGGCATCATATTTTCCTGCCAGGAGACCGAATTTCGCAGACAGATGGGTTCCTCTGACACACGCAGAGAGGCTCCAGCCCAGGCCACGGGCCGCCCACAGCCCCTGCCCCAGATCGGGAGCCGGCAAGCAGCCCTGTCTGAGTCCCCTGCCTCCAGAGGGAGTATTGGACCAACATTTTAGAAAAAGGGCTTCTCGCGGGAAACTCATTGTAGGGACAGAAATAAATATTTGCCGACTTTCTGATGAAGCTTACGACGGTTCACACCTAAGCCACTTACAAGTTCAGCTGTTTAGCTAAACATGAGCTCATGATCTAAATTTACACAATAATGAAGATATCAGCTACAAGGGGAGACAATCAGCAAAAACAATCAATACCACAATTAGATTCCTTAGGACATCCGTCAGAAGTTGGAATAATGAGGTGCAAGGCAGAAAATATACATAAAACTCTAACTGAAACAAGAACAAAGATGTTTTCAAAGACTGGTAGGATCTCTAAAACATTTTTAAAGTACATGCCATTGATAAAGCGAAATACTCAAAGGTTGTGTAATACAAGAGATTAATCATTGAGAAGAGTGAAATTATGCTGTTTTGAAAACTATGGCAGGTCCGATTTTCTGCCTAATTATATAAGAAGGTTTCTCGAAAAAATACACATTATTTCAAAGACTTATTGGCTGCGAAGTAAGTTAAGGGTATTTCAAATGGTTTGTCGGCAAAGAAAGGTGAGATGTAGGGAATCAAAAAAGTCGAGGGGAAAATATGTCAATATATACATTGCTATAGGGTGAACTAAGCCTTAGGCCAGCCACAATGTAGAGGACCTGACCCTTAGAAACTTACAAGTAAGCTGGAATCTTCAAAAGTTTAAATCTTTATAGGTAAAACGATTTATTAAAATGAATAACCGAGTGTTTTAATTGACATCAGAAGATCAAAACAATAAACCCTGAGAACATAGAAAAAAGATAAATAAAGATATGAGCAGAACTTAATACAACAGAAAACGTATAAAATTCAGGTGATGTAGTAAGTCCAAAGAATATTCCTTGGAAAGATTTAAAAGACACACTTTGATTAAGGAAAACAAAAACATATGTCAAGATTATACAGAAAGAATCAGGACAATGTTATAGCAGAGAATATATGAAATAGCAGTAAATTTGAACATTTCTGTATAGGGGACCATTCCCTAGCTCCTAAAGTTTACCAAATCTGACACAAAAGGAAATCATTTAAGGTCATCCTGTCTGCCATTGGCATTCTCAGCACTCCCTGGCCTCAGAATGCAGCATCTGTTGTCCATGGTAACATGCGGAGTGGGGGAGGAGCTGAGGCAGGTTGGAACACTGCCGTCACTGAGGAAGTGGGTGTGGCAACCTCTGATGTGACTGAACAAAGGGCAGGGGAGCAGGAGGTCTAGGGCAGGGCCCTCAGAGCCCGGCAGGCCCAGTGTGGTTTCACAAGCATTTAGGCCCAGGCCAAAGGGCGCCATCTTTGTCTGCTCAGCTGCCCAATCTCTCACCTTTCCACTCAGCCCGCCCTCTTACTTGAAGTGTGTGTGGAACCTGTCTGCACAGTACACCTCGCTGCAAAGTTAACCATAGGTCTGGGCATCGTAGCTTCCTGCCAGGTGACCGAAGTTCGCAGGCAGATGGGTCCCTGGGACACAGGCTGTGAGGCTCCTGCCTGGGCTTCGGGCCACCCACTGCCCCTGCCCCAGATCGGGGCCGCCAAGCAGCCCTGTCTAAATCTCTAGCCTCAAGAGGGAATATTGGACCAACACTTCTACAAAACGGGGTCTCGCGGGCAACTCATTGGAGGGACACACATAAATCTTTGCCAACTTTCGGCTGAAACTTACGAGTGTTCACACCTAAGACTCTTACAAGATCAGCTGTTTAGCTAAACATGAGCACATGATCTAAATTTACACAATAATGAATAATCAGCTACAAGGGGAGACAATCAGCAAAAACAATCAATACCAGAATTAGATTCCCAAGGCCATCCATCAGATGTTGGAATAATCAGGTGCAAGGCAGGAAATATACATAAAACTGGAACTGAAACAAGGAACAAGGATGTTTTCAAAGACTGGTAGGCACTCTAAAATTTTTTTAAAGTACATGTCATTGATAAAGATAAATTGTCAAAGGATGTGTAATACAACAGATTCATCATTGGGAAGAGTGAAATTATGCTGTTTTGAAAAGTATGGCAGGTCAGATTTTCTGCCTAATTATATAAGAAGATTTGTCTAAAAAATACACATTATTTCAAAGACTTATTGACTGTGAAATAAGTTAACGGTATTTCAAATGGCTTGTCTGCAAAGAAAGGTGAAATGTAGGGAATCACAGAAATTCGAAAGGAAAATAGGTCAATATATACATTGCTATATGTTGAACTAAGACTCAGGCCAGCAACAATGTACAGAACCTGACCATTAGAAAGTTACAAGTAAGTTGGAATCTTCAAAAGCTCAAATCTTTATAAGTAAAAATATTTATTAAAATGAATAACCAAGTGTTTTTATTGACATCAGAATATCAAACGAATAAACCCTGAGAACATAGAATAAACATAAATAAAGATATGAGCAGAAATTTATACAACAGAAAACATATAAAATTTAGGTGATTTAGTAAGTCCAAAGAATATTCTTTGAAAAGATTTAACAGACACACTTTGAATAAGGAAAACAAAAACATAAGTAAAGAATATACAGAAAGAATCAGGACAATGTTATAGCAGAGAAAATATGAAATAGCAGTAAATTTCAACATTTCGGTAAAGGGGACCATTATCTAGCTCTTAAAGTTTACCAAAACTGACACAAAAGGAAATCATTTAAGGTCATCATGTCTCCCATTGGCACTCTCAGAACGACCTGGCCTCAGAATGCAGCATCTGTAGTCCATGGTAACCTGCGGAGAGGGGGCGGTGCTGAGGGAGTTTAGAACACTGCCCTCGCTGAGGGAGTGGGTGTGGCCGTCTGTGCTGTGCCTGAACATAGGGCAGTGGAACAGTGTGCCCAGGTCAGGGCCCTCAGAGCCCGGCAGGCCCAGTGGGTTGTCTAAAGCATTTTGACCCTGGCCAAAGGGCGCATTCTTGTGTGCACAGCTGCCCAAACACTCACCTTTCCACTCAGGCCGCCCTCTTACTTGAAGTGTGTGTGGAACCTGTCCGCACAGTACACCTCGCTGCACAGCTAACCATAGGTCTGGGCATCATAGCTTCCTGCCACGTGACCAAAGTTCACAGGCAGATGTGTACCTGGGACACCCTCGGAGAAGCTCCCTCTTGGGCCACAGGCTGGACACAGCCCCTGACCCAGATCGGAGGCCACATAGCAACCCAGTCTGAGTCCCCTGCCTCTAGAAGAGGTATTGGAACAACACTTCTAGAAAACGGGGTACTTAAGGGCAACTCATTGGAGGGACACAAATAAATCTTCGCCGAATTTCTGCTGAAACTTACGAGCATTCAGAACTAAGCCTGTTACAAGGTCAGCTGTTTAGCTAAATATGAGCTCATGATCTAAATTTACACAATAATGAAGAAATCGGCTACAAGGGAGACAATCAGCAAAAACAATCAATACCAGAATAAGATTCCCAAGGCCATCCATCACATGTTGGAATAATCAGGTGCAAGGCAGAAAATATACATAAAACTCGAACTGAAACAAGGAACAAGGATGTTTTCAAAGACTGGTAGGATCTCTAAAACATTTTTAAAGTACACGTTATTGATAAAGCTAAATACTCAAAGGTTGTGTAATACAACAGATTCATCATTGAGAAGAGTGAAATTATGCTGTTTTGAAAACTATGGCAGGTCACATTTTCTTCCTAATTATATAAGAAGATTTATCTAAAAAATACACATTATTTCAAAGACTTATTTGCTGTGAAATAAGTTAAGGGTATTTCAAATGGCTTGTCCGCAAAGAAAGGTGAGATGTACGGAATCACAGAAAGTCGAGGGGAAAATATGTCAATATATACATTGCTATATGGTGAACTAAGGCTTATGCCAGCAACAATGTAGTTGACCTGATCCTTAGAAAATTACCAGTAACCTGGAATCTTTAAAAGTTCTTATCTTTATAAGTAGAAAATATTTATTATAATGAATTAACAAGAGATTAAATTGATATCAGAAGATAAAACAATAAACCCTGAGAACATAGAAAACAGATAAATAAAGTTATGAGCAGAACTTAATACAACAGAAAACGTATAAAATTGAGGTGATGTAGTAACTCCAAAGAATATACTTTGAAAAGATTTAAAAGACACACTTTGATTAAGGAAAACAAAAACATATGTTAAGAATATACAGAAAGAGTCAGGACAATGTTATAGCAGAGAATATATGAAATGCCAGTAAATTTGAACATTTCTGTAAAGGGGACCATTTCCTAGCTCCTAAAGTTTACAAAAACTGACACAAGAGGAAATCATTTAAGGTCATCATGTCTGCCCTTGGCATTCTCTGAACGCCCTGGCCTCAGAAGGCAGCACCTGTAATCCATGGTAACCTGCGGAGAAGGGGTGGGGTGAGGAATATTGTAACACGGCCCTCACTGAGGGAGTGGGTGTGGCCACCTCTGCTGTGACTGAACAAATGGCAGTGGAGCAGGGGGCCCAGGGCAGGGACCTCAGAGACTGACTGGCCCAGTGGTGTGTCACAAGCATGTAGGCCCAGGCCAAAGGGTGCCTTCTTAGTCTGCAGAGCTGACTAAACTCTCACCTTTCCACTCAGGCCTCCCGCTTACTTGAAGTGTGTGTGGAACCTGTCCACACAGTACCCCTCGCTGCACAGATAACCATAGGTCTGGGCCTCGTGTCTTTCTGCCAGGAGACCTAAATTCGCAGGCACATGGGTCCCTGGGTCACACGCAGAGAGGCTCCTGTTCGGGCCACAGGCCACCCTACTACCCCTGCCACAGATCGGAGGCCGCCTAGGAGCGCTGTCTGTGTCCACTGCCTCTAGAGGGAGTATTGGACCAACAGTTGTAGAAAATGGGGTCCTCGTGGGCAACTCATTGGAGGGACACAAATAAATCTTTGCCGTCTTTCTGCTGAAATTTATGAGCGTTCACACCTAAGCCTCTTATAAGGTCAGCTGTTTAGCTAAACATGAGCTCATGATCTAAATTTACACAATAATGAAGAAATCAGCTACAAGGGGAGACAAGCAGCAAAAACAATCAATACCAGAATGAGATTCCCTAGGCCATCCATCAGATGTTGGAATAATCAGGTGCAAGGCAGAAAGTATACAAAAACAGGAACTGAAACAAGGAACAAGGATGTTTTCAATGACTGTACGATCTCTAAAACATTTTTAAGGTACATGTCATTGATAAAGCTAAATACTCAATGGTTGTGTCACACAACAGATTCATCATTGAGAAGAGTGAAATTATGCTGTTTTGAAAACTATGGCAGGTCATATTTTCTGCCTCATTATATAAGAAGATTTCTCTACAAATACACATTATTTCAAAGACTTATTGGCTGTGAAATAAGTTAAGGGTATTTCAAATGTCTTGTCTGCAAAGAAAGGTGAGATGTAGGGAATCACAGAAAGTGGAGGGTAAAATATGTCAATATATACATAGCTGTATATTGAACTACGCCTTAGGCCTGAAACAATGTAGAGTACATGACCCTTAGAAAGTTACAAGTAAGCTGGAATCTTCAAAAGTTCAAATCTTTATAAGTAAAAATATTTATTAAAATGAATAACCAAGTGTTTTAATTGACATCAGAAGGTCAAAATAATACATCCTGAGAACATAGAAAAAAGATAAATAAAGATATGAGCAGAACTTAATACAACAGAAAACGTATAAAATTCAGGTGATGTAGTAAATCCAAAGAATATTCTTTGAAAAGATTTAAAAGACAAACTTTGATTAAGGAAAACAAAAACATAATTAAAGAATATATAGAAATAATCAGGACAATGTTATAGCAGAGAATATATGAAATGCCAGTTAATTTGAACATTTCTGTAAAGTGGACCATTTCCTAGCTCCTACACTTTACCAAAACTGACACAAGAGGAAACCATTTAAAGTCATCATGTCTGCCCTTGGCATACTCAGAACTCCCTGGCTTCAGAATGCAGCGTCTGTAGTCCATGGTAACCTGCGGAGACGGGCCGTAGCTGAGGGAGTTTGGAACACTGCCCTCACTGAGGGAGTGGGTGTGGCTATCTCTGCTGTGACTGAACAAAGGGCAGGGGAGCAGGGGGCCCGAGGCAAGGCCCTCAGAGCCCGGCAGGCCCAGTGGGGTGTCACAAGCATTTAGGCCCAGGACAAAGGGCGCCTTCTTTGTCTGCACAGCTGCCCATACTCTGACCTTTCCACTCATGCTTCACTCTTACTGGAAGTGTGTTTGGAACCACTCTGCACAGTACACCTCGCTGCCCAGCCAAACATAGGTCTGGGCATCGTAGCTTGCTACCAGGTGACCGAAGTTCGAAGGCAGGTGGGTCCATGGGACACACGCGAAAAGGCTCCTGCCGGGGCCACAAGACGCCCACTGCCCCTGCCCCAGATCAGGGGCCAAAAAGCAGCCCTGTCTGAGTCCCCTGCCTCTAGAGGTCGTATTGGACCAACACTTCTAGAAAACTTGGTCCTAGTGGGCAACTCATTGGAGGGACACAAATAAATCTGTGCCGACTTTCTGGTGAAACTTTCGAGCGTTCACACCTAAGCCTCTTACAAGGTCAGCTGTTTAGCTACATATGAGCTTATGATCTAAATTCACACAATAATGAAGAAATCAGCTGTGCGGGGAGACAATCAGCCAAAACAATCAATACCAGAATTAGATTACCAAGGCCATTCATCAGATGTTGGAATAATCAGGTACAAGGCAGAAAATATACATAAAACTGGAACTGAAACAAGGAACAAGGATGTTTTCACAGACTGGTATGATCTCTATAACATTTTTAAAGTACATGTCACTGATAAAGCTAAATACTCAAAGCTTGTGTAATACAACAGATTAATCATTGAGAAGAGTGAAATTATGCTGTTTTGAAAACTATGGCATGTGAGATTTTCTGCGTAATTATAAAAGAAGATTTCTCTAAAAATACACATTATTTCAAAGACTTATTGGCTGTGAAATAAGTTAAGGGTAATTCAAAGGGCTTGTCTGCAAAGAAAGGTGAGACGTAGGGAATCACAGAACGTCCAGGGGAAAATATGTCATTATATACATTGCTATAGGGTGAACTAAGCCTTAGGCCAGCAACAATGTAGAGGACCTGACCCTTAGCAACTTACAAGTAAGCTGGAATCTTCAAAAGTTCAAATCTTTATAAGTAAAAACATTTATTAAAATGAATAACCAAGTGTTTTAATTGACATCAGAAAATCAACCCAATAAACCCTGAGAACATGGAAAAAAGATAAATAAAGATATGAGCAGAACTTAATACAACAGAAAACGTATAAAATTGAGTTGATTTAGTAAGTACAAAGAATATTCTTTGAAAAGATTTAAATGACACACTTTTATTAAGGAAAACAAAAACATAAGTAAAGAATATACAGAAAGAATCAGGACAATGTTATAGCAGAGAATATATGAAATGCAGTAAATTTGAATATTTCTGTAATTGGGACCATTTCCTAGCTCCCAAAGTTTAACAAAACTGACACAAGATGAAATCATTTAAGGTCATCATGTCTGCCCTTGGCATTCTCAGAACGCCCTGGCCTCAGAATGCAGCATCTGTAGTCCATGGTAACCTGCGGAGAGTGGGCGGGCCTGAGGGAGGTTGGAATACTGCGCTCACTGAGGGAGTGGGTGTGGCCATCTCTGCTGTGACTGAACAAAAGTTAGGGGAGCAAGGGGCCCAGGGAAGTGCCCTCAGAGCCCGGAAGGCCCAGTGGCGTGTCACAAGCATTTAGGACCAGGCCAAAGGGCGTCTTCTTTGTCTGCACAGCTGCCCAAACTCTCACCTTTCCACTCCGACCGCCCTCTTACTTGAAGTGTGTGTGGAACCTGTCTGCGCAGTACACCTCGCTGCACAGCTAACCATAGGTCTGGGCATCATAGCTTTCTGCCAGGTGACTGAAGTTTGCAGGCAGATGGGTACCTGGGACACACGCGGAGAGTATCCTTCCCGGGCCACAGGCCGCCCAGTGCCCCTGCTCCAGATATGGGGCCGCAAAGCTGCCCTGTCTGTGTCCCCTGCCTGTAGAGGGAGTATTGGACCAACACTTCTAGAAAACGGGGTCCTTGTCGGCAACTCATTGGAGGGACACAAATACATCTTTGCCGACTTTCTGCTGAAACTTACTAGCATTCACACCTAAGCCTCTTACATGGTCAGCTGTTTAGCTAAACATGAGCTCATGATCTAAATTTACACAATAATGAAGAAATCAGCTACAAAGGGAGACAATCAGCAAAAACAATCAATACCAGAATTAGATTCCCTAGGACATCCGTCAGAAATTGGAATAATCAGGTGCATGGCAGTAAATATACATAAAACTCTAACTGAAACAAGAACAAGGATCTTTTCAAAGACTGATAGGATCTCTAAAACATTTTTAAAGTACATGTCATTGATAAAGCTATATACTCAAAGGTTGTGTAATACAACCGATTAATCATTGAGAAGGGTATAATTATGCTGTTTTGAAATCTATGGCAGGTCAGATTTTCTGCCTAATTATATAAGAAGATTTCTCTAAAAAATACACATTATTTCAACGACTTATTGGCTGTGAAATAATTAAGGATATTTCAAATGGCTTGTCTGCAAGGAAAGGTGAGATGTAGGGAATCACAGAAAGTCGAGGGGAAAATATGTCAATATATACATTGCTATTCGTTGAACTAAGCCTTACGCCAGGAACAATGTAGAGGTCCTGACCCTTAGAAACTTACAATTAAGCTGGAATCTTTAACGTTCAAGTCTGTTTTTTTTTGCTTTATAACATATTTAATCAGTTATACCTATACATATGTTCCCATGTCTCCTCCCTTTTGTGTCTCCCTCCCACCCTCCCTATCCCACCCCTCCAGGCGGTCAAAAAGCAGCAAGCTGATCTCCCTGTGCTATGCGGCTTCTTGCCACTAGCTATCTACCTTACGTTTGGTAGTGTATATATGCCCATGCCTCTCTTTCACTTTGTTACAGCTCACCCTTCCCCTCCCCATATCCTCAAGTCCATTCTCTAGTAGGTTTGTGTCTTTATTCCTGTCTTACCCCTATGTTCTTCATGACATTTTTTTTCTTAAATTCCATATATATGTGTCAGCATACAGTATTTCTCTTTCTCTTTCTGACTTACTTCACTCTGTATGACAGACTCTAGGTCTATCCACCTCATTACAAATAGCTCAATTTCATTTCTTTTTATGGCTGAGTAATATTCCATTGTATATATGTGCCATATCTTCTTTACCCATTCATCCGATGATGGACACTTAGGTTGTTTCCATCTCCGGGCTATTGTAAATAGGGCTGCTATGAACATTTTGGTACATGTCTCTTTTTGAATTATGGTTTTCTCAGGGTATATGCCCAGTAGTGGGATTGCTGGGTCATATGGTAGTTCTATTTTTAGTTTTTTAAGGAACCTCCATACCGTTCTCCATAGTGGCTGTACCAATTCACACTCCCACCAGCAGTGCAAGAGTGTTCCCTTTTCTCCACACCCTCTCAAGCTTTTATTGTTTCTAGATTTCTTGATGATGGCCATTCTGACTGGTGTAAGAAGATATCTCATTGTAGTTTTGACTTTCATTTCTCTAATGATTAATGAGGTTGAGCATTCTTTCATGTGTTTGTTGGCAGTCTGTGTATCTTCTTTGGAGAAATGCCTATTGAAGTCTTCTGCCCATTTTTGGATTGGGTTGTTTGTTTTTTTCTATTGAGCTGCATGAGCTGTTTACAAATTTTGGAAATTAATCCTTTTTCAGTTGCTTCATTTGCAAATATTTTCTCCCATTCAGAGAGTTGTCTTTTGGTCTTGTTTATGGTTTCCTTTGCTGTGCAAAACTTTGAAGTTTCATTAGAGCCCATTTGTTTATGTTTGTTTTTATTTCCATTTCTCTAGGAGGTGGGTCAAAAAGGATCTTGCTGTGATTTATGTCATAGAGTGTTCTGCCTATGTTTTCCTCTAAGAGTTCGATAGTTTCTGGCCTTACATTTAGGTCTTTAATCCATTTTGAGCTTATTTTTGTGTATGGTGTTAGGAAATGATCTAATCTCATACTTTTACATGTCCCTGTCCAATTTTCCCAGCACCATTTATTGAAGAGACAGTCCTTTCTCCACTGTACATTCCTGCCTCCTTTATCAAAGATAAGTTGACCATATGTGCGTGGGTTCATATCTGGGCTTTCTATCCTGTTCCATTGATCTATATTTCTGTTTTTGTGCCAGTACCACACTGTCTTGATTACTGTGGCTTTGTAGTATAGTCTGAAGTCAGGGAGATTGATACCTCCAGCTCCATTTTTCATTCTCAAGATTGCTTTCACTATTCGGGGTCTTTTGTTTTTCCAAACAAATTGTGAATTTTTTTGTTCTAGTTCTGTGAAAAATGCCAGTGGTAGTTTGATAGGGATTGCATTGAATCTGTAGATTGCTTTTGGTAGTAGAGTCATTTTCACAATATTGACTCTTCCAATCCAGGAGCATGGTATATCTCTCCATCTCTTTGTATCATCTTTAATTTCTTTCATGAGTGTCTTATAATTTTCTGCATACAGGTCTTTTGTCTCCTTAGGTAGGTTTATTCCTAGATATTTTATTCTTTTTGTTGCAATGGTAAATGGGAGTGTTTTCTTGATTTCACTTCCAGATTGTTCATCATTAGTGTACAGGCATGCCAGAGATTTCTGTGCATTAATTTTGTATCCTGCTACTCTACCAAATTCATTGATTAGTTCTAGTAGTTTTCTGGTAGCATCTTTAGGATTCTCTATATATAGTATCATGTCATCTGCAAACAGTGACAGCTTTACTTCTTCTTTTCCAATTTGTATTCCTTTTATTTCCTTTTCTTCTCTGATTGCTGTGGTTAAAACTTCCAAAACTAAGTTGAATAAGAGTGGTGAGAGTGGGCAGCCTTGACTTGTTCCTGATCTTAGTGGAAATTGTTTCAGTTTTTCACCATTGAGGACAATGTTGGCTGTGGGTTTGTCATATATGGCCTTTATTATGTTGAGGAAAGTTCCCTCTCTGCCTACTTTCTGCAGGGTTTTTATCATAAATGGGTGTTGAATTTTGTCGAAAGCTTTCTCTGCATCTATTGAGATGATCATATGGTTTTTCTTCTTCAATTTGTTAATATGGTGTATCACATTAATTGATTTGTGTATATTGAAGAATCCTTGCATTCCTGAAATAAACCCCCCTTGATCATGGTGTATGATCCTTTTAATGTGCTGCTGGACTCTGTTTGCTAGTATTTTGTTGAGGATTTTTGCATCTATGTTCATCAGTGATATTGGCCTGTAGATTTCTTTCTTTGAGACATCCTTGCCTGGTTTTGGTATCAAGGTGATGGTGGCCGCGTAGAATGAGTTTGGGAGTTCTCCTCCCTCTGCTATATTTTGGAAGAGTTTGAGAAGGATAGGTGTTAGCTCTTCTCTAAATGCTTGATAGAATTCGCCTGTGAAGCCATCTGGTCATGGGCTTTTGTTTGTTGGAAGATTTTTAATCACAGTTTCAATTTCAGTGCTTGGGATTGGTGTATTCATATTTTCTATTTCATCCTGAGTCAGTCTTGGCAGGTTGTGCATTTCTAAGAGTTTGTCCATTTCTTCCAGGTTGTCCATTTTATTGGCATAGAGTTGCTTGTAGTAATCTCTCATGATCTTTTGTATTTCTGTAGTGTCAGTTGTTACTTCTCCTTTTTCATTTCTAATTCTATTGATTTGAGTCTTCTCCCTTTTTTCTCGATGAGTCTGGCTAATGGTTTGTCAATTTTGTTTATCTTCTCAAAGAACCAGCTTTTAGTTTTATTGATCTTTGCTATTGTTTCCTTCAATTCTTTTTCATTTATTTCTGATCTGATCTTTATGATTTCTTTTCTTCTGCTAACTTTGGGGGATTTTTGTTCTTCTTTCTCTAATTGCTGTAGGTACAGGGTCAGTTTGTTTACTCGAGATGTTTCCTGTTTCTTAAGGTGGGATCGTATTGCTATATACTTCCCCCTTAGAACTGCTTTTGCTGCGTCCCATAGGTTTTGGGTCGTAGTGTCTCCATTGTCATTTGTTTCTAGGTATTATTTTTTATTTCCTCTTTGATTTCCTCAGTGATCACTTCGTTATTGAGTAGTGTATTGTTTAGCCTCCATGTGTTTGTATTTTTTACAGATCTTTTCTTATAATTGATGTCTACTCTCACAGCATTGTGGTCGGAAAAGATACTTGATACAATTTCAATTTTCTTAAATTTACCAAGGCTTGATTTGTGACCCAAGATATGATCTATCCTGGAGAATGTTCCATGAGTACTTGGGAAAAGTGTGTATTCTGTTGTTTTTGGATGGAATGTCCTATAAATATCCATTAAGTCCATCTTGTTTAATGTAGCATTTAAAGCTTGTGTTTCCTTATTTATTTTCATTTTGGATGATCTGTCCATTGGTGAAAGTGGGGTGTTAAAGTCCCCTACTATGTGTGTGTTACTGTCGATTTCCCCTTTTATGGCTGTTAGTATTTGCCTTATGTATTGAGGTGCTCCTATGTTGGGTGCATAATTATTTACAATTGTTATATCTTCTTCCTGGATCGATCCCTTGATTATTATGTAGTGTCCTTCTTTGTCTCTTCTAGTAGTCTTTCTTTTAAAGTCTATTTTGTCTGATATGAGAATTGCTACTCCAGCTTTCTTTTGATTTCCATTTGCATGGAATATCTTTTCCATCCCCTTTCTTTCAATGTGTATGTGTCTCTAAGTCTGAAATGGGTCTCTTGTAGACAGCATATAAATGTGTCTTGTTTTTGTATCCATTCAGCCAACCTGTCTCTTTTGGTGGGAGCATTTAGTCCATTTACATTTAAGGTAATTATTGGTATGTATGTTCCTATTCCCATTTCCTTAATTGCTTTGGGTTCGTTATTGTAGGTATTTTCCTTTTGTTGTGTTTCTTGCTTAGAGAAGTTCCTTTAGCATTTGTTGTAAAGCTGGTTTGGTGGCGCTGAACTCTCTCAGCTTTTGCTTGTCTGTAAAGGTTTTAATTTCTCCATCAAATCTGAATGAGATCCTTGCTGGGTAGAGTAATCTTGGTTGCAGGTTTCTCTCCTTCATCACTTTAATTATGTCCTGCCACTCCCTTCTTGCTTGTAGAGTTTCTGCTGAGAGATCAGCTGTTAACCTGATGGCGATTCCCTTGTGTGTTATTTGTTGTTTTTCCCTTGTGGCTTTTATTATGATTTCTTTGTGTTTAATTTTTGACAGTTTGATTAATATGTGTTTTGGCATATTTTTCCTTGGATTTATTCTGTATCGCACTCTCTGTGCCTCCTGGACTTGATTAACTATTTCCTTTCCCATATTAGGGAAGTTTTCAACTATAATCTCTTCAAATATTTTCTCTGTCCCTTTCGTTTTCTCTTCTTCTTCTGGAACCCCTATAATTCGAATGTTGGTGCGTTTAGTGTTGTCCCAGAGGTCTCTGAGACTGTCCTCTATTCTTTTCATTCTTTTTTCTTTATTTTGCTCTGCAGCAGTTATTTCCACTATTTTATCTTCCACCTCACTTATCCGTTCTTCTCCCTCAGTTATTCTGCTATTGATCCCATCTAGAGTACTTTTCATTTCATTTATTGTGTTTTAAATCGATGCTTGATTCATCTTTAGTTCTTCTAGGTCCTTGTTAACTGTTTCTTGCATTTTGTCTATTCTATTTCCAAGATTTTGGATCTTGGAATTAGAATCTTGGATCAGCTTTACTATCATTATTCTGAATTCTTTTTCAGGTAGACTGACTATTACGTCTTCATTTGTTAGGTCTGGTTGGTTTTTATCTTGCTCCTTCACCTGCTGTGTGTTTTTCTGTCTTCTCATTTTGCTTATTTTACTGTGTGTGGGGTCTCCTGTTTGCAGGCTGCAGGTTCGTAGTTCCCATTGTTTTTGGTGTCTGTCCCCAGTGGCTAAGGTTGTTTCAGTAGGTTGTGTAGGCTTCCTGGTGTGGGTGGACTAGTGCCTGTGTTCTGGTGGTTGAGTCTCAATCTTGTCTTTCTGGTGGACAGGTCCACTTCTGATGGTGTGTTTTATGGTGCCTTTGGCTTATTATGTTTTTAGGCATCCTCTCTGCTAATGGGTGGTGTTGTGTTCCTGTCTTGCTAGTTGCTTGGCATAGGGTGACCAGCACTGTAGCTTGCTGGTCGTTGACTGATGCTGGGTGCTGGTGTTCAGATGGAGATCTCTGGGAGATTTTTGCCACTTGATATTATGTGGAGCTGGGAGGTCTCTTGTGGACCCGTGTCCTGAAGTTGGCTCTCCCACTTCAGAGGCACAGCACTGACTCCTGGCTGCAGCACCAAGAGCCTTTCATCTACCCGGCTCAGAATTAAAGGGAGAAAAAGTAGAAAGAAAGAATTAGTAGAAGAAAGAAAGAGAGAGAGAAAGAAAGGAAGAAGGATAGAAAGGAAGGAAGGAAGAAAGAAAGAAAGAAAGAAAAAAAAGAAAGGAGAGAGGGAGGGAGGAAGGATGGAAAGAAAGAAAGAAAGGAGGGAGGGAGGGAGGTAGGAAGGAAAGAAAGAAATAGTGAAAGGAACAATGGAGGAAAGAAGGAAAGAAAAAGAAAGAGTGAAAGGAACAATGTAGGAAGGAAGAAAAGGAATAGAAAGAGTGCAAGGAAGAAGGGAGGGAGGGAGGGAGGGAGGAAAGAAAGAAAGAAAGAAAGAGAGAAGGAAAGAAAGACAGGAGGGAAGGAGGGAGGGAGGAAGGGAAGGTATGAAAAAAAATCAGGTAAAGTAAAATAGAATAATGTATAAAATATAGTAGCATTATTAAAATTAAAATGTAATTATTGAAAAAAAACGGACAGATAGAACCCTGGGACATATGGTGGAAGCCAAGCTATACAGAGAAAATCTCACACAGAAGCATACACATACAAATTCACAAAAAGAGAACAGGGAAAAAAATCGAAAATCTTGCTCTCAAAGTCCACCTCCTCAATTTGGGATAATTCGTTGTAAAAAGAGGAAAAGGGGAAAAAGTCTGAAATCTAGCTCTCAAAGTCCACATCCTTAATTTGGGATAGTTTGTTGTAAAAAGAGGGAAAGGGGAAAAAGTCTTAAATCTTGCCCTCAAAGTCCACCTCTTCAATTTGGGATGATTCTCTGTCCATTCATGCACTCCACAGACACAGGGCACATCAAGTGGACCGTGGAGCTTTAATCCGCTGCCTCCGAGGCTGAACAGAGAGATTTTCCTGTCTCTTCTCTGCTCTCACAGCTCCCCAGTCTCAGCCTTGGACCTGGCCCCGCCTCTGCACGTAGGTCACCAAAGGGCGTCCGTGCTTCGCTCAGACAGGATGGGTTTAAAGGAGCCGCTGATTCGGGGGCTCTGGCTCACTCAGGCAGAAGGGAGGGAGGGGCACGCAGTGCGGGTCGGGCCTGCGGCAGCAGAGGCTGGCGTGATGTTGCAGCAGCCCAAGGTGGCTCCATGCACTTTCCTGGGGAAGCCATCCCAGGGTCCCGGGACCCCAGCAATGGCGGGCTGCACAGCCTCCCCAGAAGGCGGGGTAGACAGTGACCTGCGCTCGCACACAGGCCTTGTGGAAGCAGCAGCAGGAACTCCAGCATCCCACGCCCATCTCCGGTGTCTGTGCCTTTAGCCGTGGCTCGCGTCTGTCTCTGGAGCTTCTTTAAGCAGCACTCTTAATGCCCTCTCCTTGCGCACCAGGAAACGCAGCTCGAGACTTTTTCCGCAGACTCCCTCCGGGTTAGCCATGTTGCACTAACCCCTTCAGGCTCTCTTCCTGCCACCAGCCCCAGTCCTCTCCCTGTGCTCCGACTGAAACCCGATACCCGAGCCTCAGCTCCCAGCCCCACCCTCCCCGGCGGCCGAGCAGACAAGCCTCTCGGGCTGGTGTGTGCCTGAGGGCACCGATCCTCTGTGCCAGAATCTCTCCGCTTTGCCCTCCACACCCCTGTTGCTGTGATCTCCTCCGCTACTCTGAAGCTTTCCCCCTCCGCCACCCGCAGTCTCCGCCCGTGAAGGGCCTTCTAGTGTGTGGAACCTTTCCTCCTTCACGGCTCCCTCCCACTGGTGCAGGTCCCTTCCCTATCCTTTTGTTTCTGTTTATTCTTTTTTTCTTTTGCCCTACCCAGGTATGTGGGGAGTTTCTTGCCTTTTGGGGGGTCTGAGGTCTTCTGTCATCGTTCAGTAGGTGTTCTGTAGGAGTTGTTCCACGTGTAGATGAATTTCTGATGTATCTGTGGGGAGGAAGGTGATCTCCGTGTCTTACTCTTCCACCATCTTCCTCCCTGTTGCTGCTTTTTGTTTCTTAGCCCTAGACACTTTTTTAAAGGGCTCGCCTGATTAGGTCAGGCCCACCCAGGGTAATCTCCCTTTCAACTAACTCAAAGTCAACTGATTTTGCGTCCTTAATTACATCTGCAAAGCTCCTTCATTTTGGCCATATAGCATAACCTAACCACATCACTGATATCCCATCATATTCACAAGCCAGGAGGCCAAGGGGATCCCCTCAAAGCGAGATTATACAGGATATGCACACCAGGAGGGAGGAATCTTAAATTCTGTTTGCCACACTTCCTCTATGATTCATTCCCTTTACCTCCAACTGGCACTTCAGCTGGTTGACATTCTATGCCTGCTAAGGGACCCAAACCTTCATGCCTAGGGAATACTGGTCCCTGATGGTCCTGCCTGATTAAGGTTACAGGGGTCTTCCATGAACTTTGACCACTGGGCATGGCATCACTAGGAGGTGCCCCAAGTACCCAGGGATTACCCCCACATACATAGCTTCTCACACCACTTGCTTTCCGCTGCCTCACCCACATCAGGATTAATCACAAAGCCCTGTCCCTCCTGAGCCTCTGTGCTTGCTGTTCATTCCACCTGGAATGTCCTACCTCCTGCCTCACCCATCCTCAAGGCTCTGCAGAGCTCCCTGTTACATGGAGACTCCCTTGCCTTCCCTCTGGCCACCCTACCCACCAGGCTCATCACCAGCGACACAGGTCACCTTCTGCTTGGTTTCAGAGGCCCTTGTTTCCTGCACGTCTCCTGAGAAGGCTCAGTCCAGGCCCAGAAATCCTGGGGCCCAGAGTGGCCCAAACTGCAGAAAATGAAAGAGAGGGGGTGTTCAGGAAATCCTGGCAGTGACTGAGGCAGTCCTTCAAGATGCTGAGGGCAGGAGGCAGAGAAGGAGGGTGCACTATTGCTCAAGACTTCCCCCCCATCCTGATGTCCAGTCACCTCCAGAAGTGCTGTGCAATATCCTACCCACACTTGGACTAAAGGGACAAGCTCTGCCCTGCAGGCTGTGTCAGGAACCTCTGGATGTGGACAGAGGGTTTGGAGAAGGATTTGCGGGGTGAAGCCGACCCCCTCCTAGGATCAGGGACTTTCAGAAGCTGAGTCATCAGGCTTCTTGCTCATTTCCAGGCTCCTTTCTGGAATAAGAGAGCCCAGGCTCCTCAGACCAGAGCCCCACTTCCACAGGCAACACAATCTATTTTTCTCTAGACACTATATGCCCTCTGCAGGCCCCATGAGGTTGGAGCACAGGACAGGGGACTCGCATCCCCTTTCCCTGTGCACTGGATGCCCCCTGCAGGCCTTGTGAGGTTGAGAGCCACAATGGGATGGATTAAACAGAACACACATATACACACAAGCACAAAAGTGGGGACACCCTTACCCACTTACATACGTCCATACCCACACACACATACACAGGCATATAATCAATCACACAGCCAATCACGCGCATCTACCAAGGACACACCACAGATAGTTAAGCATATAATCACAGTACGGACACAAGGGGACATATAGACACACATACACAATTACACACAAACCGTCATGGGCACACAGACACAAAGACACATATGGACACAATCCTTCCTCCCAGAGAAGAGTATTTGTTTGGAATAAATAGGTTAAAAAGCCACCTGGGGAACAGGGTAATATCATCAATGGTGGACTTGATAAAAGAAGGTACCTAAACTGCCTCTCAGTCTAATGGGGCCTGTTGACTAGAGAGCCTTTTGTTTTGCTGGGCACTGGAGTGGTTACAGTTGTGGAACAGTATGGACAAGAGTTGGGGTAGAGCTACTGAGAAGAGAATTTTGGAGTTTGCAAGAGCTTAATCTATATAACTTGTATGAAAGCACATTCTTAGAAGTTGGGCTCCTGAATTCAGAAAGCCAGATTGAACTCTCCTCACTGTATCCCAGGACACCCTAAAAAGAGAGAGGCCTCCTGATACTGGTAATATATGGGAGGTGATGAATGAGAAAAGGGGATGGACCTAACCACCACTGAATGCACCCACTGTGTGTCAGGCACATGAACCACCTCACAAGATACATATTATTCCCATTTTACAGATCCTGTTCCCTCGACTGTCCAGGGTTCTAAAACCGGATTCAAATACAAGAGTTTGAGTATAAAAACCCTGTTGTTTCCACTACATTAGTAATGGCAAATGCAAGGAATATACGTTTCCATTCCCTACTCATGTTCCCAACAATGACAGAACGTATGTGTTTTCCCCACTGATCCAGATCAGTGATTGGCAAACTATGGCCCAGCCAGCCTGTTGCCTGTTTTTGTAAATAAAACTTTATTCGAATGTAGCCATGCCTGTTCATTTACATATTGTCTATGGCTGCTTTGGGGCTACAACAGCAAAGCTTACAAGTGACTACAGAGACAGTATGGCCTGCAAAACCTTATTTCCTAGCTGAACCTTTAACAAAAATGTTTGCTAATCTCTGATCCAAACCCAGCCTCAAATTGGAGTTGGCAAGTCTTATTGCCTTTGGTGCCTTGGCATTGAAGGATAGTCAGATAAATAAATAACTGGGATGGATGGATAGATGGATGGACTGAACCAACAGATGGACAGACATATATGGGTAATATGTCAGAGTTTTGCCCCAAATATGTACCAATGTTCTGCCATTTATAAGCGGTGAAACATGGGGTAAATTAATCTTTCTGGATATTAGTTTCCTCATCTGTAAAATGGGGATAATAATACAATGATCATTATCTAGGGCTCTTTCTATTGTGAGTGAAAAAAACCCAAGTTAAAGTAGCTTAAGCAAAAAGTTAAATTTGTCATATCACATAACTAGATTAAGATTTGGTCTACTTAAGCACTGGTTGGACTCAGGGAATCAAATTATGTTATCTCCATCTTTTAACTTGACTTCTCTCTAATTTTTTTTTTTTTTTTTTTTGTGGCAAGCAGGCCTCTCACAGCTGTGGCCTCTCCCGTTGTGGCGCACAGGCTCTGGACGACCAGGCTCAGTGGCCAGGGCTCATGGTCACAGCTGCTCTGCGGCATGTGGGATCTTCCCAGACCGGGGCACGAACCCGCGTCCCCTGCATCGTCAGGTGGACTCTCAACCACTGCACCACCAGGGAAGCCCCGAATTATCTCTATTGTTTTTATGTGGAGACTTCATTCCGGTTATAGACAGGTGATCTTCTAGCAGAAGAAAATATGAGCACTGGAATCCCCAAATCCACATTTGTATAGTGAGTGATCCAAAACACAGGGCCTTTTTCTCCTAACATCAAAGCTCATGAAAAGCTTTGAACTGTGCTTGTGACACATACTCAGTTCTTCAATATATTACAGTGCCCAGGGAATGGAGTACTCTGATCAGATCACGATAGTGAACATAACCACAAAGACCACGTGAAGTGAGAGAGAACTTCCCTAAAGGAAGCAGGAAAAGGAGTATAAAAAAAGTGTCTGCATGAACAAAAACTTCACTCACAGCATTCTACTTCATATATTTGTCATGAGAAAATGATTTTAGAGCTCTTAGCATGGTGCATGGCACTTAAGTATCGACAAATGTCCATTATTACCGTAACTGATAAATAGATGAATGGATGCATTAAATACACAGCTAATGGTTAAACATACAGATGAATAAATGAAGAGAAAGATGTGAAAACACAGATGAAAGTAAAGATGGGAGAATGGACCAATGAAGAGACCAAGATGGGGAGACATATGGACACATAGATGGACGGATCGATCAATTGATAAATGGATGGATGGATGATGGAAAGATAAGGCAGAAAAAAAGGGGTCACAGTTAACTTTGTCACATCATATGCTCTAGGGCTGGGAACGGGAAAGGGACAGCACTCTACAATTGGTGGCTCCTGAGAGGTCTCCTCCTCTGGTCTCTGTCCCTTGGGTCCCTCTCATCAGGTGGGGGAAACACTTGCTCCCCTCCCTCATCTCTAGTTTCCTTGTGTCCCTGGGAGCTCAACAGCCCCTGTCCTCAGAAATCCCCTTTCAATTCCCAGGATAGGGAAGGCATGGCAGAAGGGGCTGTTCTAAGCTGGGTTCCCCTCATGCTGTCGATAATTCTCTGACTCAGCTTGGGGCACAGGAAAATAATGGGGGAGAGGGACAGTACTGGCTGGGCCAGGAGGGGGAAGCCCTAGAGTCCTGAGATGTGAGATATGGGAACTGGACCTGCTTCCAAAGAACTTTCCCTTTAGCCCTGCTTGTCAAAGAGAGGAGTAGGCCTCAGATGAGGGATGTGTAGTCACTGTGATAGGCCTATGGAGACCTGGGAGGAGATCTTCCCCAGTCTTACCCTGCTACTTGCCATTGTCCTCAGGTAATCTGGGGGACCAGCTGGGTCCCATCTTTCCCACTCCAGTAGTCTTAGGACCACAGAGAAGAGGTGGGAGTAAGGAGAAACCTGGGAATGAGGGAGCCCCCCCAACCATATGTCTCTGACCTCTAATCCTGAACCAAGCTCTGACCCCTAGCCTTAAAACTCATGTTCAAATGCCTTCAAGGGGACGACACTGCAAACCTTCCCCTAACAGGGACAATGCAACCCACTTCCCTTGTCCAAAATGTTGAGTGCTGAGGTTCTCAGAGCTAAAGACAAAGAGTGGGAAATGGGGACAGGGAGGCTACTAAGGAGTTATGAAAGGGAGAAAAGGTTCCAGATAGATGGAGACAGTGGGGAGTGCACTCAGTGGAAAGGTATTCTGCTACCAACCCGTGTACTGCAATTCAATTCAGACACTGACTACCCAGAACTAGTGTTAGACTCCACAGGTTTAAGGGCACAGTCCCAACAAGACTGCCTCCACTAGAACTGCCAGTCACAAGTGGGGTCCCCAGGACACCTGCATTTCTGCCTAACTAGCTACAAGTCCAGAGGTCTTCAAACCCCCCTCAGGTCCAATGGTTCACTAGAATGACTCTCACAACTCGGAAGTGCTCTCCTGACAACTAGTTTTTTATAAAGTACATATATCAGGAACATCCAAATGAAAAGACACACAAGGAGGGTCTCAGTGCAGAGCTCCCATGCTCTCTCCCCATGGAGACACAAAGGGCATGTCACCCTCCCAGTACATCAAAATGTTCACCAACCAGGAAGTTCCATGAGCTTTGGTGTACAGAGCTTTTACTGAGATTTCATACATAGGCAGAAATGAATTATTGGCAACATGACTCGATCTCCTCTGACGGATTGGCTCAAAACCCCAATTCTGCAATGATATGGTTGGTCTTTCTGCTGACCAGGCCTCAGCCCAAGTCACCTCATCTCTTAGCATCAACTCAGGTGTGAGCCGAGGGACTCGTAAATAACAAAGACACTCGTATTACTTGAGGTATTCCAAAGATTTAGAGCCTCCCTCTCAGGAACCAGGGACAAAAGCCAAATTGTGTAGTATACAACAGACAGAGCCCTGCATCTGAGTGAAGGGATGTGAATTACTGAAGCCCTGGGGACCAGGCCTCCTCTTCCCGTGCACCAGACTTGACCCAGCTGCAGCAGGGCAGGTGTGTCACTGTGAGTGTGAGTGTAAGTGAGGGTGAGTGCGGTGGAAGCACAGCTTCTCCATGCCCAGACTGCAATGCTTCCCACTGGCATCCGTGGATCTGTCTGTCACCTGTCTGTATGTAGCCCAGGCAGGGGAAGATAGGTATGAGAGGGGAAAAGAGTGTGGAATGGTGGGAAGAGGATAGGTGAATCCATTCTCCACACTTCAGCCTGAGGGGACTTTTATTTCACTCATTTCTGGTCATTCTCTCCCATACCGTCCAGCCACAAGGCTCCCTTCCCCCCTCCCCAGACCAAATAGGGCAGCTATTTCCAACCTCCCACACTGGGTTAATTGCTCTTTCTTGGCTTTGCCAAAGCACCCTCCACGGCCCCCAGCCAGTCAGCTTCATCTATTGTAGTGATCTTATTGTCTCTTTTGATTCCCCTGCCCTGTCCAACCCAGATGACAAGCTCTCTGAGGGAAGAGTCTGTGCCTGTCTTCTCTGATGTATCCTCATGCCCAAGCACATCACCCGGCACCTAGTAGTCACTCGATAAATATTTGTTGATTAGTGACTGCAGGAACAGAAATCACATGAAAGGAGGTCTCAGCTCAGAGAGGAAGGGCTGTGACCCTCTAACCATGAAGTGACTGGGCCAAGGCCACTCAGCCAACAAGTGTTCCCATAGCCTGGCCTGTCTAGACTGGGCCCTCTCTGGAGCCCTATTCCTCCTCTGCCCAGAATCGTACAAACAGAATGGGGCAGACAAGAAAGGTAATTGTCGGAGCAGAAGCCAGGAAGACAGAGAGGAGAGGGGATTGGCAAAACAGTACTGGACAGCGTCCCAAAGCTCTTTTCTTGCTGCCTGGTGCTGAGGTCTCCGTCTTCCCAGGGTGCAGCTCTGAAATCTGACTCCACCCTTATAAAAGAGGGTCCATGCCCTGCCTCTTTGTAACAAGCCCTAACTCCACCTCTTTATTGATAGGCTCTGGCTCCACCTTCTGGACTACCCCTCCTCTGAAGAAATGCCCTGGTTCCGCCCCTTCCTGGTAATAGGTAAGCCCCACCCCTAGTGCATGATGCTGTCTTTGTGACCTAATGCACCGGCGTGTTTCCAGGGTGGAGCCAGAGAGGGTGGGCATTTAGGCTGTGCCGAACCCTCAACCCCCATCCGGGTGACCACAATCCCCGAAAATCCTCACGCGGGACCCCAAATATCCCAGCCCCATGACCTCGAAGGCCTTTGGCTCTAACCTCCTAAATGCCCCATGCCCCCGAGGGGCCCTACCACCCAATCCCTTAACGACTAGTGCCTCCCAAATCTTCAATCCAACCCTGTCCCAATGTGGCAACTGAGTCTTCCCGGGGGCACCTGTCTCATATTATCTGAGAACAATTCAGACTGGTCCAGAGAATGACAGAGAAGGGGATCCTCCCAAGGATTTGGGGAATCCTTGATCCAATCATGCCGCTCACCAGGAGACGTTGGGAACCCAGGACATGTCGGGATTGAGGAGATACAAGGTGATGCAGGAAGCTGAGGAGGAGGAGGAGGAGGAGGCGTGTGTGGAGGCGGGGTTCTGCGGAAGAGGAACATAGCCGCTCCCGGTTGGTGGGGAAGGGGCGGGGAGGGTGCGAGTTCTCTGGGGCGGGAGAAGCGGGAGGGGAGGTGGCTCTTAGGGGGCGTGGATTGGAGGAACCGCCTCTAAAAACCGCCTGTAAAGCGCCTGTAAACCGCCTCTAACCGCCTCTAACCGCCTTTAAAAGGGCTGAGCCTCTAAAGACCGCCTGTAAACCGCCTGTAAACCGCCTCTAACCGCCTCTTAAAGGGCGGAGCCTTCCACGAGAGGGTAGAAGCGTCCAAGGGGCGGAGTCAGTGGGGTCAGCCCCTCCCCGCCCCGCCCTGCTCTGCCTTCTCTTTCCAGGATGTGCAGGGGTTGTTTCTACTTTTTCCCCTGGCTGCACATGTGGTGGAGGGAGCGGAGGCGAAGGGCTTGGGATACCGCGCACCCGCCCAGGGCATGGACGAGGCTCAGTCCAGGAGAACCGGTCGCGGGGAAGCCGGGAGCCCCCGCCCCGCCTCATGCCTGTGTCGGGTCCCCACACAGCTCAGCGCACCCTCGGGAGCAGAAGCTGGAGCTTCTGCGGGGCCTGATGAGCTGTTTGTCAAGCGGACTGGGCACTGCTCTCCAGGGCTCTGGTCGCAACATCCCCCACCGCACCCCTGCTGCCGCTGCCTAGCCAGCTGGTGAGTTAAAGATTTAAACAGAAGCCACCGTCCTGCCCTCCTGATTCTGCCGCTGCCGCTGCCATTCGGGCTGGGAGCCATTCTCCATGCCGGCTGTTTCCATATCGACAGGGCCTCTCTCCCTGATAAGGTGTCCATCCGTGTCCAGGCTCCCATTATTCCTAAGGGCCCCTCATCAGAGTCAGGCCTCCCCTTACTACCAGTGATTGCCTTCCACCACCTAAGCCCCCCGCCCCACCACACACACACTCGTCTCTGTGAGTGGCCTGTATGGAGGGAGCTAAATAATCCTGGCTTTATCTTCCTCCCAGCCTTGTCCCCACGTCCATAAATCCTCACAATCCCAGCACTCTGCTGCCACCTTCCTCCTAGACAGGACTTTGCCTGGTGCCTGAAGCATCTCCTCCTCCTGGGAGTGGATCAAAAATATTTCAAGCCCATAGTTGTAGGAAGTAGGCTGTGAGAGGAGGGAAAGACTCCTAGAAGCTGCCACCCTTGGCCTGCCATAGGGGAATGACTGAGAACTGTTGGAGGTCTTTCCTACAGTTAACACCCCAGGTTCTGGCTCTTTCAGTTGGATCCCGAGTTGAAAGATACTTGGCATCAGGGACTTCCCTGATGGTCCACTGGATAAGACTCCATGCTCCCACTGCAGGGGGTATGTGTTCTATCCCTGGCTGGGGAATTAAGATACCGCATGCCACATGGCGCAGCCAAAATAAAATTAAAATGTTACTTAGATACTTGGCATCAACCCCCCGAAGTGTAACCTCCCTAGGAGAACCCCAGGGCCACTGCTCCCTACCATTCCTTTCTGTCTTGTCACCGAGTTGGGCTGAAATCGACTAGCTACTGAAGTGATGAAGGGTCAGGGACTCCTAGTGGGTCTGCTTTCAGTTAGGGACTGGCCCCAGCACCAGGGAGGGCGCCACAGAATTAAGTTAAAGGGGCATCACTCTACGATTGGTGTCTCCTGAGAGGTCTCCTCCTCTGATCTCTGTCTCTTGGATCCCTCTCATCAGGTGTGGGAAACACTTGCTCCCCTCCCTCATCTCTAGTTTCCTTGGGTCCCTGGGAGCTCACGAGACCCTCTCCTCAGAAATCCCCTCTCAATTCCCAGGATAGGGAAGGCATGGCAGAAGGGGCTGTTCTAAGCTGGGTTCCCCTCATGCTGTCGATAATTCTCTGACTCAGCTTGGGGCACAGGAAAATAATGGGGGAGAGGGACAGTACTGGCTGGGCCAGGAGGGGGAAGCCCTAGAGTCCTGAGATGTGAGATATGGGAACTGGACCTGCTTCCAAAGAACTTTCCCTTTAGCCCTGCTTGTCAAAGAGAGGAGTAGGCCTCAGATGAGGGATGTGTAGTCACTGTGATAGGCCTATGGAGACCTGGGAGGAGATCTTCCCCAGTCTTACCCTGCTACTTGCCATTGTCCTCAGGTAATCTGGGGGACCAGCTGGGTCCCATCTTTCCCACTCCAGTAGTCTTAGGACCACAGAGAAGAGGTGGGAGTAAGGAGAAACCTGGGAATGAGGGAGCCCCCCCAACCATATGTCTCTGACCTCTAATCCTGAACCAAGCTCTGACCCCTAGCCTTAAAACTCATGTTCAAATGCCTTCAAGGGGACGACACTGCAAACCTTCCCCTAACAGGGACAATGCAACCCACTTCCCTTGTCCAAAATGTTGAGTGCTGAGGTTCTCAGAGCTAAAGACAAAGAGTGGGAAATGGGGACAGGGAGGCTACTAAGGAGTTATGAAAGGGAGAAAAGGTTCCAGATAGATGGAGACAGTGGGGAGTGCACTCAGTGGAAAGGTATTCTGCTACCAACCCGTGTACTGCAATTCAATTCAGACACTGACTACCCAGAACTAGTGTTAGACTCCACAGGTTTAAGGGCACAGTCCCAACAAGACTGCCTCCACTAGAACTGCCAGTCACAAGTGGGGTCCCCAGGACACCTGCATTTCTGCCTAACTAGCTACAAGTCCAGAGGTCTTCAAACCCCCCTCAGGTCCAATGGTTCACTAGAATGACTCTCACAACTCGGAAGTGCTCTCCTGACAACTAGTTTTTTATAAAGTACATATATCAGGAACATCCAAATGAAAAGACACACAAGGAGGGTCTCAGTGCAGAGCTCCCATGCTCTCTCCCCATGGAGACACAAAGGGCATGTCACCCTCCCAGTACATCAATATGTTCACCAACCAGGAAGTTCCATGAGCTTTGGTGTACAGAGCTTTTACTGAGATTTCATACATAGGCAGAAATGAATTGTTGGCAACATGACTCGATCTCCTCTGACGGATTGGCTCAAAACCCCAATTCTGCAATGATATGGTTGGTCTTTCTGCTGACCAGGCCTCAGCCCAAGTCACCTCATCTCTTAGCATCAACTCAGGTGTGAGCCGAGGGACTCGTAAATAACAAAGACACTCGTATTACTTGAGGTATTCCAAAGATTTAGAGCCTCCCTCTCAGGAACCAGGGACAAAAGCCAAATTGTGTAGTATACAACAGACAGAGCCCTGCATCTGAGTGAAGGGATGTGAATTACTGAAGCCCTGGGGACCAGGCCTCCTCTTCCCGTGCACCAGACTTGACCCAGCTGCAGCAGGGCAGGTGTGTCACTGTGAGTGTGAGTGTAAGTGAGGGTGAGTGCGGTGGAAGCACAGCTTCTCCATGCCCAGACTGCAATGCTTCCCACTGGCATCCGTGGGTCTGTCTGTCACCTGTCTGTATGTAGCCCAGGCAGGGGAAGATAGGTATGAGAGGGGAAAAGAGTGTGGAATGGTGGGAAGAGGATAGGTGAATCCATTCTCCACACTTCAGCCTGAGGGGACTTTTATTTCACTCATTTCTGGTCATTCTCTCCCATACCGTCCAGCCACAAGGCTCCCTTCCCCCCTCCCCAGACCAAATAGGGCAGCTATTTCCAACCTCCCACACTGGGTTAATTGCTCTTTCTTGGCTTTGCAAAGCACCCTCCACGGCCCCCAGCCAGTCAGCTTCATCTATTGTAGTGATCTTATTGTCTCTTTTGATTCCCCTGCCCTGTCCAACCCAGATGACAAGCTCTCTGAGGGAAGAGTCTGTGCCTGTCTTCTCTGCTGTATCCTCATGCCCAAGCACATCACCCGGCACCTAGTAGTCACTCGATAAATATTTGTTGATTAGTGACTGCAGGAACAGAAATCACATGAAAGGAGGTCTCAGCTCAGAGAGGAAGGGCTGTGACCCTCTAACCATGAAGTGACTGGGCCAAGGCCACTCAGCCAACAAGTGTTCCCATAGCCTGGCCTGTCTAGACTGGGCCCTCTCTGGAGCCCTATTCCTCCTCTGCCCAGAATCGTACAAACAGAATGGGGCAGACAAGAAAGGTAATTGTCAGAGCAGAAGCCAGGAAGACAGAGAGGAGAGGGGATTGGCAAAACAGTACTGGACAGCGACCCAAAGCTCTTTTCTTGCTGCCTGGTGCTGAGGTCTCCGTCTTCCCAGGGTGCAGCTCTGAAATCTGACTCCACCCTTATAAAAGAGGGTCCGTGCCCTGCCTCTTTGTAACAAACCCTAACTCCACCTCTTTATTGATAGGCTCTGGCTCCACCTTCTGGACTACCCCTCCTCTGAAGAAATGCCCTGGCTCCGCCCCTTCCTGGTAATAGGTAAGCCCCACCCCTAGTGCATGATGCTGTCTTTGTGACCTAATGCACCGGCGTGTTTCCAGGGTGGAGCCAGAGAGGGTGGGCATTTAGGCTGTGCCGAACCCTCAACCCCCATCCGGGTGACCACAATCCCCGAAAATCCTCACGTGGGACCCCAAATAACCCAGCCCCATGACCTCGAAGGCCTTTGGCTCTAACCTCCTAAATGCCCCATGCCCCCGAGGGCCCCTACCACCCAATCCCTTAACGACTAGTGCCTTCCAAATCTTCAATCCAACCCTGTCCCAGTGTGGCAACTGAGTCTTCCCGGGGGCACCTGTCTCATATTATCTGAGAACAATTCAGACTGGTCCAGAGAATGACAGAGAAGGGGATCCTCCCAAGGATTTGGGGAATCCTTGATCCAATCATGCCGCTCACCAGGAGACGTTGGGAACCCAGGACATGTCGGGATTGAGGAGATACAAGGTGATGCAGGACGCTGACGAGGAGGAGGAGGAGGAGGCGTGAGTGGAGGCGGGGTTCTGCGAAGGAGGAACCTAGACGCTCCTGGTTGGTGGGGAAGGGGCGGGGAGGGCGCGAGTTCTCTGGGGCGGGAGAAGCGGGAGGGGAGGGGCCTCTTAGGGTGCGTGGACTGGAGGAACCGCCTCTAAAAACCGCCTGTAAACCGCCTCTAACCGCGTCTAACCGCCTCTAAAAGGGCGGAGCCTTCCACGAGAGGGTAGAAGCGTCCAAGGGGCGGAGTCAGTGGGGTCAGCCCCGCCCCGCCCCGCCCTGCTCTGCCTTCTCTTTCCAGGATCTGCAGGGGTTGTTTCTACTTTTTACCCTGGCTGCACATGTGGTGGAGGGAGGGGAGGCGAAGGGCTTGGGATACCCGCACACCCGCCCAGGGCATGGACGAGGCTCAGTCCAGGAGAACCGGTCGCGGGGAAGCCGGGAGCCCCCGCCCCGCCTCATGCCTGTGTCGGGTCCCCACAGAGCTCAGCGCACCCTCGGGAGCAGAAGCTGGAGCTTCTGCGGGGCCTGATGAGCTGTTTGTCAAGCGGACTGGGCACTGCTCTCCAGGGCTCCGGTCGCAACATCCCCCACCGCACCCCTGCTGCCGCTGCCTAGCCAGCTGGTGAGTTAAAGATTTAAACCGAAGCCACCATCCTGCCCTCCTGATTCTGCCGCCGCTGCTGCCATTCGGGCTGTGAGCCATTCTCCATGCCGGCTGTTTCCATATCGACAGGGCCTCTCTCCCTGATAAGGTGTCCATCCGTGTCCAGGCTCCCATTATTCCTAAGGGCCCCTCATCAGAGTCAGGCCTCCCCTTACTACCAGTGATTGCCTTCCACCACCTAAGCCCCCCGCCCCACCACACACACACTCGTCTCTGTGAGTGGCCTGTATGGAGGGAGCTAAATAATCCTGGCTTTATCTTCCTCCCAGCCTTGTCCCCACGTCCATAAATCCTCACAATCCCAGCACTCTGCTGCCACCTTCCTCCTAGACAGGACTTTGCCTGGTGCCTGAAGCATCTCCTCCTCCTGGGAGTGGATCAAAAATATTTCAAGCCCATAGTTGTAGGAAGTAGGCTGTGAGAGGAGGGAAAGACTCCTAGAAGCTGCCACCCTTGGCCTGCCATAGGGGAATGACTGAGAACTGTTGGAGGTCTTTCCTACAGTTAACACCCCAGGTTCTGGCTCTTTCAGTTGGATCCCGAGTTGAAAGATACTTGGCATCAGGGACTTCCCTGATGGTCCAGTGGATAAGACTCCATGCTCCCACTGCAGGGGGTATGTGTTCTATCCCTGGCTGGGGAATTAAGATACTGCATGCCACATGGCGCAGCCAAAATAAAATTAAAATGTTACTTAGATACTTGGCATCAACCCCCCGAAGTGTAACCTCCCTAGGAGAACCCAAGGGCCACTGCTTCTTACCTTTCCTTTCTGTCTTGTCACCGAGTTGGGCTGAAATCGACTAGCTACTGAAGTGATGAAGGGTCAGGGACTCCTAGTGGGTCTGCTTTCAGTTAGGGACTGGCCCCAGCACCAGGGAGGGCGCCACAGAGTTAAGTTAAAGGGGCATCACTCTACAATTGGTGTCTCCTGAGAGGTCTCCTCCTCTGATCTCTGTCTCTTGGATCCCTCTCATCAGGTGTGGGAAACACTTGCTCCCCTCCCTCATCTCTAGTTTCCTTGTGTCCCTGGGAGCTCACCAGCCCCTCTCCTCAGAAATCCCCTCTCAATTCCCAGGATAGGGAAGGCATGGCAGAAGGGGTTGTTCTAAGCCAGGTTCCCCTCATGCTATCGATAATTCTCTGACTCAGTTTGCGGCACAGGAAAATAATGGGGGAGAGGGACAGTACTGGCTGGGCCAGCAGAGTGAAGCCCTAGAGTCCTGAAATGGGTGATATGGAGATGGACCTGCTTCCAAAGAACTTTCCCTTTAGCCCTGTTTGTCAAAGAGAGGAGTAGGTCTCAGATGAGGGATATGCAGTCACTGTGATAGGCCTATGGAGACCTTGGTGAGATCTTCCCCAGTCTTACCATGCTACTTGCCATTGTCCTTAGGGAATCTGGGGGACCAGCTGTGTCCTATCTTTCCCACTCTAGTAGACTTAGGACCACAGAGAAGAGGTGGGAGTAAGGAGAGACCTGGGAAAGAGGGAGCCCCCCAACCATATTGCTCTGACCTCTAATCCTGAACCAAGCACTGAGCCCTAGCCTTAAACCTCATGTTCCTGGAGCATTGGGATGAAAAGGGCATGGATCATTGTGATGACAAGTTTCATGTAGCATTTTGATGAAAAGAGACCCGGATCATTGTGTTGTCAGGGGTCATGGAGTGTTGTGATGACGGGTTCATGGAGCATTGTGATGAGAATATCATGGAGCATTGGGTTGAAAATATTCATGGAGTATTGTTATGACAGTGGTCATGGAGCATTGTGATGACAAGGGAAAGGAGCATTGTGATGACAAGGTCCTGGAGCATAGTGATGAGAAAACCATGGAGCCTTGTGAAGAAAAGTCTCATGGAGCATTCTGATGAAAATGGGCATGGAACATTTTGATTACCGGGGTCTAGGAGCATTGTGATGACAAGGGCATGGAGCATTGTGATGAGAAGGCCACGGAGCATTCTGATGACATGTGTCATGGAGATTCGTGATGACAAATGTATATAGCATTGTGATTACAGGTCTCTTGTAGCATTGAGGTGAAAAGGGCATGGATCATTCTGATGAAAAACACATGAAGCCTTGTCATGACAGTGTTCAAGAAGCTTACTGACGACAAGTGTCAGGGAGCATTGTGATGACAAGAGTACTGAGCATTGTGATGACAAAGGACATGGGCCATTGTGATGAGAAGACCATGGATAATTGTGATGACGAGCGTCATGGGGCGTTGTGATGAAAAGTGTTATGGAACATTGTGACCACAAGGGTTTGGAGCATTGTGATGACAGAGGTCATGGAGCATTTTGATTTCATTGTGATGACAATAGCATGAAGCATTATGATGATGGATATGGTGCACTGTGATGACAGGGTTCATGGATCATTGAGATGAAAAGGGGCATGGAGCATTGTGATTAGAGGGGTCTTGGTGCATTGTGATGACAAGGGCATGGAGCATTGTGATGAGAAGGCCATGGAGCATTCTGATGACATCCGTCTTGGAGTTGAGTGATGAGAAGGGCATGGAGCATTGTGACTACAGGGTTCTTGGAGCATGGTGAATACAAGGGTCATGGAGCCTTGTGATGACAAGGCCATGGAACATTGTGATGACAGGGGTCATGGAGCATTGTGATGATAAGGGCATGGAGCATAGGTCTGACAAGTTTCATGGAGTATTGTGATGACAGTGGGCATGGTGCATTGTGATGTAAAGGGCATGGAGCATTGTGATGACAAGATCATGAAGTATTGTGAAGACAGGTGTCAGGGAGCATTGTGATGACATATGTCATGGTCCATTGTGAGGACAATGGCATGTAGCAATGTGATGCCAAGTGTCATGTAGGATTGTGATGACAAACTTAATGAAGCATTGTGATTTCAAGGGCTTGGAGCATTGTGATGACAAGGGTCATGGAACATTGTGATGACAAGGGCATGGAGCATTGTGATGACAAGGGCCATTGAGAATTTTGATCACACTTTTGTGAAGCATTGTGATGACAAGCGCATGGAGCTTGCTATGACAGCCATCATGGAGCATTGCGATGACAATTGCATGGAGAATTGTGATGACAAGAGCATGTAACATTGTGATGAGAAATGTCATGGAGCATTGTGATGACAAGGACGTGGAGAATTGTGATGACAATGGACATGGAACATTGTGCTGATCAGGGCATGGAGCATTGTGATGGCAAGACCGTGGAGCATTTTGATGAGAAGGCCATGGATAATTGTGATGATGAGCATCATGGAGAACTGTAATGACAATGGGCATGGAGCATTGTGATGACAGGGGTCATGGAGCATTGTTATGACAGGGGACATGGAGCATTGTGATGACAAGGGTCATGTAGCATTGTGATGCCAATCTTGTGGAGTATTGTGATGACAATGGCATGGAGCATTGTGATGAAAGGGGCATGGAGCATTGTGATGAAAAAGGCATGGAGCCTTTTCATGGCAGGTGTCATGGAGCATTCTGCGACAAGTGTCAGGGAGCATTGTGATGAAAAGTGTATTGAGCATTGTGATGACAAACGTCATGGAGCATTGTGATGAAAGTCATCATGGAGCATTGTGATGACAAGTGTTATGGAACATTGCGATCACAAGCGTTTGGAGCATTGTGATGACAGAAGTCATGGATCATTTTGATTTCAGGGAGCATGGAACATTGTGATGACAAGGGCATGAAGCAATGTGGTCCCCAGGTTCAGGGAGGATTGTGATGACAAGCGCATGAAGCATAGTGATGACAAGGTCATGTAGCATTTTGCTGACAAAGGCATGGAGCATTGTGCTGACAAGGGCCATGGAGCAATGTGATGACCAGCGTCACAGAGCATTTTGTTTACAGGCGTCATGGAGCTTTGGGATGACAAGGGGATGGATCATTGTGATGACAAGGGTCATGGAGCATTTTGGTGACAAGAGTCCCAGATCACTCTGTTGTCAGGGGTCATGGAGTGTTGTGATTACAGTGGTCATGGAGCATTGTGATGACAGGGGTAATGGAGCATAGTGATGACAAGGGAATGGAGCATTGTGATGACAAGGTCCTGGAGCATTGTGATGAGAAGACCATGGAGCCTTGTGATGACAAGGCTCATAGAGCATTCTGAAGAAAATGGGCATGGAGAATTTTGATTACAGGGGTCATGGAGCATGGTGATGAAAAGGGCATGGAGCATTGTGATGAGAACGCCATGGAGCATTCTGATGACATTAGTCATGGAACTTTGTGATGACAAGGGCATGGAGCATTGTGATTACAGGGGTTTGGAGCATTGTGATGAAAAGTGTCATGGAGCCTTGTGATGACAAGGCCGTGGAAAATTGTGATGGCAGTGGTCATGGAGCATTGTTATGACAGGGGTAATGGAGCATCGTGATGACAAGGGCATGGAGCATAGTTCTGAAAATTTTCATGGATTATTGTGCTGAGAGTCGGCATGGTGCATTGTGATGACTAGGGCACGGAACATTGTGATACATGTGTCACGGAGGATTGTAATGACAAGGGCGTGGGGCATTGTGATGAGCAGGTCATCGAACACTGTGATGACAAGCGTCATGGAGCTTTGTGATGACAAGGGCATGGAGCAATATGATGAGAGGGTTCATGGAGCATTGTGATGACAATGGCATGGAGCATTGTGATGCCAAGGGTCATGGAGTTTGTGATGACAAAGATCATGGAGCATTTTGATGAGAAGGTCGTGGTGCAATGTGATGAGAATGGCAGGGAGCATTGTGATGACAGGGTCATGGAGCAATTTGATGAAAAGTGTCATGGAACATGTTGATGACAGTGGTTATGTAACATTGTGATGAAAAGGGTCATGGAGCCTTTGATGACAGGGGTTATGGAACATTTTGATGTCAGGGGTCATGGAGCATTGTGATGATAAGGGCATGTATCATTCTGATGAGAGGGGTCATGGAACATTGTGATGACAGAGGTGAGGGAGTATTGTGATGACTAGTGATGGAACATTGTGGTATCAGTTGTGAGAGAGCATTTTGATGAGAAGTGCATGGAGCATTGTGATGAAAAGATTTATGGAGCATTGTGGTGACAAGGATGTGGAGCATTGTGATGACTAGCGCATGGCACATTGTGATGACATGGGTCAAGGAACATTGTGCTGACAAGCGCATGGAACATTGTGATGACAAGGGTCATGGAGCATTGTACTGACAAAAGAATGGAGCATTGTGATGACAAGAGCCTGAAGCAATGTGATCCCAAGGTTCATGGAGGATTGTGATGAGAAGAGCATGGAACCTTGTGATGACAAGGTCATTTAGCATTTTGCTGACAAAGGCATAGAGCATTGTGATGGCAACGGTCATGGAGAACTGTGATGGTAAGCGACATGGAGCATTGTGATTACAGGGTTCATCGAGCATTGGGATGAGAAGGGCATGGATCATTGTGATGACAAGTGTTATGGAGCATTTTGATGACGAGAGTCCCGGATCATTGTGTTGTCAGGGGTCATGGAGTGTTGTGATGACAGGTGTTATGGAGCATTGTGATGAGAATGTCATGGATAATTTGGCTGAAAGTGTTCATGGAGTATTGTGATGACAGGGGTCATGGAGCTTTGTGAAGACAAGGGCATGGAACATTGTAATTATAGTAGTCTTGGAGAAATGTGATGACAAGGGTCATGGAGCCTTGTGATGACAAGGCCGTGGAACATTCTGATGGCAGGGTTCATGGAGCATTGTTATGACAGTTGTAATGGAGCATTGTGAGGACAAGGCCATGAACCATTTGTCTGAGAAGTTGCATGGATTATTGTGATGAGAGTGGGCATGGAGCATTGTGATGACAAGGTCATGGAGCATTGTGTTGACAGGGGTCATGGAACATTGTGATGAAAGGGGTGTGGGAGTATTGTGATGACTAGTGATGGAACACTTTGATATCAGTGGTGAGAGAGCATTTTGATGAGAAGTGCATTGAGCATTGTGATGACGAGATTTATGGAGCATTGCGATGACAAAGTTGTGGAGCATTGTGATGACAAGTGCATGGCTCATTGTGCTTACAGGGGTCTTGGAGCATTGTGATGACAAGGGTCATGGAGGCTTGTGATGACAAGGCCTTGGAACGTTGTGATGGCAGGGGTCATGGAGCATTGTTACGACAGGGGTAATGGAGCATTGTGATGACAAGGGTTTGGAGCATTGTGATGACAAGTGTCTTGGAGCATTGTGATGACAAAGGTCATGAAGCATTGTGATGACTGGAGTCACAGAGCATTGTGATGACAAGGGTATGGAACAATGTGATGACACGGGCATGGAGCATTGGTCTGAAAAGTTTCATGGATTACAGTGATGACAGTGGGAACGGAGAATTGTGATGAAAAGGGCATGGAGCATGGTGATGAAAAAGTCATGGAGCCTTTTCATGACAGGGTTCAAGGAGCATTCTGACGAAAATTGTCAGGTAGCATTGTGATGACAAGTGTATTGAGCACTGTGATGACAAAGGTCATGGAACATTGTGATGACAAGGTCAAGGAGTATTATGATGACAGACATCATGGAGCGTTGTGATGAAAAGTGTTATGGAACATTGTGATCACAAGAGTTTGGAGAATTGTGATGACAAAGGTCATGGATCATTTTGATTTCAAGCAAGATGGAGCATTGTGATGACAAGGGCAGGAAACAATGTGATCCTAAGGTTCATGGAGGATTGTTATGACAAGCGCATGGAGCATTGTGATGACAAGGTCATGTAGCATTTTGCTGAGAAAGGCATGGAGCATTGTGATGACAAATGTCACGAAGCCCTGTGATGATAAGTGTCAGGGAGCATTGTGATTACAGGGGTCATGGAGCACTGGGATGACAAGGGCATGGATCACAGTGATGACAAGGGTCATGGAGCATTTTGATGAAAAGAATCCCGGATCATTGTGTGGTCAGGGGTCATGGAACACTGTGTTGACAGTGGTCATGGAACATTGTGATGACAAGGGCATGGATCATTGTGATGAGAAGTGTCATGGAGCATTGTGATGACAAGGATGTGGAGAATTGTGATGACAAAGGACATGGAGCATTGTGATTACCAGGGCATGGAGCATTGTGATGGCAAGACCGTGGAGTTTTGTGATTAGAAGACCATGGATTATTGTGATGAAGAGCGTCAAGGAGCACTGTAATGACACGAGGCATGGAGCATTGTAATGATGGGTGTCATGGAGCATTGTGATGCCAGGGGCCATGGAGAATAGTGATACAAAGGGTCATGGAACATTCTGATGAACAGCTTGTGGAGTATTGTGATGACAATGGCATGGAGCATTGTGATGAATATGGCATGAAGCACTGTGATGAAAAAGGTATGGAGACTTTTCATGACAGGTTTCAAGGAGCATTCTGATGCCAAGTGTCAGGGAGCATTGTGATGACAAGTGTATTGAGCATTGTGATGACAAAGGTCATGGAGTATTGTGATGACAAGGGCAAGGAGTATTGTGATGACAGGATTCATGGAGTGTTGTGATGACAAGTATTATGGAAAATTGTGATCACAAGTGTTTGAGGCATTGTGATGACAGATGTTATTGATCATTTTGATTTCAAGGAGCATGGAGCATTGTGATGACAAGGCCATGAAGCAATGTGATCCCAAGGTTCATGGAGGATTGTGATGACAAGTGCATGGAGCATAGAGATGACAAGGTCATGTTGCATTTTGCTGACAAAGAAATGGAGAATTGTGATGACAACGGAATGGAGCATTCTGATAACAATGTCCAGGAGCATTGTGATGATAAGACCATGGAACCTTGTGATTACAAGTCTCATAGAGCATTCTAATGAAAAGGGGCATGGAGCATTGTGATTACAGGGGTCTTGGAGCATTGTGATCAAAAGGGCATGGATAATTGTGATGAAAATGGCATGGAGCCTTGTCATGACAGCGTTCAAGGAGCATACTGACGAAAAGTGGCAGGGAGCATTGTGATGACAAGTGTATTGAGCATTGTGATGACAAAGGTCATGGAGCATTGTGATGAGAAGACCATGGATAATTGTGATGACGAGCGTCATGGGGCGTTGTGATGACAAGTGCTTTGGAACATTGTGATCACTAGTGTTTGGAGCATTGGGATGACAGAGGTCCTGGAGCATTTTGATTTTATTTTGATGACAATAGCAAGAATCATTATGATGATGGGCATGGTGCATTGTGATGACAGGTTTCATGAAGCATTGAGATGAAAAGGGGCATGGAGCATTGTGATTACAAGGGTCTTGGTTTATTCTGATGACAAGGGCATGGATCATTGTGATCAGAAGGCCATGGAGCATTCTGATGACATCTGTTATGTAGCTTTGTGATGACAAGGGCATGGAACATTTTGATTACAGGGGTCTTGGAGCATTGTGATGACAAGGCCGTGGAACATTGTGATGGTAGCGGTCATGGAGCATTGTTACAACAGGGTTAATGGAGCATTGTGATGACAAGTTTATGGAGCATTGTGATGAGAAGACCATTGATAATTGTGATGATGAGCGTCATTGGGCATTGTGATGACAAGTGTTATGGAACACTGTGATCACTATGGTTTGGAGCATGGTAATGACAGAGGTCATGGAGCATATTTATTTCATTTTGATGACAATAGCATGAAACATTATGATGATGGGCACGGTGCATTGTGATTACAGGGGTCTTGGAGCATGGAGATGATAAGGGTCAACGAGCCTTGTGATGTCATGGCTGTGGAACACGGTGATGGCAGGGGTCAAGGAGCATTGTGATGATAAGAGCATATAGCACTGTGATGACTGGGGTCATGGAACATTGTGATGACAGGTGTGATGGAATATTGTAGTGACTAATGTTGGAACATTGTGATGACATATGTCATGGTCCATTGTGATGACTAAAGTAATGGAGCATTGTGATGACAAGCAGATGGCGCATTGTGATGACATGGGTCATGGAGCATTGTGCTGACAACGCATGGAGCATTGTGATGACATGTCATGGAGCATTGTGCTGATAAAGGCATGGGGCATTGTGATGAGAAGGGTCATAGAGCATTGTGATGAAAAGTTCATGGAGCATTGTGGTGACAACAGTCACAGAGCCTTGTTATGACGAGGACATGGACAATTTTGATGCCAAAGTCATGAGGCATTGTAATGACTGCAGTCACGGAGCATTGTGATTACAGGGGTCATGGAGCATTTTGATGACAAGGGCATGGAGCATTGTGATGATAGGGGCATGGAGCATAGGTCTGACAAGTTTCATGGACTATTGCGATGACAGTGGGCACTGCACATTGTGATGACAAGGGCATTGAGCATTGTGATGACAAGGGCATGGAGCATTGTGATGACAAGGTCATGGAATATTGTGAAGACAGGTGTCAGGGAGCATTTTGATGACATATGTCATGGTCCATTGTGATGACAATGGCATGGAGCATTGTGATGCCAAGTGTCATGGAGGATTGTCATGACAAAGGTAATGGAGCATTGTGATGACAAGGGTTATGGAGAATAGTTCTGATAAAGGCATGGAGCATTGTGATGACAAGGGTCATTGAGAATTTTGATGACAAGGCCGTGAAGCATTGTGATGAGAAGTGCATGGAGCTTGCTATGACAGGGTTCATGGAGCATTGCGATGACAAGTGCATGGAGAATTGTGATGACAAGAGCATGTAACATTGTGATGAGAAATGTCATGTAGCATTGTTATGAGGAGGACGTGGAGAAATGTGATGACAAGGGACTTGGAGCATTGTGATGATCAGGGAATGGATCATTGTGATGGCAAGACCGTGGAGCATAGTGATGAGAAGTCCATGGATTATGTTGATGACGAGTGTCATGGAGCACTCTAATTCCAAGAGCCATGAAGCATTGTGATTACAGGTGTCATGGAGCATTGTGATGACAGGGGTCATGGAGCATTGTGATGACAAGTGTCATGGAGCATTGTGATGACAAGCTTGTGGAGTATTGTGATGACATTTGGATGGAGCATTGTGATGAAAAAGGCATGGAGTCTTTTTATGAGAGAGTTCAAGAAGCATTCTTTCGACAAATGTCAGGGAGCATTGTGATGACAAGTGTATTAAGCATTGTGATGACACTGGTCATGGCGCATTGTGATGACAAGGGCATGGAGTATTGTGATGACAGGCATCATGAAGCGTTGTGATGAAAAGTGTTATGGAACATTGTGATCACAAGCATTTAGAGCGTTGTGATGAAAGTGGTCATGGATCATTTTGATTTCAAAGAGCATGGAGCATTGTGATGCCAAGATCATGAAGCAATGTGATCCCAGGGTTCATGGAAGATTGTGATGACAAGCGTATGGAGCTTTGTGGTGACAAGGTCTTGTAGCATTTTGCTGAAAAAGGCATGGAGCATTGTGATTACAGGAGTCTTGGAGCATTGTGATGAAAAGGGCATGGATCATTGTGATGAAAAAGGCATGGAGCATTGTCATGACATGGTTCAAGTGCATACTGATGGCAAGTGTCAGGGAGCATTGTGATGACAAGTGTATAGTGCATTGTGATGACAAAGGTCATGGAGCATTGTGATGACAAGGGCATGGAGTATTGTGATGACAGGCATCATGGAGCATTGTGATGACAAGTGTTATGGAACATTGTGATCACAAGTGTTTGGATAATTGTGATGACAGATTTCATGGATCATTTTGATTTCAAGGAGCATGGAGCATTGTGATGACAAGGGCATGAATCAATGTGATCCCAAGGTTCATGGAGGATTGTGATGACAAGTGCATGGAGCATTGTGATGACAAGATCATGGAGCATTTTTCTGACAAAGGCATGGAGCATTGTGATGACAAGCGTCATGGGGAAGTGTTATGACAAGGCCATGGAATATTGTGATGCCAGGGGTCATGGAGCATTTTTATGACAGGTGCAATGGAGCATTGTGATGACAAGAGCATGGAACATTGGTCTGAAAAGTTTCATGGATTAGTGTGATGAGAGTGGGCATGGAGCACTGTGATGACAAGGGCACGGAACACTGTGATACATGGGTCATGGAGCATTGTAATGAGAAAGCCATGAAGCATTGTGATGAGAAGTGCATCAAGCATTGTGATGACACGCGTCATGGAGCTTTGTGATGAAAAGGGCATGGAGCAATGTGATAAGAGGGTTCATGGAGCATTGTGATGACAATGGCATGGAGCATTGTGATGCCAAGGGTCATGGAGGTTTCTGATGACAAAGGTCATGGAGCATTTGATGACAAGTGTGTGGTGCACTGTTATGAGAAGGGCAGGGAGCATTGTGATGACAGGGTCATGGAGCAATTTGGTGAAAAATGTCATGGAATATTTTGATGACAAGTGTTATGGAACATTAAGTGGTCAGGTGTGATGGAGCATTGTGATGATAAGGGCATGTAGCATTGTGATGACAGGGGTCATGGAGCTTTGTGATCACAAGGGCATGGAGCATTGTCATTACAGGGGTCTTGGAGCATTGTGATGAAAAGGGCATGGATCAATGTGATGAAATAATACAGAGCCTTGTCATGACAGGGTTCAAGGAGCATACTGATGACAAGTGTCAGGGAGCATTGTGATGACAAGTGTATTGAGCATTGTGATGACAAAGACATGGAGCATTGTGATGAGAAGACCATGGATAACTGTGATGAGGAGAATCATGGGGCGTTGTGATGACAAGTGTTATGGAACATTGTGATCACAAGGGTTTGGAGCATTATGATGACAGAGGTCTTGGTGCATTTTGATTTCATTGTGATGGCAATAGCATGAAGCATTATGATGAAGGGCATGGTGCATTGTGATTACAGGGTTCATGGAGCATTGAGATCAAAAGCGGCATGGAGCTTTGTGATTACAGGGGTCTTGAAGCATTGTGATGACAAGGACATGGAGCATTGTGATGAGAAATCCATGGAGCATACTGATGACATGCGTCATGGAGCTTTGTGATGATAAGGGCATGGAGCATTGTGATAACAGGGGTCTTGGAGCATTGTGATGACAAGGGTCATGGAACCTTGTGATGACAAGTTTGTGGAACATTGTGATGTCAGGGGTCATGGAGCATAAGTCTGAAATGTTTCATGGATTATTATGATGAGCGTGGACATGGAACATTGTGATGAAAAGGCCACGGAACACTGTGATACATGGGTCATGGAGGATTGTAATGACAAAGCCATGGAGTATTTTGATGAGAAGATCATCGAGCATTGTGATGACAAGCGTCATGGAGCATTGTGATGCCAAGGGTCATGGAGCTTTGTGATGACAAAGGTTATGGAGCATTTTGATGACAAGGGCGTTGTGCATTGTGATGAGAAGGGCACGAAGCATTGTGATGACAGGATCAAGGAGCAATTTGATGAAAAGTGTCAAGGCATATTTTGATGACAGAGGTTATGGAACATTGTGATGTCAGGGGTCATGGAGCATTGTGAGGATAAGGGCATGTAGCATTGTGATGACAGGGGTCATGGAACATTGTGATGACAGGGGTGAGGGATTATTGTGATGACTAGTGATGGAACCTTGTGATATCAGTTGTCAGCATTTTGATGAGAAGTGAATGGAGCATTGTGATGACAAATTTTATGGAGCATTGTGATGACAATGTTGTAGAGCATTGTGTTGACAAGCGCATGGCTTATTGTGATGACATGTGTCATGGAGCATTTTGCTGACATGGGCATGGAGCATTGTGATGACAAGTGTCACGGAGCATTGTGCTGACACAGGAATGGAGCATTGTGATGACATGGGTCAAGGAGCTTTGTGATGAAAATTTCATGGAGCATTGTGGTGACAAATGTCACAGAGCCTTGTGATGACGAGGGCATGGACCATTGTGATGACAAAAGTCATGAAGCATTGTGATGACTGGAGTCACGGAACATTGTGATGACAGCGGTCATGGAGCATTGTGAAGACAAGGGCATGGAGTATTGTGATGACAAGGTCATGGAATATTGTGAAGACAGTTGTCAGGGAGCATTGTGATGACATATGTCATGCTCCATTGTGATGACAATGGAATGGAGCATTGTGATGCCAAGTGTCATGGAGGATTGTGATGACAAATGTTATGGAGCATTGTGATGACAAGGGCTTCGAGCAATGTGATGCGTATGCTACGGAGCCTTCTGATGACATCCGTCATGGAGCTTTGTGATGAAAAGGGCATGGACAATTGTGATTACAGGTGTCTTGGAGCATTGTGATGACAAGACCATGGAACATTGTGATGGCAGGGATCATGGAGCATTGTTATAACAGGGGTAATGGAGCATTGTGATGACAAGGGCATGGATCATTGGTCTGAAATGTTTCTTGGATTATTTTGATGAGAGTGGGCATGGAGCATTGTGATGACAAGGGCACGGATCACTGTGATACATGAGTCAGGGAGGATTGTAATGACAAGGGCGTGGAGAATTGTGATGAGAAGTGAATCGAGCATTTTGATGACAAGCGTCATGGAGCGTTGTGATGACAATGGCATTGAGCAATGTGATGAGAGGGTTCATGGAGCATTGTGATGACAAGGCCGTGGAACATTGTGATGTCAGGGGTCATGGAGCATAAGTCTGAAATGTTTCATGGATTATTATGATGAGCGTGGACATGGAGCATTGTGATGAAAAGGCCACGGAACACTGTGATACATGGGTCATGGAGGATTGTAATGACAAAGCCATGGAGTATTTTGATGAGAAGGGCATCGAGCATTGTGATGACAAGCGTCATGGAGCATTGTGATGCCAAGGGTCATGGAGCTTTGTGATGACAAAGGTTATGGAGCATTTTGATGACAAGGGCGTTGTGCATTGTGATGAGAAGGGCACGAAGCATTGTGATGACAGGATCAAGGAGCAATTTGATGAAAAGTGTCAAGGCATATTTTGATGACAGAGGTTATGGAACACTGTGATGTCAGGGGTCATGGAGCATTGTGAGGTTAAGGGCATGTAGCATTGTGATGACAGGGGTCATGGAGCATTGAGATGAAAAGTGGCATGGAGCTTTGTGATTACAGCGTTCTTGAAGCATTGTGATGACAAGGGCATGGAGCATTGTGATGAGAAAGCCATGGAGCATACTGATGACATGCGTCATGGAGCTTAGTGATGAAAAGGACATGGAGCATTGTGATTACAGGGGTCTTGGAGCATTGTGATGACAAGTGTCATGGAGCCTTGTGATGACAAGACTGTGGAACATTGTAATGGCAGGGATCATGGAGCATTGTTATGACAGTGGTAATGGAGCATTGTGATGACAAGGGCATGGATCATTGGTCTGAAATGTTTCATGGATTATTTTGATGAGAGTGGGCATGGAGCATTGTGATGACAAGGGCACGGATCACTGTGATACATGAGTCAGGGAGGATTGTAGTGAGAAGTGCGTGGAGAATTGTGATGAGAAGTGAATCGAGCATTTTGATGACAATCGTCATGGAGCATTGTGATGACAATGGCATTGAGCAATGTGATGAGAGGGTTCATGGAGCTTTGTGATGACAATAGCATGGAGCATTGTGATGCCAAGGATCAAGGAGCTTTGTGATGACAAATGTCATGGAGCATTTTGATGACAAGGGCATGGTGCATTGTGATGAGAAGGGCATGGAGCTTGCTATGACCGGGGTCATGGAGCATTGTGATGACAAGTGCATGGAGAATTGTGATGACAAGAGCATGTAACATTGTGATGTGAAATGTCATGTAGCATTGTTATGAGGAGGACGTGGAGAAATGTGATGACAAGGGACTTGGAGCATTGTGATGATCAGGGAATGGATCACTGTGATGGCAAGACCGTGGAGCATAGTGATGAGAAGTCCATGGATTATGTTGATGACGAGTGTCATGGAGCACTCTAATTACAAGAGCCATGGAGCATTGTGATTACAGGTGTCATGGAGCACTGTGATGACAGGAGTCATGGAGCATTGTGATGACAAGTGTCATGGAGCATTGTGATGACAAGCTTGTGGAGTATTGTGATGACATTTGGATGGAGCATTGTGATGAAAAAGGCATGGAGTCTTTTTATGAGAGTGTTCAAGGAGCATTCTGACGACAAATGTCATGGAGCATTGTGATGAAAAGTGTATTGAGCATTGTGATGACAATGGCCATGGCACATTGTGATGACAAGGGCATGGAGTCTTGTGATGACAGGCATCATGGAGCGTTGTGATGACAAGTGTTATGGAACATTGTGATCAGAAGCATTTAGAGCATTGTGATGAAAGTGTTCATGGATCATTTTGATTTCAAAGAGCATGGAGCATTGTGATGCCAAGATCATGAAGCAATGTGATCCCAAGGTTCATGGAGGTTTGTGATGACAAGCGCATGGAACACTGTGGTGACAAGGTCTTGTAGCATTTTGCTGAAAAAGGCATGGAGCATTGTGATTACAGGAGTCTTGGAGCATTGTGATGAAAAGGGCATGGATCATTGTGATGAAAAAGGCACGGAGCATTGTCATGACACGGTTCAAGTGTGTACTGATGGCAAGTGCCAGGGAGCACTGTGATGACAAGTGTATAGTGCATTGTGATGACAAAGGTCATGGAGCATTGTGATGACAAGGGCATGGAGTATTGCGATGACAGGCATCATGGAGCATTGTGATGACAAGTCTTATGGAACAGTGTGATCACAAGGGTTTGTATCATTATGATGACAGATTTCATGGATCATTTTGATTCCAAGGAGCATGGAGCATTGTGATGACAAGGGCATGAAGCAATGTGATCCCAAGGTTCATGGAGGATTGTGATGACAAGCGCATGGAGCATTGTGATGACAAGGTCATGTAGCATTTTTCTGACAAAGGCATGGAGCATTGTGATGACAAAGGTGATGGAGCACTGTAATGACAAGCGTCACGGATCATTGTGATTACAGGGGACATGGAACATTGGGATGAATTGAGCATGGATCTTGTGATGACAAGTGTCATGGAGTATTTTGATGACAAGAGTCCAGGATCATTGTGTTGTCAAGGGGTCATGGAGCATTGTGATTACTGTGGTCACGGAACATTTTGATGACAGGGGTCATGGAGCATTGTGATGAGAAGGTCATGGAGCATTGTGCTGAAAATATTCATGGAGTATTGAGATGACAAGGGAATGGAGCATTTTGATGACAACGTCCTGGAGCATTGTGATGAGCGGACCATGGAGCCTTGTGATGATAATTATCATGGAGCATTCTCACTAAAAGAGGCATGGGGCATTGTGATTACAGGGGTCTTGGAGCATTGTGATGACAAGTGCTAAGAACATTGTGATGAGAAGGCCATGGAGCATTCTGATAACATGCATCATGGAGCTTTGTGATGACAAGGGCATGGGACATTGTGATTACAGGTGTCTTGGAGTACTGTGATGAACAGGGCATGGATCATTGTGAGGAAAAAGGCAAGGAGCCTCGTCATGACAGGGTTCAAGGAGCATACTGACGACAAGTGTCAGGCAACATTGTGATGACAAGTGTATTGAGCATTGTGATGACAAAGTTTATGGAGCATTGTGATGAGAAGACCATTGATAATTGTGATGACGAGCGTCATTGGGCATTGTGATGACAAGTGTTATGGAACAATGGGATCACTAGGGTTTGGAGCATGGTAATGACAGAGGTCATGGAGCATTTTGATTTCATTGTGATGACAATAACATGAAGCATTATGATGATGGGCATGGTGCATTGTGATGACAGGGTTCATGGAGAATTGAGATGAAAAGCAGCAAGGAGCATTGTGATTATAGGGGTCTTGGAGCATTGTGATGAGAAGGCCATGGAGCATTGTGATGAGATGACCATGGAGCATACTGATGACATGCGTCATGGAGCTTTGTGATGACAAGGGCATGGAGCACTGTGATTACAGGGGTCTTGGATAATTGTGATGACAAGGGTCATGGAGCCATGTGATGACAAGGCCGTGGAACACTGTGATGGCAGGGTTCATGGAGCATTGTTATGACAGTGATAATGGAGCATTGTCATGATAAGGTTATGGAGCATTGGTCTGAAAAGTTTCACGGATTATTGTGATGAGATTGGGCATGGAGCATTGTGATGACAAGGGCACGGAACGCTGTGTTACATGGGTCATGGAGGATTGTAATGACAACGGCGTGGAGCATTGTGATGAGAAGGGCATCGTGCGTTGTGATGACAAGCGTCATGGAGCGTTCTGATGACAAGGGCATGGAGAAATGTGATGAGAGTGTTCATGGAGCATTGTGATGACAATGGCATGGAGCATTGTGATACCAAGGGTCATGGAGCTTTGTGATGGCCAATGTCATGGAGCATTTTGATGACAAGGTCGTGGTGCATTGTGATGAGAATGGCATGGATCATTGTGATGAGAACGCCATGGATCATACTGATGACATGCATCACGGAGCTATGTGATGACAACGTCATGGAGCCATTTGATTACAGGTGTCTTGGAGCATTGTGATGAAAAGGGCATGAATCATTGTGATGAAAAAGGCATGGAGACTTGTCATGACAGGGTTCAAGGAGCATACTGACGACAAGTGTCAGGGAGCATTGTGATGACAAGTGTATTGAGCATTGTGATGAGAAGACCATGGATAATTTTAATGACGAGGGTCATGGGGCGATGTGATAACAAGTGTTATGGAACATTGTGATCACAAGGGTTTGGAGCATTGTGAAGACAGATGTCATGGAACATTTTAATTTCATTGTGATGACAATAGCATGAAGCATTATGATGATGGGCATGGTGCATTGTGATGACAGGGTTCATGGTGTTTTGAGATGAAAAGGGGCATGGAGCATTGGTCTGACAAGTTTCGTGGATTATTGTGATGACAGTGGGCATGGCGCATTGTGATGACAAGGGCATGAAACATTCTGATGACAAGGTCACAGATTATTGTGAAGTCAGGGGTCAAGGAGCATTGTGATGACATAGGTCATGGTCCATTTTGATGACAATGGCATGAATCATTGTGATGCCATGTGTCATGGAGGATTGTGATGACAAAGGTAATGGAGCATTGTGATGACAAGGGCTTGGCACATTGTGATGACAAGGGCCATTGAGAATTTTGATGACAAGGTCGTGAAGCATTGAGATTAAAAACGCATGGAGCTTGCTATGTGAGGGGTCATGGATAATTGCGATGACAAGTGCATGGAGAATTGTGATGTCAAGAGCATGAAACATTGTGTTGAGTAGTGTCATGGAACACTGTGATGAAATGGACGTGGTGAATTTTGATGACAAAGGACATGTAGCACTGTGATGACCAGGGCATGGTGCATTGTGATGGCAAAATCGTGGAGCATTGTGATGAAAAAACCATGGATAATTGTAATGTCGAGCTTCTTGGAGCACTGTAATGACAAGGGGCATGAAGCATTGTGATGACAGGGGTCATGGAGCATTGTAATGACAAGGCTTATGGAGCATTCTGATGACAAGCTTGTGGAGTAATGTGATGACAATGACATGGAGCATTGTGATGAAAAGGGCATGGAGCATTGTGATGAAAAAGGCATGGAGACTTTTCATGATAGGCTTCAAGGAGCATTTTGACGACAAGTGTCAGGGAGCATTGTGATGACAAGTCATGTAGCATTTTGCTGACATAGGCATGGAGCATTTTGATGACAAGGGTCATGGTGCACGGTGATGACAATTGTCAGAGAGCATTGTGATTAGAGGGGTTATGGAACATTGTGATGCCAAATGTCATGGAGCATTGTGATGAGCAGACCATGGATAATTGTGATGATGAGCGTCATGGGGCGTTGTGATGACAAGTGATATGGAACATTTTGATCGCAAGGTTTTGGAGCATTGTGATGACAGAGGTCATGGAGCATGTTGATTTCATTGTGATGACAATAGCATGAAGCATTATGAAGATGGGCATGGTGCATTGTGATGACAGGGTTCATGGAGCATTGAGATGACAAGGGCATGGAGCATTGTGATGAGAAAGCCATGGAGCATTCTGATGACATGTGTCATGGAGCTTTGTCATGACAAGGGCATGGAGCATTGTGAATACAGGGGTCTTGGAGCACTGTGCTGACAAGGGTCATGGGGAAGTGTTATGACAAGGCCATGGAATATTGTGATGCCAGGGGTCATGGAGCATTGTTATGACAGGGGTAATGCAGAATTGTGATGACAAGGGCATGGGACATTGGTCTGAAAAGTTTCATGGATTAGTGTGATGAGAGTCGGCATGGAGCACTGTGATGACAAGGGCACAGAAAACTGTGATACATAGGTCATAGAGCATTGTAATGAGAAGGGCATGAAGCATTGTGATGAGAAGTGCATCAAGAATTGTGATGACAAGCGTCATGGAGCTTTGTGATGAAAAGGGCATGGAGCAAAGTGATAAGAGGGTTCATTGAGCATTCTGATGACAATGGCATGGGGCATTGTGATACCAAGTGTCATGGCGGTTTGTGATGACCAATGTCATGGAGCATTTTGATGACAATGTGTGGTGCACAGTGATGAGAAGGGCAGGGAGCATTGTGATGACAGGTTCATGTAACAATTTGATGAAAACGGTCATGGAATATTTTGATGACAAGTGTTATGGAACATTGTGATGTCAGGAGTGATGGAGCATTGTGATGATAAGGGCAGGTAGCATTGTGATGACAGGGGTCATGGAGCTTTGTGATCACAAGGGCATGGAGCATTGTCATTACAGGGGTCTTGGAGCATTGTGATGAAAAGGGCATGGATTATTGTGATGAAATAACATGGAGCCTTGTCATGACAGGGTTCAAGGAGCATACTGACGACAAGTGTCAGGGAGCATTGTGATGACAAGTGTATTGAACATTGTGATGACAAAGGCATGGGGCATTGTGTTGAGAAGACCATGGATAATTGTGATGAGGAGCATCAAGGGGCGTTGTGATGACAACTGTTATGGAACAATGTTATCCCAAGGGTTTGGAGCATTATGATGACAGAGGTCTTGGTGCATTTTGATTTCATTGTGATGACAATATCATGAAGCATTATGATGAAGTTTATGGTGCATTGTGATGACAGGGTTCATGGAGCATTGAGATGAAAAGTGGCATGGAGCTTTGTGATGCCAAGGGTCATGGAGCTTTGTGATGACAAAGGTTATGGAGCATTTTGATGACAAGGGCGTTGTGCATTGTGATGAGAAAGGTGGGAAGCATTGTGATGACAGGATCAAGGAGCAATTTGATGAAAAGTGTCAAGGAATATTTTGAAGACAGAGGTTATGGAACACTGTGATGTCAGGGGTCATGGAGCATTGTGAGGATAAGGGCATGTAGCATTGTGATGACAGGGGTCATGTAACATTGATATGACACGGGTGAGGGATTATTGTGATGACTAGTGATGGAACCTTGTGATATCAGTTGTCAGAGAGCATTTTGATGAGAAGTGAAAGGAGCATTGTGATGACAAGTTTTATGGAGCATTGTGATGACAATGTTGTAGAGCATTGTGTTGACAAGCGCATGGCTTATTGTGATGACATGGGTCATGGAGCATTTTGCTTACAAGGGTCATGGAGCATTGTACTGACAAAGGAATGGAGCATTGTGATGACATGGGTCAAGGAGCTTAGTGATGAAAAGTTCATGGAGCATTGTGGTGACAAATGTCACAGAGCATTGTGATGACGAGGGCATGGACCACTGTGATGACAAAACTCCTGAAGCATTGGGATGACTGGAGTCACGGAACATTGTGATGACAGCGGTCATGGAGCATGGTGATGACAAGGGCATGGAGTATTGTGATGACAAGGTCATGGAGTATTGTGAAGACAGGTGTCAGGGAACATTGTGATGACATATGTCGTGCTCCATTGTGATGACAATGGAATGGAGCATTGTGATGCCAAGTGTCATAGAGGATTGTGATGACAATGGTTATGGAGCATTGTGATGACAAGGGCTTCGAGCAATGTGATGAGAAGGCCATGGAGACTTCTGATAACATGCATCATGGAGCATTGTGATGAAAGGGCATGGAGCATTGTGATTACAGGGGTCTTGGAGCATTGTGATGACAAGTGTCATGAAGCCTTGTGATGACAAGACCGTGGAGCATTGTGCTGGCAGGGATCATGGAGCATTGTTATAACAGGGGTAATGGAGCATTGTGATGACAAGGGCATGGATCATTGGTCTGAAATGTTTCATGGATTATTTTGATGAGAGTGGGCATGGAGTATTGTGATGACAAGGGCACGGATCACTGTGATACATGAGTCAGGGAGGATTGTAATGACAAGGGCGTGGAGAATTGTGATGAGAAATGAATCGAGCATTGTGATGACAAGTGTCATGGAGCATTGTGATGACAAGCTTGTGGAGTACTGTGATGACATTTGGATGGAGCATTGTGATGAAAAATGCATGGAGTCTTTTTAAGAGAGTGTTCAAGGAGCATTCTGACGACAAATGTCAGGGAGCATTGTGATGACAAGTGTATTGAGCATTCTGATGACAATTTTCAGGGCGCATTGTGACGACAAGGGCATGGAGTATTGTGATGACAGGCATCATGGAGCGTTGTGATGACAAGTGTTATGGAACATTGTGTTCACAAGCATTTAGAGCATTGTGATGAAAGTGGTCATGGATCATGTTGATTTCAAGGAGCATGGAGCATTGTGATGCCAAGATCATGAAGCAATGTTATCCTAAGGTTCATGGAGGATTATGATGACAAGCGCATGGAGCATTGTGGTGACAAGGTCTTGTAGCATTTTGCTGAAAAAGTCATGGAGCATTTTGATTACAGTAGACTTGGAACATTGTGATGAAAAGCGCATGGATCATTGTGATGAAAAAGGCATGGAACATTGTCATGACATAGTTCAAGTGCATACTGATGGCAAGTGTCAGGGAGCATTGTGATGACAAGTGTATTGTGCATTGTGATGACAAAGGTCATGGAGCATTGTGATGACAGGGGTCATGGAGCATTGTGATGTGAAGGTCATGGAGCATTGAGCTGAAAATATTCATGGAGTATTGAGATGACAAGGGAATGGAGCATTTTGATGACAACGTCCTGGAGCATTGTGATGAGCGGATCATGGAGCCTTGTGATGACAATTATCCTGGAGCATTCTCACTGAAAGAGGCATGGGGCATTGAGATTACTGGGGTCTTGGAGCATTGTGATGACAAGTGCTAATAGCATTGTGATGAGAAGGCCATGGAGCATTCTGATAACATGTATCATGGAGCTTTGTGATGACAAGGGCATGGGACATTGTGATTACAGGGGTCTTGGAGTACTGTGATGAAAAGGGCATGGATCATTTTGATGAAAAATGTATGGAGCCTTGTCATGACAGGTTTCAAGGAGCATACTTACAACAAGTGTCAGGCAACATTGTGATGACAAGTGAATTGAGCATTGTGATGACAAAGTTTATGGAGCATTGTGATGAGAAGTCCACTGATAATTGTGATGACGAGCGTCATTGGGCATTGTGATGACAAGTGTTATGGAACAATGTGAGCACTAGGGTTTTGAGTATGGTAATGACAGAGGTCATGGAGCATTTTGATTTCATTGTGATGACAATAGCATGAAGCATTACGATGATGGGCATGGTGCATTGTGATGACAGGGTTCGTGGAGCATTGACATGAAAAGCGGCAAGGAACATTATGATTATAGGGGTCTTGGAGCATTGTGATGGGAAAGCCATGGAGCATACTGATGACATGCGTCATGGAGCTTTGTGATGACAAGGGCATGGAGCATTGTGCTTACAGGGGTCTTGGAGTATTGTGAAGACAAGTGCATGGAGAATTGTGATGACAAGAGCATGTAACATTGTGATGAGAAATGTCATGTAGCATTGTTATGAGGAGGACGTGGAGAAATATGATGACAAGGGACTTGGAGCATAGTGATGATCAGAGAATGGATCATTGTGATGGCAAGACGGTGGAGCATAGTGAGGAGAAGTCCATGGATTATGTTCATGACGAGTGTCATGGAGCACTCTAATTACAAGAGCCACGAAGCATTGTGATTACAGGTGTCATGGAGCATTGTGATGACAGGGGTCATGGAGCATTGTGATGACAAGTGTCATGGAGCATTGTGATGACAAGCTTGTGGAGTATTTTGGTGACATTTGGATGGAGCATTGTGATGAAAAATGCATGGAGTCTTTTTATGAGAGTGTTCAAGGAGCATTCTGACGACAAATGTCATGGAGCATTGTGATGACAAGTGTATTGAGCATTGTGATGACAATGGCCATGGCGCATTGTGATGACAATGGCATGGAGTATTGTGATGACAGGCATCATGGAGCGTTGTGATGACAAGTGTTATGGAACATTGTGATCACAAGCATTTAGAGCATTGTGATGAAAATGGTCATGGATCATTGTGATTTCAAGGAACATAGAGCATTGTGTTGCCAAGATCATGAAGCAATGTGATCCAAAGATTCATGGAGGATTGTGATGACAAGCGCATGCAGATTTGTGGTGACAAGGTCTTGTAGCATTTTGCTGAAAAAGGCATGGAGCATTGTGATTATAGGAGTCTTGGAGCATTGTGATGAAAAGGGCATGGATCATTGTGATTAACAAGGCATGCAACATTGTCATGACATGGTTCAAGTGCATACTGATGGCAAGTGCCAGGGAGCATTGTGATGACAAAGGTCATGGAGCATTGTAATGACAAGGGCATGGATTATTGTGATGACAGGCATCATGGAGCATTGTGATGACAAGTGTTATGGAACATTGTGATCACAAGGGTTTGGATCATTGTAATGACAGAGTTCATGGATCATTTTGATTTCAAGGAGCATGGAGCATTGTGATGACAAGGGCATGAAGCAATGTGATCCCAAAGTTCATGGAGGATTGTGATGACAAGTGCTTGGAGCATGTTGATGACAAGGTCATGTAGCATTTTGCTGACAAAGGCATGAAGCATTGTGATGACAAGGGTCATGGAGCACTGTGATGACAATCGTCATGGAGCATTGTGATTACATGGTTCATGGAGCACTGGGATGACAAGGGAATGGATCATTGTGATGACAACGGTCATGGCGCATTTTAATGACAAGAGTCCCTGATCATTTTGCATTCAGGGCTCATGGTGCATTGTGATGACAGGGTTCATAGATCACTGAGATGAAAACGGGCATGGAGCATTGTGATCTCAGGGGTCTTGGAGCATTGTGATGACAAGGGCATGGAGCATTGTGATGAGAATACCATGAAGCATTCTGATGACATGCGTCATGGAGCCTTGTGATGACAAAGGCATGGAGCATTGTGATTACAGTGGTCCTGGAGCACTGTTATGACAAGGGTCATGGAACCTTTTGATGACACGGCCATAGGACATTGTGATGGCAGCGGTCATGGAGCATTGTTATGACAGTTGTAATGGAGCATTGTGATGAAAAGGGCATGGAGCATTGTTCTGAAAAATTTCATGGATTATTGTGATGAGAATTGGCATGGAGCATTGTGATGACAAGGGCACGGAACACTATGATACACGGGTCATGGAAGATTGTAATGACAAGGGAATGGAGCATTGTGATGACATGGTCCTGGAGTATTGTGTTGAGAAGACCATGGAGCCCTTTGATAACAAGTCTAATGGAGCACTCTGATTAAAAGGGGCATGGAACATTGTGATTCCAGGGTTCTAGGAACACTGTAATGACAAGGCCATGGAGCATTGTGATGAGAAGGCCATGGAGCATTGTGATGACATGCGTCATGGATCTTTGTGATGACAAGGGCATGGAGCATTGTGATTACAGGCGCCTTGGAGAATTGTGATGAAAAAGGCATGTAGCTTTGTCATGACCGTGTTCAAGGAGCATACTGACGACAAGTGTCAGGGAGCATTGTGATGACAAGTGTATTGAGCATTGTGATGACAAAGGTCATGGAGTATTGTGATGAGAAGACCATGGATACGTGTGATGACAAGTGTTATGGAATATGGTGATCACAAGTGTTTGGAGCATTGTGATGACAGAGGTCATGGAGCATTTTGATTTCATTATGATGACAATAGCATGAAGCATTATGATGATGGGCATGGTGCATTGTGATGACCGGGTTAATTGATAATTGAGATGAAAAGTGTCATGGAGCATTTTGATGACAGGGTTTAGGGAACATTGTGATGTCGGGGGTCATGGAGCATTGTGATGACACGGGTATGGAGTATTGTGATTACAGGCATCATGGAGCATTGTGATGACAAGTGTTATGGAACATTGTGATCACAAGGGTTTGGAGCATTGTGATGACAGAGTTCATGGATCATTTAGATTTCTAGGAGCATGGAGCATTGTGATGACAAGGGCATGAATCAATGTGATCCCGATGTTGGTGGAGGATTGTTATGACAATGGTATTGGAGTATTTTGATGACAAGTGCATGGAGCATTTTGATGACAAGGGTCATGGAGCATTGTGATGAGAAAACCATGGAGCCTTGTGATGTCAAGTCTCATGGATAATTCTGATGAAAAGGGCCATGGAGCATTGGGATTACAAGGTTCTTGGAGCATTGTAATGACAAGACCATGGAACATTGTGATGAGAAGGCCATGGAGCATTCTGATGACATACGTCATGGAGCTTTGTGATGAAAAGGTCATGGAGCATTGTGATTACAGGCGTCTTGGAGCATTGTGATGACAAGGGCATGGAGCATTGTGATGACAAGGTCATGGAGTATTTTGAAGACTGGTGTCAGGGAGCATTGTGATGACATATGTCATGGTCAATTGTGATGACAGTGGCATGGAGCATTGTGATGCCAAGTGTAATGGAGCATTGTGAAGACAAGGGTCAGGAGCACTGTGATGACAAGGTCATGAAGCAATGTTATCCCAAGTTTCATGGAGGATTGTGATGACAATGGTAATGGAATATTTTGATGACAAGTGCATGGAGCATTGTGATGACAAGGTCATGTAGCATTTTGCCAACAAAGGCATGGAGCATTGTGATGACAAGGGTCATGGAGCACTGTGAAGACAAGTGTCAAGAAGCATTGTAATTACAGGGGTCATGGAGCATTGGGATAACAACGGCATAGATCATTGTGATGAGAAATATCATTTAGATTTTGATTACAAGGGTCCCAGATCATTGTGTTGTCAGGGGTCATGGAGCATTGTGATGACAGTGATCATAGAGCATTGTGATGACAGGGGTCATGGAGCATTGTGAAGAGAAGGTCATGCAGCATTGGGCTGAAAATATTCATGGGTTATTGTGATGACAGGCGTCATGGATCATTGTGATGAGAAGGGAATAGAGCATTGTGATGATAAGGTCCTGGAGCATTGTGATGAGAAGACCATGGAGCCTTTTGATGACAAGTCTCATGGAGCATTCTGATGAAAAGGGCATGGAGCGTTGTGATTACAGGGGTCTTGGAGCATTGTGATGACAAGGGCATGGAGCATTGTGATGAGAAAGCCATGGAGCATTCTGATGACATGCGTCATGGAGCTTTTTGATGACAAGGGCATGGAGCATTGTGATGATAAGGTCCTGGAGCATTGTGATGAGAAGACCATGGAGCCTTTTGATGACAAGTCTCATGGAGCATTCTGATGAAAAGGGCATGGAGCGTTGTGATTACAGGGGTCTTGGAGCATTGTGATGACAAGGGCATGGAGCATTGTGATGAGAAAGCCATGGAGCATTCTGATGACATGCGTCATGGAGCTTTTTGATGACAAGGGCATGGAGCATTGTGATTACAGGGGCTTGGAATATTGTGATGAAAAGGGCGTGGATCATTTTGAGGAAAAAGGCATGGAGCCTTGCCATGACAGGATTCAAGGAGCATACAGACGACAAGTTTTAGGCAGCATTGTGATGACAAGTGTATTGAGCATTTTGAGGACAAAGGTCATGGAGCATTGTGATGAGAAGACCATGGATAACTGTGATGACGAGCATCATGGGGCGTTGTGATGACAAGAGTTATGGAACATTGTGATCACAAGTGTTAGGAGCATTGTGATGACAGAGGTCATGAAGCATTTTGGTTTCATTGTGATGACAATAGCATGAAGCATTATGATTATGGGCATGGTGCATTTTGATGACAGTGTTCATGGAGCATTGAGATGAAAAGGGCCATGGAACATTGTGATTTCAGGGGTGTTGGAGAATTGTGATGACCAGAGCATGGAGCATTGTGATGAGAAGGCCATGGATCATTCTGATGACATGCGTCTTGGAGCCTTGTGATGACAAGGCCTTGGAACATTGTGATGGCTGGGTTCATGGAGCACTGTAATGACAGGGATAATGGAGCATTGTGATGACAAGGGCATGGAGCATTCGTCTGAAATATTTCTTGGATTATTGTGATGAGTGTAGGCATGGAACATTGTGATGACAAGGGCATGGAAACTGTGATACATGGGTCATGGAGAATTGTAATGACAATGGCGTGGAGCATTGTGATGAGATGGGCATCGAGCATTGTGATGACAATGATCATGGCGAATTGTGATGACAAAGGCATGGAGCAATGTTATGAGAGTGTTCATGGAGCATTGTGATTACAATGGCATGGAGCATTGTGAAGCCAAGGGTCATGGAGGATTGTGATGACAATGGTAATGGAGCATTGTGATGACAAGGGCTTGGAGCATTGTGATGACAAGGGTTATGGAGCATTGTGATAACAAGGGCCATTGAGAATTTTGATGACAAGTTCGTGAAGGATTGTGATGGCAAGTGTATGGATCTTGCTGTGACAGGGGTCATGGAGCATTGCAATGACAAGTGCATGGAGAATTGTGATGACAAAAGCATGTAACATTGTGATGAGAAGTGTCATGGAACATTGTGATGACAAGGACGTGGAGAATTGTGATGACAAGGGACATGGAGCATTGTGATGACCAGGGCATGGAACATTGTGATGACAGGTTTCATGGAGCATTCTGATGACAGGGGTCATGGAGCATTGTGATGACAAGGGTCATGGAGCATTCTGATGACAAGCTTGTGGAGTATTGTGATGACAATGGAATGGAGCATTTTGATGAAAAGTGCATGTATCATCGTGATGAAAAAGGCATGGAGCCTTTTCATGACAGTTTTCAAAGAGCATTCTGACGACAAGTGTCAGGGAGCATTGTGATGAAATGTTTATTGAGCATTGTGATGACAAAGGTCATACAGAATAGTGATGAGAAGATCATGGATAATTGTGATAACGGGTGTGATGGGGCATTGTGATGAAAAGTGTTATGGAACATTGTGATCGCAAGAGTTTGGAGCATTGTGATGATAGAGGTCATCGTGCATTTTGATTTCAAGGAGCATGGAGCATTGTGATGACAAGGGTATGAAGCAATGAGATCCCAAGTTTCATGGAAGATTGTGATGACAAGCACATGGAGCATTGTGATGACAGAGGTCATGGAGCATTTTGATTTCATTGTGATGACAATAGCATGAAACATTATGATGATGGTCATGGTGCATTTTGATGACAGGATTCATGGAGCATTGAGATGCAAAGGGGCATGGAGCATAGTGATTACAAGGTTCTTGGAGCATTCTGATGACAAGGGCATGGAGCATTGTGATGAAAAGGCCATGGAGCATTCTGATGACATGCGTCAAGGAGCTTTGTGATGACAAGGGCATGGAGCATTGTGATTACAGGGTTCTTGGAGCATTGTGATGTCATGGGTCATGAAGCCTTGTGATGACAAGGCTGTGGAACTCTGTGATGGCAGGGGTCATGGAGCATTGTTATGACAGGTGTAATGGAGCATTGTGATGACAAGGGCATGGACCATTGTTCTGAAAATTTGCATGGATTATTGTGATGAGAATGGGCATGGAGCTTTGTGATGACAAGGGCACAAAACACTGTGATACATGGGTCATGGAGGATTGTAATGACAAGTGCATGGAGCATTGTGATGAGAAGAGCATGGAGCATTATGATGACAAGCGTCATGGAGCTTTGTGATCACCAGGGCATGGAGCAATGTGATGAGAGGTTTCATGGAGCATTGTTTTGACAGTGGTATGGAGCATTGTGATGAAAAGCTTCATGGATCATGGTGATGACAATGGCATGAATCATTGTGATGCCAAGTGTCATGGATCTTCGTGATGACAAACGTCATGGAGCATTTTGATGACAAGGGCGTGGTGCATTGTGGTGAGAAGGGCAGCGTACATTTTGATGACCGGGTCATGGACCAATTTGACGAAAAGTGTCATGGAACATTTTGATGACATGGGTTATGGAACACTGTGATATTTCGGGTCATGAAGAATTCTGCTGAAAAGGGCATGTAACGTTGTGATGACTTGGGTCATGGAACATAGTGATGACAGGGCTGAGGGAGTATTGTGATGACTAGTGATGGAACATTGTGATGACATATGTCATTGTCCATTGTGATGACAAAGGTAATGGACTAGTGCTTGGCACATTGTGATGACATTTGTCATGTAGCATTGTGCTGACAATCACATGGAGTATTGTGATGACATGTTTCATGGAGCATTGTGCTGACAAAGGCATGGAGCATTGTGATGACAAGGGTCACGTAGCATTGTGCTGAGAAGCGCATGGAGCATTGTGATGACAAGGGTCATGGAGCATTTTGAAGACAAGTGCGTGGTGCATTGTGATGAGAAGGGCAGGGAGTATTGTGATGACAGGGTTATGGGGCAATTTGATGAAGAGGGTCAAGGAACATTTTGATGAGAGGGGATATTGAACATTGTGATGTCAGGGGTCATGGAGCATTGTGATGAAAAGGGTCATGGAGCATTTTGATTACAGGGGTTATGGAACATTGTGATGTCAAGGGTCATGGAGCATTGTGACGATTAGAGCATGTAGCATTATGATTACTGGGGTCATGGAATATTGTGATGACAGGGTTGACTGAGTATTGTGATGACTAGTGATGGAACTTTGTGATATGAGTGGAGAGGGAGCATTTTGATGAGAAGTGCATGGAGCATTGTGATGAAAAGGTTTATGGAGCATTGTGATGACAAGGTTGTGGAGCATTGTGATGACAAACGCATGGTGCATTGTGATGATATGTGTCCTGGAGCATTGTGCTGACAAGCGCATGGAGCATTGTGATGACAAGGGTCATTGAGCATTGTGCTGACAAAGGCATGGAACACTGATGTGACAAGGGTCAGAGAGCTTTGTGATGAAAAGTTCATTGAGCATTGTGTTGACACTGTCACAGAGCCTTGTGATGATGAGGGTATGGACCATTGTGATGACAAAGGTCATGAAGCATTGTGATGACTGGAGTCATGGAGCATTGTGATGACAGTGGTCATGGAGAATTGTGATGACAAGAGGATGGAGCATTGTGGTGACATGGGCGTGGTGCATTGTGATGAGAATGGCAGGGAGCATTGTGATGACAGGGTCCTGGAGCAATTTGATGAAAAGTGTCATGGAACATTTTGATGACAGGGGTTATGGAACATTGTGATGTCAGGGGTCATGGAGCATTGTGATGAAAATGGTCATGGATCATGTTGATGACAGGGTTTAGGGAACATTGTGATGGTAGGGGTCATGGAGCATTGGGATGATAAGGGCATGTAGCATTGTGATGACGGTGTCATGGAACAATGTGATGACAGGGATGAGGGAGTATGGTGATGACTAGTGAAGGAACATTGTGATGTCAGCGGTGAGAGAGCATTTTGATGAGAAGTGCATGGAGCATTGTGATGACAAGGTTTATGGAGCATTGTGATGACAAGGTTGTGGAGCATTGAGATGACAAGAGCATGGTGCATTTTAATGGCAATTGTCATTGAGCATTGTGCTGATAAAAGCATGGAGCATTGTGATGACAAGGGTCAGAGAGCATTGTGATGAAAAGTTTACGGAACATTGTGGTGACAAATGTCACAGAGACTTGTGATGATGAGGGCATGGACCATTTTGATGACAAAGGTCATGAAGCATTGTGATGACTGGAGTCATGGAGCATTGTGATAACAGGGGTCATGGAGCATTGTGATGACAAAGGTCATGGAGCATTTTGATGACAGGTGTTATGGAACATTGTGATGTCAGGGTTCATGGAGCATTGTGATGATAAGGGCACGTAGCTTTGTGATGATGGGGTCATGGATCATTGTGATGACAGGGGTGAGGGAGTATTGTGATGACTAGAGATGGAACATTGTGATATCAGTGGTGAGTGAGCATTTTGATGAGAAGTACATGGAGCATTGTGATGACAAGGTTTAGCATTGTGATGACTAGGTTGTGGAGCATTGAGATGACAAGAGCATGGTGCATTGTGATGACATGGGTCATGGAGCATTGTGATGACAAGGGCATGCAGTAATGTGATGAGAAGGCCAAGGAGCATTCTTATGACATGCTTCATGGAGCTTTGTGATGACAAGGGCATTTCACATTGTGATTACAGTCGTCTTGGTGCATTGTGATGACAAGGGTCATGGAGCCTTGTGATGACAAGGCCGTGGAAAATTGTGATGTCAGCGGTCATGTCGCATTGTTATGACAAGGGTAATGGAGCATTGTGATGCCAAAGGTCATGGAGCATTCTGATGACAAAAGCATGGCACATTGTGATGACATGGGTCATGGAGCATTGTGCTAACAAGCGCATGGAGTATTGTGATGACAAGGGTCATGGAACATTGTGATGACAAGGGTAATGGAGCATTGTGATGCCAAAGGTCATGGAGCATTCTGATGACATGTGCATGGCACATTGTGATGACATGGGTCATGGAGCATTGTGCTGACATATGCATGGAGCACTCTGATGACAAGCGTCACAGAGCATTGTGATGAAAAGTTCATGAAGCATATTGATGACTGGAGTCACAGAGCATTGTGATGAAAGGGGTCATGGAGCATTGTGATGAAAAGGGTCATGAAGCATTTTGATGAAAGGGGTTAGGGAACATTGTGATGTTCGTGGTCATGGAGCATTGTGATGATAAGGGCATGTAGCATTGTGATGACGGTGTCATGGAACAATGTGATGACAGGGGTGAGGGTGTATGGTGATGACTAGTGAAGGAACATTGTGATACCAGTGGTGAGAGAGCATTCTGATGAGAAGTGCATGGAGCACTGCGATGACAAGGTTTATGGAGCATTGTGATGACAAGGTTGTGGAGCAATGTGATGACGAACTCATGGCACATTGTGATGACATGGGTCATGGAGCATTGTGCTGACAAGCGCATGGAGCATTGTGATGACAATGGTCATGGAGCATTGTGCTGACAAAAGCATGGAGCATTGTGATGACAAGCGTCACAGAGCATTGTGATGAAAAGTTCATGGAGCATTGTGGTGACAAAGGTCACAGAGCCTTGTGATGATGAGGGCATGGACCATTGTGATGACAATGGTCATGAAGCATTGTGATGACTGGAGTCACAGAGCATTGTGAGGACAGGGGTCATGGAGCATTGTGATGAAAAGGGTCATGAAGCATTTTGATGGCAGGGTTTAGGGAACATTGTGATGTTAGGGGTCATAGAGCACTGTGATGATAAAGGCATGTAGCATTGTGATGACGGGGTCGTGGAACAATGTGATGACAGGGGTGAGGTCTTATCGTGATGACTACAGAAGGAACATTGTTATATCAGTGGTGAGAGAGGTTTTTGATGAGAAGTTAATGGAGCATTGTGATTACAAGGTTTATGGAACACTGTGATGACAAGGTTGTGGAACATTGACACGACAAGAGCATGGTGCATTGTGATGACAAGCGTCATGGAGCATTGTGCTGACAAAGGCATGGAGCACTGTGATGACAAGGGTCAGAGAGCATTGTGATTGAAAGTTCAAGGAGCATTGTGGTGACAAATGTCACAGAGCCTTGTGATGATGAGTGCATGGACCGTTGTGATGACAAAGGTCATGAAGCATTGTGATGACTGGAGTCACGGAGCATTGTGATGCCAAGGGTCATGGAGCTTTGTGATGACAAATGTCATGGAGCATTTTGATGAGAAGGGCGTGGTGCATTGTGATGAGAATGGCAGGGAGCATTGTGATTACAGGGTCCTGGAGCAATTTGATGAAAAATGTCATGGAACATTTTGATGACAGTGGTTATGGAACATTTTGATGTCGTTGGTTATGGAGCATTGTGATGAAAAGGGTCATGGTGCATTGTGATGACAGGGTTCATAGATCATTGAGATATAAAGGGGCATGGAGCACTGTGATTACATGGGTCTTGGAGCTTTGTGATGACAAGGCCATGGAGCATTGTGATGAGAAGTCCATGGAGCATTCTGATGACATGCATCATGGAGATTTTTGATGACAAAGGGCATGGAGCTTTGTGATTACAGGAGTCTTGGAGAACTGTGATGACAAGGGTCATGGAGCCTTGTGATGACAAGGCCGTGGAACACTGTGATGGCAGGGGTCATGGAGCATTGTTATGACAGGTGTAATGGAGCATTGTCACGACAAGTGCATGGAGCATAGGTCTTAAATGTTTCATTGATTATTGTGATGAGAGCGGACATTGGGCATTGTGAAGACAAGGGCAATGAACACTGTGATACATGGGTCATGGAGGATTGTAATGGCAAGGGCATGGAGCATTTTGATGAAAATTATATGGAGCACTTTTATGTCAAGAGTCCAAAATCATTATGTTGTCAGTGTTCATGGAGCGTTGTGATGACAATGGTCATGGAGTATTGTGATGACAAGTTTTATGGAACATTGTGATCACAAGGGTTTGGAGCATTGTGATGACAGAGATCATGGAGCATTTTGATTTCATTGTGATGACAATAGCATGTAAGCATTATGATGATGGGCCTGGTTCATTGTGATGACAGGGTTCAAACGGCATTGAGATGAAAAAGGGCATGGAGCATTGAGATTACAGGGCTCTTGGAGCATTGTGCTGACAAAGGCATGGTGAATTGTGATGAGAAGGCCATGGAGCATTCTGATGACATGCGTCATGGAGCTTTGTGATGACAAGGCCGTGGAATATTGTGATGGCAGGGGTCACTGAGCATTGTTATGACAGGTGTAATGGAACATTGTGATGAAAAGGGCATGGAGCATAAGTCTGAAAACTTTCACAGATTATTGTGATGAGAGTGGACATGGAGCATTGTGATGACACTGGCACGGAACACTGTGATACATGGGTCATGGAGGATTGTAATGACAATGGCATGGAGCATTTTGATGAGAAGTGCATCGAGTATTGTGATGACAAGCGTCTTGGAGCTTTGTGATGACAAGGGATTGGAGAATTCTGATGAAAAAGTCCTGGAGCATTGTGATGAGACGGTCATGGAGCCTTGTGATGACAAGTCTCATGGAGCATTCTGATGAAAATGGACATGGAGCATTGTGATTACAGGTGTCGTGGAGCATTGTGATGACAAGGGAAAGGAGCATTGTGATGAGAAGGCCATGGAGCATTCTGATGACATGCGTCATGGAGATTTGTGATGACAAGGGCTTGGTGCATTGTGATTACAGGGGTCTTGGAGCATTGTGATGACAAGGGTCATGGAGCCTTGTGATGAGAAGGCCGTGGAACATTGTGATGGCAGGGGTCAGGGAGCATTGTTATGACAGGGGTAATGGAGCATTTTGATGACAAGCGCCTGGTGCATTGGTCTGAAAAATTTCATTGATTATTGTATTGAGATTGGGTAATGAGCATTGTGATGACAAGGGCACGGAACACTGTGATACATGGGTCACGGAGGATTGTATTGACAAGTTCATGGAGCATTTTGATGAGAAGGGTCATAGAGCATTGTGATGAAATGTTCATGGAGCATTGTGGTGACAAAGGGTATAAAGCATTGTGATGACTGGCGTCATGGAGCACTGTGATGACAGCGGTCATGAAGCATTGTGATGACACAGGTATGGAGCATTGTGATGACAGGGGCTTGGAGCATTTGTTTGACAAGTTTCATGGATTATTGTAATGACAGTGGGCATGGCACATTGTGATGACAAGGGCATGGAGCATTGTGATGACAAGGTCATGGATTATTGTGAAGACATGTGTCAGTGAACATTGTGATGATATATGTCATGATCCATTGTGATGACAATTCCATGGAGCATTGTGATGCCAAGTGTCATGGCAGACTGATGACAAAGGTAATGGAGCATTGTGATGACAAGGGCTTGGAGCATTGTGATGAAAAGGGTCATGCAGTATTGTGATGACAGGGGCATGGAACATTGTGATGACAAGGGCCAATGAGAATTTTGATGACAAGGTCATGAAGCATTGTGATGACAAGCGCATGGAGCTTGCTATGAAAGCGGTCATGGAGCATTGCGATGACAAGTGCATGGAGAATTGTGATGAAAAGAGCATGTAACATTTTGATGAGAAGTGTCATGGAGCATTGTGATGACTAGGACGGCGAGAATTGTGATGACAAAGGACATGGAGCATTGTGATGACTAGTGCAAGGAGCATTGTGATGGCAAGACCGTGTAGCCTTTTGATGAGAAAACCATGGATAATTGTGATGACGAGCGTCATGGAGCACTGTAATGACAAGTGGCATTGAACATTGTGATAACAGGTGTCATGGAGCATTGTGATGACAGTGGACATGTAGCATTGTGATGACAAGTGTCATGGAGCATTCTTATGACAAGCTTGTGGAGTATTGTGATGACCAGGGTCATGGAGCATTGTGATGAAAAGGGCATGGAGCATTGTGATGAAAAAGGCATATTTTCAAAGAATATTCTTTTGACTTACTAAATCACCTCACTTTTATACGTTTTCTGTTTTATTAAGTTCTGCTCATATATTTATTTATTTTTTCTATGTTCTCAGGGTTCATTGTTTTGATCATGTGATGTCAAATAAAACAATTGGTAATTAATTTAAAAAAAATCTTTTTAATTATAAAGACTTGAAATTTCTGAAGAATCCAGCTTACTTCTAAGTATCTAAGGTTCAGGTCCTCCATATTATTGCTGGCCTAAGGCTTAGATCACCATATAGCAATGTATATATTGACCTATTTTCCCCTCGACTTTCTGTGTTTCCTACATCTCACCTTTGCAGACAAGCCATTTGAAATACCCTTAACTTATATCACAGCCAATAAGTCTTTGAAATAAGGTGTATTTTTTAGATAATTCTTCTATATATAATTAGGCAGAAAATCTGACCTGCCATATTTTTCAAAACAGCATAATTTCACTCTTCTCAATGATGAATCTGTTGTATTACACAACCTTTGAGTATTTAGCTTTATCAATGACATGTACTTTAAAAATGTTTTAAAGATCCTACCAGTCTTTTAAAACATCCTTGTTCCTTGTTTCAGTTCCAGTTGTATGTATATTGTCTAACTTGCAGCTGATTATTCCACCATCTGATGGATGGACTTGGGAATCTAATTCTGGTATTGATTGCTTTTGCTGATTGTCTCCACTTGTAGCTGATTTCTTCATTATTGTGTAAATTTAGATCATGAGCTCATGTTTAGCTAAACAGCTGACTTTGTAAGAGTCGTAGGTGTGAACGCACGAGAGCTTCAGCAGAAAGTCAGCAAAGATTTAGTTGTGACCCACAACTAAATTTCCCACAAAAAAATAACATTTTATAGAAGTGTTGGTCCAATACTCCCTCTAGAGGCATGGGACTCAAACACAGCTGTTTGTGGCCCCTGCTTTGGGGAAGGGGCATCGAGTGGCCCAGGCCCTGGCAGGAGCCTCTCCGTGAATTTCCCAGGGACCCACCTGGTGCGACATTCGGTCACGTGGCAGGAAGTTACGATACCCAAACCTATGGTTACCTGTTCAGCTTGGTGTACTACGTGGAAAGCTTCCACACACACTTCAACTAGGAGGGTGGCCTGAGAGGAAAAATGAGACGTCAGGCTGCCATGCAGCGCAAGAATGTTCTCTTTATCCTGAGCCTTAATGCTTGTGCCACGCCACTGGTCCTGCCATGCTCTGAGGGCCCTGCCCTGGCGCCCCTGCTCTCCTGCCATTTGTTCAGTCACACCAGAGATGGCCACACACACACCCTCAGTAAGGACAGTGTTCCAACATCCTGCAGCCCCGCCCTCTCTCCACAGGTTGCCATGAACTCCAGAGGCTGCATCCTTAGCCCTGGGCATACAGAGGATGCCAAGGGCACACATGATGGCCTTAAATGAGTACCCCTTGTGTCAGTTTTGGTAAACTTTAGGAGATAGGAAATTGGCCACTTTACAGAATTGTTCAAATTTACTGGCATTTTAATATTCTCTGGTATAACATTGTCCTGATTCTTTCAGTATATTATTTTCCTCTGTTTTCTTTTGCTTAATCAAAGTGTGTTTTTAAAATCTTTTCAAAGAATATTCTTTTGACTTACTAAATCACCTCAATTTTATACGTTTTCTGTTTTATTAAGTTCTGCTCATATCTTCATTTATGTTTTCTTTGTTCTCACGATTTATTGTTTTGATCTTCTAATGTAAAATAAAACAATAGGTTATTAATTTTAATAAATCCTTTTAATTATAAAGAGTTGAAATTTTTGAAGATTCCAGCTTACTTGTAAGTTTCAAAGGGTCAGGTCCTCTACATTGTGGCTGGCCTAAGGCTTAGTTCACAATATAGCAAAGTATATATTGACCTATTTTCCCCTCGACTTTCTGTGATTTCCTACATCTCACCTTTCTTTGCAGACAAGCCATTTGAAATACCCTTAACTTATTTCACAGCCAATAAGTCTTTGAAATACTGTGTATTTTTTTAGATAAATCTTCTTATATAAATAGGCAGAAAATTTAATCTGCCATATTTTTCAAAACAGCATAATTTCACTCTTCTCCATGATTAATCTGTTGTATTACACAACCTTTGAGTTTTTAGCTTTATCAATGTCATGTACTTTAAACGTGTTTTAAGTATCCTACCAGTCTTATAAAACATCCTTGTTCCTTGTTTCAGTTCTAAATTTATGTATATTTTCTGCCTTGAACCTGATTATGCCAACATCTGATGGATGGCCTTGGGAATCTAATTCTGGTATTGATTGTTTTTGTTGATTGTCTCCACTTGTATCTAATTTCTTCATTATTGTGTAAATTTAGATCATGAGCTCATGTTTAGCTAAACAGCTGTCCCTGAAAGAGGCTTAGGTGTGAAAGCTCATAATCTTCAGCAGGAAGTCGGCAAACGTTTATTTGTGTCCCTCCAATGATTTGCACGCAATTACCCCGTTATCTAGAAGTGTTGTCCAATACTACTTCTAGAGGCAGGGGACTCAGACAGGGCTGCTTTGATGCCCCAACTCTGGGGAAGGGGCACTGGGTGGTGAGGGGCCTGGGCAGGAACCTCGCCACGCGTGTCCCAGGGACACTACTGCCTGCTACCTTCGGTCACCTGGCTGGAAACTACGATGGCCAGACCTATGGATACCTGTGCAGGGAGGCGTACTCTGCGGACAAGTTCCACACACACTTCAAGTAGGAGGGCGGCCTGGGTGGATAGGTGAGAGTTTGGGCAGCTGTGCAGACAAAGAAGGCACACTTTGGCCTGGGCCAAGATGCTTGTGACACCCGACTGGGCCTGCCGGGCTCTGAGGGCCCTGCCGTTGGCCCCCTTCTCCCCTGCCCTTTGTTCAGTCACAGCAGAGATGCCCCCATCCACTGCCTCAGTGAAGGCAGTGTTCCAACATCCCTCAGCCCCGACCACTCACCGCAGGTTACCATGGACTACAGATGCTGCATTCTGAGGCCAGGGCATTCCGATAATGCCAAGGGCAGACATGATGACCTTAAATGATTTCCTCTTGTGTCAATTTTGGTAAACTTTAGGAGCTAGGAAATGGTCCACTTTACACAAATGTTCAAATTTACTGGCATTTCATATATTCTCTGCTATAACACTGTCCTGATTCTTTCTGTATATTCTTTACTTATGTTTTGGTTTTCCTTAATCAAAGTGTGTCTTTTAACTCTTTTCAAAGAATATTCTTTGGACTTACTACATCACCTGAATTTTATACGTTTTCTGTGGTATTAAGTTCTGCTCATATCTTTATTTATCTTTTTTCTATGTTCTCAGGGTTTATTGTTTTGATCTTCTGATGTCAATTAAAACACTTGGTTATTCATTTTTAAAAATCTTTTTACTTATAAAGATTTGAACTTTTAAAGATTCCAGCTTACTTGTAAGTTTCTAAGGGTCAGGTCCTCTACATTGTTGCTGGCCTAAGGCTTAGTTCACAATATGGCAAATTATATATTGACCTATTTTCCCCACGACTTTCTGTGATTCCCTACATCTCACCATTCTTTGCAGACAAGCCTTTTGAAATACCCTTAACTTATTTCACAGCCAATAAGTCTTTGAAATAATGTGTATTTTTTAGAGAAATCTTCTTATATATTTAGGCAGAAAATCTGACCTGCCATAGTTTTCAAAACAGCATAATTTCACTCTTCTCAATGATGAATCTGTTGTATTTCACAACCTTTGAGTATTTAGCTTTATCAATGACATGTACTTTAAAAATGTTTTAGAGATCCTACCAGTCTTTGAAAACATCCTTGTTCCTTGTTTCTGTTCCAGTTTTATGTATATTTTCTGCCTTGCACTTGATTATTCCAACGTCTGATCGATGGCCTGGGGAATCTAATTCTGGTATTGATTGTTTTCGCTGATTGTCTCCCCCTGTAGCTGATTTCTACATTATTGTGTAAATTTAGATCATGAGCTCATGTTTAGCTAAACATCAGACTTTGTAAGAGGCTTAGGTGTGAACACTCGTAAACTTCATCAGAAAGTCTGCAAAGATTTATTTGTGTCCCTCCAATGAGTTGCCCACGAGGACTCCGTTTTCTACAAGTGATGGTCCACTACTCCCTCTAGAGGCACGACCTCAGACAGGGCTGCTTTGCGCCCCACGACCTGGGGCTGTGGCAGTGGGCGGCCAGTGGCCCGGGCAGGAGCCTCTCTGCGTGTGTCCCAGGGACCCATCTGCCTGCGATCTTCGGTCACCTTGCAGGAAGCTACGATGTCCAGACCTATGGTTAGCTGTGCAGCGAGGTGTACTGCGCGCACAGGTTCCACACACACTTCAAGTAATAGGGTGGCCTGAGTGGAAAGGTGAGTGTTTGGGCAGCTGTGCAGACAAAGAAGGCGCCCTTTATACTGGGCCTAAATGCTTGTGAAACCCCACTGGGCCTGCCGGGCTCTGAGGGCCCTCCCCTGGGCCCCCTGCTCCCCTGCCCTTTGTTCAGTCACAGCAGAGATGGCCACACCCACTTCTTCAGTGAGGGCAGTGTTCCAACCTCCCTCAGCCCCGCCCCCTATCCGAAGGTTACCATGGACTACAGATGCTGCATTCTGAGGCCAGGGCGTTCTGAGAATGCCAAGGGCAGTCATGATGACCTTAAATGATTTCCTCTTGTGTCAGTTTTGGTAAACTGTAGGAGCTAGGAAATGGTCCACTTTACAGAAATGTTCAAATTTACTAGCATTTCATATATTCTGTACTATAACATTGTCCTGATTCTTTCTGTATATTCTTTACTTATGTTTTTGTTTTCCTTAATCAAAGTGTGTCTTTTAAATCTTGTCAAATAATGTTCTTTGGACTTACTACCTCACCTGAATTTTATACGTTTTCTGTTGTATTAAGTTCTGCTCATATCTTTATTTATCTTTATTCTATGTTCTCAGGGTTTATTGTTTTGATCTTCTGATGTCAATTAAAACATTTGGTTATTCATATTAATAAAGCTTTTTACTTAAAATATTTGAACTTTTGAATATTCCAACTTACTTGTAAGTTTCTAAGGGTCAGGTCCTCTACATTGTTGCTGGCCTAAGGTTTAGTTCACAATATAGCAAAGTATATATTGACCTATTTTCCCCTCGACTTTCTGTGATTTCCTACATCTCACCTTTCCTTGCAGACAAGCCATTTGAAATACACTTAACTTATTTCACAGCCAATAAGTCTTTGAAATAATGTGTATTTTTAGAGAAATCTTCTCATATTATTAGGCAGAAAATCTCACCTGCCATAGTTTTCAAAACAGCATAATTTCACTCTTCTCAATGATGAATCTGTTGTATTACACAACCTTTGAGTATTTAGCTTTACCAATGACATGTACTTTAAAAATGTTTTAGAGATCCTAACAGTCTCTGAAAACATCCTTGTTCCTTGTTTCAGTTCCAATTTTATGTATTCTTTCTGCCTTGAACCTGATTATTCCAACGTCTGATGGATGACCTAGGGAATCTAACTCTGTTATTGATTGTTTTTGCAGATTGACTCCCCTTGTAGCTGATTTCTTCATTATTGTGTAAATTTAGATCATGAGCTCATGTTTAGCTAAACAGCTGACCTTGTAAGAGGTTTACGTGTGAACGCTCGTAAGCTTCATCAGAACGTCAGCAAAGATTTATTTGTGTCCCTCCAATGAGTTGCCCACGAGGACCCCGTTTTCTACAAGTGTTGGTCCAATACTCCCTCTAGAGGCAGGGGACTCAGAGAGGGCTGCTTTGAGACCCCCGATCTGGGGCAGAGGCAGTGGGTGGCCTGTGGCTCGGGCAGGAGCCTCTCGGCGTGTGTCCCAGGGAACAATCTGCCTGTGAACTTCAGTCACCTGGCAGGAAGCCACGATGACCAGACCTATGGTTAGCTGTGCAGCGAGGTGTACTGCGTGGACAGGTTCCACAAACACTTCAAGTAAGAGGGCGGCCTGAGTGGAAAGGTGAGAGTTTGGGCAGCTGTGCAGACAAAGAAGCCTCCCTTTGTCCTGGGCATAAATGCTTGTGACATGCGACTGGGCCTGCCGGGCTCTGAGTGTCCTGCACTGGGCCCGCTGCTCCCCTACCCTTTTCTCATTCAAAGCAGATATGGCCACTCCCACTCCCTCAGTGAGGGCAGTGCTCCAACCTCCCTCAGACCCGCCACCTCTCCGCAGGTTAACATGGACTACAGATGCTGCATTCTGAGGCTAGAGCGTTCTGAGAATGCCAAGGGCAGACATGATGACCTTAAATGATTTCCTCTTGTGTCAGTTTTGGTAAACTTTAGGAGCTAGGAAATGGTCCACTTTACACAAATGTTCACATTTACTGGCATTTCATATATTCTCTGCTATAACATTGTCCTGATTCTTTCTGTATATTCTTTACTTATGTTCTTGTTTTTCTTAATCAAAGTGTGTCTTTTAAATCTTTTCAAAGAATATTCTTTGGACTTACTACATTACCTGAATTTTATGCGTTTTCTGTTGTATTATGTTTTGATCATATCTTTATTTATCTTTTGTCTATGATCTCAGGGTTTATTGTTTTTATCTTCTGATTAAATTAAAACACTTGAATATTCTTTTTCATAAATCTTTTTACTTATAAAGATATGAGCTTTTGAATATTTCAGCTTACTTGTAAGTTTCTAAGGGTCAGGTCCTCTCCATTGTTGCTGGCCTAAGGCTTAGTTCACCATATAGCTATGAATATATTGACCTATTTTCCCCTCGACTTTCTGTGATTCCCTACATCACACCTTTCTTTGCAGACAAGCCATTTAAAATATCCTTAACTTATTTCACAGCCAATAAGTCTTTGAAATAATGTGTAATTTTTAGAGAAATATTCTTATATAATTAGGCAGAAAATATGACCTGCCATAGTTTTCAAAACAGCATAATTTCACTCTCTCAATGATGAATCTGTTGTATTACACAACTTTGAGTATTTAGCTTTATCAATGATATGTACTTTAAAAATGTTTTAGAGATCGTACCAGTCTTTGAAATCATCCTTGTTCCTTGTTTCAATTCCAGTTTTGTGTATATTTTCTGCCTTGCACTTGATTATTCCAACATCTGATGGATGGCCTAGGGAATCTAATTCTGGTATTGATTGTTTTTGCTGCTTTTCTCCCCTTTTAGCTGATTTCTTCATTATTCTGTAAATTTAGATCATGAGCTCATGTTTAGCTAACCAGCTGACCTTGTAAGTGGCTTAGGTGTGAACGCTCGTAAGCTTCAGCGGAAAGTCGGCAAAAATTTATTTGTGTCCCTCCAATGAGTTGCCCGCGCGGACCAGTTTTCTACAAGTGTTGGTCCAATACTCCCTCTAGAATGAGGGGATTCAGTCAGGGCTTCTTTGTGGACCCTGATCTGGGGCCGTGGCAGTGGGCTTCCTGTGGCCCGGGCAGGAACCTCTCCGCGTGTGTCCCAGGGACCCATCTGCCTGTGAACTACGGTCACCTGGCAGGAAGCTACAAAGCCCAGACCAATAGATAGCTGAGCAGCGAGGTTTATGCGCGGAGATATTCCACACGCACTTCAAGTAAGATGGTGGCCTGAGTGGAAAGGTAAGTGTTAGGGCAGCTGTGCAGACAAAGAAGGCACACTTTGGCCTGGGCCTAAATGCTTGTGACACCCCACTGTGCCTGCCTGGCTCTGAGGGTCCTGCACTGGGCCCACTGCTCCCCTCCACTTTTCTCAGTCACAGCAGAGATGGCCACACACACTCCCTGAGTGAGGGCAGTGTTACAACCTCCCTCAGCCCCGCCCCCTCTCCGCAGGTTACCTTGGACTACAGATGCTGCATTCTGAGGCCAGGGCATTCCGAGAAGGCCAAGGGCAGACATGATGACCTTAAATGATTTCCTCTTGTGTCAGTTTTGGTAAACTTTAGGAGCTAGGAAATGGTCCATTTTACAGAAATGTTCAAATTTACTGGCATTTCATATATTCTCTGCTATAACATTGTCCTGATTCTTTCTGTATATTCTTTACTTATGTTTTTGTTTGCCTTAATCAAAGTGTGTCTTTTAAATCTTTTCAAAGAATATTCTTTGGACTTAGTACCTCACCTGAATTTTATACGTTTTCTGTGGTATTAAGTTCTGCTCATATCTTTATTTATCTTTTTTCTGTGTTCTCAGGGTTTATTGTTTTGATCTTCTGATGTCAATTAAAACACTTGGTTATTCATTTTAATAAGTCTTTTTACTTATAAAGATTTGAACTTTTTAATATTCCAGCTTACTTGTAAGTTTCTAAGCGTCAGGTCCTCTACATTGTTGCTGGCCTAAGGCTTATTTCACAATATAAAAAGTATATATTGACCTATTTTCCCCTCGACTTTCTGTGATTTCCTACATCTCACCTTTCTTTGCAGACAAGCCATTTGAAATACCCTTAACTTATTTCACAGCCAATAAGTTTTTGAAATAATGTGTATTTTTAGAGAAATCTTCTTATATATTTAGGCAGAAAATCTGACCTGCCATAGTTTTCAAAACAGCATAATTTCACTCTTCTCAATGATGAATCGGTTGTATTACACAACCTTTGAGTATTTAGCTTTATCAATGACATGTACTTTAAAAATGTTTTAGAGATCGTACCAGTCTTTGAAAACATCCTTGTTCCTTGTCTCAGTTCCAGTTTCATGTATATTTTCTGCCTTGCACTTGATTATTCCAACATCTGATGGATGGCCTAGGGAATCTAATTCTGGTATTGATTGTTTTTGCTGCTTTTCTCCGCTTGTAGCTGATTCCTTCATTATTGTGTAAATTTAGATCATGAGCTCATGTTTATCTAAACAGCTGACCTTGTAAGAGGCTTAGGTGTGAACGCTCGTAAACTTAAGCAGAAAGTCGGCAAAGATTTATTTGTGTCCCTCCAATGAGTTCCCCCCGAGGACCCCGTTTTCTATAAGTGTTGGTCCAATACTCCCTCTAGAGGCAGGGACTCAGACAGGACTGCTTTGCTGCCACCGATCTGGGGTAGTAGCTTTTGGCGGCATGTGTGGCCCGAGCAGGAGGCTCCCCGCGTCTGTCCCACGACCCATCTGCCTGCGAACTTCGGTCACCTGGCAGGAAGCTACGATGCCCAGACCTTAGGTTAGCTTTGCAGCGAGGTGTACTGCGTGGACAGGTTCCACACACACTTCAAGTAAGAGGGTGGCCTGAGTGGAAAGGTGAGAGTTTGGGCAGCTGTGCAGACAAAGAAGGCGCACTTTCGCCTGGGCCTAAATGCTTGTGACACCCCACTGTGCCTGCCGGGCTCTGAGGACCCTGCCCTGGGCACCCTGCTCCCCTGCCCTTTCTTCAGTCACCGCAGAGATGGCCACACCCACTCCCTCAGTGAGGGCAGTGTTCCAACCACCCTCAGCCCCGCCCCCTCTGCGCAGCTTACCATGGACTACAGATGATGCATTCTGAGGCCAGGACGTTCTGAGAATGCCAAGGGCAGACATGATGACCTTAAATGATTTCCTCTTGTGTCAGTTTTGGTAAACTTTAGGAGCTAGGAAATGGTTCAGTTTACACAAATGTTCAAATTTACTGGCATTTCAGATATTCTCTGCTATATCATTGTCCTGATTCTTTCTGTATATTCTTTATTATGTTTTGATTTTCCTTAATCAATATGTGTCTTTTAAATACTGTCAAATAATATTCTTTGGACGTACTACCTCACCTGAATTTTATAACTTTTCTGTTGTATTAAGTTCTGCTTATATCTTTATTTATCTTTTGTCTATGTTCTCAGGGTTTATTGTTTTGATCTTCTGATGTCAATTAAAACACTTGGATATTCATTTTCATAAATCTTTTTACTCATAAAGATTTGAACTTTTGAAGATTTCAGCTTACTTGTAAGTTTCTAAGGGTCAGGTCCTCTACATTTTTGCTGGCCTAAGGCTTAGTTCACCATATAGCAATGTATGTATTGACCTATTTTCCCCTCGACGTTCGGTGATTCCCTACATCTCCCCTTTCTTTGCAGACAAGCCATTTGAAATACCCTTAACTTATTTCACAGCTTATAAGTATTTGTAATAATCTGTATTTTTTAGAGAAACATTCTTATATATTTAGGCAGAATATCTGACCTGCCATATATTTCAAAACAGCATAATATCACTCTTCTCAATGATGAATCTGTTGTATTACACAACCTTTGAGAATTTAGCTTTATCAATGACATGAACTTTAAAAATGTTTTAGAGATCGTACCAGTCTTTGAAATCATCCTTGTTCCTTGTTTCAATTCCAGTTTTTTGTATATTTTCTGCCTTGCACCTGACTATTCCAACACCTGATGGATGGCCTAGGGAATCTAATTCTGGTATTGATTGTTTTTGCTGCTTGTCTCCCCTTGTAGCTGATTTCTTCATTATTGTGTAAATTTAGATCATGAGCTCATGTTTAGCTAAACAGCTGAGTTTGTAAGAGGCTTAGGTGTGAACGCTCGTAAGCTTCAGCAGAAAGTCGGCAAAGATTTATTTGTGTCCCTCCAATGAGTTGCCCGCGAGGACCCCGTTTTCTACAAGTTTGGTCCACTACTCCCTCTAGAGGCAGGGACACAGTCAGGACTGCTTTGCTGCCCCCGATCTGGTGTAGTGGCTTTGGGCGGCCTGTGGCCCGGGCAGGAGGCTCCCCGTGTGGGTCCAACGACCCATCTGCCTGCGAACTTCAGTCACCTGGCAGGAAGCTATGATGCCCAGACCGATGGTTAGCTTTGCAGCGAGGTGTACTGCACGGACTGGTTCCACACACACTTCAAGTAAGAGGGCGGCCTCAGTGGAAAGGTGAGAGTTTGGGCCGCTGTGCAGACAAAGAAGGCGCACTTTGGCCTGGGCCTAAATGCTTGTGACACATGAATGGGCCTGCCGGGCTCTGAGGGCCATGCCGTTGGCCCCCTTCTCCCCTGCCCTTTGTTCAGTCACAGCAGAGATAGCCCCACCCACTCCCTCTGTGAGGGCCGTGTTCCAACCTCCCTCAGCCCCGCCCCCTCTCCGCAGGTTACCATGGACTACAGATGCTGCATTATGAGTCCAGGGCGTTCCGAGAATGGCAAGGGCAGACATGATGACCTTAAATGATTTCCTCTTGTGTCAATTTTGGTAAACTTTAGGAGCTAGGAAATGGTCCACTTTACACAAATGTTCAAATTTACTGGCCTTTCATATATTCTCTGCTATAACATTGTCCTGATTCTTTCTGTATATTCTTTACTTATGTTTTGGTTTTCCTTAATCAAAGTGTGTCTTTTAAATCTTGTCAAAGAATATTCTTTGGACTTACTACATCACCTGAATTTTATACGTTTTCTATTTTATTAAGTTCTCCTCATATCTTTATTTATCTTTTTTCTATATTCTCAAGTTTTATTGTTCTGATATTCTGGTGTCAATTAAAACACTTGGTTATTCATTTTAATAAATCTTTTTACTTATAAAGATATGAACTTTTAAAGATTCCAGCTTTCTTGTAAGTTTCTAAGGGTCAGGTCCTCTACATTGTTGCTGGCCTAAGGCTTATTTCACCCTGTAGCAATGTATATATTGACCTATTTTCCCCTCGACTTTGTTCAGTCAGAGCAGAGATGGCCACACCCACTCCCTCAGTGAGGGCAGTGTTCCCACCTCCCTCAGCCACGCCCCCTCTCCGCAGGTTACCATGGACTACAGATGCTGCATTCTGAGGCCAGGTCATTCTGAGAATGCCAAGGGCAGACAAGATGACCTTAAATGATTTCCTCTTGTGTCAGTTTTGGTAAACTTTAGGAGCTAGGAAATGGTTTAGTTTACACAAATGTTCAAATTTACTGGCATTTCAGATATTCTCTGCTATAACATTGTCCTGATTCTTTCTGTATATTCTTTACTTATGTTTTGGTTTTCCTTAATCAAACAGTGTCTTTCAAATCTTTTCAAAGAATATTCTTTGGACTTACTAGATCACCTGAATTTTATACGTTTTCTGTTGTTTAAAGTTCTGCTCATATCTTTATTTTTCTTTTTTCTATGTTCTCAGGGTTTATGTTTTGATCTTCTGATATCAATTAAAACACTTGGTTACTCATTTTAATAAATCATTTACTTATAAAAATTTGAACTTTTGAAGATTCCAGCTTACTTGTAAGTTTCTAAGGGTCAGGTCCTCTTCATTGTTGCTGGCCTAAGGATTTGTTCAAAATATAGTAAAGTGTATATTGACCTATTTACCCCTCGACTTTCTGTGTTTCCCTACATCTCCCCTTTCTTTGCCGACAAGCCATTTGAAATACCCTTAAATTATTTCACAGCTTATAAGTCTTTGAAATAATGTGTATTTTTTACAGATATGTTCTTATATATTTAGCCAGAAAATCTGACCTGCCATAGTTTTCAAAACAGCATAAATTCACTCTTCTCTATGACGAATCTGTTGTATTACACAACCTTTGAGTATTTAGCTTTATCAATGACATGTACTTTAAAAATGTTTTAGAGATCCTACCAGTCTTTGAAAACATCCTTGTTCCTTGTTACAGTTCCAGTTTTGTGTATATTTTCTGCCTTGCACCTGATTATTCCAACATCTGATGGATGGCCTAGGGAATCTAATTCTGGTATTGATTGTTTTTGCTGATTGTCTCCCCCAGTATTTGATTTCTTCATTATTGTGTAAATTTAGATCATGAGCTCATGTTTAGCTAAACAGCTGTCTTTGTAAGAGGCTTAGGTGTGAACGCAACTAAGCTTCAGCAGAAAGTCGTCAAAGATTTTTTGTGTCCCTCCAATGAGTTACCCCGAGGACCCCATTTTCTACAAGTGTTGGTCCACTATTCCCTCTAGAGGCAGGGACTCAGACTGGACTGCTTTGCTGCCACCGATCTGGGGTACTGGCTTTTGGCGGCCTGTGTCACGGGCAGGAGGCTCCCCGCGTGTGTCCCACGACCCATCTGTCTGCGAACTTCGGTCAACTGGCAGGAAGCTACGATGCCCAGACCTATGGTCAGCTGTGCATCGAGGTGTAATGTGCGGACCGATTCCACACACACTTCAAGTAAGAGGGCGGCCTGAGTGGAAAGGTGAGATATTGGGCAGCTGTGCAGACAAAGAAGGCGCCCTTTGCCCTGGGCCTAAATGCTTGTGACACACGACTTGGCCTGCCATGCTCTGAGAGCCCTGCCCTTGGCCCCCTTCTCCCCTGCCCTTTGTTCAGTCAGGGCAGAGATGGCCACACCTACTCCCTCAGTGAGGGCAGTGTTCCAACCTCCCTCAGCCCCGCCCCCTCTCCGCAGGTTACCATGGACTACAGATGCTGCATTCTGATGCCAGTGCGTTCAGAGAATGCCAACGGCCGACATGATGACCTTAAATGATTTCCTCTTGTTTCAATTTTGGTAAACTTTAGGAGCTAGGAAATGGTCCACTTTACACTAATGTTCAAATTTACTGTCATTTCATATATTCTCTCCTATAACATTGTCCTGATTCTTTCTGTATATTCTTTACTTATGTTTTTGTTTTCCTTAATCAAAGTGTGTCTTTTAAATCTTGTCAAAGAATATTCTTTGGACTTACTACATCACCTGTATTTTATACGTTTTCCGTTGTATTAAGTTCTGCTCATATCTTTATTTTTCTTTTTTCTATGTTCTCAGGGTTTATTGCTTTGATCTTCTGATGTCATTTAAAACACTTGGTTACTCATTTTAATAAATATTTTTCCTTATAAAGATTTGAACTTTTGAAGATTCCAGCTTACTTGTAAGTTTCTAAGGGTCAGGCCCTCTACATTGTTGCTGGCCTATGGCTTTGTTCACAATATAGTAAAGTGTATATTGACCTATTTTCCCCTCGACTTTCTGTGATTCCCTATATCTCCCCTTTCTTTGCAGACAAGCCATTTGAAATACCCTTAACTTATTTCACCGCCAATAAGTCTTTGAAATAATGTGTATTTTTTACAGAAATCTTCTTATATATTTAGGCAGAAAATCTGACCTGCCATAGTTTTCAAAACAGCATAATTTCACTCTTCTCAATGATGAATCTGTTGTATTACACAACCTTTGAGTATTTAGCTTTATCAATGACATGTACTTTAAAAATGTTTTAGAGATCCTACCAGTCTTTGAAAACATCCTTGTTCCTTATTTCCGTCCCAGTTTTATGTATATATTCTGCCTTGCACTTAATTATTCCAACATCTGATGGATGGCCTAGGGAATCTAACTGTGGTATTGATTGTTTTTCCTGCTTTTCTCACCTTGTAGCTGATTTCTTCATTAGTGTGTAAATTTAGATCATGAGCTCATGTTTAGCTAAACAGCTGACCTGGTAAGAGGCTTATTTGTGAACACTCGTAAGCTTCAGCAGAAATTCTGCAAAGATTTATTTGTGTCCCTGCAATGTGTTACCCCGAGGACCCCGTTTTCTACAGGTGTTGGTCCAATACTCCCTCTAGAGGCAGGGACTCAGACAGGACAGCTGTGCTGCCCCCGATCTGGTGTAGTGGCTCTTGGCGGCCTGTGACCCGGGCAGGAGGCTCCCCGC